>NC_053395.1:229761113-230961113 GCF_905171765.1 Bufo bufo
CTCCACCACGATCCCCTCCGCTCTGTCTGGCCCAAGCATTGTGGAGAACAGCTCACGCGCCACTGTCGGTAAGGCCTCCGCCGCAATTGATTCAGGTAGGCCGCGGATGCGTATGTTGCGCCGGCGACTCCGGTTCTCTTGATCCTCCAGTTTCAGGAAGGCCTCATTCAATAGGGCCTTGTGAGATGCTAGCACCTCTGACGCTTTGCCTTCATAGGTCATGATGGCTTCTTGCGTGCCCTCCAGCGTGACCACTCTCTGGCCTAGATGTTTCATATCATCTTTGATGTCCGCCAAATCTTGTTTAAGAGGCGTCAGGGCCGATTCAAGAACCCGGCGAAGGGTCCGCTCTGATAGAGGCGGATCTCTGGGCCTCCTGTCTGAGATATCAGAGCCGCTGCCCGCATCGGATAGTTCTCCTGCGTCAGAGTCATGGGCAATAGACGCCGCCATATTGGCGCCTTTCTGTGCGGCAGCTCTCGGCGTTTTCCGGAGAAACTTCTCCATCTCTGGTTGTTTAGGGTGCCGTGGGGTTGACTCTGAACTTCCTCTGATCTTATCCTTGCCAGATTTCCCCATAATGGGGCAAATTATAAGCTTATATAGGGCAAATGAGCCGGAATGCTGGAGGAGCTCAAGCTCGTGCGGCCATTCAGCAGCGTGGCTAGGCTCCGCCCCTATAGTAGTTATATTCTTGTACATAGGAGCAGTATTATAGTAGTTATATTCTTGTACATAGGAGCAGTATTATAGTAGTTATATTCTTGTACATAGGAGCAGTATTATAGTAGTTATATTCTTGTACATCGGAGCAGTATTATAGTAGTTATATTCTTGTACACAGGAGCAGTATTATAGTAGTTATATTCTTGTACATAGGAGCAGTATTATAGTAGTTATATTCTTGTACATAGGAGCAGTATTATAGTAGTTATATTCTTGTACATAGGAGCAGTATTATAGTAGTTATATTCTTGTACATAGGGGGCAGTATTATAGTAGTTATATTCTTGTACATAGGAGCAGTATTATAGTATTTATATTCTTGTACATAGGGGGCAGTATTATAGTAGTTATATTCTTGTACATAGGAGCAGTATTATAGTAGTTATATTCTTGTACATAGGGGGCAGTATTATAGTAGTTATATTCTTGTACATAGGAGCAGTATTATAGTAGTTATATTCTTGTACATAGGAGCAGTATTATAGTAGTTATATTCTTGTACATAGGAGCAGTATTATAGTAGTTATATTCTTGTACATCGGAGCAGTATTATAGTAGTTATATTCTTGTACACAGGAGCAGTATTATAGTAGTTATATTCTTGTACATAGGAGCAGTATTATAGTAGTTATATTCTTGTACATAGGAGCAGTATTATAGTAGTTATATTCTTGTACATAGGAGCAGTATTATAGTAGTTATATTCTTGTACATAGGGGGCAGTATTATAGTAGTTATATTCTTGTACATAGGAGCAGTATTATAGTATTTATATTCTTGTACATAGGGGGCAGTATTATAGTAGTTATATTCTTGTACATAGGAGCAGTATTATAGTAGTTATATTCTTGTACATAGGGGGCAGTATTATAGTAGTTATATTCTTGTACATAGGAGCAGTATTATAGTAGTTATATTCTTGTACATAGGGGGCAGTATTATAGTAGTTATATTCTTGTACATAGGAGCAGTATTATAGTATTTATATTCTTGTACATAGGGGGCAGTATTATAGTAGTTATATTCTTGTACATAGGAGGCAGCATTATAGTAGTTATATTCTTGTACATAGAAGGCAGTATTATAGTAGTTATATTCTTGTACATAGGAGCAGTATTATAGTAGTTATATTCTTGTACATAGGAGCAGTATTATAGTAGTTATATTCTTGTACATAGGAGCAGTATTATAGTAGTTATATTCTTGTACATAGGAGCAGTATTATAGTAGTTATATTCTTGTACATAGGAGCAGTATTATAGTAGTTATATTCTTGTACATAGGAGCAGTATTATAGTAGTTATATTCTTGTACATAGGAGCAGTATTATAGTAGTTATATTCTTGTACATAGGAGCAGTATTATAGTAGTTATATTCTTGTACATAGGGGGCAGTATTATAGCAGTTATATTCTTGTACATAGGAGGCAGTATTATAGTAGTTATATTCTTGTACATAGGAGCAGTATTATAGTAGTTATATTCTTGTACATAGGAGCAGTATTATAGTAGTTATATTCTTGTACATAGGAGCAGTATTATAGTAGTTATATTCTTGTACATAGGAGCAGTATTATAGTAGTTATATTCTTGTACATAGGAGCAGTATTATAGTAGTTATATTCTTGTACATAGGAGCAGTATTATAGTAGTTATATTCTTGTACATAGGGGGCAGTATTATAGCAGTTATATTCTTGTACATAGGAGCAGTATTATAGCAGTTATATTCTTGTACATAGGAGGCAGTATTATAGTAGTTATATTCTTGTACATAGGAGCAGTATTATAGTAGTTATATTCTTGTACATAGGAGCAGTATTATAGTAGTTATATTCTTGTACATAGGAGCAGTATTATAGTAGTTATATTCTTGTACATAGGAGCAGTATTATAATAGTTATATTCTTGTACATAGGAGCAGTATTATAGGAGTTATATTCCTGTACATAGGAGCAGTATTATAGTAGTTATATTCTTGTACATAGGAGCAGTATTATAGTAGTTATATTATTGTACATTGAAGGCAGTATTATAGTAGTTATATTCTTATACATAGGAGCAGTATTATAGGAGTTATATTCTTGTACATAGGAGCAGTATTATAGTAGTTATATTATTGTACATTGAAGGCAGTATTATAGTAGTTATATTCTTATACATAGGAGGTAGTATTATAGTAGTTATATTCTTGTACATAGGAGCAGTATTATAGGAGTTATATTCTTGTACATAGGAGCAGTATTATAATAATTTTATCTTGTACATGGGGGACGGTGCTGTAGCTAGTAGTTAATATTTTAGGATAAATGAAGGCATAGTATATAAAGGTGCTGTATTCTCAAAGCAAGTTAGAAATAACATAAATTATGCCACAATTGGTCACAATTACATTTACTTTCCATTGTGTCTGGTCATGGTTATAACATATATGTGTGCAGTGATGTCCTGGGAGGAAGTTTGGGATATTTGAAGCTTTCAGATTCTCTTATCCGTCTGTGGCCATAAATACAGGAAGTGCAGAATTATTAGGCAAGTTGTATTTTTGAGGATTAATTTTATTATTGAACAACAACCATGTTCTCAATGAACCCAAAAAACTCATTAATATCAAAGCTGAATATTTTTGGAAGTAGTTTTTAGTTTGTTTTTAGTTGTAGCTATTTTAGGGGGATATCTGTGTGTGCAGGTGACTATTACTGTGCATAATTATTAGGCAACTTAACAAAAAACAAATATATACCCATTTCAATTATTTATTTTTACCAGTGAAACCAATATAACATCTCAACATTCACAAATATACATTTCTGACATAACAAAACAAAAACAAATCAGTGACCAATATAGCCACCTTTCTTTGCAAGGACACTCAAAAGCCTGCCATCCATGGATTCTGTCAGTGTTTTGATCTGTTCACCATCAACATTGCGTGCAGCAGCAACCACAGCCTCCCAGACACTGTTCAGAGAGGTGTACTGTTTTCCCTCCTTGTAAATCTCACATTTGATGATGGACCACAGGTTCTCAATGGGGTTCAGATCAGGTGAACAAGGAGGCCATGTCATTAGATTTTCTTCTTTTATACCCTTTCTTGCCAGCCACGCTGTGGAGTACTTGGACGCGTGTGATGGAGCATTGTCCTGCATGAAAATCATGTTTTTCTTGAAGGATGCAGACTTCTTCCTGTACCACTGCTTGAAGAAGGTGTCTTCCAGAAACTGGCAGTAGGACTGGGAGTTGAGCTTGACTCCATCCTCAACCCGAAAAGGCCCCACAAGCTCATCTTTGATGATACCAGCCCAAACCAGTACTCCACCTCCACCTTGCTGGCGTCTGAGTCGGACTGGAGCTCTCTGCCCTTTACCAATCCAGCCACGGGCCCATCCATCTGGCCCATCAAGACTCACTCTCATTTCATCAGTCCATAAAACCTTAGAAAAATCAGTCTTGAGATATTTCTTGGCCCAGTCTTGACGTTTCAGCTTGTGTGTCTTGTTCAGTGGTGGTCGTCTTTCAGCCTTTCTTACCTTGGCCATGTCTCTGAGTATTGCACACCTTGTGCTTTTGGGCACTCCAGTGATGTTGCAGCTCTGAAATATGGCCAAACTGGTGGCAAGTGGCATCTTGGCAGCTGCACGCTTGACTTTTCTCAGTTCATGGGCAGTTATTTTGCGCCTTGGTTTTTCCACACGCTTCTTGCGACCCTGTTGACTATTTTGAATGAAACGCTTGATTGTTCGATGATCACGCTTCAGAAGCTTTGCAATTTTAAGAGTGCTGCATCCCTCTGCAAGATATCTCACTATTTTTGACTTTTCTGAGCCTGTCAAGTCCTTCTTTTGACCCATTTTGCCAAAGGAAAGGAAGTTGCCTAATAATTATGCACACCTAATATAGGGTGTTGATGTCATTAGACCACACCCCTTCTCATTACAGAGATGCACATCACCTAATATGCTTAATTGGTAGTAGGCTTTCGAGCCTATACAGCTTGGAGTAAGACAACATGCATAAAGAGGATGATGTGGTCAAAATACTCATTTGCCTAATAATTCTGCACTCCCTGTATAGTGCAGAGTCTCTGCTGAGGATGCAGGGCGATCACTGAAATCCATTGGTAATGTTATTTGGAGCCCTCGGGGGAGCTGTACTGTCGGCAGAGCCCCACATGGAAGATACTTGTGGCCCCTGTGAACTTGATCCTATTACAAATAATCAATGCCTGATGCTGCTTAAAGCGATGTTCTTCAACACCGGAGCCCCGGAGCGAGGGAGCAGCGTTCTCTGTGACAGTATCACACAGGATAGGATTAGATACAGCATCTCAGCAACAGTATCACACAGGATAGGATTAGATACACAGCTCAGCAGGCAGTATCACACAGGATAGAATTAGATACACAGCTCAGCAACAGTATCACACAGGATAGGATTAGATACACAGCTCAGCAGACAGTATCACACAGGATGGGATTAGATACACCGCTCAGCAGACAGTATCACACAGGATAGGATTAGATACACGGCTCAGCAGACAGTATCACACATGATAGGATTAGATACACAGCTCAGCAGACAGTATCCCACAGGATAGGATTAGATACACCGCTCAGCAGACAGTATCACACAGGATAGGATTAGATACATAGCTCAACAGACAGTATCACACAGGATAGGATTAGATACACAGCTCAGCAGACAGTATGACACATGGTAGGATTAGATACACAGCTCAGCAGACTGTATCACACAGGATAGGATTAGATACACGGCTCAGCAGACAGTATCACACAGGATAGGATTAGATACACAGCTCAGCAGTCAGTATCACACAGGATAGGATTAGATACACGGCTCAGCAGGCAGTATCACACAGGACAGGATTAGATACACAGCTCAGCAGACTGTATCACACAGGATAGGATTAGATACACAGCTCAGCAGAAAGTATCACACAGGATAGGATTAGATACACAGCTCAGCAGACAGTATCACACAGGATAGGATTAGATACACAGCTCAGCAGACAGTATCACACATGGTGGGATTAGATACACAGCTCAGCAGACAGTATGACACATGGTAGGATTAGATACACAGCTCAGCAGACTGTATCACACAGGATAGGATTAGATACACAGCTCAGCAGACAGTATCACACATGTTAGGATTAGATACACAACTCAGCAGACTGTATCACACAGGATAGGATTAGATACACAGCTCAGCAGACAGTATGACACATGGTGGGATTAGATACACAGCTCAGCAGACAGTATGACATATG
Source organism: Bufo bufo (assembly GCF_905171765.1). Classification (NCBI taxonomy): domain Eukaryota; kingdom Metazoa; phylum Chordata; class Amphibia; order Anura; family Bufonidae; genus Bufo; species Bufo bufo. The sequence continues at coordinate 229,767,129 of NC_053395.1, forward strand.
GTGGGATTAGATACACAGCTCAGCAGACAGTATCACACAGGACTGGATTAGATACACAGCTCAGCAAACAGTATGACACATGGTAGGATTAGATACACAGCTCAGCAGATAGTATCACACAGGACTGGATTAGATACACAGCTCAGCAGACAGTATCACACAGGATAGGATTAGATACACAGCTCAGCAGACAATATCACACAGGATATGATTAGATACACAGCTCAGCAGACAGTATGACACATGGTAGGATTAGATACACAGCTCAGCAGACAGTATCACACAGGATAGGATTAGATACACGGCTCAGCAGACAGTATCACACAGGATAGGATTAGATACACAGCTCAGCAGACAGTATCACACAGGATAGGATTAGATACACAGCTCAGCAGACAGTATCACACAGGATAGGATTAGATACACAGCTCAGCAGATAGTATCACACAGGATAGGATTAGATACACAGCTCAGCAGACAGTATCACACAGGATAGGATTAGATACACAGCTCAGCAGACAGTATCACACAGGATAGGATTAGATACACAGCTCAGCAGACAGTATCACACGGGATAGGATTAGATACACAGCTCAGCAGACAGTATCACACAGGAGAGGATTAGATACACAGCTCAGCAGACAGTATCACACAGGATAGGATTAGATACACAGCTCAGCAGACTGTATCACACAGGATAGGATTAGATACACAGCTCAGCAGACAGTATCACACAGGATAGGATTAGATACACAGCTCAGCAGACAGTATCACACAGAATAGGATTAGATACACAGCTCAGCAGACAGTATCACACAGGATAGGATTAGATACACAGCTCAGCAGACTGTATCACACAGGAAAGGATTAGATACACAGCTCAGCAGACAGTATCACACAGGATAGGATTAGATACACAGCTCAGCAGACAGTATCACACAGAATAGGATTAGATACACAGCTCAGCAGACAGTATCACACAGGATAGGATTAGATACACAGCTCAGCAGACAGTATCACACAGGATAGGATTAGATACACAGCTCAGCAGACAGTATCACACAGAATAGGATTAGATACACAGCTCAGCAGACTGTATCACACAGGACAGGATTAGATACACAGCTCAGCTGACGGTATCACACAGGATAGGATTAGATACACAGCTCAGCAGACAGTATCACACAGAATAGGATTAGATACACAGTTCAGCAGACAGTATCACACAGGATAGGATTAGATACACAGCTCAGCAGACTGTATCACACAGGATAGGATTAGATACACAGCTCAGCAGACAGTATCACACAGGATAGGATTAGATACACAGCTCAGCAGACAGTATCACACAGGATAGGATTAGATACACAGCTCAGCAGATAGTATCACACAGGATAGGATTAGATACACAGCTCAGCAGACAGTATCACACAGGATAGGATTAGATACACAGCTCAGCAGACTGTATCACACAGGATAGGATTAGATACACAGCTCCGCAGACAGTATCACACAGGATAGGATTAGATACACAGCTCAGCAGACAGTATCACACAGAATAGGATTAGATACACAGCTCAGCAGACAGTATCACACAGGATAGGATTAGATACACAGCTCAGCAGACAGTATCACACAGGATAGGATTAGATACACAGCTCAGCAGACAGTATCACACAGGAGAGGATTAGATACACAGCTCAGCAGGGAGTATCACACAGGATAGGATTAGATACACAGCTCAGCAGACAGTATCACACAGGAGAGGATTAGATACACAGCTCAGCAGACAGTATCACACAGGATAGGATTAGATACACAGCTCAGCAGACAGTATCACACAGGATAGGATTAGATACACAGCTCAGCAGACAGTATCATACAGGATAGGATTAGATACACAGCTCAGCAGACAGTATCACACAGGATAGGATTAGATACACAGCTCAGTAGACAGTATCACACAGGATAGGATTAGATACACAGCTCAGCAGACAGTATCACACAGGATAGGATTAGATACACAGCTCAGCAGACAGTATCACACAGGAGAGGATTAGATACACAGCTCAGCAGACAGTATCACACAGGATAGGATTAGATACACAGCTCAGTAGACAGTATCACACAGGATAGGATTAGATACACAGCTCAGCAGACAGTATCACACAGGATAGGATTAGATACACAGCTCAGTAGACAGTATCACACAGGATAGGATTAGATACACAGCTCAGCAGACAGTATCACACAGGATAGGATTAGATACACAGCTCAGCAGACAGTATCACACAGGATAGGATTAGATACACAGCTCAGCAGACAGTATCACACAGGATAGGATTAGATACACAGCTCAGCAGACTGTATCACACAGGATAGGATTAGATACACAGCTCAGCAGACAGTATCACACAGGAGAGGATTAGATACACAGCTCAGCAGACTGTATCACACATGATAGGATTAGATACACAGCTCAGTAGACAGTATCACACAGGATAGGATTAGATACACAGCTCAGCAGGCAGTATCACACAGGAGACGATTAGATACACAGCTCAGCAGACAGTATCACACAGGATAGGATTAGATACACAGCTCAGCAGACAGTATCACACAGGAGAGGATTAGATACACAGCTCAGCAGACAGCATCACACAGGATGGGCTTAGATACACAGCTCAGCAGACTGTATCACACAGGAGAGGATTAGATACACAGCTCAGAAGACAGTATCACACAGGATAGGATTAGATACACAGCTCAGCAGGCAGTATCACACAGGAGAGGATTAGATACACAGCTCAGCAGACTGTATCACACAGGATAGGATTAGATACACAGCTCGGCAGACAGTATCACACGGGATAGGATTAGATACACAGCTCAGCAGACAGTATCACACAGGAGAGGATTAGATACACAGCTCAGCAGGCAGTATCACACAGGAGAGGATTAGATACACAGCTCAGCAGACAGTATCATACAGGATAGGATTAGATACACAGCTCAGCAGACAGTATCACACAGGATGGGATTAGATACACAGCTCAGCAGACAGTATCACACAGGATAGGATTAGATACACAGCTCAGCAGACAGTATCACACAGGATAGGATTAGATACACAGCTCAGCAGACAGTATCACACAGGATAGGATTAGATACACAGCTCAGCAGACAGTATCACACAGGATGGGATTAGATACACAGCTCAGCAGACAGTATCACACAGGATAGGATTAGATACACAGCTCAGCAGACAGTATCACACAGGATAGGATTAGATACACAGCTCAGCAGACAGTATCATACAGGATAGGATTAGATACACAGCTCAGCAGACAGTATCACACAGGATGGGATTAGATACACAGCTCAGCAGACAGTATCACACAGGATAGGATTAGATACACAGCTCAGCAGACAGTATCACACAGGATAGGATTAGATACACAGCTCAGCAGACAGTATCACACAAGATGGGATTAGATACACAGCTCAGCAGACAGTATCACACAGGAGAGGATTAGATACACAGCTCAGCAGACTGTATCACACAGGATAGGATTAGATACACAACTTGTAGGATGACAGGCCGAACTGGATGGACAAATGTCTTTTTTCGGCCTTATGTATGTACTATGTAAAAAAAAAAAAGCTCAGAAGACAGTATCATACAGGATAGGATTAGATACACAGCTCAGCAGACAGTATCACACAGGATGGGATTAGATACACAGCTCAGCAGACAGTATCACACAGGATAGGATTAGATACACAGCTCAGCAGACTGTATCACACAGGATAAGATTAGATACACAGCTCAGCAGACAGTATCACACAGGATGGGATTAGATACACAGCTCAGCAGACAGTATCACACAGGATAGGATTAGATACACAGCTCAGCAGACAGTATCACACAGGATAGGATTAGATACACAGCTCCGCAGACAGTATCACACAGGATAGGATTAGATACACAGCTCAGCAGACTGTATCACACATGATAGGATTAGATACACAGCTCAGCAGACAGTATCACACAGGATAGGATTAGATACACAGCTCAGCAGACAGTATCACACAGGATGGGATTAGATACACAGCTCAGCAGACAGTATCACACAGGAGAGGATTAGATACACAGCTCAGCAGACTGTATCACACAGGATAGGATTAGATACACAGCTCAGCAGGCAGTATCACACAGGATAGGATTAGATACACAGCTCAGAAGACAGTATCATACAGGATAGGATTAGATACACAGCTCAGCAGACAGTATCACACAGGATAGGATTAGATACACAGCTCAGCAGACAGTATCACACAGGATAGGATTAGATACACAGCTCAGCAGACAGTATCACACAGGATAGGATTAGATACACAGCTCAGCAGACAGTATCACACAGGATAGGATTAGATACACAGCTCAGCAGACAGTATCACACAGGATAGGATTAGATACACAGCTCAGCAGACTGTATCACACATGATAGGATTAGATACACAGCTCAGCAGACAGTATCACACAGGATAGGATTAGATACACAGCTCAGCAGACAGTATCACACAGGATGGGATTAGATACACAGCTCAGCAGACAGTATCACACAGGAGAGGATTAGATACACAGCTCAGCAGACAGTATCATACAGGATAGGATTAGATACACAGCTCAGCAGACAGTATCACACAGGATGGGATTAGATACACAGCTCAGCAGACAGTATCACACAGGATAGGATTAGATACACAGCTCAGCAGACAGTATCACACAGGATAGGATTAGATACACAGCTCAGCAGACAGTATCATACAGGATAGGATTAGATACACAGCTCAGCAGACAGTATCACACAGGATAGGATTAGATACACAGCTCAGAAGACAGTATCATACAGGATAGGATTAGATACACAGCTCAGCAGACAGTATCACACAGGATAGGATTAGATACACAGCTCAGCAGACAGTATCACACAGGATAGGATTAGATACACAGCTCAGCAGACAGTATCACACAGGATAGGATTAGATACACAGCTCAGCAGACAGTATCACACAGGAGAGGATTAGATACACAGCTCAGCAGACAGTATCACACAGGATAGGATTAGATACACAGCTCAGCAGACAGTATCATACAGGATAGGATTAGATACACAGCTCAGCAGACAGTATCACACAGGATGGGATTAGATACACAGCTCAGCAGACAGTATCACACAGGATAGGATTAGATACACAGCTCAGCAGACAGTATCACACAGGATAGGATTAGATACACAGCTCAGCAGACAGTATCATACAGGATAGGATTAGATACACAGCTCAGCAGACAGTATCACACAGGATGGGATTAGATACACAGCTCAGCAGACAGTATCACACAGGATAGGATTAGATACACAGCTCAGCAGACAGTATCACACAGGATAGGATTAGATACACAGCTCAGCAGACAGTATCACACAAGATGGGATTAGATACACAGCTCAGCAGACAGTATCACACAGGAGAGGATTAGATACACAGCTCAGCAGACTGTATCACACAGGATAGGATTAGATACACAGCTCAGAAGACAGTATCATACAGGATAGGATTAGATACACAGCTCAGCAGACAGTATCACACAGGATGGGATTAGATACACAGCTCAGCAGACAGTATCACACAGGATAGGATTAGATACACAGCTCAGCAGACTGTATCACACAGGATAAGATTAGATACACAGCTCAGCAGACAGTATCACACAGGATGGGATTAGATACACAGCTCAGCAGACAGTATCACACAGGATAGGATTAGATACACAGCTCAGCAGACAGTATCACACAGGATAGGATTAGATACACAGCTCCGCAGACAGTATCACACAGGATAGGATTAGATACACAGCTGAGCAGACTGTATCACACATGATAGGATTAGATACACAGCTCAGCAGACAGTATCACACAGGATAGGATTAGATACACAGCTCAGCAGACAGTATCACACAGGATGGGATTAGATACACAGCTCAGCAGACAGTATCACACAGGAGAGGATTAGATACACAGCTCAGCAGACTGTATCACACAGGATAGGATTAGATACACAGCTCAGCAGACAGTATCACACAGGATAGGATTAGATACACAGCTCAGAAGACAGTATCATACAGGATAGGATTAGATACACAGCTCAGCAGACAGTATCACACAGGATAGGATTAGATACACAGCTCAGCAGACAGTATCACACAGGATAGGATTAGATACACAGCTCAGCAGACAGTATCACACAGGATAGGATTAGATACACAGCTCAGCAGACAGTATCACACAGGATAGGATTAGATACACAGCTCAGCAGACAGTATCACACAGGATAGGATTAGATACACAGCTCAGCAGACTGTATCACACATGATAGGATTAGATACACAGCTCAGCAGACAGTATCACACAGGATAGGATTAGATACACAGCTCAGCAGACAGTATCACACAGGATGGGATTAGATACACAGCTCAGCAGACAGTATCACACATGATAGGATTAAATACACAGCTCAGCAGACAGTATCACACAGGATAGGATTAGATACACAGCTCAGCAGACAGTATCACACAGGATAGGATTAGATACACAGCTCAGCAGACAGTATCACACAGGATAGGATTAGATACACAGCTCAGCAGACAGTATCACACAGGATAGGATTAGATTCACAGCTCAGCAGACAGTATCACACAGGATAGGATTAGATACACAGCTCAGCAGACAGTATCACACAGGATAGGATTAGATACACAGCTCAGCAGTCAGTATCACACAGGATAGGATTAGATTCACAGCTCAGCAGACAGTATCACACAGGATAGGATTAGATACACAGCTCAGCAGACAGTATCACACAGGATAGGATTAGATACACAGCTCAGCAGACAGTATCACACAGGATAGGATTAGATACACAGCTCAGCAGACAGTATCACACAGGATAGGATTAGATACACCGCTCAGCAGACAGTATCACACAGGATAGGATTAGATACACAGCTCAGCAGACAGTATCACACAGGATAGGATTAGATACACAGCTCAGCAGATAGTATCACACAGGATAGGATTAGATACACAGCTCAGCAGACAGTATCACACAGGATAGGATTAGATACACAGCTCAGCAGACAGTATCACACAGGATAGGATTAGATACACAGCTCAGCAGACAGTATCACACAGGATAGGATTAGATACACAGCTCAGCAGACAGTATCACACATGATAGGATTAAATACACAGCTCAGCAGACAGTATCACACAGGATAGGATTAGATACACAGCTCAGCAGACAGTATCACACAGGATAGGATTAGATACACAGCTCAGAAGACAGTATCACACAGGATAGGATTAGATACACAGCTCAGCAGACAGTATCACACAGGATAGGATTAGATACACAGCTCAGCAGACAGTATCACACAGGATAGGATTAGATACACAGCTCAGCAGACAGTATCACACAGGATAGGATTAGATACACAGCTCAGCAGACAGTATCACACAGGATAGGATTAGATACACAGCTCAGCAGACAGTATCACACAGGATAGGATTAGATTCACAGCTCAGCAGACAGTATCACACAGGATAGGATTAGATACACAGCTCAGCAGACAGTATCACACAGGATAGGATTAGATACACAGCTCAGCAGACAGTATCACACAGGATAGGATTAGATACACAGCTCAGCAGACAGTATCACACAGGATAGGATTAGATACACAGCTCAGCTGACAGTATCACACAGGATAGGATTAGATTCACAGCTCAGCAGACAGTATCACACAGGATAGGATTAGATACACAGCTCAGCAGACAGTATCACTGTCTACGCGGCTGCCAGTCCCTCTGAATCGCGCTGTACGAGGTTTACTCTTGTATTTTGTAGGACGACCTTTGTGGAGAAACTGATGGAAATCATTTCTGTGGGACCCGGGTCATCAGTCAGCGCCGGTCTCCGGTCTTCATCCACAGGGTCTGGCATTTCTGGTCACAAGACTGAATCCACGGATGATGGGCGAGGGCAGATGTGTCATCAGTTTCGATCTGTTTCAGGCTTTCTGTGCACGTTGCGAATCTGTACGCAGATAATCCACTTGGAAAGCAAAAACGCACCAAAATCTCTACATAAATCTGCTGCGAAAAGCTTGAAAACTGCACTGATTTAATGCATAAAGTACAAACCCTATTGAATATGTGGCTGAAAAAATGCAACAAATTTGCCGCAGAGACGCACGCAAAATTGTCCTACTGTGCATTTGAAGATCCACACAAAGGGGGTTATTTATGGTTAGATATACGCCACTTGTTGGCGTATATTTGTCACAGATTCGATCGCAAAGGGGATTTGCCCCCAAATCTGCGACTTTACCCTCTTCCAAGAAAAAGGGTGTGGCGTGTGCGAGGAAGAAGGTCATTTATCATTTTCTACATAGAAAATGATCTAAATCTATGACAGCAAGGGAACGGATGTAGACTGAAGGCTGTTAGGCGCCGGCGGTGGATGCGCCTCTACATAGATTCGGCCCATCAAGCGCCAGCGCAGGCGTATTAAGACCAGCGTCTAAAATGCCAGTCTTAATAAATGACCCCAAACGTGTGAAGGATTTGTCTAATCTCATACAATCTCCTGGTGCTGTGTCACACTGAGGTTTTTCTGCGCGATAAAACTGCGTAATCTGCAACGTGTAGAAAATGCAATTGAAAGATTAACCAGAGAACAGATCCCGTTGGCGCCCCCTGGTGGTCCACGAGCTAAATGCCAGCCAGTTCTCTGCCAGGTCACGTCCTAGTATTCTGCAATATATGGAGAAGCCCCTGTGCCAGTATTCACACCAGATCCTATTACATCCTTACACATCTGCACGAGGAGAAATCTTATAATAATCCTGATATGGCACCACCACATTCCGCAGCGCTGTACAATTCAGAGGGTTCATTGACAAATCAAAGTGGACATCACAGGATAACAGGCTAATATACAGTGAGACACGAGGAGTCAGGGCCCTGCTCACAAGAGCTTACAATCTATGAGGAAATGGAGGTGAGACAAATGGTAACACTGGTTGTTATAAAGTGGTCTGGACATCTTTATACTAGATCAGAGAGGAGCATCCTCCGGCACTGAAACTACAACTCCCAGAATCCACCTTTCACTTCTGTGGGAGTCACAAGAACATGCTGGGAGTTGTAGTTTCACAGCAGCTGGAGTGCTGAAGATTGCTGATCTGTGTACTAGAAGGATCCAGTGCATCGAGTGGGGGGGGGGGGGAAATGGGGAAGAATCAGTTTAGGGAAGATGATAACCTGCCCGTAAAGATGTGTTGTTAAGGCACATTTAAAGCTAAGGAAGTTGGGAATAAACCTGATTGTCCAGGGAAGTGCGTTCCAGAGAACTGGTGCAGCTCAAGAAAAGTCTTAAAGACAGGAGTGAGAAATTCAAATTATGGAGGGTATTAATCTTAGATCAGTGGCAGAATGAAGAGCACGAGTAGGGTGGTAGACTTAAATGAGGGAAGAGATGTGGAGGACACGGTTTGGATGGTGGACAGAGATGAGGAGGAGATGTAGGGGGTGCAGCACTGTAGAGAGCACGGGGAGGATGGTGGACAGAGATGAGGAGGAGATGTAGGGGGTACAGCACTGTGGAGAGCACAGGTAGGATGGTAGACAGAGATGGGGAGGAGATGTAGGAGGTGCAGCACTGTGGAGAGCACAGGTAGGATGGTAGACAGAGATGAGGAGGAGATGTAGGGGGTGCAGCACTGTGGAGAGCACAGGTAGGATGGTAGACAGAGATGAGGAGGAGATGTAGGGGGTGCAGCACTGTGGAGAGTACAGGTAGGATGGTAGACAGAGATTAGGATGAGATGTAGAGGGTGCAGCACTGTGGAGAGTACAGGTAGGATGGTAGACAGAGATGAGGAGGAGATGTAGGGGGTGCAGCACTGTGGAGAGTACAGGTAGGATGGTAGACAGAGATGAGGAGGAGATGTAGGGGTGCAGCACTGTGGAGAGCACAGGTAGGATGGTAGACAGAGATGAGGAGATGTAGGAGGTGCAGCACTGTGGAGAGCACAGGTAGGATGGTAGACAGAGATGAGGAGGAGATGTAGGAGTGCAGCACTGTGGAGAGTACAGGTAGGATGGTATACAGAGATGAGGAGGAGATGTAGGGGTGCAGCACTGTGGAGAGTACAGGTAGGATGGTAGACAGAGATTAGGATGAGATGTAGAGGGTGCAGCACTGTGGAGAGTACAGGTAGGATGGTAGACAGAGATGAGGAGGAGATGTAGGGGTGCAGCACTGTGGAGAGCACAGGTAGGATGGTGGACAGAGATGAGGAGGAGATGTAGGAGTGCAGCACTGTGGAGAGTACAGGTAGGATGGTAGACAGAGATGAGGAGGAGATGTAGGAGTGCAGCACTGTGGAGAGCACAGGTAGGATGGTAGACAGAGATGAGGAGGAGATGTAGGGGGTACAGCACTGTGGAGAGCACAGGTAGAATGGTAGACAGAGATGAGGAGGAGATGTAGGAGTGCAGCACTGTGGAGAGTACAGGTAGGATGGTAGACAGAGATGAGGAGGAGATGTAGGGGGTGCAGCACTGTGGAGAGTACAGGTAGGATGGTAGACAGAGATGAGGAGGAGATGTAGGGGGTGCAGCACTGTGGAGAGTACAGGTAGGATGGTAGACAGAGATGAGGAGGAGATGTAGGAGGTGCAGCACTGTGGAGAGTACAGGTAGGATGGTAGACAGAGATGAGGAGGAGATGTAGGAGGTGCAGCACTGTGGAGAGTACAGGTAGGATGGTAGACAGAGATGAGGAGGAGGTGTAGGGGTGCAGCACTGTGGAGAGTACAGGTAGGATGGTAGACAGAGATGAGGAGGAGATGTAGGAGGTGCAGCACTGTGGAGAGTACAGGTAGGATGGTAGACAGAGATGAGGAGGAGATGTAGGGGGTGCAGCACTGTGGAGAGTACAGGTAGGATGGTAGACAGAGATGAGGAGGAGATGTAGGAGTGCAGCACTGTGGAGAGCACAGGTAGGATGGTAGACAGAGATGAGGAGGAGATGTAGGGGGTGCAGCACTGTGGAGAGCACAGGTAGGATGGTAGACAGAGATGAGGAGGAGATGTAGGGAGTGCAGCACTGTGGAGAACACGAGTAGGATGGAGGACAGAGATGAGGAGGAGATGTAGGGGGTGCAGCACTGTGGAGAGCACAGGTAGGATGGTAGACAGAGATGAGGAGGAGATGTAGGAGGTGCAGCACTGTGGAGAGCACGGGTAGGATGGTAGACAGAGATGAGGAGGAGATGTAGGGGGTGCAGCACTGTGGAGAGCACGGGTAAGATGGTAGACAGAGATGAGGAGGAGATGTAGGAGGTGCAGCACTGTGGAGAGTACAGGTAGGATGGTGGACAGAGATGAGGAGGAGATGTAGGGGGTGCAGCACTGTGGAGAGCACGGGTAAGATGGTAGACAGAGATGAGGAGGAGATGTAGGAGGTGCAGCACTGTGGAGAGTACAGGTAGGATGGTGGACAGAGATGAGGAGGAGATGTAGGAGGTGCAGCACTGTGGAGAGCACAGGTAGGATGGTAGACAGAGATGAGGAGGAGATGTAGGGGTGCAGCACTGTGGAGAGTACAGGTAGGATGGTAGACAGAGATGAGGAGGAGATGTAGGAGGTGCAGCACTGTGGAGAGTACAGGTAGGATGGTAGACAGAGATGAGGAGGAGATGTATGAGGTGCAGCACTGTGGAGAGCACAGGTAGTATGGTAGACAGAGATGGGGAGGAGATGTAGGGGGTTCAGCACTGTGGAGAGTACAGGTAGGATGGTAGACAGAGATGAGGAGGAGATGTATGAGGTGCAGCACTGCGGAGAGCACAGGTAGGATGGTAGACAGAGATGAGGAGGAGATGTAGGGGGTTCAGCACTGTGGAGAGTACAGGTAGGATGGTAGACAGAGATGAGGAGGAGATGTAGGGGGTGCAGCACTGTGGAGAGTACAGGTAGGATGGTAGACAGAGAGGAGGAGGAGATGTAGGAGGTGCAGCACTGTGGAGAGTACAGGTAGGATGGTAGACAGAGATGAGGAGGAGATGTAGGAGGTGCAGCACTGTGGAGAGCACAGGTAGGATGGTAGACAGAGATGAGGAGGAGATGTAGGGGGTGCAGCACTGTGGAGAGTACAGGTAGGATGGTAGACAGAGATGAGGAGGAGATGTAGGGGGTGCAGCACTGTGGAGAGCATGGGTAGGATGGTAGACAGAGATGGGGAGGAGATGTAGGGGGTACAGCACTGTGGAGAGCACAGGTAGGATGGTAGACAGAGATGTGGAGGAGATGTAGGGGGTGCAGCACTGTGGAGAGCACAGGTAGGATGGTAGACAGAGATGAGAAGGAGATGTAGGGGTGCAGAACTGTGGAGAGCACAGGTAGGATGGTAGACAGAGATGAGGAGGAGATGTAGGGGGTGCAGCACTGTGGAGAGTACAGGTAGGATGGTAGACAGAGATGAGGAGGAGATGTAGGAGGTGCAGCACTGTGGAGAGCATGGGTAGGATGGTAGACAGAGATGGGGAGGAGATGTAGGGGGTACAGCACTGTGGAGAGCACAGGTAGGATGGTAGACAGAGATGAGAAGGAGATGTAGGGGTGCAGCACTGTGGAGAGCACAGGTAGGATGGTAGACAGAGATGAGGAGGAGATGTAGGGGGGTGCAGCACTGTGGAGAGCATGGGTAGGATGGTAGACAGAGATGGGGAGGAGATGTAGGGGGTACAGCACTGTGGAGAGCACAGGTAGGATGGTAGACAGAGATGAGAAGGAGATGTAGGGGTGCAGCACTGTGGAGAGCACAGGTAGGATGGTAGACAGAGATGAGGAGGAGATGTAGGGGGGTGCAGCACTGTGGAGAGCATGGGTAGGATGGTAGACAGAGATGGGGAGGAGATGTAGGGGGTACAGCACTGTGGAGAGCACAGGTAGGATGGTAGACAGAGATGTGGAGGAGATGTAGGGGGTGCAGCACTGTGGAGAGCACAGGTAGGATGGTAGACAGAGATGAGGAGGAGATGTAGGGGGTGCAGCACTGTGGAGAGCACAGGTAGGATGGTAGACAGAGATGGGGAGGAGATGTAGGGGGTACAGCACTGTGGAGAGCACAGGTAGGATGGTAGACAGAGATGAGGAGGAGATGTAGGAGGTGCAGCACTGTGGAGAGCACAGGTAGGATGGTAGACAGAGATGAGGAGGAGATGTAGGGGTGCAGCACTGTGGAGAGTACAGGTAGGATGGTAGACAGAGATGAGGAGGAGATGTAGGGGGTGCAGCACTGTGGAGAGCACAGGTAGGATGGCAGACAGAGATGAGGAGGAGATGTAGGAGGTGCAGCACTGTGGAGAGCACAGATAGGGTATTAGAGATGAGGAGGAGATGTAGGGGGTGCAGCACTGTGGAGAGTACAGGTAGGATGGTAGACAGAGATGAGGAGGAGATGTAGGGGGTGCAGCACTGTGGAGAGTACAGGTAGGATGGTACACAGAGATGAGGAGGAGATGTAGGCGGTGCAGCACTGTGGAGAGCACAGGTAGGATGGTAGACAGAGATGAGAAGGAGATGTAGGGGGTGCAGCACTGTGAAGGACACGAGTAGGATGGAGGACAGAGATGAGGAGGAGATGTAGGGGGTGCAGCACTGTGAAGGACATGGGTAGGATGGATGACAGAGATGAGGAGGAGATGTAGGAATGGAGCACTGTGGAGAGCACAGGTAGGATGGTGGACAGAGATGAGGAGGAGATGTAGGGGGTGCAGCACTGTGGAGAGCACGGGTAGGATGGTAGACAGAGATGAGGAGGAGATGTAGGGGGTGCAGCACTGTGGAGAGCACAGGTAGGATGGTAGACAGAGATGAGGAGGAGATGTAGGGGGTGAAGCACTGTGGAGAGCACAGGTAGGATGGTGGACAGAGATGAGGAGGAGATGTAGGGAGTGCAGCACTGTGGAGGACACGTGTAGGATGGTGGACAGACATGAGGAGGAGATGTAGGAGGTGCAGCAATGTGGAGAGCACGGGTAGGGTGGTAGACAGAGATGAGGAGGAGATGTAGGAGGTGCAGCACTGTGGAGAGCACAGATAGGGTATTAGAGATGAGGAGGAGATGTAGGAGGTGCAGCACTGTGGAGAGTACAGGTAGGATGGTAGACAGAGATGAGGAGGAGATGTAGGAGTGCAGCACTGTGGAGAGCACGGGTAAGATGGTAGACAGAGATGAGGAGGAGATGTAGGGGGTGCAGCACTGTGGAGGACACGGGTAGGATGGAGGACAGAGATGAGGAGGAGATGTAGGAGTGCAGCACTGTGGAGAGCACAGGTAGGATGGTAGACATTTTCCACAAAATACTTATTTAGGGGTTTATATACCAGCTTCCACAAAATACTGATTAAGTGGTTTATATACCAGCTTCCAAATACTGATTGAGGCCTGCGATATACCTGCTTCCACAAATACTGCTCTTCCCTAGGGACTTTTGTCACAGGGTCTTTTTGAAAATGACAGGCAGAGGAAGAGGCAGGCTGTTCCGCAGGGGTGGTAGGGGTCGGGCAGGTGCACCAGGCCGGAGCCTAAGTGGGAAGTTGGAGAAGGCGTGTGCGATTATGTCAAAGGACGCACCAGAGTTGGTTGAGTGGCTCACTCAGTCTTCCGCTTCTGCACCCTCCTCATCCTCTGTATCTGCACCCTCCTCACTCTCTACTGTGTGCACCCCCAAAGACACCACCACCACCGTAGCCCCTCCATTAGAGTCAGAGGAATTATTTTCCCATCCATTCCCAGACCTTACCGATGCGCAGCCATTCTTGGCATCGGATCAGGTAGAGGAGGTTGCAACGGCCGCCACCCAGCGGTCTGACAACAGTACCCCGATCAGCCCAAGGAGGGTGGTCCTGCCGCCATCCTACCTGTACTCTCCACAGTGCTGCACCTCCTACATCTCCTCCTCATCTCTGTATACCATACTACCCGTGCTCTCCACAGTGCTGCACCTCCTACATCTCCTCCCTCATCTCTGTCTACCATCCTACCTGTACTCTCCACAGTGCTGCACCCCCTACATCTCCTCCTCATCTCTGTCTATCATCCTACCTGTACTCTCCACAGTGCTGCACCCCCTACATCTCCTCCTCATCTCTGTCTACCATCCTACCTGTGCTCTCCACAGTGCTGCACCTCCTACATCTCCTCCTCATGTCTGTCTACCATCCTACCTGTACTCTCCACAGTGCTGCACCCCCTACATCTCCTCCTCATCTCTGTCTACCATCCTACCTGTGCTCTCCACAGTGCTGCACTCCCTACATCTCCTCCTCATCTCTGTCTACCATCCTACCTGTGCTCTCCACAGTGCTGCACCCCTACATCTCCTCCTCATCTCTGTCTACCATCCTACCTGTACTCTCCACAGTGCTGCACCTCCTACATCTCCTCCTCATCTCTGTCTATCATCCTACCTGTGCTCTCCACAGTGCTGTACCCCCTACATCTCCTCCTCATCTCTGTCTACCATCCTACCTGTACTCTCCACAGTGCTGCACCTCCTACATCTCCTCCTCATCTCTGTCTACCATCCTACCTGTACTCTCCACAGTGCTGCACCTACATCTCCTCCTCATCTCTGTCTACCATCCTACCTGTACTCTCCACAGTGCTGCACCTCCTACATCTCCTCATCTCTGTCTACCATCCTACCTGTGCTCTCCACAGTGCTGCACCTCCTACATCTCCTCATCTCTGTCTACCATCCTACCTGTGCTCTCCACAGTGCTGCACCTCCTACATCTCCTCCTTATCTCTGTCTACCATCCTACCTGTACTCTCCACAGTGCTGCACCCCCTACATCTTCTTCTCATCTCTGTTTACCATCCTACCTGTGCTCTCCACAGTGCTGCACCTCCTACATCTCCTCATCTCTGTCTACCATCCTACCTGTGCTCTCCACAGTGCTGCACCCCTACATCTCCTCCTCATCTCTGTCTACCATCCTACCTGTGCTCTCCACAGTGCTGCACCTCCTACATCTCCTCATCTCTGTCTACCATCCTACCTGTGCTCTCCACAGTGCTGCACCCCTACATCTCCTCCTCATCTCTGTCCACCATCCTACCTGTGCTCTCCACAGTGCTGCACCTCCTACATCTCCTCCCTCATCTCTGTCTACCATCCTACCTGTACTCTCCACAGTGCTGCGCCCCCTACATCTCCTCCTCATCTCTGTCTACCATCCTTCCTGTACTCTCCACAGTGCTGCACCCCCTACATCTCCTCCTCATCTCTGTCTACCATCCTACCTGTGCTCTCCACAGTGCTGCACCTCCTACATCTCCTCCTCATCTCTGTCTACCATCCTACCTGTGCTCTCCACAGTGCTGCACCTCCTACATCTCCTCATCTCTGTCTACCATCCTACCTGTACTCTCCACAGTGCTGCACCCCCTACATCTCCTCATCTCTGTCTACCATCCTACCTGTACTCTCCACAGTGCTGCACCTCCTACATCTCCTCCTCATCTCTGTCTACCATCCTACCTGTACTCTCCACAGTGCTGCACCCCCTACATCTCCTCCTCATCTCTGTCTACCATCCTACCTGTGCTCTCCACAGTGCTGCACCCCCTACATCTCCTCCCTCATCTCTGTCTACCATCCTACCTGTACTCTCCACAGTGCTGCACCCCCTACATCTCCTCATCTCTGTCTACCATCCTACCTGTACTCTCCACAGTGCTGCACCTCCTACATCTCCTCCTCATCTCTGTCTACCATCCTACCTGTACTCTCCACAGTGCTGCACCCCCTACATCTCCTCCTCATCTCTGTCTACCATCCTACCTGTGCTCTCCACAGTGCTGCACCCCCTACATCTCCTCCTCATCTCTGTCTACCATCCTACCTGTGCTCTCCACAGTGCTGCACCATCCTACATCTCCTCCCTCATCTCTGTCTACCATCCTACCTGTGCTCTCCACAGTGCTGCACCCCCTACATCTCCCCCTCATCTCTGTCTACCATCCTACCTGTACTCTCCACAGTGCTGCACCCCCTACATCTCCTCCTCATCTCTGTCTACCATCCTACCTGTACTCTCCACAGTGCTGCACCCCCTACATCTCCTCCTCATCTCTGTCTACCATCCTACCTGTACTCTCCACAGTGCTGCACCCCCTACATCTCCTCCTCATCTCTGTCTACCATCCTACCTGTACTCTCCACAGTGCTGCACCCCCTACATCTCCTCCTCATCTCTGTCTACCATTCTACCTGTGCTCTCCACAGTGCTGTACCCCCTACATCTCCTCCCCATCTCTGTGGTCCTGCCCCGCTGTTGCTGACTACTCCGAGATCTCTAATGTCAGTGGTGGTGAAGGTGACGATGATGACGTGTCGATGGACGTCACGTAGGTGCCCACAAGAGAGGAAGAGGGGGGTAGTTCAGAGGGAGAGACGGAGCAGCAGATAAGGAGGAGAAGCAGGCAGAACTTACAGTGCACAGGGGGCAAAAAGCAGACTACAAATGTATCTGGAGCGACCCATCCACCATGCACGGTCACTTCTGATGCTCCCAGGACGCCGGCACATGGCTCCGCAGTGTTGGCTTTTTTTAACGTGTCAGCTGCTGACAATAGTGTTGCCATCTGCAGCCTGTTCTGGCAACGCATAAGTCGCGGTAAGCCCAATACTGACCTAGGGACGACCACCTTAAGAAGGCACCTGGCCTCCCATCACCGAGCCCAGTGGGAGCAACACCGTCAGAATCCACAAAGCCACACTCCTGGCGCTCCACGTCCTGCCTCTTCTCCTTCTCCTCCCCTTTGTCCTCCACCTTCCACCGTGGTCTAGCAAACACGGGCAGGGAAGGTACATAACTTTTACTGCCCACTGGATAAACCTTCTGACGGCCACCAAGCATGTAGCACGTGGCACCCGTGTGGATTTGGTGTTACCGCCACAGATTGCATGCAGGCCTGCCTCTTCTTCTCCTCCTCCTCCTCCTACTCCATCCTCCATCTCCTCCTCGGCTGACTCCTACTTTTCTACTGCTACCGCCTCTTCCGCTGCGCCCCCCAAGCTCCCCAGAACCTATTCGACGTGCCAGGTGAGACAATGCCATGCTGTGCTGCGGCTGTTGTGCCTGGAAGCCAATAGCCACACCGATCTTGCGGCAGGCCAGGAAAATCTCTGGCCATTTTAGAAGATCTTGCACGGCCATGGCTCGCCTTGCTGAGGTTAAGCGGCGACACCACTTGCCCATCAGACGTCTGATTTGTGACTGCCTGACGCGATGGAACTCAACCACCTTGTATATGCTTGATAGACTGCTGCAGCAGCAACGTGCCGTTAACGACTACCTTTACGAACTCTGCGGCAGGATAGGTTCTGGGGAGCTTGGTTTCTTTTCACCGCGCCAGTGGCTGCTCATGCGCGACGCATGCAGACTTCTGCGGCCATTTGATGAGATCACCAAACTGGTCAGTCGCAGCCTGGACGCCTCAGTGACATCATACCTTACGCCTTCTTTCTGGAGCGTGCATTGCTTCGTGTCATTGATCAAGCCGTCGAGGAGCAGGAGCTGGAAGATGAGGAAGTCGCAATGCTGAATGAATTCCCAGGGGGGACTACTGCATCTGAGACAAGTCAGCAGGAGTCTGAAGAGGAGTCAGAGGAGGATGGTGGCTGGGGGAGGGGAAACAAGAAGAGCAGGGTTTGAGGGGGACTTTAAACTTTTCGGGGATCCCTGGTGTTGTCCGTGGCTGGGGGGGAGGAGACCGAGGATGACATTCTCCTGGGTGATGAGCATAAAAAGCATAAAGGGCAAGGACCAGTACTGGGTGGCAACGTGCTTAGACCTCCGGTACAAACACAAAATGGCAGACATGTTACCAGCATCACATAGGGCTGTCAGAATGCAGTATTTCCAGGCCTTGCTGCGAGAGATGCTGCATTCTGCTGTTGCGGGCGCTGGCAGAGGAATTTCCACGCACAGCGAAACAGTTGTGGGCACCAATCCTAAGCAAGAAGAGGGCGGTTTGAAGATGTGTTGGTCACTTCGGATATGAGATAGTTCTTGCAGCCAACCCAGCGACAGCCGCCCTCCGGATCCAGCCTCAGGGAACACCTAGACCGACAGGTGTCCAACTACATTGGGTAAACGGCCGATGTGGACGCTCTGAGAAGCGATGAACCCCTGGACTACTGGGTGTGCAGGCTTGACCTATGGCCAGAGCTGGCACAATATGCCATGGAACTCTTGGCTTGCCCCTCGTCGAGTGTCCTGTCCGAAAGGAGTTTAAGCACAGGGGGGATCGTGACCGATAAGTGCACTCGCCTAACTCACGAAAGTTTGAACTACCTCACATTTCTAAAAATGAATTAGGCATGGATCTCTGAGGAATTCAACACCTGTGACGACCACGTGTAATTGAATTTCCTCGTGCCAGCCCACACATATCCGCCACCACCCAGAACAAAGAATTGCCCTTGTCTTATGTAAATACAGCAGCATAAAAGGCCTTTTCTGTCAGGTGAATGCCTAATTTTGGGGGCCTGTACTCCACTGGCCTACAGTAAAATTGTTATCCACTGACCTCCAGCCACATAATCACTTGTTCTTTTCTGTCAGGTGAATGATTAATTTTTGGGGTCTGTACTCCCGTGGCCTAAAATAATTTTTTTCTAGGCTCCAGCAGGGCACATTTTTGAGAGTTTCCCTTTAAGATCAATAAAAATGACCTTTGATTAAAATATACAGTACAGACCAAAAGTTTGGACACACCTTCTCATTCAAAAAGTTTTCTTTATTTTCATGACTATGAAGGCATCAAAACTATGAATTAACACATGTGGAATTATATACATAACAAACAAGTGTGAAACAACTGAAAATATGTCATATTCTAGGTTCTTCAAAGTAGCCACCTTTTGCTTTGATTACTGCTTTGCACACTCTTGGCATTCTCTTGATGAGCTTCAAGAGGTCGTCCCCTGAAATGGTCTTCCAACAGTCTTGAAGGAGTTCCCAGAGATGCTTAGCACTTGTTGGCCCTTTTTCCTTCACTCTGCGGTCCAGCTCACCCCAAACCATCTCGATTGGGTTCAGGTCCGGTGACTGTGGAGGCCAGGTCATCTGGCGCAGCACCCCATCACTCTCCTTCATGGTCAAATAGCCCTTACTTTCAAAGTTTTCCCAATTTTTCGGCTGACTGACTGACCTTCATTTCTTTAAGTAATGATGGCCACTCGTTTTTCTTTACTTAGCTGCTTTTTTTTTCTTGCCATAATACAAATTCTAACAGTCTATTCAGTAGGACTATCAGCTGTGTATCCACCTGACTTCTCCTCAACGCCACTGATGGTCCCAACTCCATTTATAAGGCAAGAAATCCCACTTATTAAACCTGACAGGGCACACCTGTGAAGTGAAGACCATTTCAGGGGACTACCTCTTGAAGCTCATCAAGAGAATGCCAAGAGTGTGCAAAGCAGTAATCAAAGCAAAAGGTGGCTACTTTGAAGAACCTAGAATATGACATATTTTCAGTTGTTTCACACTTGTTTGTTATGTATATAATTCCACATGTGTAAATTCATAGTTTTGATGCCTTCATAGTCATGAAAATAAATAAAACTCTTTGAATGAGAAGGTGTGTCCAGACTTTTGGTCTGTACTGTATATTTTTGTGGGAATTTTTGTCATTGATCCCCTCTGGTATGTCACTGTTCATGTTGTGGGACTATTTGTGCACTTCAAGTATTTGGTGGCTGCAAATATGACCTGAAGGTTTTTCAGGTTCGCCAGCCATTAAAGAAAAATCACTGAGTAAAGTGGCCTAAATGGGAGGAAATGCTCAACCCAAACACTGTGGTGTGTTTATAATCGGGGGAGCAATTCCTCCACAAGTGATCCGTCGCTAACGGCAATCCGCAGCAAAAATGCATACAATGGAGGATGCCGGCAGCGGACCACATGCACCACAAAAACATCCTGCACAAGAAGAAATAATGTGTGGATTAAAATATAAAAATACATACATCACTGAAAAAAGGTGCATCACAATAATATGCGACTGACCGTACTGGCCAGACCCTCACTGATGTTAAAAGCTGAGACTTTCGCCAATATCTTCCAATCAGGAACATATCGGAGCTCTCCAAGGTCTCCAAGTGTGGCGTGGATCCTACCGCTAAACTACCTATCGTGTGTGAACACAGTCTGACCGACTCTCAGCCAAGCTCCTACATGGCCTGTTATAGGGGCGGCTCGCAGCCTCCTCCTCCCTCCCATTGTATTAGGGATCTTACTGTTGGTTCTGTCCTAATCTCTTCATAGTCCTCATGATACTGCACCGTGTGCATCAATGCTGGTTTTTTGGGTAACTTGCAATTTATTTACAGTGTGGTTCTAATTCGCTGATATTATGATACAATGATTATTATTTTATTATACATTTATCATTATTTAACCAAAATGGCATCAATGTTGTAGTTCTAGGGCTTTTTACACACAAAGTTGATATTTTTTTATACCTGTAAAAAAAAAATCCAGAATTAGCGCTGCATTATTTTTTTTTTGGGCCACCTGCGGCTTTTGCAGCGTTTTCTGCACACCGTGTGGCATGCCACTTTTTTTTTATGGCGCTTTTCCCTATAGAGAAGATGTTTCCAGATAAACACCAAAGGGTCCGGCAGGCTGAAAAGAAGCAAGAAAGACAAGGGACGCCTAATGAGGAATGAACTAAAAGACCACTAGCAAAAAGCTTGTGTATCCTGCATTTCCAATCTCCCATAGACTGTCAACATCCGGAGCTGGCGATTTTACAGCAAACAACTCAAAAACTGCAAAAAAGCAACAAAAAAAGGATGAAAATGCCAGAAAAAAACGAATGGTTTTCTGTATTTTTCTTTCAAAAAAGAGCTGCAAATTCTACAAAAAATAATGTAAAAATTACTCATTGCCTCAAATTCCTGCTGATCCTCTGGCAGCCCCCAGTCTATGTTGTCAAGCATCTGCTATGTCGCCCCTCAGCGGCCTCGGCCGTCATGTCATGTACGTCTGGTGTCACTGCTCAGCGATGGGAGCCATGATGCCAGTAGTGAGGCACACGACTGCTGCCGCCCTTGATTGCCGCGGTCACATACTGGCTGCTTGCAAAAAAGAGAAAAGACCACAGGAACCGCTGAAGTGTCTGCTCTGGAACGGCAGAGGATGAAGAGGCTCGTTTTTTTTTTTTTTTTAAACCTGTTTAAAAGGGTTTTAATGTGATTTTGAGGGCACTTTCACACTTGCGTTGTCGGATTACGGCAGGCAGTTCCGTTGCAAACGAATAGCATTTGTTTCCAGATGTGGATCCGTCTCTCAGGTGTCATCCGGAAAAACGGATCCGGTATTTATTTTTTTCACATTTTTAAAGGTCTGCGCATGCGCAGATGGGGAAACCGGATCCGGTTTAACGGAACACTTGGTACCGGATGCAGGCATTAATACATTTCAATGTTCCGTAATTTTGGCTGGAGAAAATACCGCAGCAAATACCGTAAGAGTGACTGAACTGAAGACATCCTGATGAAAACTGAACGGAATGTTCTCCATTCAGAATGCATTCGGATAAAACTGAAGCGGTTTTTTTTTCCGGTATTGAGCACCTGTGACGGAACTCAATACCAGAAAACTTTAACGCAAGTGTGAAAGTACCCTTATACTGATAACCGATCCTCTGGAAAGGTCATCAGTATCTGATCGATGGGGGTCCGACATCAGCTGTTTGAGAAGCCAGCGGTGCTCCTGTATGCGCTGCGGCCTTCTCACAGCGCCGTACATTGCATAGTGGCCGCGTTTGGATCGTGCTCAGCTCTGTTCACTTCTATGAGGCTGAGCTGCTCCTAGCAACCTGCGGCACTCCAGCTGGTCGGAAACTACAACTCCCAGAATCCTCCTTTCACTTCTAAGGGAGTTACAAGAACAGGCGAATAGGTGTGCATGCTGGGAGTTGTAGTTTCACAGCAGCTGGAGTGCCGAGGATGCTGATCCCTGTCCTAGGTCATGTGACAGATAAAGGTGATGTCACTGGCAGAAGGCCGCAGCGGTCACAGGAGTGCTGCTCCCTTCTCATACATCTGATCGGCGAGGATCCTGGGTTTCGGACCTCCACCAATCAGATACTGATGACCTGTCCTGAGGAGAGGTCATCCGTATTACAACCTCACAAACCCCCTTTAAGGCCTCATTCACACTCAATGCTCTTGACAGCACCAATGACAGATCTATGTCAATCAGGATTTTGGCGAAACGTGCTGGAGGCAGGACTCTGCTCCCTTCTGCTGGTAGCAGGACTCTGCTCCCTTCTGCTGGTGGCAGGACTCTGCTCCCTTCTGCTGGTGGCAGGACTCTGCTCCCTTCTGCTGGTGGCAGGACTCTGCTCCCTTCTGCTGGCGGCAGGACTCTGCTCCCTTCTGCTGGCGGCGCGGCTCCTCACTGGATCTGGATCTGGATCAGATTTATCTCAAAACATATCCTGACAAATCTATGTTAATCTAAGTAGCGTCCGTCAGGTTTTTCAATGCGTTTCTCTCGTGCTGTTATTGACTACAATGTAACAATAATTATTAGAAAAGAAGAATCTTACAGTAAAGGTACACATACCCATTGTAGTAAATCCACTCAGTCTGTAAAGTCAAGCACCTGAATAATGTGAAAAAGTACCAAAATCTAAAAAAAATAATAATAATACGAAAAATATTATAAATATTTTATAAATAATAATAATAAATAATATAAAAGGCAGACAGAGAAAGGCGCCAGTGTCAGGCAGATCCAGAGTCAGCTCCACGCGCCACCTTCTGGAGGCAGATCGCACTGCACCTCACCTGCATCTCTGACACATTGTACATAACGTAACTGACACATTGTATCCGCCCTGTGACGTCACCGGCGCGCGCTTCACTGGAACGCAACGTTCTGCGTTACGACTTCCTGCGGCCGCGCTTTACGGTAGAGGTGCAGCACATGTGTTGGAGGTCAGTGCCTTTACCGGGGTCGGGACAGCTGAGGGGATTTATCGCGACTGAGGTTTATAGGCTCCAGAGAAGTTCTTTTTATGGCAGATGTGTAGTGAGGTTCTGCAGGAGATGCCTGGTGCCTCCTTGGCATCACTAGTGAAAGGGTTTGGACCTCTGGCTGGGATTCATCTGCAGGAAATCCATGGTCTCTGCTGATATTTACTGTCTGATTTTAAAGGGGGCTTCCACAGCATAGGTAATGAGGGCCTGACTGTTGGGGGTCCCCTGTTTGAGTGGAGCGATGGTACGCGGCTGCTGGGTTCTGGGACATCCCTTTAAGGGCATGTTCACATATAGCTGGGTTCTGGGACATCCCTTTAAGGGCATGTTCACATATAGCGGACGCGCTGTAACTTTTCTGGCCAGATTTGCAGGTGGATTTTTTTCTTTGCGTGTCCCGTGTGGACGTGGCCTATTCACGTCTATGAACATTATATGATGACACATTCGACGATAGATTCTGTGTTTTGCTTCTTCAGAAATCACAAGATCTCTGCTTGCTGTCAGTGAATGGCACCCTTCTTGTGTAATAAGCTTTATTCATATTGTGCTCTGCCCTTCGTCAGCCCCTTAATGTTAGTGGGGGGGGGGGGGGGGGGGGTGTATTTGTAATGAGTCTTGATGTGCAGGTGTTTGCAGCGCCCCCCGGAGGCCAATCTCTTAAAGGTATGGGGGGGGGTCGGACACGCAGACGCTCACTGTCTTATTGGTCTCTTAAGATTAATAAACACCAATCGTAGATAACTCATGAAGTGTGCGTACTAGGCCTGTACACCAAGTATCGACACCAATAAAGGAGAGAAAGGCAAAGTACGACTAACACTGTATATAAACTTTATTATGGTTCCCAAAAGGGGGGGGAATCCAATAAAATACAATGACGAACAGTACAATACAATGGTGGATAAAGACACACAGGGTGGGAACGGATCACAGAATGGACAAGGCCCAAGAGATATTAGATAGTTAATAAATACCCAAGTGGGGAGCATATATATATATATATATATATATATATATATATATATATATATATATATATATGACCTCGCCAACCACGAACAAGATATCAGAGCCAGATACAGTACAGAAATGTAAAGTGCAAAATGCATGAAATACACTTTACATTTCTGTACTGTATCTGGCTCTGATATCTTGTTCATGGTTGGTGGGGTCATTTATATATATATTCGCTCCCCACATGGGTATTTATTAACTATCTAATATCTCTTGGGCCTTGTCCATTCTGTGATCCGTTCCCACCCTGTGTGTCTTTATCCACCATTGTATTGTACTGTTCGTCATTGTATTTTATTGGATTCCCCCCCCTTTGGGAACCATAATAAAGTTTATATACAGTGTTAGTCGTACTTTGCCTTTCTCTCCTTTTTTGGTGTCGATACTTGGTCTCTTAAGATTGCAGAGTATTTTTTGTACTGCTATTTCTGAAGGTAACGATGTCCCCTTCTCTGGTTGTCAGGTTGTCGGAGCATGGCGTACCCCCTCTTCTTGAAGCTCTGTGTCTTTACTCGGCAGCATCGGGGGAAGCTTCTCGGGGCGTCTTCTCTTGGACTTTTGGCCTTGAACGTCTCCTACCACGCGTTCCCGGAGCAGACCTTCAGGAGGTTGTATCAGGGCTGGTCAAAGGGCGAGCCGGCGGCGCTCTCCGACAAGCTGCGCGCCCTGTTCCAGGACGTCCTGGACGACACCCGCTTGGCCTCCACCGGTTTCTCTCCCTTTGCTGCTTATGGCTTCCAGCCCGTCAGTGCCGGGGTCCCGTGGCTTCCCAGCGGCTGCTTGATTGGGATTCCTGCAAACTATAACGGTACAATGGAGGACGGCGCGGGGGTCACCGACCGGCTGCTGGTGATTAACGGGGAGGAGGTGGACTGGGCCAGCGAGCTCGGCCGCAGGTTACGGGACTCCCTCACCTTTTCAGCAAACGCACAAAAATTCTCCTTGGCTCGGGAAGCCATTCATGCACAGACTAGTGGCCCTATCCTCCAGGCGTGTGTGGCCCCGCTCTGCCTGACCAGCGTCTGTGTCTCCAGTGTGGCCCTCAAGCAGCTCCTGGGGCTGTACTCCGGGCCCATCTTACTGAGGGGCGTCTTCAATGCCCTGGCCGTCCTCCTGGGGTCTACAGGCTACTTCTTGTGCTCTGATGCCGTCAGTCAGTGGTCGGACTACAGGTCGGACCGGCGAGCCGCCGCCGTCTCCAAGGCCTATGCCCGGGGAGGGCTGGAGTTCTACGAGAAGATACTGACACGCAACAGGCTGCTGCGGGGGCTTATGGGTGAGCAGGGGGGCACCATGTACGCACCCAGCGGGAACGTGTTCCCCAAACATAAACTGAGGATGAAGCACGCCCCATACACGTCCCGGAGAGACCGGATCCTGCGCGCCCTGGAAAAGCAGCAAGACTGATCAGGAATGGCGGGGAACCTCACCCAGTGGTCAGTGGACCCCAGACCACGAGCGCATAGTATGTAACTGGGTCCACTGCGTCTATAGGGCGACTACCTGTCCTGCCCCCAGGATCCTCCCCGGCTGGGCTGCAGGGGCCCTAGAAACCCCGGAGTCGTCAGTCAGTGAAGTCGCACCTGCTCTGCTTGCTGCCAGTGAATAGAACCCCCTTATAATGGATGTTTCAGCTGGCTCCACTATCTCGGGAGATTTCTCTCAGTTGCTCCAGATCCTGTTACAGCGCAGCTTGTTACTAAGGAGCAAACCCCAGAGAACGTGGCCCTGTGCTCCGTGCCCTGCACAGGTGGGCGAGTCATGTGATCGGCACCAAGACAATAAAAGGATATTTACTATCATTTTTCATATACATTATTAATTATAAACAAATATATTGAATTGTAGTAACATGATGACCCCCCCCCCCCACCGTCAGAATTGTAGTAATATGATGACCCCCCCCACCGTCAGAATTGTAGTAATATGATGCCCCCCACCGTCAGAATTGTAGTAATATGATGACCTCCCCCCACCGTCAGAATTGTAGTAACATGATGACCCCCCCCCCCCACCGTCAGAATTGTAGTAATATGATGACCCCCCCCACCGTCAGAATTGTAGTAATATGATGACCCCCCCCCACCGTCAGAATTGTAGTAATATGATGACCCCCCCCACCGTCAGAATTGTAGTAATATGATGACCCCCCCCCCACCGTCAGAATTGTAGTAATATGATGACCCCCCCACCGTCAGAATTGTAGTAATATGATGACCCCCCCCCCCCCACCGTCAGAATTGTAGTAATATGATGACCCCCCCACCGTCAGAATTGTAGTAATATGATGACCCCCCCCCCCCCCACCGTCAGAATTGTAGTAATATGATGACCCCCCCACCGTCAGAATTGTAGTAATATGATGCCCCCCCCCACCGTCAGAATTGTAGTAATATGATGCCCCCCCACCGTCAGAATTGTAATATGATGCCCCCCCAACCATCAGAATTGTAGTAATATGATGACCCCCCCCCACCGTCAGAATTGTAGTAATATGATGACCCCCCCACCGTCAGAATTGTAGTAACATGATGACCCCCCCACCGTCAGAATTGTAGTAATATGATGACCCCCCCCCACCGTCAGAATTGTAGTAACATGATGACCCCCCCCCACCGTCAGAATTGTAGTAATATGATGACCCCCCCCCACCGTCAGAATTGTAGTAATATGATGACCCCCCCCCCCACCGTCAGAATTGTAGTAATATGATGACCCCCCCACCGTCAGAATTGTAGTAACATGATGACCCCCCCCCACCGTCAGAATTGTAGTAATATGATGACCCCCCCCCCCCCCCACCGTCAGAATTGTAGTAATATGATGACCTCCCCCCACCGTCAGAATTGTAGTAATATAATGCCCCTTCCCCCCACCGTCAGAACTGTAGTAATTTGATGACCCCCCCCCACCGTCAGAATTGTAGTAATATGATGACCCCCCCACCGTCAGAATTGTAGTAATATGATGACCCCCCCCCACCGTCAGAACTGTAGTAATTTGATGACCCCCCCCCACCGTCAGAATTGTAGTAATTTGATGACCCCCCCCCCACCGTCAGAACTGTAGTAATTTGATGACCCCCCCCCCCACCGTCAGAATTGTAGTAATATGATGACCCCCCCCCACCGTCAGAACTGTAGTAATTTGATGACCCCCCCCACCGTCAGAATTGTAGTAATATGATGCCCCCCCCCCACGTCAGAACTGTAGTAATTTGATGACCCCCCCACCGTCAGAATTGTAGTAATATGATGACCCCCCCCACCGTCAGAATTGTAGTAATATGATGACCCCCCCCACCGTCAGAATTGTAGTAATTTGATGACCCCCCCCCCCACCGTCAGAATTGTAGTAATTTGATGACCCCCCCCCCCCCCCCCACCGTCAGAATTGTAGTAATATGATGACCCCCCCACCGTCAGAATTGTAGTAATATGATGACCCCCCCACCGTCAGAACTGTAGTAATATGATGACCCCCCCCCCACCGTCAGAATTGTAGTAATATCATGACCCCCCCACCGTCCCCAGTGACGTCTGAAGCCAGCGAGAGGAGAAGCCCCCACAGACCGGAAGGTTTCTGGACGCTGCTCACACGCTGCTGCTGCTGTTTATTAGTCGTATGACTTATTAGGACGTCTGCGCCATTGAGGACATGAGATTCTCGGAGGTTTCTGTGATGAGAATTTTAATCAGAATTACAAATGATGTAGATGATTGATTGTTGTATGTAGCTGAGCCGGGCCGGCGCCTTCACTACACCCGGTTACAATGCATATGGACGGGTTTTATCAGGATGACCGAGCGTCTGCAGTTATGGTCACACAGCGTTTTCCAGTGCAGAAGCCCCTTATTGTTGAGGTGAGCGTCGTAGCAAGAATCGAACCACCAGCCGCCGCCGTGTTGATTGGCGCAGTTTGTGTTGTGCAGCCGATCGTTGTCGTTGTCATAAGTCGAGAACCTCATATTGTCATGCAGGTTTTTGTGGTTCCCGGATGACAGCGAGTCGCCGGCGTCTCCCTCGTAGGTCCCTAATTTCAGCTGGTACTTGTCTGTGGCGTTGGTCAGGTAGAAGCTGTCGTAGTCGGCGCGTCTGGTCCGGTTCTCGGAATCCACCAGGAGGAACCGGACTTTGTACCACTTTTGCGCAGTTAACAGTTTGATATAGTGATTGCCGAGATAATGATCCAACACGATGTTCCCGAAGCCGTATTCGTAAGCCGTCCACGTCTCGTGCCAGCTGATGTAGGTGTCGAAGCTGTTCCGCTGGATGACGGTCCAGCCCCCGCAGTCGTACATGTAGCACTGGACCACCAGGTAAGGGGAGCCCGTGGGCTGGATCACGTAGACCCCGCTCTTCCTGTGCCCCAGGAGGTAGAGCTCATCGCAGTCCCTGGTGAAGTAGACTGGAAGAGACCAAACAAAGCAAAATGAGGACTGCGGCAGGACCGGCTACGAGGGGGTAAGGGTCTGTCCACAACGCGCGTTAACTCGAAGGCCCCTTTCACACAGGCGAGTATTCCGCGCGGATGCGATGCGTGAGGTGAACGCATTGCACCCGCACTGAATCCCGACCCATTCATTTCTATGGGGCTGTTCACATGAGCGGTGATTTTCACGCATCACTTGTGCGTTGCGTGAAAATCGCAGCATGCTCTATTTTGTGCGTTTTTCATAGAAGTGAATGGGGCTGCGTGAAAATCGCAAGCATCCGCAAGCAAGTGCGGATGCGGTGCGATTCTCACGCATGGTTACTAGGAGACGATCGGGATGGAGACCCGATCATTATTATTTCCCCTTATCACATGGTTATAAGGGAAAATAATAGCATTCTGAATACAGGGCTGGAGGGGTTAAAAAATATATATATTAAACTCCCCTTAATCCACTTGCTCGCGCAGCCGGCTTCTCTTCTGACTTCTTTCTTTGCTCTGTGCAGGAACAGGACCTGTGGTGACGTCACTCTGGTCATCACATGATCTTTTACCATGGTGATGGATCATGTGATGGACCATGTGATGACCAGAGTGACGTCACCACAGGTCCTGTTCCTGCACAGAGCAAAGAGAGAAGTCAGAAGAGAAGCTGCGCGATCAAGTGGATTAAGGTGAGTTTAATATTTTTATTTTATTTATTTTTTTAACCCCTCCAGCGCTATTGTACTATGTATTCTGTATTCAGAATGCTATTATTTTCCCTTATACCATGTTATAAGGGGAAATAATACAATCTTCAAAACACCGATGCCAAGCCCGAACTTCTGTGAAGAAGTTCGGGTTTGGGTACCAAACATGCGCGATTTTTCTCACGCGAGTGCAAAACGCATTACAATGTTTTGCACTCGCGCAGAAAAATTGCGCATGTTCCTGCAACGCACCTGCACCTTTTCCCGCAACGCCCGTGTGAAAGAGGCCTAAGTTTGCTGGGAAGCTTCTGGCGCACACCCTGAGCATGACCATAGATCTATGTGTCAGGGAATACACCCGGCATACTCCGCCGACACGTACCCCCAAACAAAATGTGTCGGTGGCTACATGGGTGAGACTAGGGGGCGACATGCCCTGGATGATGCGGAGATGGGGAGGGTTGTTATAACATTGAAAATGGCTAATTATTGCTGCAAATTCCTGCCCTTAAAGGGGTAGTCCTGTCTTATAAAGTGACAGCATATCGCTAGAAAAAGCCATCACTTATGATCAGTGGGGTCCAACCACTGGGACCCCCATAAATCCTGGGGGTCCCAGTGCTCGGGTGCAGCTCAGATTGTCCTCGGTGGTTTGAGGGACCTTGTAAGGGCCTATTTATATTTATGGCTGGATATGTCATAAATGTGGGTCTGACCTCGGATTGGAGAGGACGCCGTACATGCATGGCTTCCATGGGATGTATGAATATAGCTGAGCGCTGGTGTTCTGTCAGATTCCCTTACCCCGCGTGACCTCCGGGGGTGTGCGCCTCCGCGCAAATGCCGTACCAGGGCATGGGTAAGGTAAAATTACAGTGAGCGTTGACTCATGGACGCACAATGTGCCCAACTGCGTGTGCGCTCTCAGGACTAAGGAGATCTGATGGTCTTTTGTCTTGTTAAATCTCCTTACCCTCACACTGCGCACGCGCGGATTGTGAAATCTCCTTACCCTCACTACACAGCGCGCTTCAGATTCATTGCTGGCTGGCTTTAATCCGCACGTGCGCAGTGTGAGGGTAAGGAGATTTAACAAGATAAAAGACCGTCCAATCTTACCCCTGAGAGCGCACGCGCAGTTGGGCCCATCACGCGTTCATGAGTCAACGCTCACTGTAATTTTACCTTACCCATGCCCTGGTACGGCATTTGCGCGGAGACTCCGTGCCGTGGTACTGCGCTTGCGCCGAGGCGCACTCCCCCGGAAGTCACGCGGGGTAAGGGAATCTGACGATTTAAGGTTTTCTGACAGAACACCGGATCTGTTCTTTTTGGAAGCACCTTAGCAGTGAATGGCGAGGACACTGCACATGAGCAGCGGCATCCTCTCCATCCCCTCTGGGGTCCCACTTTTATGGCATACCCCATCAATGTGCGATAAATGTCCCACGTGGTGAGAACTATGGAAGACTGAAAGGTAATAGAGGACGATCGTTGAATCCTCCCTCTAAGGGCTCATGCTCACCACCAACGGAACAGGTGGCCCCTAATAGAACAGTTCTATCCTTGTCCGTAATGCGGACATGTTTTATTTTTTTGCGGAATAGACATACGGAAATGGAATGCACACGGAGTAACTTCCGTTTCTTTTTGTCTACTCGTTGAAATGAATAGTTGCGCATACGGAACGGACACATTCGTGTGCATGAGCCCTAATTCTGGAGAGACACCAATCAAATCCTACTAATAACAGAGACAATATTTTAATAATGTTAAAAGGTTTATTTTTTGTGACTGAAATTTCTATGCAAGATCTCTGCTTGCTGTCAGTTTGTGGAAGCAATCTTATTTTAATTCAGAGCCTGAAAAACTGTATCGATCTAATCCTGCTGAGAGCTGCGGTCTTGTTACAATTGTATCCAATCTAGACAATCCCCTGGGTGAAAAAAAGGGGCGCTCCAAACTGAGCAGTGATACATTGTAACTATTGTGTCCCTGCAGGGTTTAGCTCTCAGACAACTTGACACAATTGTAACAACTGCTCAGTAGTGTTAGGCTACTTTCACACTAGCATTTTCTTTTCCGGCGCTGAGTTCCGTCCTAGGGGCTCAATACCGGAAAATAACTGATCAGGCATGTCCCCATGCATTCTGAGAGTAATCCGTTCAGGATGTCTTCAGTGCAGTCATTTTGACTGATCAGGCAAAAGATAAAACCGTAGCATGCTACGGTTTTATCTCCGGCCAAGAAAACGGAGGACTTGCCTGAATGCCGGATCCGTCATTTTTTTTCCTTAGGAATGTATTGGTGCCGGATACGGCATTCAAAATACCGGAATGCTGGAAAAAAAGGTGAAAAAATGAATGCTGGATCCGTTTTGCCGGATGACAGACGGATCCGGCATTTCAATGCATTTTTCTTACTGCTCAGAATCCTGATCGGTCTTACTAAGGCCATCAGTTGGCATACGTTTTTCTGGATCCGGCAGGCAGTTCCGGCGACGGAGTTGTTTGCCGGATCACTCTGCTGCAAGTGTGAAAGTCAGCCTGTAAATACTATTCCTATGCCCCACCGATGGAGAAAGCTATTGATGACCCTACTCCACACCCCACCAGATCCCCGCAGTCTGTACCGCGTGATGACGTCAGGCGCTTACCTCTCCTATCTCGCAGTTGGTTGTAGTTGATAATGACGCTTACGTCATCAATCATGTCGATGTTCGCAATCTGTGAACTTGCCAGTTTTTTTAGGTCCATCTCCTCCTCCGCCCAGGAGACCGAGACTCCCGATAGCATCAAGCAGCAGATGGTCCACAGCTTTACCTCCATCATCCTGGCACTGGGATCTCGCACCTCTGCGCCTGTCCTGGACCCGGAGACTCCAAAAAAGTGAAAAAAAATAACCTTTTATATTTGATCATTGAGGGGTCGGTCAGTCGTTAACTTTAATATGCGAGTCCGGCAGCTGTCAGGTGGCACCGGACCCGGAATCAAATCCTGTAAAACCAGAGTAAATATCCCCGTGCGGGCACTGACTGACGGGTGGGGGTGAGGGTTACGTTTCGTAGACTGGACGCGGTTGGGGTCAGTGGCGTACCTGACACCTGTCGGATGCAGGAATATTTGTCTTTTCTCAATGTACTTAAGAACGTGGTAACAGTTTATAAGTGACATTACCCGGGTTTATGAGACCTTTATCCGTCTGCTGCCAACGTGAGTCGTCTTATTCCACGTCTTCAGTCTGACCAGAATGATCATCTAAAAGTGGCGACCCCCAGATGACACTTACCTGCTGCTTCTGATCTTCAGCGTCAGGACACAGCTATGGTCACCGACTCCAGCTTAGCTGTGATGTCTGTTGGAGCCTGGGGTAGTCTAAAACCTGCCTTTTGCTTCATTAGACGTCCAGACTTCAACTTTGTTCATTGCTCATACTTTACACTGCAGCTCTGCTCTATTAATCCGATTTCAGTGACTCCAATATATCTGCATTGTCTATTGCAGCCTAAGGGTACTTTTACACTAGCGTTAGAAGAATCCGGCAGGCAGCTCCGTTACCAGAACTGCCTACCGGATCCAGAAATCCGTATGCAAACGGATATTTTAGTATTTTTTTTTCGGATCCATTAGACTCGTGCATTGAAATACCGGGTCCGTCTTTTCGGTATCATCCGGAATAACGGATCTGGTATTACATTTTTTCAAAGCTAGAAAGAACTGTGCATGCGCAGACCGGAAAACCGGATCCAGCGATGCGGCATTTTCCGTAACACTTTGTACCGTATCCGGCATTAATACATTTCAATGGCAAGTGCGGTAGTGTTCCTGGGATTTGGGCTGTAAAAAAATACTGCAGCATGCTTCAGTATTTTGTCCGATCAAATACCGTACAAGGGACGGAACTGAAGACGTCCTGATGCATACTGAACGGATTGCTTTTCATTCAGAATGCATTAGGACAAAACAGGTTTTTTTTTTCTGGTATTGAGACCCTTTACCGGATTTCGATAGCGGAAAAGAATAACCATAGTAACATAGTACATAAGGCCGAAAAAAGACATTTGTCCATCCAGTTCGGCCTGTTATCCTGCAAGTTGATCCAGAGGAAGGCAAAAAACCCTGTGAGGTAGAAGCCAATTTTCTCCACTTTAGGGAATAAAAAATTCCTTCCCGACTCCAATCAGGCATCAGAATAACTTCCTGGATCAACGACCCCTCTCTAGTAGCTATAGCCTGTAATATTATTACACTCCAGAAATACATCCAGGCCCCTCCTGAATTCCTTTATTGTACTCACCATCACCACCTCCTCAGGCAGAGAGCTCCATAGTCTCACTGCTCTTACAGTAAAGAGTCCATAGTCTCACTGCTCTTACAGTAAAGAGTCCATAGTCTCACTGCTCTTACAGTAAAGAGTCCATAGTCTCACTGCTCTTACAGTAAAGAGTCCATAGTCTCACTGCTCTTACAGTAAAGAGTCCATAGTCTCACTGCTCTTACAGTAAAGAGTCCATAGTCTCACTGCTCTTACAGTAAAGAGTCCATAGTCTCACTGCTCTTACAGTAAAGAGTCCATAGTCTCACTGCTCTTACAGTAAAGAGTCCATAGTCTCACTGCTCTTACAGTAAAGAGTCCATAGTCTCACTGCTCTTACAGTAAAGAGTCCATAGTCTCACTGCTCTTACAGTAAAGAGTCCATAGTCTCACTGCTCTTACAGTAAAGAGTCCATAGTCTCACTGCTCTTACAGTAAAGAGTCCATAGTCTCACTGCTCTTACAGTAAAGAGTCCATAGTCTCACTGCTCTTACAGTAAAGAGTCCATAGTCTCACTGCTCTTACAGTAAAGAGTCCATAGTCTCACTGCTCTTACAGTAAAGAGTCCATAGTCTCACTGCTCTTACAGTAAAGAGTCCATAGTCTCACTGCTCTTACAGTAAAGAGTCCATAGTCTCACTGCTCTTACAGTAAAGAGTCCATAGTCTCACTGCTCTTACAGTAAAGAGTCCATAGTCTCACTGCTCTTACAGTAAAGAGTCCATAGTCTCACTGCTCTTACAGTAAAGAGTCCATAGTCTCACTGCTCTTACAGTAAAGAGTCCATAGTCTCACTGCTCTTACAGTAAAGAGTCCATAGTCTCACTGCTCTTACAGTAAAGAGTCCATAGTCTCACTGCTCTTACAGTAAAGAGTCCATAGTCTCACTGCTCTTACAGTAAAGAGTCCATAGTCTCACTGCTCTTACAGTAAAGAGTCCATAGTCTCACTGCTCTTACAGTAAAGAGTCCATAGTCTCACTGCTCTTACAGTAAAGAGTCCATAGTCTCACTGCTCTTACAGTAAAGAGTCCATAGTCTCACTGCTCTTACAGTAAAGAGTCCATAGTCTCACTGCTCTTACAGTAAAGAGTCCATAGTCTCACTGCTCTTACAGTAAAGAGTCCATAGTCTCACTGCTCTTACAGTAAAGAGTCCATAGTCTCACTGCTCTTACAGTAAAGAGTCCATAGTCTCACTGCTCTTACAGTAAAGAGTCCATAGTCTCACTGCTCTTACAGTAAAGAGTCCATAGTCTCACTGCTCTTACAGTAAAGAGTCCATAGTCTCACTGCTCTTACAGTAAAGAGTCCATAGTCTCACTGCTCTTACAGTAAAGAGTCCATAGTCTCACTGCTCTTACAGTAAAGAGTCCATAGTCTCACTGCTCTTACAGTAAAGAGTCCATAGTCTCACTGCTCTTACAGTAAAGAGTCCATAGTCTCACTGCTCTTACAGTAAAGAGTCCATAGTCTCACTGCTCTTACAGTAAAGAGTCCATAGTCTCACTGCTCTTACAGTAAAGAGTCCATAGTCTCACTGCTCTTACAGTAAAGAGTCCATAGTCTCACTGCTCTTACAGTAAAGAGTCCATAGTCTCACTGCTCTTACAGTAAAGAGTCCATAGTCTCACTGCTCTTACAGTAAAGAGTCCATAGTCTCACTGCTCTTACAGTAAAGAGTCCATAGTCTCACTGCTCTTACAGTAAAGAGTCCATAGTCTCACTGCTCTTACAGTAAAGAGTCCATAGTCTCACTGCTCTTACAGTAAAGAGTCCATAGTCTCACTGCTCTTACAGTAAAGAGTCCATAGTCTCACTGCTCTTACAGTAAAGAGTCCATAGTCTCACTGCTCTTACAGTAAAGAGTCCATAGTCTCACTGCTCTTACAGTAAAGAGTCCATAGTCTCACTGCTCTTACAGTAAAGAGTCCATAGTCTCACTGCTCTTACAGTAAAGAGTCCATAGTCTCACTGCTCTTACAGTAAAGAGTCCATAGTCTCACTGCTCTTACAGTAAAGAGTCCATAGTCTCACTGCTCTTACAGTAAAGAGTCCATAGTCTCACTGCTCTTACAGTAAAGAGTCCATAGTCTCACTGCTCTTACAGTAAAGAGTCCATAGTCTCACTGCTCTTACAGTAAAGAGTCCATAGTCTCACTGCTCTTACAGTAAAGAGTCCATAGTCTCACTGCTCTTACAGTAAAGAGTCCATAGTCTCACTGCTCTTACAGTAAAGAGTCCATAGTCTCACTGCTCTTACAGTAAAGAGTCCATAGTCTCACTGCTCTTACAGTAAAGAGTCCATAGTCTCACTGCTCTTACAGTAAAGAGTCCATAGTCTCACTGCTCTTACAGTAAAGAGTCCATAGTCTCACTGCTCTTACAGTAAAGAGTCCATAGTCTCACTGCTCTTACAGTAAAGAGTCCATAGTCTCACTGCTCTTACAGTAAAGAGTCCATAGTCTCACTGCTCTTACAGTAAAGAGTCCATAGTCTCACTGCTCTTACAGTAAAGAGTCCATAGTCTCACTGCTCTTACAGTAAAGAGTCCATAGTCTCACTGCTCTTACAGTAAAGAGTCCATAGTCTCACTGCTCTTACAGTAAAGAGTCCATAGTCTCACTGCTCTTACAGTAAAGAGTCCATAGTCTCACTGCTCTTACAGTAAAGAGTCCATAGTCTCACTGCTCTTACAGTAAAGAGTCCATAGTCTCACTGCTCTTACAGTAAAGAGTCCATAGTCTCACTGCTCTTACAGTAAAGAGTCCATAGTCTCACTGCTCTTACAGTAAAGAGTCCATAGTCTCACTGCTCTTACAGTAAAGAGTCCATAGTCTCACTGCTCTTACAGTAAAGAGTCCATAGTCTCACTGCTCTTACAGTAAAGAGTCCATAGTCTCACTGCTCTTACAGTAAAGAGTCCATAGTCTCACTGCTCTTACAGTAAAGAGTCCATAGTCTCACTGCTCTTACAGTAAAGAGTCCATAGTCTCACTGCTCTTACAGTAAAGAGTCCATAGTCTCACTGCTCTTACAGTAAAGAGTCCATAGTCTCACTGCTCTTACAGTAAAGAGTCCATAGTCTCACTGCTCTTACAGTAAAGAGTCCATAGTCTCACTGCTCTTACAGTAAAGAGTCCATAGTCTCACTGCTCTTACAGTAAAGAGTCCATAGTCTCACTGCTCTTACAGTAAAGAGTCCATAGTCTCACTGCTCTTACAGTAAAGAGTCCATAGTCTCACTGCTCTTACAGTAAAGAGTCCATAGTCTCACTGCTCTTACAGTAAAGAGTCCATAGTCTCACTGCTCTTACAGTAAAGAGTCCATAGTCTCACTGCTCTTACAGTAAAGAGTCCATAGTCTCACTGCTCTTACAGTAAAGAGTCCATAGTCTCACTGCTCTTACAGTAAAGAGTCCATAGTCTCACTGCTCTTACAGTAAAGAGTCCATAGTCTCACTGCTCTTACAGTAAAGAGTCCATAGTCTCACTGCTCTTACAGTAAAGAGTCCATAGTCTCACTGCTCTTACAGTAAAGAGTCCATAGTCTCACTGCTCTTACAGTAAAGAGTCCATAGTCTCACTGCTCTTACAGTAAAGAGTCCATAGTCTCACTGCTCTTACAGTAAAGAGTCCATAGTCTCACTGCTCTTACAGTAAAGAGTCCATAGTCTCACTGCTCTTACAGTAAAGAGTCCATAGTCTCACTGCTCTTACAGTAAAGAGTCCATAGTCTCACTGCTCTTACAGTAAAGAGTCCATAGTCTCACTGCTCTTACAGTAAAGAGTCCATAGTCTCACTGCTCTTACAGTAAAGAGTCCATAGTCTCACTGCTCTTACAGTAAAGAGTCCATAGTCTCACTGCTCTTACAGTAAAGAGTCCATAGTCTCACTGCTCTTACAGTAAAGAGTCCATAGTCTCACTGCTCTTACAGTAAAGAGTCCATAGTCTCACTGCTCTTACAGTAAAGAGTCCATAGTCTCACTGCTCTTACAGTAAAGAGTCCATAGTCTCACTGCTCTTACAGTAAAGAGTCCATAGTCTCACTGCTCTTACAGTAAAGAGTCCATAGTCTCACTGCTCTTACAGTAAAGAGTCCATAGTCTCACTGCTCTTACAGTAAAGAGTCCATAGTCTCACTGCTCTTACAGTAAAGAGTCCATAGTCTCACTGCTCTTACAGTAAAGAGTCCATAGTCTCACTGCTCTTACAGTAAAGAGTCCATAGTCTCACTGCTCTTACAGTAAAGAGTCCATAGTCTCACTGCTCTTACAGTAAAGAGTCCATAGTCTCACTGCTCTTACAGTAAAGAGTCCATAGTCTCACTGCTCTTACAGTAAAGAGTCCATAGTCTCACTGCTCTTACAGTAAAGAGTCCATAGTCTCACTGCTCTTACAGTAAAGAGTCCATAGTCTCACTGCTCTTACAGTAAAGAGTCCATAGTCTCCCTGCTCTTACAGTATAGAGTCCATAGTCTCCCTGCTCTTACAGTATAGAGTCCATAGTCTCCCTGCTCTTACAGTATAGAGTCCATAGTCTCCCTGCTCTTACAGTATAGAGTCCATAGTCTCCCTGCTCTTACAGTATAGAGTCCATAGTCTCCCTGCTCTTACAGTATAGAGTCCATAGTCTCCCTGCTCTTACAGTATAGAGTCCATAGTCTCCCTGCTCTTACAGTATAGAGTCCATAGTCTCCCTGCTCTTACAGTATAGAGTCCATAGTCTCCCTGCTCTTACAGTATAGAGTCCATAGTCTCCCTGCTCTTACAGTATAGAGTCCATAGTCTTACTGCTCTTACAGTAAAGAGTCCTCTTCTATGTTTGTGTACAAACCTTCTTTCCTCCAGACGCAGAGGATGTCCCCTCGTCACAGTCACAGTCCTGGTGATAAATAGATGATGGGAGTGATCTCTGTACTGACCCCTGATATATTTATACATATGAAGTATATATTCACTGGACTCTGGGGTCGAGTGGAGGGTGGACCATAGGCGCAAAACACAACCAGAGTTTGTTTCAAACCAATAGGTTTTTTAAATTGTTTTTGTTATCGTGACAACGCGTTTCGTGTCACACAGCATCTGGACGCCGCGCGTGCCAGAAGCTGGGAGCAGTGCAATTTCCATCAGCAGCATTTTCATAGACTTGAAAAAGGGGTCCACAGTACCTCGAAACGCGTTGTCACGATAACAAAAACAATTAAAAAAACCTATTGGTTTGAAACAAACTCTGGTTGTGTTTTGCGCCTATGGTCCACCCTCCACTCGACCCCAGAGTCCAGTGGATATATACTTCATACACTGACCCGGACGGCGGCTTGGCCCCCGCCAAAGGTGAACACTGACGTAACCGGCAGCACCAACCAGCAACACCTAAACCACTCCTACTCGCCTCCAGTATAGTTGCAACAAACATTAGGTGCAACAATAACAGGTGAGCAGTACCACTCTTCCTGTATTTGGAAGCTTGTTCTGAACCTACTCACCCTATGAGCGCCTTTTTCCTCCTTTGGCCACTTCTTACTATATTTATACATAGTAATTAGATCTCCCC
Source organism: Bufo bufo (assembly GCF_905171765.1). Classification (NCBI taxonomy): domain Eukaryota; kingdom Metazoa; phylum Chordata; class Amphibia; order Anura; family Bufonidae; genus Bufo; species Bufo bufo. The sequence goes on from NC_053395.1 coordinate 229,807,350, forward strand.
TCAGTCGTCTTTTTTTCTAACGTGAATAACCCTAATGTTGATAATCTTTCAGGGTACTGTAGTTGCCCCATTCCAGTTATTACTTTAATTGCCCTCCTCTGGACCCTCTCCAGCTCTGCTATGTCTGCCTTGTTCACAGGAGCCCAGAACTGTACACAGTCCTCCATGTGTGGTCTGACTAGTGATGTGTAAAGTGGTAGGACTATGTTCTCATCACCGCCATCTATGCCCCTTCTGATGCAACCCATTATACTATTGGCCTTGGCAGCAGCTGCCTGACACTGGTTTTTGCAGCTTAGTTTGCTGTTGATTAAAATTCCTAGATCCTTTTCTATGTCAGTGTTACCCAGTGTTTTACCATTTAGTATGTACGGGTGACTTGCATTATTCCTTCCCATGTGCATAACTTTACATTTATCAGTGTTAAAACCTCATCTGCCACTTATCTGCCCAAGCCTCTAATCTATCCAGATCCCTCTGTAGTAGTATACTGTCCTCTGTAGTATACCGTATACTGTCCTCTGTAGTATACCGTATACTGTCCTCTGTAGTATACGGTATACTGTCCTCTGTAGTATACCGTATACTGTCCTCTGTAGTATACCGTATACTGTCCTCTGTAGTATACGGTATACTGTCCTCTGTAGTATACCGTATACTGTCCTCTGTAGTGTGTATACGGTATACTGTCCTCTGTAGTGTGTATACGGTATACTGTCCTCTGTAGTGTGTATACGGTATACTGTCCTCTGTAGTGTGTATACGGTATACTGTCCTCTGTAGTGTGTATACGGTATACTGTCCTCTGTAGTGTGTATACGGTATACTGTCCTCTGTAGTGTGTATACGGTATACTGTCCTCTGTAGTGTGTATACGGTATACTGTCCTCTGTAGTGTGTATACGGTATACTGTCCTCTGTAGTGTGTGTACGGTATACTGTCCTCTGTAGTGTGTGTACGGTATACTGTCCTCTGTAGTGTATGTTCGGTATACTGTCCTCTGTAGTGTATGTACGGTATACTGTCCTCTGTAGTGTATGTACGGAATACTGTCCTCTGTAGTGTATGTACGGTATACTGTCCTCTGTAGTGTGTATATACGGTATACTGTCCTCTGTAGTATATGTATACTGTCCTCTGTAGTATATATACAGTAAACTGTCCTCTGTAGTATATATATATATATATATATATATATATATATATATATACGGTATACTGTCCTCTGTAGTGTGTGTATATACGGTATACTGTCCTCTTCAGTGTTAATTACTTTACACAGTTTAGTGTCATCTGTGAAAATTGATATTTTACTGTGCAAGCCTTCTACAAGATCATTAATAAATATATTGAAGAGAATAGGGCCCAATACTGACCCCTGAGGTACCCCACTAGTGACAGTGACCCCTCCAGTACTGACCCCTGTGGTACCCCACTAGTGACAGTGACCCCTCCAATACTGACCCCTGAGGTACCCCACTAGTGACACTGACCCAATCTGAGTGTGTACCGTTAATACCCACCCTCTGTTCTCTATCACTCAGCCAGTTACTTACCCACATACAGATGTTTTCTCCCAGTCCGAGCATTCTCATTTTATATACTAACCTTCTATGTGGTACAGTGTCAGATGCTTTGGAGAAGTCCAGATACACGACATCCATTGATTCGCCGCTGTCAAGTCTGGAACTTACCTCCTCATAGAAACTGATTAAATTAGTCTGATATGACCGATCCCTCATGAAGCCATGCTGATATGGCGTTATTTGCTTATTTCCGTTAAGATGCTCTAAGATAGTGTAAAGGTAGTCTTCTATTCTGTCCATTCCTCATGCTTTACACTGCAGCTCCACTCTTAGTGCACCGTCATGATCAGTGATTCCAATTTAGTTGCATTGTCTATTGGAGCCTAAGGTAGTTGAAGTTGTACTCTGTCCCTTCCTCATTCTTTACACTGCAGCTCTGCTCTATTAGTGCACAGTTATGATCAGTGACTCCAATATGTCTGCATTGGAGCCTAAGGTCTGAAATGACCTCGTTGTATTAGAGGTTTTCCTTCTTCATACTACAGCGCTGCTTTGTAGGAACTCATCTTAGGCTACTTTCACACTTGCGGCACGGGATTCCGGCAACCCGGACGCAAACGAATGCATTGAAATACCGGATCCATCTTTCCGGTGTCATCTGGAAAAACAGATCCGGTATTATTATTTTTTTCACAGATTTAAAGGTCTGCGCATGCGCAGACTGGAAGAACGGATTCGTCAATGCAGCAATTTTAATCACTAATACATTTCAATAGAAATTAAGGCCGGCGTTCCGGTAAGTGTTCAGTATTTTTGGCCGGAGGGAAAAATACAGCATTCTGCGGTATTTTATCCGTCCAAAAAACGTAAGAGGGACTGAACTGATGTATCCTGATCAGATCGCTCTCCATCCAGAATGCATGGGGATAAAACTGATCAGTTATTTTCCAGTATTGAGCCCCTAGGACGGAACTCGGTGACGGAAAAGAAAACCGCTAGTGTGAAAGTACCCTATTAAGCCTATTGCACACGACCGTATGGCTTTTTCAGTGTTTTGCGTCCGGTTTTTTTGTTTCCGTTGTGTTTCCGTTTCTGTTCCGTTTTTCCGTATGGCATATACAGTAATTACATAGATAAAATTGGGCTGGGCATAACAGTTTCAATAGATGGTTCATCAAAAAACGGAACGGAAACGGAAGACATACGGATGCATTTCCGTATGTGTTCCGTTTTTTTTGCGGACCCATTGACTTGACTTGAATCACGGAACGTGATTTGCGGGCAATAATAGGACATGTTGTATGTTAGAATGGAACGGAAATACGGAAACGGAATGCATACGGAGTACATTCCGTTTTTTTTTGCAGAACCATTGAAATGAATGGTTCCGTATACGGAACGCAAAAAACGTCCAGTAAACGGGGGGAAAAAATGGCCGTGTGCAGGAGGCCTTAGAGTCTGGGGTAGTCTGTAATCTGTTTCCTGTCTCATCAGAAGCCCAGGCTGCTGTTCTGCGCCTCCTCCATGCTTTACACTGCAGCACGTTGCTAAATATAAGAATAAGCTCAGCAGTACATGGAGAGATGATTAAATTACAGGACAGAAATATAAACTACAAGAAAAAGATTGTCAGGAAACGGCGGCACAAATGGAGGGGAGGGGCCTCAGAAGATTGGCTTTCCGTGCAGTTCTTGTAGGTTCGATCATATGTACATTGTGCTGCTTCCATCCAACCCCTTCATGTGTGACAGGGAGATGAGCGGCAGCATAATTCTCAGGCAGCCACTTATCTGCGTCACTCCATAGAAATATCATTCACCTTCACCTAGATCTTCTCTCTCTAATGGTCTGGTCATAAGGCCCCAGCAGCGAGACCCTCATAGCTACCCTCTGGGATAGGGCCCCGCTTTCTGAATGGGGTGGTCAATTCATTTGAGGGGATTTTTATTTAATTGACTTATTTTGGAGCGGTGAGTAAATATGTGAACCTCCTGCAGTGACAGGACCCCGAGACGCGACCCATCAACATCTGTCCCATAGATGCCTCATTATGACTCTATGCTCTCATAGTGCAGCTGCTGTGAGACTACAACTCCCAGCATGCAAACATGGTTGGCTGTTCTTTTAACTCGCATAGAAGTGAATTAAGCATTCTGAGAGTTATAGTTCCTGAAAAGATGGAGTGCCGGAGGTTGCTGATCCATATCGCAGTGTGCACGGTTTTACTTCGACCTCCGTGACCCCCTCCAGATGTCCGTCGTCTCTTCTGGACCGCGAGAGAGGACTGAATGCAGCCTCCGTGAGGTCGGAGGCTGGAGAAGGCTTGATTTATGGGGGCTTACTTTTGCACATGGTGGATACATAGTAATTCATTAGTCACGTCATATGATTATTACTCAGGTTGCTTTTAGCAGTGGAGTAACGGGGTGCAGGAGTAACGGTCTGGGGGGGTGTATTGCCCCCAATCAGTGACATCAGAACTCAGCAGCAGATGGATGAAGTGGAGGCGCCATGACGGAGGCACCGCTGTATACTGGATGAATATATTGTATACAGGTCTGCTGAGGTCATCACCTGGGGGGGGGTCCAGGTAAAGCATAGGGGCCAATGGGCTCCGAACCCTGACCTGACACCATTCAGTATGACAATTATAAAAGAATAGGTGACGTACAGATGGGGGGGGGGGCACATACTTTCTCTCACCAATGTGCACATTATACCATCTCTACAGAGCGTGGCCTGCATTATATTTAGGGGGACCCTACGGTGTCATTAAACGGGAAGTGGCATTTATCATGTAGACAGAGTTCATACAAGGCCCTTCCTAATGTATTGGGATTCTCCCTGTTGCCTCCTTTGCTGGATTCATTTTCCCATCACATTACACACGGCTCATATCCAGGGGTTACGACCACCCTGCAGTCCAGCAGCGGTGGACGTGTTTGCAGCCGCTCTGATGGCTGGGACCGTGGGAGAACACCTAGACGGGCTCCTTTTCCTATAATGTACAAACACGTCCACCGCTGCTGGATTGCAGGGTGGTCGTAACCGCTGGATATGAGCCGTGTGTAATGTAATGGGAAAATGAAGCCAGCAAAGGAGGCAATATGGAAAATCCCAATACATTAGGAAGGGCCTTGTATGAACTCTGTCTACATGACAAATGAGATTTGCTGAAGTGAGAGGACCCCTTTAATACTGAGGATGTGGAAGGGGTTGTGAGGCTCCTATAGGGACCCTCACAGACTCATCAAGCTCAAACTGTGCTTTCTAGAAAAATTTTCAGCTTTCGCATATTCTTTATGCTTCTCACCATAATTAAGATCTCTGCTTGCTGTCAGTGAAAGCATCATTCTTGTTTATGCAAAAACATCTGCAAATCTGTCCTGACTTAATTCTTCTGACAGCTGTGAGCTAATCCCTCCAGCAACACAATATGATATTTTGCAACAAATGTAGGTAAAATGCATCGGGGGCGGGTAAAATGCATCGGGGGCGGGTAAAATGCATCGGGGGCGGGTAAAATGCATCGGGCATCGGGGGAGGTACAAGGCATCGGGGCAGGTACAAGGCATCGGGGCAGGTACAAGGCACCGGGGGAGGTACAAGGCACCGGGGCAGGTACAAGGCACCGGGGCAGGTACAAGGCATCGGGGCAGGTACAAGGCATCGGGGCAGGTACAAGGCACCGGGGCAGGTACAAGGCACCGGGGGAGGTACAAGGCACCGGGGGAGGTACAAGGCACCGGGGCAGGTACAAGGCACCGGGGCAGGTACAAGGCACCGGGGGAGGTACAAGGCACCGGGGCAGGTACAAGGCACCGGGGGAGGTACAAGGCACCGGGGGAGGTACAAGGCACCGGGGGAGGTACAAGGCACCGGGGGAGGTACAAGGCACCGGGGCAGGTACAAGGCACCGGGGCAGGTACAAGGCACCGGGGGAGGTACAAGGCACCGGGGGAGGTACAAGGCACCGGGGCAGGTACAAGGCACCGGGGCAGGTACAAGGCATCGGGGCAGGTACAAGGCATCGGGGCAGGTACAAGGCATCGGGGCAGGTACAAGGCATCGGGGCAGGTACAAGGCACCGGGGCAGGTACAAGGCACCGGGGGAGGTACAAGGCACCGGGGGAGGTACAAGGCACCGGGGGAGGTACAAGGCACCGGGGGAGGTACAAGGCACCGGGGCAGGTACAAGGCACCGGGGCAGGTACAAGGCACCGGGGCAGGTACAAGGCACCGGGGCAGGTACAAGGCACCGGGGGAGGTACAAGGCACCGGGGCAGGTACAAGGCACCGGGGGAGGTACAAGGCACCGGGGGAGGTACAAGGCACCGGGGGAGGTACAAGGCACCGGGGGAGGTACAATGCATCATGAGACTATTTCGCTTACAGGAGGTTTGTCTTGACCAAATTCGTTTGTAACAAACTCTCAGCTTTGAGAAGTATTATGTACAGTTTTGCAGCCTCTGGATCAAATGTACTCCTTTACTGGCAGCAAGCAGAGATCTTGGAAATGGTGTAGAGTGTGAGAAGGCTGCAGAGCATTTCATCAGATCGTGATTTTGCTCTCTTTACAGAAGCCTCCTTCCCTTGTAGATGGTTCATGGCCCTGAGCTCACACATCACGGCATTCCCTGCTGACACTCAGGGGGCAGACATGGCCTATCAGGGGGTCCGCTGTCACCAGGTGGTATGGAAGGGGCTGAGCTTTTAATTAGGGGTAAGGGGTCCGCATGTGTCATTCTTACAGGAGGAGCTCGTTTCAGTCCGTGCCCACCCCAGCTTGCAGGCTAGCACCAGCCATTGCTATGGGCAGGCACCTGCACCGAATGTGCAGCTTTAAGAAAACCGGAGCACAAAGAAAGAGACATTAATTGTAAAGCTGCAGATTTATTGTTACATGGGTTAATCACATTCAGCAGAGATCTTATCCAGAGCGTGGCTTCTGGCTGTGGGGGGTTGGTATCTGCGGATCTATGAGGGGATATGAATGGGGTAATGCCCCCCGGGCAGCGGTATGGGGGCGCAGTTCTTGCTGCTTGGTTTGATCATGATACTTGCGGCCCGGCAGCTTCTGCCCTCGGTGCACAGACCGCCCCAGTAGATGGTATGGTCGGCATTGAGGAGGGCAGTGTGGCAGCTGTCGTACCACCATCCTCCTCCTCCGGAGGCCTCGGCGCAGTTCTTGTTCCACCGGTCGTTGTCCCTGTCTGTGGTGGAGAACTTCATGTTGTCGTGGGTCCCTGTCTCATTCAGGATGGTCAGTGCGTCCCCAGCATCCCCAGAGTAGTCGCCCAACCTCAGGGTGTAGTCGTCGCCCTCACTGTCCACCCTGAAGCTGGAATAGTCTGCATGGAATCTGTTACCCTGATTGTCAACCAGGAGGAACCTGACCATGAAGAGGTTCTGCCGGGTGAGGTGGTAGATCAGGTCGTTGCCCAACCAGTGGTCCTTCATCAGGTCGCCAAAGCCATTTCTGTACTGGGTCCAGTTCTGTGACTCAAAAGATGGAGTGTCCCGCCGGGAGTTCCTCTGCAGGTAGGTCCAGCCGCCCCCCTCTGGACGCTGGTCACAGAAGACCACCATTGGAGGGGAGTCCTTAGGCCACACCACATAGAGCCCACTCTTTCTTCTCATGTTAAGATAAGCCGCTCTGCAATCTTTAGCCACAAGCTCTGATAAAGAGAAAACAAATGATCATTTATCAGTAACTGTATTGATATATGCTATAGTCACATCCAGAGCTGCAATCACAAATCTTTATCATTTATCAATATGTATTAGCATGATATGCTCTAGTCACATCCAGAGCTGCATTCTCAATTCTGTCTCATTTATCAGTAACTGTCTTCTTGATATGAAATGTTCTTAGCACATCCACCGTTGCATTCACAATTCTTTATTATTTAGCACTGACTGTTTTGCTCTAGACACATCACAAGCTGCAATCACAATTCTTTATCATTTATCAATAACTGTATTGATTATAATAGGCTCGAATTACATCCAGGGCTGCATTCACAATTTTTTATCATTTATCTGAAATTGTATTGTAACGATATGCACTAGTCACATCCAGAGCTGCATTCACAATTCTGATAGTTACCAGAGAGCTTTCATTGCATTGTGGGAGCTCAGAAGCAATGGCACAGTCTCATTACCAACAAAGTTGTGAGTGCAGCTCTGGAGGGGACTGGATCTTAACCAGTCAGTAGATGCCAGTGGCCCTGGAGCTGCAGATTTGCTGCGCGGTCGTTTGAAAAAAATAAATAAAATAACAACTTTTTCAATTAGTCTTCATTGGAAAAAAAAAAAAGTTAAGGCATTTTTGGAAAATGGGGGTTAAAAAAAACCCACTCATTTGAAGGGGTTCTCCTTTAAGCCATAAGCTTATCAGTTTGATAAGGGTTTAGTCATAATGACTGTTTATGAGGTCATAAGATCAGAGATAAGGCCTCACATGAGCCTTCAGCTGACAGGACTGACACTAATACTCTGCAAACAGACAGATTTTTTTAACTCCTGTTTCTCAAAAACAGTTGGACAGTTTTTATAAAGACCAATTGAAAAAAAAAAAATTTTTAGATTCCAGTTCTGCTCGGATATCGGTGCAGATTCTTTAAATTCTCCTTCACTTTGCTGCTGCTGTAAACCTTGCGGATTCGCCGCGCCCATTCCATAAGATTTTTCCTTCACCCACTCACTGTGGGGGGGTGTCGGATGATGCTACTCACCCCGGTACACCCCGTGGGCTGGCACATTGAGCAGCTGCTGCAGCTGTGCGTCAGTCAGCAGGTGTCTGTTCGCCAGTAGCGAGTATAAATCTGATCGGGGCACGAAGGTCAGACTTTTGCATCCCCCAAAGGTCCAAGCGAAGAGGAAACACAGGGTGAACGTCCATGGAGGAGTCATCCTGAAAAAAAACACAGAGAATGGCATGTCAACTCCTGCAGTAGTGTCATATCATTTTCAAGATCTCTGCTTCCTGTCAGTTACTGGAAACATTCTTGTTCACATGCAGAGGATGAACAATCACATAAACTTAATGGGGTTATTAAAAGTCTAAAACATGCCCGGGACCCTGGTATAGATTATACTTACGCCGCGCCCCGGCACCTGTGTCGCTCCTGATCCCTGCACAGCCGCCGCTGCATCATCACACGGATCAAAACCTCCGCCGACGGGGGGGAGCAGCCAATAGCGGCCGCGACAGGGACGTGCCTCCCTAGCATTGTGGGTGACGTTATGGAAGCCAGCCTCCTTTGCTGGCTTGATTAATTTTTCCGTCACATTACACACTTCTAGTTTCCATGGTTACGACCACCCTGCAATCCATCAGTGGTGGTCATGCTTGCGCTCTATAGGAAAAACCACCAGCCTATGTGGGGTCCCACAGTCCTGGCCACCAGGGAGGCCGTTTTTTTTTCCTATAGAGTGCAAGCGCGACCACCAGTGATGAATTGCAGGGTGGTCGTAACCATGGAAACGAGCAGTGCATAATGTGATGGAAAAATGAATCCAGCCAGCAAAGGAAGCAACAGGGAGAATCCAAATACATTAGGAGGAACCTTGTATTAACGTCTTCTACATAATAAATGCTATTTGCTGAAGTCAGAGAACCTCTTTAAAGGCTAAGTTTGGGGCAATTCTGTAACAATTACATTTTACTCACTTAAAAAAAAAAACTTTTTTAATTGGTCTTTATTTAAAAAAAAGTTCAGACATTTTTGGCAAATGGGGGTTAAAAAATCAGTCTCATAAACGCTCATTTGAAGGGGTTCTCCTTTAAGCCATATTCTTATCAGTTTGATAAGGGTTTAGTCATAATGACTGTTTATAAGGTCAGAAGATCAGAGATAAGGCCTCACATGAGCCTTCAGCTGACAGGACTGACACTAATACTCTGCAAACAGACTGATTTTTTTAACTCCTGTTTCTCAAAAAACTGTTGAACAGTTTTTATAAAGACCAATTGAAGAAAATATATATTTTTAGCCTAAAATGAGTAAAATGCAATCATCAAAGATGTCAATAGCCTTTCAGTCTGTAAACAAGAATTTTTCTTCATTCACTGACAGAAAGCAGAGATCTTGATAATGGAAAATAATTGAAACACAAAGTATATGAGAAAGTCACAGAACTGCTGATTATGCAAAGATTCCGGTAAAACTGGAAATCTGTGTACGAAGCAGGAACGACTATAGGTGATGGTCTATGTGCTGTATACATGGACTGTGCTCTGGAGGTGTATATACTGTGCACCTGGACTGTACTATACATATACTTCTATGGGGTGAATATACTGTTTACATGGATTATACTATACATATATTTCTATGGGGTCTATTTACCATATACAGTACAGACCAAAAGTTTGGACACACCTTCTCATTCAAAGAGTTTTCTTTATTTTCATGACTATGAAGGCATCAAAACTATGAATTAACACATGTGGAATTATATACATAACAAACAAGTGTGAAACAACTGAAAATATGTCATATTCTAGGTTCTTCAAAGTAGCCACCTTTTGCTTTGATTACTGCTTTGCACACTCTTGGCATTCTCTTGATGAGCTTCAAGAGGTAGTCCCCTGAAATGGTTTTCACTTCACAGGTGTGCCCTGTCAGGTTTAATAAGTGGGATTTCTTGCCTTATAAATGGGGTTGGGACCATCAGTGGCGTTGAGGAGAAGTCAGGTGGATACACAGCTGATAGTCCTACTGAATAGACTGTTAGAATTTGTATTATGGCAAGAAAAAAGCAGCTAAGTAAAGAAAAACGAGTGGCCATCATTACTTTAAGAAATGAAGGTCAGTCAGCCGAAAAATTGGGAAAACTTTGAAAGTAAGGGCTATTTGACCATGAAGGAGAGTGATGGGGTGCTGCGCCAGATGACCTGGCCTCCACAGTCACCGGACCTGAACCCAATCGAGATGGTTTGGGGTGAGCTGGACCGCAGAGTGAAGGCAAAAGGGCCAACAAGTGCTAAGCATCTCTGGGAACTCCTTCAAGACTGTTGGAAGACCATTTCAGGGGACTACCTCTTGAAGCTCATCAAGAGAATGCCAAGAGTGTGCAAAGCAGTAATCAGAGCAAAAGGTGGCTACTTTGAAGAACCTAGAATATGACATATTTTCAGTTGTTTCACACTTGTTTGTTATGTATATAATTCCACATGTGTTAATTCATAGTTTTGATGCCTTCATAGTCATGAAAATAAAGAAAACTCTTTGAATGAGAAGGTGTGTCCAAACTTTTGGTCTGTACTGTACATGGACTATACTATAGATTACTTCTATGGGGTGAATATACTGTTTACCTGGATTATACTATACATATATTTCTATGGGGTGTATATACTGTGCACATGGATTATATATATACTTCTATAAGATCTGTATACATGAATGCTCTACATCTATAGGGTTAATCTATACGTATATAACATGATGTCACTACATTCCTACTTACTTTTCGGGGGTTGCAGCTCTCGCTCCTCGCAGCCTCCCCAGGACTCTGGTACCGTACGAGGCTCCTGTGACATTTTATAGGTCAGTAAAATTCGGGAAGATCCGGAGATATTTGTGGAAGGAGTTTATGACCGAGGTAAAATCTACAAATGTTGATGACGGTGCCAGGTGCCGGACTCCGGCTGGCATCGTAAAGGTGCCCCTCATAATAAAGCAGTGTACCCAGAGGCGGCTTTCTGTCCATCATAAATCTAGTTAACCATTTCACAGCCCCTAACAAATGGAGCCAAGATGGGGACGCCACCAAATCTGGTGCCATCACAGATCAGACCCTGGCAGGAATAGCCAACCGCTGGCAGCTTATCTGGAAGCCTGTGATATAAGGGCAGCGGACGTGGACCAGGCCCCACAGCACAGACCTACAATATAATAGCGCCAGTCACATAGCAGTGCCCATATCATACCAGTCACATAGCAGTGCCCATATCATAGCCCCAGTCACATAGCAGTGCCCATATCATAGCCCCAGTTACATAGCAGTGCCCATATCATAGTCCCAGTTACATAGCAGTGCCCATATCATAGTCCCAGTCACATAGCAGTGCCCATATCATAGTCCCAGTCACATAGCAGTGCCCATATCATAGCCCCAGTTACATAGCAGTGCCCATATCATAGTCCCAGTTACATAGCAGTGCCCATATCATAGTCCCAGTCACATAGCAGTGCCCATATCATAGTCCCAGTCACATAGCAGTGCCCATATCATAGTCCCAGTCACATAGCAGTGCCCATATCATAGTTCCAGTCCCATAGCAGTGCCCATATCATAGTCCCAGTTACATAGCAGTGCCCATATCATAGTCCCAGTCACATAGCAGTGCCCATATCATAGTCCCAGTCACATAGCAGTGCCCATATCATAGTCCCAGTCACATAGCAGTGCCCATATCATAGCCCCAGTCACATAGCAGTGCCCATATCATAGCCCCAGTCACATAGCAGTGCCCATATCATAGCCCCAGTCACATAGCAGTGCCCATATCATAGTCCCAGTCACATAGCAGTGCCCATATCATACCAGTCACATAGCAGTGCCCATATCATAGCCCCAGTCACATAGCAGTGCCCATATCATAGTCCCAGTCACATAGCAGTGCCCATATCATAATCCCAGTCACATAGCAGTGCCCATATCATAGCCCCAGTCACATAGCAGTGCCCATATCATACCAGTCACATAGCAGTGCCCATATCATAGTCCCAGTCCCATAGCAGTGCCCATATCATAGCCCCAGTCACATAGCAGTGCCCATATCATAGCCCCAGTCACATAGCAGTGCCCATATCATAGCCCCAGTCACATAGCAGTGCCCATATCATAGCCCCAGTCACATAGCAGTGCCCATATCATAGCCCCAGTCACATAGCAGTGCCCATATCATAGTCCCAGTCACATAGCAGTGCCCATATCATAGTCCCAGTCACATAGCAGTGCCCATATCATAGTCCCAGTTACATAGCAGTGCCCATATCATAGTCCCAGTCACATAGCAGTGCCCATATCATAGTCCCAGTCACATAGCAGTGCCCATATCATAGTCCCAGTCACATAGCAGTGCCCATATTCACTGCTATGCCCACATTCACTTGCAGGCTGGCAGAACTGCTCTGACGGTTGGATGTATGACCCTTATCTCTGAACTCCTGCCAGTCCTTATATAGGTCAGTTCTATCAGGGGAGAGCCGGCTGCCTGCAGATGATCTGAAATGCAGAGCTGCACAGGAAAAGCTGTTGAAAGTTTTAATTAAAGACTGATTGAAACAATTATTTATAACCCAAAGTGAGTAGAAGGCAATAATAAAAACAACCGCCCCAAAGGTGTCCATGCGATTGACTGCTCGTGGTGCTCTGGCACTAATCACACCAGGCGGTGCCCACTTTGTTTTGGGGTCTGCAACAGGATATATGTGAAGATCACATCAATACTGGGTGGCATTTAACCTTGGTGCCATAAGGCTGCCCCTCTGGCATGCTAGCGGTCATACAGATGCTGGATATCCTCCTGTGGTAGAGGTCAAACAGTAGCTGGATATATTCTCATAGTATATTATACTAGTAGGGAGTATTCATGGTATATTACACTAGTAGGGAGTATTCATGGTATATTACACTAGTAGGGGGTATTCATGGTATATTATACTAGTAGAGGGTATTCATGGTATATTACACTAGTAGCGAGTATTCATGGTATATTACACTAGTAGGGAGTATTCATGGTATATTACACTAGTAGGGGGCATTCATGGTATATTATACTAGTAGAGGGTATTCATGGTATATTACACTAGTAGAGGGTATTCATGGTATATTATACTAGTAGGGGGGTATTCATGGTATATTACACTAGTAGAGGGTATTCATGGTATATTATACTAGTAGGGGGTATTCATGGTATATTACACTAGTAGGGGGTATTCATGGTATATTATACTAGTAGGGGGTATTCATGGTATATTACACTAGTAGGGGGTATTCATGGTATATTATACTAGTAGAGGGTATTCATGGTATATTACACTAGTAGGGAGTATTCATGGTATATTACACTAGTAGGGGGCATTCATGGTATATTATACTAGTAGGGGGTATTCATGGTATATTATACTAGTAGAGGGTATTCATGGTATATTACACTAGTAGAGGGTATTCATGGTATATTATACTAGTAGGGGGGTATTCATGGTATATTACACTAGTAGAGGGTATTCATGGTATATTATACTAGTAGGGGGTATTCATGGTATATTACACTAGTAGGGGGTATTCATGGTATATTATACTAGTAGGGGGGTATTCATGGTATATTATACTAGTAGGGGGGTATTCATTGTATATTACACTAGTAGGGGGGTATTCATTGTATATTACACTAGTAGAGGGTATTCATGGTATATTACACTAGTAGGGGGTATTCATGGTATATTACACTAGTAGGGGGTATTCATGGTATATTACACTAGTAGGGGGTATTCATGGTATATTATACTAGTAGGGGGGTATTCATGGTATATTACACTAGTAGGGGGGTATTAATTGTATATTACACTAGTAGAGGGTATTCATGGTATATTACACTAGTAGAGGGTATTCATGGTATATTACACTAGTAGGGGGTATTCATGGTATATTATACTAGTAGAGGGTATTCATGGTATATTATACTAGTAGGGGGTATTCATGGTATATTATACTAGTAGGGGGCATTCATGGTATATTATACTAGTAGGGGGTATTCATTGTATATTACACTAGTAGGGGGTATTCATGGTATATTATACTAGTAGAGGGTATTCATGGTATATTATACTAGTAGGGGATATTCATGGTATATTACACTAGTAGGGGGTATTCATTGTATATTATACTAGTAGGGGGTATTCATGGTATATTACACTAGTAGGGGGGTATTCATTGTATATTACACTAGTAGAGGGTATTCATGGTATATTATACTAGTAGGGGGGTATTCATGGTATATTACACTAGTAGAGGGTATTTATGGTATATTATACTAGTAGGGGGGTATTCATGGTATATTATACTAGTAGGGGGGTATTTATAGTATATTATACAAATCGGATTCCAAAAAAGTTGGGACACTATACAAATCGTGAATAAAAACTGAATGCAATGATGTGGAGGTGCCAACTTCTAATGTTTTATTCAGAATAGAACATAAATCACGGAACAAAAGTTTAAACTGAGAAAATGTACAATTTTAAGGGAAAAACATGTTGAATCAGAATTTCATGGTGTCAACAAATCCCCAAAAAGTTGGGACAAGGCCATTTTCACCACTGTGTGGCATCTCCCCTTCTTCTTACAACACTCAACAGACGTCTGGGGACCGAGGAGACCAGTTTCTCCAGTTTAGAAATAGGAATGCTCTCCCATTCTTGTCTAATACAGGCCTCTAACTGTTCAATCGTCTTGGGCCTTCTTTGTTGCACCTTCCTCTTTATGATGCGCCAAATGTTCTCTATAGGTGAAAGGTCTGGACTGCAGACCGGCCATTTCAGTACCCGGATCCTTCTCCTACGCAGCCATGATGTTGTGATTGATGCAGAATGTGGTCTGGCATTATCTTGTTGAGAAATGCAGGGTCTTCCCTGAAAGAGATGACGTCTGGATGGGAGCAGATGTTGTTCTAGAACCTGAATCTATTTTTCTGCATTGATGGTGCCTTTCCAGACATGCAAGCTGCCCATGCCACACGCACTCATGCAACCCCATACCATCAGAGATGCCGGCTTCTGAACTGAGCGTTGATAACAACTTGGGTTGTCCTTGTCCTCTTTGGTCCGGATGACATGGCGTCCCAGATTTCCAAAAAGACTTCTGACCACAGAACAGTCTTCCATTTTGCCACACTCCATTTTAAATGATCCCTGGCCCAGTGAAACGCCTGGGCTTGTGGATCTTGCTTAGAAATGGCTTCTTCTTTGCACTGTAGAGTTTCAGCTGGCAACGGCGGATGGCACGGTGGATTGTGTTCACTGACAATGGTTTCTGGAAGTATTCCTGAGCCCATTCTGTGATCTCCTTTACAGTAGCATTCCTGTTTGTGGTGCAGTGTCGTTTAAGGGCCCGGAGATCACGGGCATCCAGTATGGTTTTACCGCCTTGACCCTTACGCACAGAGATTGTTCCAGATTCTCTGAATCTTCGGATGATGTTATGCACAGTTGATGATGATAGATGCAAAGTCTTTGCAGTTTTTCGCTGGGTAACACCTTTCTGATATTGCTCCACTATCTTTCTGCGCAACATTGTGGGAATTGGCGATCCTCTACCCATCTTGGCTTCTGAGAGACACTGCCACTCTGAGAAGCTCTTTTTATACCCAATCATGTTGCCAATTGACCTAATTAGTGTTAATTGGTCTTCCAGCTCTTCGTTAGGCTCAAATTTACTTTTTCCAGCCTCTTATTGCTACTTGTCCCAACTTTTTGGGGATTTGTTGACACCGTGAAATTTTGAATCAACGTATTTTTCCTTTAAAATGATCCATTTACTCGGATTAAACGTTTGATCTGTCATCTACGTTCTATTACAAATAAAATACTGACATTTGCCATCTCCACATCATTGCATTCAGTTTTTATTCACAATTTGTTTTGTGTCCCAACTTTTTTGGAATCCGGTTTGTACTAGTAGGAGGTATTTATGGTATATTATACTAGTAGGGGGTATTTATGGTATATTATACTTTGTACTAGTAGGGGGTATTTATGGTATATTATACTAGTAGGGGGGTATTTATGGTGTATTACACTAGTAGGGGGTATTTATGGTATATTATACTTTGTACTAGTAGGGGGTATTTATGGTATATTATACTAGTAGGGGGGTATTTATGGTGTATTACACTAGTAGGGGGTATTTATGGTATATTATACTTTGTACTAGTAGGGGGTATTTATGGTATATTATACTAGTAGGGGGTATTTATGGTATATTATACTTTGTACTAGTAGGGGGTATTTATGATATATTATACTAGTAGGGGGGTATTTATGGTATATTATACTAGTAGGGGGGGTATTTATGGTATATTATACGTTGTACTAGTAGGGGGTATTTATGGTATATTATACTAGTAGGGGGTATTTATGGTGTATTACACTAGTAGGGGGTATTTATGGTATATTATACTTTGTACTAGTAGGGGGTATTTATGGTATATTATACTAGTAGGGGGGTATTTATGGTGTATTACACTAGTAGGGGGTATTTATGGTATATTATACTTTGTACTAGTAGGGGGGTATTTATGGTATATTATACTAGTAGGGGGGTATTTATGGTATATTATACTTTGTACTAGTAGGGGGTATTTATGGTATATTATACTAGTAGGGGGGTATTTATGGTATATTATACTAGTAGGGGGGTATTTATGGTATATTATACTTTGTACTAGTAGGGGGTATTTATGGTATATTATACTAGTAGGGGGGTATTTATGGTGTATTACACTAGTAGGGGGTATTTATGGTATATTATACTTTGTACTAGTAGGGGGTATTTATGGTATATTATACTAGTAGGGGGGTATTTATGGTATATTATACTAGTAGGGGGGTATTTATGGTATATTATACTTTGTACTAGTAGGGGGTATTTATGGTATATTATACTAGTAGGGGGGTATTTATGGTGTATTACACTAGTAGGGGGTATTTATGGTATATTATACTTTGTACTAGTAGGGGGTATTTATGGTATATTATACTAGTAGGGGGGTATTTATGGTATATTATACTAGTAGGGGGGTATTTATGGTATATTATACTTTGTACTAGTAGGGGGTATTTATGATATATTATACTAGTAGGGGGGTATTTATGGTGTATTACACTAGTAGGGGTATTTATGGTATATTATACTAGTAGGGGGGTATTTATGGTGTATTACACTAGTAGGGGTATTTATGGTATATTATACTAGTAGGGGGGTATTTATGGTATATTACACTAGTAGGGGGTATTTATGGTATATTATACTAGTAGGGGGGTATTTATGGTATATTACACTAGTAGGGGGTATTTATGGTATATTACACTAGTAGGGGGTATTTATGGTATATTATACTAGTAGGGGGTATATTACTGATGGTTGTGTTGGATTCAATACTTAAACTTTATAAACCTTTCCACATTTTATTGTAATTCCTCCATTATAATAAACTCGTCGTCTTCGTCATGTGGAGCAGCTGGTGGACAGTCGGCCACATCACCAGGATGGACGTCACTGCAGCATTTTATGGCAGAGATATATACGGACTGTGCTCCACATCACTTCTAAAGTAATGCTGCTGATGAGAATTCAGATATTTTTGCAGACGCTTCCCCCCCCCTCAGTACAGGAATGCATATTTTTGGCCAGGAGCCGAAATGCTGTGATTGTAGAATTATCCTTTACAGGGTTTGTCAAGTCTCAAGGAAAGATCCATGCTTGCTGTCAGAGAACAGAAACGTGTTTGTAGTCATCTCAGCACAGGCTTTGCTACAATTGTATCCAGACCAGACAATGCTATGTGATATAAACAGCCCAAACTGCAGACCGATACATTTTACCTGCACTGATACATTGTAACACACTATCAGGACTGGAGAAGGATCTGACTAGTGGAAAATGGGTCAGCGGTCTGTACAGAAGCCCCTACGTTCACAAAGTCCCAGCTCAGCAATCCCCAGATGTTCATGTGGCCTGTCACTAAGATATTTTATAAGATGAGTAAAAGCGGAACCCCCCTTTAAGTGGCGCTCTAGTCTCATAAATCACTGCTCCATTGGGTCGGGGAGCCTTTTTCCAATATACATCCCATCTTGATTCTGCACCCCCATAACCGCTTTTGGAAGTAGGGACAGCTTGGAGATGGATGTATTCTTGCTGCTTCTAGGAAGTGACCCCCTATGGAACGGTTACACCCCAACCCTATAGGAAGCTAGCTTATGAAGGCTTCCTTAAAGGAGTTTTCCAGGGGTAGAAAAAGATGGCTGCTTTCTTCCAGAAACAGCGCCTCACCTGTCCGGAGGTTTTGTGTGGTATTGCAGCTCGGCCTCATTCACTTCAATGGAGCTGAGCTTCAGTACCAGACGCGGCCATGGACAGGTGTGGCGCTGTTTTACAAAGAAGGCAGCCATTGTTTTGTTAACTATGGACAACCCCTTTAAATTCTTCAACATTTCTCTTCATGTCTTATGGATTTCCTTCAGCGGTAGCGCACAAGCTCCCAGTCTTAACCCTTGCATTGCCAGCAGCACTAGAGATCAGCAGTGGAGGGGTTAATCTCGCAGCTTGTAAAACTGGATTTGATAATTCGGACCCTTAGCCCGTGGCAAGCAATGTCCTATTACCAGTGAGATTTGGCCCGCAGTAAACCTGCTATATTTAGAGACGTCATCTTCACGGCTCAGCAAGAAATATTACCGCCGCCTGCGGTCCTCAAACATGAAGGCGTTTGGGGAAATCGCCAGGCGGGACAAAGGTAACTTTCAATGAGCAAAACTTTGGTCTGGCAGTGGTCTGATCACAAAATTCTGACACGTACAATGGCGCCTCAACAGCTTTATCTTTCAATGAGAGCACATGATACCGAGGCCTTAAGCAGCACGCCCTGTGTGTCAGTCTTTACTGCAGTTCTAGCATTCTGTTTAGGAATCAGAAGGCTCTGGATGAACAGCGCTGTAAGCCTAGGGAAATGCTGCAGTACATGTAGATGGGAAGATGGATGCATTATAAGCTGCGCTTCATCTGGATTGAAGACAATGGGGATCATTCACAACGCGCAGTATTTTACGCCGGTCTTTGATTCTCCCCTGCGCTGCCGGAGGATGCACACAATTTATGACAAGGTGTGCGCCCCACCGTAAATTAGGCGTACCTAGGGAAGTCCCTGCGCCTGGCACACCTTACACATGAGTGGAGGAGATTTTCAGCGTCGTTTACACCCAAAACTGGCAGAAATATAAGTGAGGTTGATGGCGTGGCCCTGAAAGCACCCGAGCATCTGCTGTACGGGTGTTAGAAAGTTGAGACTATTTGACGCCAGTTTTGTCTTAGAGATGTAAGAAAAGGCAACTTAGATTCCAGTCCGGTGTGTGAATGCAGAACACATCCAGACCCATACATGAATGCAGATCACACCGGACCCTCGAACACATCCAGACCCATACATGAATGCAGACCACACCGGACCCCCAAACACATCCAGACCCACACATGAATACAGACCACACCGGACCCCCGAACACATCCAGACCCATACATGAATACAGACCACACTGGACCCCCGAACACATCCAGACCCATACA
Source organism: Bufo bufo (assembly GCF_905171765.1). Classification (NCBI taxonomy): domain Eukaryota; kingdom Metazoa; phylum Chordata; class Amphibia; order Anura; family Bufonidae; genus Bufo; species Bufo bufo. The sequence goes on from NC_053395.1 coordinate 229,827,237, forward strand.
TGAATACAGATCACACCGGACCCCCGAACACATCCAGACCCATACATGAATACGGACCACACCGGACCCCCGAACACATCCAGACCCATACATGAATACAGATCACACCGGACCCCCGAACACATCCAGACCCATACATAAATACAGATCACACCGGACCCCCGAACACATCCAGACCCATACATGAATACAGATCACACCGGACCCCCGAACACATCCAGACCCATACATAAATACAGACGACACACCGGACCCCCGAACACATCCAGACCCATACATGAATACAGACCACACCGGACCCCCGAACACATCCAGACCCATACATGAATACAGATCACACCGGACCCCCGAACACATCCAGACCCATACATGAATACAGATCACACCGGACCCACGAACACATCCAGACCCATACATGAATACGGACCACACCGGACCCCCAAACACATCCAGACCCATACATGAATACAGACCACACCGGACCCCCGAACACATCCAGGCCCATACATGAATACGGACCACACCGGACCCCCAAACACATCCAGACCCATACATGAATACAGACCACACCGGACCCCCGAACACATCCAGACCCATACATGAATACAGATCACACCGGACCCACGAACACATCCAGACCCATACATGAATATGGACCACATCGGACCCCCGAACACATCCAGACCTATACATGAATACAGATCACACCGGACCCCCAAACACATCCAGACCCATACATGAATACGGACCACACCGGACCCCCGAACACATCCAGACCCATACATGAATACAGATCACACACTGGACCCCCGAACACATCCAGACCCATACATCAATACAGACCACACCGGACCCCCGAAAACATCCAGACCAATACATGAATACAGACGACACACCAGACCCCCGAACACATCCAGACCCCCGAACACATCCAGACCCATACATGAATGCAGATCACACCGGACCCCCGAACACATCCAGACCCATACATGAATGCAGATCACACCGGACCCCCGAACACATCCAAACCCATACATGAAAACTGTGGCGAAACCAACCTCGCCACTGGGTGCTGGAGGGGCCTGTTTGCCAGCCTCTTGCCCCAGGATTATGGGCCCTCTCATCAGCCCATGCTAAACTAAAACCCCATGGCGATTTGACTGTGTTTGTGGCATCTGAGCGCTGTTTGGATATATTGAGCGCTCAGATCCAAGCCATCTCGGGATATGTTAAATGTCTGTGTTTACTGTAATGGTTGGGACATTGTATATTTGAGTAGTGATGTCTGTCCTATTGTCCCCACGTGTGTATTGGCGATTTCCCTTTGTCCTGAGAGATAATTGAATTACTCCTCGGTTGTCTCCAGGACAGAAGACATTGTGTATTCTCCTGCCTGTGATAATTACATCAACCCATTGTGTAAGGTAATTGTATCACAGGCAGAGGGGAGGATTTTGTGTGGGAGTGTTTTACTGTATTGTACGGGTTTATTGGTTATTTTTACAAAACCCTGTGGGTGGTACTAGTGTGTAACAGTGTTATATAAGAACAATAAAACGCACAGCTCTGGCTGACCACTGCTTGACCCTCAACATGGAGCCTCGTCTCGTTCTTGGGGGGATTCACTGTATGCTGTTAGAGACTGATTGCCAGAAGTGTAAGCCGCTTGTGTGCGTTTCCTATTCGTCAGCTATTCGTGAGGTTCCGTTCGGAGTTTGGAGCATTCCCTTGTATGCCGCTACAATTGGTGGCAGCAGTGGGATAGAACCAGCAGTGGTCAGCCAGAGCTGTGTGTTTATTGTTTTTATATAACATTGTTACACATCAGTACCACCCACAGGGTTTTGTAAAAACAACCAATAAACACGTACAATACAGTAAAACACTCCCACACAAAATCCTCCCCTCTGCCTGTGATACAATTACCTTACACAATGGGTTGATGTAATTATCACAGGCAGGAGAATACACAATGTCATCTGTCCTGGAGACAACCGAGGAGTAATTTAATTATCTCTCAGGACAAAGGGAAATCGCAAATACACACGTGGAGACAATAGAACAGACATCACTACTCAAATATACAATGTCCCAACCATTACAGTAAACATAGACATTTAACATATCCCAAAATGGCACGAATTAGACCAGGGGTTCAAAAGTTTGTAAAAGTCCTTTGTGAACAAAGCAAGCATGGCTTTTCTGCCCAAAACCAGTTTTTACAGAGTTAGGCTGTGTGAGATAATTGGCTTAACTGGGTGTGGTAAGCCAACTAGGTACAGAAAATACCTCTGTTCACAACAACAGCAAAACTACACAAAAATACATAACTCCTATCAAACTGAACAGAACCCCCACATTAAACTTATCCCCAGATGGCTTGGATCTGAGCGCTCAATATATCCGAACAGCGCTCAGATGCCACAAACACAGTCAAATTGCCATGGGGTTTTAGTTTAGCATGGGCTGATGAGAGGGCCCATAATCCTGGGGCAAGAGGCTGGCAACCAGTCCTCTCCAGCACCCAGTGGTGAGGTTGGTTTTGCCACAAATACAGATTCATGTATAGGTCCCCCGAACACGTCCAGACCCACGAACACATCCAGACCCATACATGAATACAGATCACACCGGACCCCCGAACACATTCAGATCCACGAACACATCCAGACCCATACATGAATACAGATCACACCAGACCCCCGAACACATCCAGACCCATACATGAATACAGACCACACCGGACCCCCGAACACATCCAGACCTATACATGAATACAGATCACACCGGACCCCCGAACACATCCAGACCCATACATGAATACAGACCACACCGGACCCCCGAACACATCCAGACCCATACATGAATACGGACCACACCGGACCCCCGAACACATCCAGACCTATACATGAATACAGACCACACCGGACCCCCGAACACATCCAGACCTATACATGAATACAGACCACACCGGACCCCCGAACACATCCAGACCCATACATGAATACAGATCACACCAGACCCCCGAACACATCCAGACCTATACATGAATACAGACCACACCGGACCCCCGAACACATCCAGACCTATACATGAATACAGATCACACCGGACCCCCGAACACATCCAGACCCATACATGAATACAGACCACACCGGACCCCCGAACACATCCAGACCCATACATGAATACGGACCACACCGGACCCCCGAACACATCCAGACCTATACATGAATACAGACCACACCGGACCCCCGAACACATCCAGACCTATACATGAATACAGACCACACCGGACCCCCGAACACATCCAGACCCATACATGAATACAGATCACACCGGACCCCCGAACACATCCAGACCCATACATGAATACAGATCACACCGGACCCCCGAACACATCCAGACCCATACATAAATACAGACGACACACCGGACCCCCGAACACATCCAGACCCATACATGAATATAGACCACACCGGACCCCCGAACACATCCAGACCTATACATGAATACAGATCACACCAGACCCCCGAACACATCCAGACCCATACATGAATACAGATCACACCGGACCCCCGAACACATCCAGACCCATACATGAATACAGACCACACCGGACCCCCGAACACATCCAGACCCATACATGAATACAGATCACACCGGACCCCCGAACACATCCAGACCCATACATGAATACAGACGACACACGGGACCCCCGAACACATCCAGACCCATACATGAATACAGATCACACCGGACCCCCGAACACATCCAGACCTATACATGACTACAGACCACACCGGACCCCCGAACACATCCAGACCCATACATGAATACAGATCACACCGGACCCCCGAACACATCCAGACCCATACATGAATATAGACCACACCGGACCCCCGAACACATCCAGACCTATACATGAATACAGACCACACCGGACCCCCGAACACATCCAGACCCATACATGAATACAGACCACACCGGACCTCCCGAACACATCCAGACCCATACATGAATACAGACCACACCGGACCCCCGAACACATCCAGACCCATACATGAATATAGACCACACCGGACCCCCGAACACATCCAGACCCATACATGAATACAGATCACACCAGACCCCCGAACACATCCAGGCCCATACATGAATACAGATCACACCGGACCCCCGAACACATCCAGACCCATACATGAATACAGATCACACCGGACCCCCGAACACATCCAGACCCCCGAACACATCCAGACCCATACATGAATACAGACCACACCGGACCCCCGAACACATCCAGACCCATACATGAATATAGACCACACCGGACCCCCGAACACATCCAGACCCATACATGAATACAGATCACACCAGACCCCCGAACACATCCAGACCCATACATGAATATAGACCACACCGGACCCCCGAACACATCCAGACCCATACATGAATACAGACCACACCGGACCCCCGAACACATCCAGACCCATACATGAATACGGACCACACCGGACCCCCGAACACATCCTGACCTATACATGAATACAGATCACACCGGACCCCCGAACACATCCAGACCCATACATGAATATGGACCACACTGGACCCCCGAACACATCCAGACCCATACATGAATACAGATCACACCGGACCCCCGAACACATCCAGACCCATACATGAATACAGACCACACCGGACCCCCGAACACATCCAGACCCATACATGAATACAGACCACACCAGACCCCCGAACACATCCAGACCCATACATGAATACAGATCACACCAGACCCCCGAACACATCCAGACCCATACATGAATACAGACGACACACCAGACCCCCGAACACATCCAGACCCCCGAACACATCCAGACCCATACATGAATGCAGATCACACCGGACCCCCGAACACATCCAGACCCATACATGAATATGGACCACACTGGACCCTCGAACACATCCAGACCCATACATGAATACAGAACACACCGGACCCCCGAACACATCCAGACCCATACATGAATATGGACCACACCGGACCCCCGAACACATCCAGACCCATACATGAATACAGACCACACCGGACCCCCGAACACATCCAGACCTATACATGAATATGGACCACACCGGACCCCCGAACACATCCAGACCCATACATGAATACAGACCACACCGGACCCCCGAACACATCCAGACCCATACATGAATACGGACCACACCGGACCCCCGAACACATCCAGACCCATACATGAATACGGACTAGGGTTGAGCGAACCCAAACTATAAAGTTCGGGTTCGTACCAAACTTTAGGATTTTTGGACCCCGAACCCGAACATTTTCGTAAAAGTTTGGGTTCGGGTTCGGTGTTCGGCGCTTTCTTGGCGCTTTTTGAAAGGCTGCAGAGCAGCCAATCAACAAGCGGTTAACTGTCTGACCTTAGAGGCCATCACAGCCATGCCTACTAATGGCATGGCTGTGATTGGCCGGAGCACCATGTGACCCAGCCTCTATATAAGGTGGAGTCACGTAGCGCCGCCCGTCACTCTGCTGTTACCAGTGTAGGGAGAGGATAGGAGAGAATCTAACTCAGTGATCTACAGAGAAATAGTAATGTGGGTGCAGGGCACTATCGTTTTACCCCGCCCTGAGCTCATTGACCAAAAAATACTAACTTTTAGAATTCTGTTAGTTAGGTGGGTGGTGGCAGCAGCCATTTTATACATGCCCAGTGCACCAGCACTGCATCTGAGCTTTTGGGACATTGCAAATCACCATTTTTGGGGGAAAACTACAACATCTGGATTAGTCAGTGTGCAATTTAAGCTAGATATACACCCATCATTTTCTGGGGTTTGAAAAACACACTTATTTGACAAAAAGCACTATTTTCAGGCCTTGCAGCATCAGCACGTGTGACATTACAGGCTTCTATACTGCTGTCAAATTCAGTTGTTAAACTCCAAAAGTTTAGTTGGCAGCCTTTGATGCAGATGTCATTGTGAGATACTCCCTTAATACATTTGGGTTCCATTCAGAGATTTTAAATACCGCCATTTGGTGCACCAATATTGAATTCAGGCCTACAGAGGTTCAGGCCCTGTGAGACACCCCCTCTACATACAGGGGTTTGAATCAGGCATTTGGAATACAGCCATTTTGTGCAAAGAAATCTTTAATTGAGGCCTAGTCTGGTTCAGGCCGTGTGAGATACACCCTTTACATACTGTCGTTCTTTTTTACTATTAATTAAACACCCATTTAGGGCAAGATCCTAAACTTGAGAAATATGAGGAGAGAGCGTCAAATAAGGGACGTGGCCCAGGTCGTGGTGCTGCTGGTGGAGCTCCTGTTGCAGGGAGAGGACGCGGTCGATCTGTGCCAGCTACACGCACAAGTTAAACCCCTTACTCAGGTGCGAGTAGGCGACAAAACCTGCAGCGGTATTTGGTCGGCCTAATGCAGCTCTACGAATGGTGAGGTCTGAACAAGTACAGGGGATAGTAGATTGGGTTGCTGACAGTGGATCCAGTTCCTTCACATTGTCTCCCACCCAGTCTCCTGCTGAAAGCGCAGAGTTGGCACCTGCAGCCGATGTCCATCAGTCTTTCACCCCCTTGCACATCAGCCAAGCAGTCTGAGCCCCAAGTCATGCAGCAGTCTCTTCTGCTTTTTGTCATGCTCTTAAGCACATTTTGATTCCCTTTCCAGGACTATTTTAGAGCCATTTTAGTTCCCAAAAGTTCGGGTCTAGAGTTGAGCGAACACCTGGATGTTCGGGTTCGAGAAGTTCAGCCGAACTTCCCGGAAATGTTCGGGTTCGGGATCCGAACCCGACCCGAACTTCGTCCCAAACCCGAACCCCATTGAAGTCAATGGGGACCCGAACTTTTCGGCACTAAAAAGGCTGTAAAACAGCCCAGGAAAGAGCTAGAGGGCTGCAAAAGGCAGCAACATGTAGGTAAATCCCCTGCAAACAAATGTGGATAGGGAAATGAATTAAAATTAAAATTAAAAAAATTAAAATGAACCAATATCAATTGGACAGAGGTCCCATAGCAGAGAATCTGGCTTCATGTCAGCACAGAAACAGTCTCTTCATGCCATAGCAAAGAATCAGGCTTCACGTCACCCACCACTGGAACAGGCCACTGTCCCACATTTAGGCCCCGGCACCCAGACAGAGGAGAGCGGTCCCGTAACAGAGAATCTGGCCTTATGTCAGCGCAGAATCTGTCTTCATGTCATAGCAGAGAATCAGGCTTCACGTCACCCACCACTGGAACAGGCCACTGTCACACATTTAGGCCCCGGCACCCAGACAGAGGAGAGGTTCATTCAACTTTGGGTTGCCTCGCAATATAATGGTAAAATGAAAATAAAAATAGGATTGAATGAGGAAGTGCCCTGGAGTAGAATAATATATGGTTAAGGGGAGGTAGTTAATGTCTAATCTGCACAAGGGATGGACAGTTCCTGTGGGATCCAGGCCTGGTTCATTTTTATGAACGTCAGCTTGTCCACATTGGCTGTAGACAGGCGGCTGCGTTTGTCTGTAATGACGCCCCCTGCCGTGCTGAATACGCGTTCAGACAAAACGCTGGCCGCCGGGCAGGCCAGCACCTCCAAGGCATAAAAGGCTAGCTCTGGCCACGTGGACAATTTGGAGACCCAGAAGTTGAATGGGGCCGAACCATCAGTCAGTACGTGGAGGGGTGTGCACAGGTACTGTTCCACCATGTTAGTGAAATGTTGCCTCCTGCTAACACGTTCCGTATCAGGTGGTGGTGCAGTTAGCTGTGGTGTGGTGACAAAACTTTTCCACATCTCTGCCATGCTAACCCTGCCCTCAGAGGAGCTGGCCGTGACACAGCTGCGTTGGCGACCTCTTGCTCCTCCTCTGCCTTCGCCTTGGGCTTCCACTGGTTCCCCTGTGACATTTGGGAATGCTCTCAGTAGAGCGTCTACCAACGTGCGCTTGTACTCGCGCATCTTCCTATCACACTCCAGTGCAGGAAGTAAGGTGGGCACATTGTCTTTGTACCGGGGATCCAGCAGGGTGGCAACCCAGTAGTCCGCACACGTTAAAATGTGGGCAACTCTGCTGTCGTTGCGGAGACACTGCAGCATGTAGTCGCTCATGTGTGCCAGGCTGCCCAGAGGTAAGGACAAGCTGTCCTCTGTGGGAGGCGTATCGTCATCGTCCTGCGTTTCCCCCCAGCCATGCACCAGTGATGGGCCCGAGCTGCTTTGGGTGCCACCCCGCTGTGAACATGCTTCATCCTCATCCTCCTCCACCTCATCCTCCTCCACCTCATCCTCCTCCTCCTCCTCCTCCAGTAGTGGGCCCTGTCTGGCCACATTTGTACCTGGCCTCTGCTGTTGCAAAAAACCTCCCTCTGAGTCACTTCGAAGAGACTGGCCTGAAAGTGCTAAAAATGACCCCTCTTCCTCCTCGGCCACCTCCTCTTCCATCATCGCCCTAAGTGTTTTCTCAAGGAGACATAGAAGTGGTATTGTAACGCTGATAACGGCGTCATCGGCACTGGCCATGTTGGTGGAGTACTCGAAACAGCGCAACAGGGCACACAGGTCTCGCATGGAGGCCCAGTCATTGGTGGTGAAGTGGGTCTGATCCACAGTGCGACTGACCCGTGCGTGCTGCAGCTGAAACTCCACTACATTTACCCAGTGTGCAGTTAGGGAGATATAGCGTCCCTGGCCGTGCTTACTGGTCCACGTATCTGTGGTTAGGTGGACCTTGCCACAGATGGCGTTGCGCAGTGCACACTTGATTTTATCGGACACTTGGTTGTGCAGGGAAGGCACGGCTCTCTTGGAGAAGTAGTGGCGGCTGGGAACAACATACTGTGGGACAGCAAGCAACATGAGCTGTTTGAAGCTGTGTGTGTCCACCAGCCTAAATAACAGCATTTCATAGGCCAGTAGTTTATAAATGCTGGCATTCAGGGCCAGGGATCGAGGGTGGCTAGGTGGGAATTTACGCTTTCTCTCAAATGTTTGTGAGATGGAGAGCTGAACGCTGCCGTGTGACATGGTTGAGATGCTTGGTGACGCAGGTGGTGGTGTTGGTGGTACATCCCATGTTTGCTGGGCGGCAAGTGCCAACGTTCCTCCAGAGGCGGAGGAAGAGGCCGAGGCGGCGGCGGCAGCAGCAGAAGAGGCCGAGGCGGCAGCAGCAGAAGAGGCAGCAGGGGGAGCCTGAGTGACTTCCTTGTTTTTAAGGTGTTTACTCCACTGCAGTTCATGCTTTGCATGCAGGTGCCTGGTCATGCAGGTTGTGCTAAGGTTCAGAACGTTAATGCCTCGCTTCAGGCTCTGATGGCACAGCGTGCAAACCACTCGGGTCTTGTCGTCAGCACATTGTTTGAAGAAGTGCCATGCCAGGGAACTCCTTGAAGCTGCCTTTGGGGTGCTCGGTCCCAGATGGCGGCGGTCAGTAGCAGGCGGAGTCTCTTGGCGGCGGGTGTTCTGATTTTGCCCACTGCTCCCTCTTTTGCTACGCTGTTGGCTCGGTCTCACCACTGCCTCTTCCTCCGAACTGTGAAAGTCAGTGGCACGACCTTCATTCCATGTGGGGTCTAGGACCTCATCGTCCCCTGCATCGTCTTCCACCCAGTCTTGATCCCTGACCTCCTGTTCAGTCTGCACACTGCAGAAAGACGCAGCAGTTAGCACCTGTGTTTCATCATCATCAGAGACGTGCTGAGGTGGTATTCCCATGTCCTCATCATCAGGAAAAATAAGTGGTTGTGCGTTAGTGCATTCTATCTCTTCCACCCCTGGGGAAGGGCTAGGTGGATGCCCTTGGGAAACCCTGCCAGCAGAGTCTTCAAACAGCATAAGAGACTGCTGCATAACTTGAGGCTCAGACAGTTTCCCTGATATGCATGGGGGTGATGTGACAGACTGATGGGCTTGGTTTTCATGCGCCATCTGTGCGCTTTCTGCAGAAGACTGGGTGGGAGATAATGTGAACGTGCTGGATCCACTGTCGGCCACCCAATTGACTAATGCCTGCACCTGCTCAGGCCTTACCATCCTTAGAACGGCATTGGGCCCCACCAAATATCCCTGTAAATTCTGGCGGCTACTGGGATCTGAGGTAGTTGGTTCACTAGGACGTGTGGCTGTGGCAGAACGGCCACGTCCTCTCCCAGCACCAGAGGGTCCACTAACACCACCACGACCATGTCTACGTCCGCGTCCCTTATTAGATGTTTTCCTCATTGTTACCGTTCACCACAATAAGAAAAATATTATTCGGGCCAATGTATTGAATTAAAAATCAGGCCTTTTTTTACAGACACCTAACACTATCTGGCTATCTATTTAGGTACCGTATTACACTAATACAGGCACAGCAGTAATGACAGATTTAGCTGAATACAAATGTGAGGCCTATTATTTAGGCGCTGGGTGACAGGTATACGTTTAATCACAGAATTAGACTTGGATCTGCACGGTAGCGTGTGAAGTTCTTGAGAATGACCCTATCTGCACCTTGAATCTAATATACCCTTTTAGGGATAGATTTAAATAACCACACTATCGATGGTTAAATGCACTTGGTGGTAGCTCGTGCTGGCGCACCACAAGCCACAAAATGGCCGCCGATCACCCCAGAAAAAAGTGACTGAAAAACGCTCTGGGCAGCCTAAAAACACTGAGCAATTGAATAGCAGCAGTTCAATGATCCACAGCTGCAGATCGATCACAGAATGAAGTCTTTTGGAGGAGTTAATCTGCCTAATCTCGCCCTAACGTCGCAGCAGCAGCGTCCTCTGCCTACACTTGTATCAGCAGAGTGACGGGCGGCGCTACGTGACCCAAGCTTATATAGAGGCTGGGTCACATGCTGCACTGGCCAATCACAGCCATGCCAATAGTAGGCATGGCTGTGATGGCCTCTTGGGGCAAGTAGTATGACGCTTGTTGATTGGCTGCTGTGCAGCCTTTCAAAAAGCGCCAAGAAAGCGCCGAACACAGACTTTTACGAAAATGTTCGGGTTCGGGTCCGTGTCACGGACACCCCAAAATTCGGTACGAACCCGAACTATACAGTTCGGGTTCGCTCATCCCTATTCGGGTCCCCATTGACTTCAATAGGGTTCGGGTTCGGGGTCAAGTTCGGGTCCCGAACCCAAACTTTTTTTTCAAGTTCGGCCGAACTCGTCGAACCCGAACATCCAGGTGTCCACTCTACTCTAATACGGACCACACCGGACCCCCGAACACATCCAGACCCTCATCTTCTACTTAATAAATGTTGTAATAAAGAAGAATATGAAGGTAACAATCAGTGGAATGAAGAGAAGAACATTAATGCATCTACAGAAAAGTGTAAGAAGAAACGTTATAATATAGAAACCATGTAATAATAATTGAAGCAAATAAATAATAATAATAATAATAATAATAATAATAGTATAAATGGTTACCACATGGATGGAAATAAAATACAAATCATTTGCAAGCAGTAGTGGGAGCTGCAGTTCCCGCCGCGTCCTGCAGGTGTCGCTGTTGCCCACGTCTTGGTGACTGCGGTCGCCTCAGTCGTGATGTGACAAGATGGCGCTGCCCGGTGAGGCGGCGGCGGTGGTGGCGGGCGCCGTGTGCCGGGCTCTCTTTGCCTTACTTGTGCAGCGGACGAGGTAACGCATCTCATTTTCCGTATTGGTGGAGCAAGCGACCGGCAGAGAACGGATTACGGCGGTGACGTCATCGCTGCGGCCACTTCTCGCGAGAATGTGCGATTACTGCGCCATGTCCCGTTGCTATGCTCCGGCCTGAGGGCGGGGGTAGGGGAGCAGTGACAAACCGAGGCCGGAGCCCGCACATCTCCCCGGGCCGGGGCCCCAGAAACCCCGCAGCGACCGGACACCGCAAGCGAGCGACACGTCTGTCTCCCGAGAGCCCAACTCAGGGGCCCCGCCTCGACACAGCGAGCCCGTGAGCTGCCCTTCTAGATAGCCTGTAGCTGCTGGGACATGTAGAGCCCTGCGACCACCTGCTGGAGCCCTATAGAGTGACCTAGACGTACAGGGGGCCACATACAGCACCTATAGAGTGACCTGGACGTACAGGGGCCACATACAGCACCTATAGAGTGACCTGGACGTACAGGGGGCCACATACAGCACCTATAGAGTGACCTGGACGTACAGGGGGCCACATACAGCCCCTATAGAGTGACCTGGACGTACAGGGGGCCACATACAGCCCCTATAGAGTGACCTGGACGTACAGGGGCCACATACAGCACCTATAGAGTGACCTGGACGTACAGGGGCCACATACAGCACCTATAGAGTGACCTGGACGTACAGGGGGCCACATACAGCACCTATAGAGTGACCTGGACGTACAGGGGGCCACATACAGCCCCTATAGAGTGACCTGGACGTACAGGGGGCCACATACAGCCCCTATAGAGTGACCTGGACGTACAGGGGCCACATACAGCCCCTATAGAGTGACCTGGACGTACAGGGGCCACATACAGCCCCTATAGAGTGACCTGGACGTACGGGGGGCCACATACAGCACCTATAGAGTGACCTGGACGTACAGGGGGCCACATACAGCCCCTATAGAGTGACCTGGACGTACAGGGGGCCACATACAGCACCTATAGAGTGACCTGGATGTACAGGGGGCCACATACAGCCCCTATAGAGTGACCTGGACGTACAGGGGCCACATACAGCCCCTATAGAGTGACCTGGACGTACAGGGGGCCACATACAGCCCCTATAGAGTGACCTGGACGTACAGGGGGCCACATACAGCCCCTATAGAGTGACCTGGACATACAGGGGCCACATACAGAACCTATAGAGTGACCTGGACGTACAGGGGGCCACATACAGAACCTATAGGGTGACCTGGATGTACAGGGGCCCACATACAGCCCCTATAGAGTGACCTGGACGTACAGGGGGCCACATACAGAACCTATAGGGTGACCTGGATGTACAGGGGCCCACATACAGCCCCTATAGGGTGACCTGGACGTACAGGGGGCCACATACAGCCCCTATAGAGTGACCTGGACGTACAGGGGGCCCACATACAGCCCCTATAGAGTGACCTGGATGTACAGGGGGCCACATACAGTCCCTATAGAGTGACCTGGATATACAGGGAGCCATATACAGCACCTATAGAGTGACCTGGACGTACAGGGGGCCACATACAGAACCTATAGGGTGACCTGGACGTACAGGGGCCCACATACAGCCCCTATAGAGTGACCTGGACGTACAGGGGGCCACATACAGCCCCTATAGAGTGACCTGGATGTACAGGGGGCAACATACAGTCCCTATAGAGTGACCTGGATATACAGGGAGCCACATACAGTCCCTATAGAGTGACCTGGACGTACAGGGGGCCACATACAGCCCCTATAGAGTGACCTGGATGTACAGGGGGCCACATACAGTCCCTATAGAGTGACCTGGATATACAGGGAGCCATATACAGCACCTATAGAGTGACCTGGACGTACAGGGGGCCACATACAGTCCCTATAGAGTGACCTAGATATACAGGGGGCCATATACAGCACCTATAGAGTGACCTGGATGTACAGGGGCCATATACAGGACCGTATACAGCACCTATAGAGTGGCCTGGATATACACGGGACAGTATACAGCACCTATAGAGTGACCTGGATATACAGGGGGCCATATACAGCACCTATGGACTTTGACCACCACCTATAGGGTGAACTGGATATATGAAGACCACATCTGCTTGCTGGAGCCTATAGACTCTCCATGTGTCACCTATAGATACTCATCTGCCACAGTCTCCGCTTGTTGCTGCCTGGATAGATATATATGGACCTCTGCAAACATCAACTGGAGCATATAGAGCAACCCTTTATAGACAAACAGCTGCTGGGATGTAAATAGAACCTGTCGCCTATAGATTCATACGTTTTCGCCTGCTGCTGCCTGGATATATTTATCTGAAATCAACAACTGGAGCATATAGTGTCCCCTATATACACGGCTGCTGGATTATAAATAGACCCTGTGACCTATAGATCCATAGTCTTCATCTGCTGCTGCCTGGATATATTGAAGACCATCAACTGGAGCATATAGAGCGTCACATACAGAGAGATCTCTCAACTGCTGGAACATATAGACCTCTGCTGCCTATAGATCCATAGTCTCCACCTGCGACTTCCTGGATATTAAGTGACCATCAACTGAAGCATATAGTGTGTCACATATAGATATACGCCAACGTGCACCTTCAGGTGCTGAAGACCCTTTCACCTATAGGTCCCCACTCTTCAATTGCAGCTGCTTGGATTTAAAGGGACTTTTGAAACCATCAACCGGAGCATATAGAGTCTGCCTGTCAACTGTAGGTATATATCCCACCTGTAACTACAGCTGTTGGAATATATAGACCCTGTCACCTATAGATCCACCATTTCCTCCTACTGATGCCTGGTGTAGAGACCTCTGCAACCATTAGCTGGAGCAATCTTGCGTTTTACCTATAGATATATCACCCAAACCTGTACCTACCGCTGCTGGAATATAGACCCCTCTGCTCCATCCACCCCTAGTGCTTGGAGCATATAGACCCCTTCCTGTCACCTATAGATTCCTATCTTCCATCCTCAGTATCGTTCCACATTCAGACCGGTTCTTGCATCACTTATAGATTCTTACCCCCAGCACTATCTGTTGGGGTATACGAACCCTCCCTGTCACCTGCAGCTCTATAGCCTCCCCAATAACCGCTATGGAGATCTATAGAATTGACCCCTTCCTGCTTATCTGCCTAGGCATAAAGACCAACTTTAGTTTCACCTATAGATTGTCACCCTTTAACATCTGCAGATGTTAAATGGAATCTGTCACCTATAGATCTATGCTTTGACTAGCTGTCGGAGTAAACTTCTGTCACCTATGCAGTACTTTTTCCTACCATCCATTGGTAATACTGCCTTTCACCTGTATACTGGCCCAGTATCTCCCCTTTGACTTACTTTCTCTTTTCATACCTATAGATACATTGTAGCTACAGCTCTGCTGTTTGCCCCCATACCTATAGATACATTGTATCTGCTGTTTGCCCCCCCCATACCTATAGATACATTGTAGCTACAGCTCTGATGTTTGCCCCCATACCTATAGATACATTGTATCTGCTGTTTGCCCCCTCATACCTATAGATACATTGTATCTGCTGTTTGCCCCCATACCTATAGATACATTGTAGCTACAGCTCTGTTTGCCCCCCATACCTATAGATACATTGCATCTGCTGTTTGCCCCCATACCTATAGATACATTGTAGCTGCAGCTCTGCTGTTTGTTCCATACCTATAGATACATTGTAGCTACAGCTCTGCTGTTTGCCCCCATACCTATAGATACATTGTAGCTACAGCTCTGTTTGCCCCCCATACCTATACATTGCATCTGCTGTTTGCCCCCATACCTATTGATACATTGTATCTGCAGCTCTGCTGTTTGTCCCCATACCTATAGATACATTGTAGCTGCAGCTCTGCTGTTTGTTCCATACCTATAGATACATTGTAGCTGCAGCTCTGCTGTTTGTCCCCATACCTATAGATACATTGTAGCTACAGCTCTGCTGTTTGTGCCATACCTATAGATACATTGTAGCTACAGCTCTGCTGTTTGTGCCATACCTATAGATACATTGTAGCTGCAGCTCTGCTGTTTGTCCCCATACCTATAGATACATTGTAGCTGCAGCTCTGCTGTTTGTTCCATACCTATAGATACATTGTATCTGCAGCTCTGCTGTTTGTTCCATACCTATAGATACATTGTAGCTACAGCTCTGCTGTTTGTTCCATACCTATAGATACATTGTAACTGCAGCTCTGCTG
Source organism: Bufo bufo (assembly GCF_905171765.1). NCBI lineage: Eukaryota > Metazoa > Chordata > Amphibia > Anura > Bufonidae > Bufo > Bufo bufo. The sequence goes on from NC_053395.1 coordinate 229,843,157, forward strand.
TTTGCCCCCATACCTATAGATACATTGTAGCTGCAGCTCTGCTGTTTTCCCTTATACCTATAGATACATTGTATCTGCAGCTCTTGCCTTTGAATAGTAATACACTCCGTATACCTGTAGCTCGTCACCTACCGGCCCCTATAGATCCTTGGGGTCGCACATCTCCCGGCCATTAGTGAATGGTACCCTGGCAGCACCCACACATCTGTACTGTGCCCCCTCGTTTATAGGGTCCACCCCTCCCTAGCTGTTTTCCCTTCTCTGCAGAACATCCATGATCCTGCCTGACAGTATGAGGCTCCATCTGCCGAGACCGCTGCCTTCTCCGAGACCGGTGTGACTGAGGTCCAGGAGCGAGACCCCCACCCCTGACACTGGAGCAGCTGGGAGACCCATTTCCTCACCACAAACTGCAGAACGTGGATCTTATATGAAGGTAAAGCGTATGTTGTCAGTGTCCTGCGGGAATGAAAGTATGTACCCCCCACCCCTATATATTCCCCTATATTGAGCTGTTAGTGCCTCATGTGATAGGGGGTCTTCTAGCTACTATGGTGGGGTTCGCAGTGTGAGCTGCTGCCTGGATTTTTCTGCAATGTTCATCAGTGGAGTTTATGGGAGTCCATGGCCATAGGTGACGTCACTGTACATCCTCAGCGGGATCTTTCCCTTTGTCAGAGGAAGCTGCGGATGAACAGTGCACTTGCTTGGCATGACATATTTCTTGCTTGTGGTGATCTATGACTGGAGAAGGCGAGCAGCCCGACATTCGGCACATTATTCCCTGCAGTACCCAGTGCCTCCCTGTGCCTCCATGCAGTGCCCTGCCACCTGGGGCTCTCCAGCTGCTGCGGAAATATATCTCGCTGCATGCCCTGACAGCCTGCAGCTAGCAGAGGATGATGGGAGTAGTAGTTTTTCAAGAGCCACAGGTTGCAGGTGATTGGACATAATGCTGCATTGTAGTTCTGCCTCTGAATAAATCCTGACTTCCTCTGTGCTGCTGAAATAGAAGAATTTGCATATTCGTAGACCCCTGTGTACCTGTGGGGATGGGAAAATATTTAGAGGGATACATGATAACAAAATGTCGCCAAGCCTACTGGGGGAGAAGACTCCCATCATCTCATTTAGTCTGATTATCGGACGATTCGCCCCCTTTTACCACTGGTGGTTGCACCTTAACTTATTGAGTTGTTGAGTGACTATAAATTTTAAGAATCAGTTAAAATCTCTGCTTGCTGTCAGTAAAATGTAACATCCAATGAGTGAAAACAAGTCAGAATTGGTATTGCTCACAGCTGAGGGTTTGCTGCAAATGCTTGGAAAGGTCCACTCAGCCAATTACTGGTCTTAGTGGTGACACGCCTCTGCCGGCGATTAGCCTCAGCAGCCTCTGGTATTTCTAGCGGGTCAAGCTGGCACAGAAAGCGGGCACCCACGGGACCAGAACCGTGTTGGAGTGGTGGCAGATTGCTCAAAAATGTTCAACATTTGCCATTTTTACATCAGTTGCTCCAGTTTTTTTGTAAAGTGGGTTATGGGGAATCTGTCACCACGATTCTGGACTATTATCTCCAGTAATACATGAGTAGTCCTGCACATAATGAGCCCAGATCGCCATTATTTATATTCCTCTTTTCCCTCTGAAATACACAGCCCTGCGCTAACATAGCGGAGAAGACTCCTGTGCGCATGCGCAGCAGTCCTGTCAGTTGATTCCATAGCAGCTTTCATTTCCAACAGCAGAGGATGTGGACCCTTTATCTGCAGGATTTCTCATGTATAGCTGCAGATAACAGTCCATGATCGTGGTGACGGATTCTCTTTTAAAGGGGTTGTGTCATCCAATACTTTAAAGGGGTTTTCCAGGCTTTTAATACTGATGACCTACCATCAATATCAGATCAGCGGGGGTCTGACACCCGGCACCCCGGCAATCAGCTGTATGAAGAGAAGGTGTCGGACCCCCGCCGATCTGATATTGATGGTAGGTCAAAAGCCTGGAGAACCCCTTTAATGGCATAATTAGGATATACCACCAATGTCAGATACACGCGGGCCCCACCTCTGAGACCCGCAGCTATCTCCAGAACTGGCTCCGGAAAGTGAAGGAGAGCACACAATGGATGCACACAGTGCTGTGCATTCACTTCTAGTGCGCTCGGCTATTTTCGGAAGTCTCATGGAAAGGAATAGCGAGTGCACCGTGCAAGCACAGCCCCCGCTCCAGTCACTTCCATGGGACTGCACTTCGCTCGTACAAGCCCCGGACTCCCACTGATCAGATAGTGACGAGTCCTGAGGATAGGTCATCAATATGTACTGCCTGCATGCCCCTTTAACGGTGCATCAGATTTATCAAACATTGGGCGACATTTGATAAATTTAGCACAAATTGCGGCAACAAAAGCTCCTGGTGATAAATCTCCTCCAGCGTCTATTAGAAGATCGTTTGAATTAATTTAATTTCATGTGAGTGATAAAACATAAAGCACATTATCCCCAGCAGGGAGCGCGGTGATCAGGGAGGTCCCGCACGGATCCGGGGGATCATTCTGGCGATTTACACATTAGGAGCACTGCTGGAAGCTTCGTGGAGGAGCCCCGGGGGAGCAGTAGTCGGAGGATCTCCAGCATCATCCGCCTGCGCTCATGTAATCCGAGACGCTTGAAGTCCTCAGAAATATGCGCGCTATGTCTAATGATTGGCTTCCCCTGAGCTCGCAATTACTTGTTTCGGAAGTGGTTAGTGCAGAGATGGCCGCCCCTGGGGTGACCCCCCTCCACCCCTTAATCCTTTTCACACTGTTTTAATTACATGTAATGTGTGAAGTGAACCTCACGGCTCAGAATCTCCGGCGTCCGCTCCTGTCTCCGCTCCTGTTCTGTCTGCACTGCCATTCCTTTCATCTGATAGTCCGGCACAGAACCATGGCCTCAGCCAGTATTCACACACAGCAGGTCCGTGTCTGCAGAAAACTCCCATCCAGAGGAATGAAACCGATTGGCAGAAATATCTGTGGCTGTGGACTCCAGATCTGAGCACGGAGTCTGTGTGCTCTCCCCAAGAATAGATTGTGAGCTCCTGGGGTCAGGAATCATGGGGGCGATACATTGCATATCAGATGGAGAGATTAGATTGTGAGCTCCTGGGGACATGTATATGATAGAAGTGATACTTTGTGTATAAAAAAGATTAGATTAGATTGTGAGCTCCTGGTGTCAGGGATGATGGGGGGGATGCATTGTGTATGAGATGGGGAGATTAGATTTTGAGCTCATAGGGTCAGGGATGATGGGGGTGATGCATTGTGTATGAGATGGGGAGATTAGATTGTGAGCTCATAGGGTCAGGGATGAACATGGGGAGTGATACATTGTGTATAGAGAAGAGATTGCAGACTCCTGGGGACAGGGATGATGAGAGTGATCGCCTTCCCTGCAGCGGAGACTGGGTAGAGATTTCCTCTTATCTTATATTTTGGGCCCCAGCAGCGTCTCCTCTCATGATCCGGCAGCTCTCGGGTCTCCCGGATGGCGGATTATAGGAATGTGACTGACTTGTCGCTCTGTCTTGTACCTATAGTGTCTGCTGTGGAAACTGTCGTGGTAACTGACCTTTGGGTGCCTGATCCTGGGGTCCCCCCCGTCTTATGTGGCAGAACCCTTACCCCGGGGTGCACCTCTCTTCTCTGCACTGAATTCTGGCCCTAGTATTATCCATCCGCTCTCTTCTGCATTCTCCATTTCTGGGGCGTCTTTCCTCTGTGTTGAACTTTTTCCCTTTTATTCCTCCTGTAAATGTATATATAAATCCATTCTTCTTACAATGAGGTGTGCCCCTACACCGCCTGGTACTGGCAGCACTGATCGGACACAACTGGTAACGGCACAATGACTTCTAGGAAAATATACTGTAGAATTGCCATTTTATGGGGAATACGTTGTTATATCGGCAGGGAGCCTTGTGTCGGCCGTCTCCTGCTCATCGCAGGCTGGGAAGAGACCGGACTTCAAGGTTCCATCTACGTCCAGCGGCTCTTTATATAAGGGTTGTGGTCCTCGTATAGAGACTTCCTGACCATCGCCCAGTGTGCGACCGCTCCCCTCCCTGTTTGTTTCTTCCATTTGCCAGCATCGGACCCGTCGGCCTCATCGGAGATCTCCCCCGGCGCACGTCTCTGTCTGTAATGCATGTGTGTGGCACTGGGGCGTCACCCGTGACGGATGTCGCGCTCCTCTGCTCTCCCCGCATCCTTCTCTGATTGCACTTTGTTCTGGCCTCCGCTGTGTGCTCAGATCCGGAGCCCAGGGCCCTGACTAACACTAGGCTCCGCTGGACTGATGGGCGCCATCTCTGCAATCGTTAGCAAAGGCTGAGGAGGCAGGATTCAAGGAGAAATAATGAAGCCCCTTCCTAAATGTCCCCCCAACCTCTTCAGCTCTGCTATGTTTTGTACCCCCCAGTCTGTGCGGTCTGACTAGTTCAGAGGTAATCCTGCGTTCTCGTCTTGTGTGTGAGCCCCATGATCCTATTTGCTTTGTCAGCAGCTGCCTGGCACTGGTTGCTGCGCTAAAGTAGGCATTAATGTAGTCCGAGGCCCAGTACCGGCCCCTGCGGCCCCCACTAGAAACAGAGTCTGTCACCTGACACCTGGATGGAAACATCATGGAGATAAACAATGTGGAAACTATACTGCACCAGTAACGGTAGGGGTGAAGAGATGGACAGGGCATGCTGGGAGTTGTAGTTTTGTAACAGATTGATAGCCATTACATTATAAAGTATGAATTTTTAGCATGAGACTTTTTTTTTACTTTTTTTGGGGGGGCTCAGCAGCAGATGTACACGTGTCCAGTAGCAACAACTCTCATGTGTCAGATGGTTAATCAGACAATCGGCAGATACACGCGGATGGTCCAGTCATTGTATTCTGCTCGCCAGGTGTCGTGTGAGGTCTCTGTCTTAAAGGGGCGGCGCGCTCTGTACAAGCAGCAGGGTGTGGTGTGAACATGATGGATACTGGTAGTTTCTAAGGTAACCTGCAGCTCAGGAATGTCGATGGCCGTGAACTCCCATCCTCCATGCTGGGTGACATGGCTGCAGCCGTGCAACGTGCCGTGGCTGCCGGCAGCGGGAAGGTCACTGCTGCTCGTCTCCGGAAATGTGCAAAATGTCAAGATCATTAAAAGACCTTTCTGAGGCTTCCATCGCAACGTTTTTGTATCATTTTTGTTTTTCATAGTGAAAAAGTTGTTTTTTTTTGTTTGTTTTTTTATGTGTTGTTAAGGCTACTTTCACACCTGCGTTCGGGTGTCCGCTCGTGAGCTCCGTTTGAAGGGGCTCACAAGCGGCCCTGAACGCAGCCGTCCGGCCCCAATGCATTCTCAGTGGAGGCGGATCCGCTCAGAATGCATCCGCCTGCCAGCGCTCAGCCTCCGCTCCGCTCAGTGAGCGGACACCTGAACGCTGCTTGCAGCGTTCGGTTGTCCGCCTGGCCGTGCGGAGGCGAGCGGATCCGTCCAGACTTATAATGGAAGTCAATAGGGACGGATCCGCTTGAAGATGACACCATATGGCTCAATCTTCAAGTGGATCCGTTCCCCATTGACTTTCAATGTAAAGTCTGGACGGATCCGCTCAGACAACTTTCACACTTAGAAAATTTTCTAAGTTATAATGCAGACGGATCCGCTCTGAACGCTAGTGTGAAAGTAGCCTTAATTGTATAGAACAGCATATTTTTTTTGAGGCCCCCATATAGATTTCTAACAGTAACAAAAATGCTCAAACCCAATGTCAAAAATGGCATGCAAAAAAAAAAGCTTTGTCTTTATTGAATTTTAGAACTATAGATGTTAAAGTAGCATCTGATTACATGAGAAAATGCTGCAAAGAAACCCACCAAAAACGCTTGTGTGTGAAATCGGTGGCAGTATGGAAGCGTGGCATGCTGTAGGTTTGGCTTCTTATTTTTTCTTCGAGCATTTTCTCCCCTAGGATTTTCTCAGAGTTAAAAGTGCAGGAAAAATGCTAGTTCTAAGTATGCAGCAAAAAAAAAAAAAGTGAAAACCTAGTAGTAGTGTAGTTGTTTGGGCAGTTTGTGTCATGGTCACCCATGTCGCGTGTGTGACCGCTGTTACGACACTCCAGCTGTTGTGAATCTATAATTCCCAGCATGCTCCATTCATTTCTACGGGAGTTCTGAGAAGAGCAAGTATGCATGCTGGGAGTTGTAGTTTTGCAACAGCTGGAGTGCATGTTTGGAGCCATGCAGGGCCTGTGCTTTCACCCAGACACAGAGCAGGAATCTAGGTCACTGGGTTATCACAGAGGCGTCTGTGGATGCGGACATCTGCTAGGACCCTGGCGGGGTAGTCATGGAGGATCGGTGGGGCGCACAGGTCGGTCCCTGCACAACACCCCCTGGGGATTTATCTAATAATGCATGAAGTGTTGCCTCCGAGGTCTAAGCAGAGGGATGTGCAGATACCCCCCCCTCCCATCCCCCTTGATGATGTATTACAGACCCGTATTCATGCACATGTTCCAGTGCATTCTTTTGGGTACCGCTCTCAGTCCATAGCAATCTGTACACAAACCATCGTACAGATAGCGAGCCCAGGACACCTGCACGACTCATTCATGCAAATGGTTCTGTGAGAAAAGTGGACAGCGCCCGGGCGCCATGTGGACGCGTGGCCGTAATACTGTGTGCGAGGCAGACCCAGCTGAAGTGGACCAGGTAGGTTCTTGTGGCTTTCTGGATTACCAGAAACTCCAGACCATCAGATGCTAGATGTTTATGGGGGTCTGTGAGGCCGCTCCAATAGAAGGCCTACATAAAAACCAGCTTGCGTGTATGTCCGAAAAGAAAAGACAATCGGTTTAGAGGTGACACAGTCCCAGAAAATAGAAATCCTGGCGTTGTCCTGGTCTCTCGAGGTGTCAGACATTCATATGAGAAGTCACAGCTACTGTCACCCAGCTTTTCTAGGGTCCAGAGTAGAAAACCTGCGCATCTCTCTGTAGAATGTAAGTCGCCATGTGCATGGCTTTATTGGGGGGCACAGCACTCTGTAGGGAGTCGCTCTGTTCGGGGGCACGGCGCTGTGTAGGGAGTGTGTTGCTCTGCTCCTCCTGTTGGGGGGCACATCTTTCTGTAGGATGCGTGTTGCCCCCTTGGAAAGCGCATCTCTCTGTAGGGTTTGTGTCGCTATTCGCATCACTTTGTTGGGGGGGGCTCTCATCTTTTTGTAGGGTCTGTGTCGCACTTTGCATCTCTTTGTTGGGGGGGGGCTCTTCTCTCTGTAGGGTCTGTCGCTCTTCGCCTCGCTTTGTTTGGGGGCTCATCTCTCTGTAGGGTCTGTGTCTCTCTTCGCCTCGCTTTGTTGGGGGCTCATCTCTCTGTAGGGTCTGTGTCTCTCTTCGCCTCGCTTTGTTGGGGGGCTCATCTCTCTGTAGGGTCTGTGTCTCTCTTCGCCTCGCTTTGTTGGGGGGCTCATCTCTCTGTAGGGTCTGTGTCTCTCTTCGCCTCGCTTTGTTGGTCTCATCTCTCTGTAGGGTCTGTGTCTCTCTTCGCATCGCTTTGTTGGGGGGGGGCTCATCTCTCTGTAGGGTCTGTGTCGCTCTTCGCATCGCTTTGTTGGGGGACTCATCTCTCTGTAGGGTCTTTGTCGCTCTTCGCCTCGCTTTGTTGGGGGGCACATCTCTCTGTAGGGTCTGTGTCGCTCTTCGCATCGCTTTGTTGGGGGGCTCATCTCTCTGTAGGGTCCGTGTCTCTCTTCGCCTCGCTTTGTTGGGGGGCTCATCTCTCTGTAGGGTCCGTGTCACTCTTCGCATCGCTTTGTTGGGGGGCACTTCTCTCTGTAGGGTCTGTGTCGCTCTGGGGGGCATGTTGCTTCAGAAGAAAATAATTCCTTTAAAAATGTAAAAATAAATTCTCCTTTAAGCCGTTGTGTCGTCTTTCATGTTGTTTTTTTCCTGCCTGGCCGGGTGACTACTTGTGCTGCCACCGTCACATCTCCCGCAGGAGCCGTCCCCCAGCTTTCCCAGATTCCTGAATGGCAGATACACAGCGATCCGTCCTCTGGTGTTTCATAATTAGACAGCTTTACCATTGAGGTCTGTAGGAAATCTGGGTAACAATTACAACCTTGTAGGTGGCCATGTTGGTAGTCACCCAGCTTTCCCAGAACACATGCAAAATTGGGGAAAGACTTGCAATAGAATTTTAATGGACAACTGAAGGACTGGAATTTACTGGGGGGGTCTTGTATTGCGCCTTCACATGAGGATGTAGGTCAGGTCATTATTAGGGTCTGTCGCTGCCGCCTGCTCAGCATACAAAGCCTTGATGAATAAATCTGCATCTGATGAACAATTAACCGTCCTAACGAGCTTCCCTTCATTAGCTGCAGCCCTGGGAGTAATGCCCGCAGTAGCAGAGTGTGGCCGTGCTTCCTGATATCCGGGGCGTTATATATGGCGGAAGATATCTGTATGTCCTCATACCCCTTTAAGCCCTGATAGCGGCCTCCGCCATGTTGTTGCGGCAGCTGCAGAGCTGGACGGATATTTGCTGCTCCTGTAATCACATCACCGTCTCATCACCTCTGTGTTCTGCGCCGTGCCCATCAATCATCTGTGAATTTCATTCCTCGGTTCGGGGGAATTGTCAGGCCGAGGCCTCATTAAAATTTTATTAAACCTCCCACTGGTTTTAATTTCAGGCCTTTGCCTAGCAGAGTGTTGATGCAGTGTTTGCACACACACACATCTGCTTTCCTGCCGGGTGTTGGAAAGCTCTTCCATAGGGATCCAATGCATGAATCTGGATCGTCATGTCGTCCGTGCAGGCTTCTCCTGGAAAACCAGGATTCCCGAAATCTCCACCTTTGTATTCAGAAGGAAGAGATTTTATTTCATCCTGATCTTCCTGGTGCTAGACTGCCGTGGACGCAGTATAGACTGACATTTGTCCAGCATTGGGGGTAAGAGTTCAGTGTAAGGGTATGTTCACACATGGTGGATTTCCAGATTTACTACAGGATTCATGTAAGAAAGAGTTTGACCTTCTGATTTCTGCTGCAGTTGGTGCCACGGATCTGCCTTCAGTGGTCTCCCCTCTGTGTGGCTGATCTGCTGAATCCATGGGAATAAGTCGCATACTTCTTATTTCCATAGCCTGGACACAGTCCATGCGGAGATCTTCCATACCATGTGAACGGGTCAGACATGGGATGCGGAGTGTTTGCAGATTTTTATGTTGAATTTGACATTAAGATTCCCTGAAATTTGCATAAATCCTAAAGATATGAATGGACCCTCGCGGTCTACAACCCGTATTTGCTGGAAGACCACCGGTTATATAACTGCAGATCAGTATAGCATTCAGGCATTAAAGGGCCCTCGTGCAATGTGAGTCCCTGATTCTCCAAAATGGTAAGATACAGAGTGTTGAGAGTAGTAGTTCTTGCAGACCCATTACCAGCCGTACTTGTGGAGAGCATTAGGCATGGGCGTCATCTGAACGTCCATTACATGCTGGTAGTCTCCCTTTAAGGCCCCTTTCACAAGGGCGAGTATTCCGCGCGGGTGCGATGCGGGAGGTGGACGCATTGCACCGTCACTGAATCCTGACCCATTCATTTCTATGGGGCTGTGCACACTTGTGCGTTGCGTGAAAATCGCAGCATGCTTCTCTTTGTGCGTTTTTCACGTAACGCAGGCCCCATAGAAATGAATGGGGTTGCGTGAAAATCGCAAGCAAGTGCGGATGCGGTGCGATTTTCACGCACGGTTGCTAGGTGACGATCGGGATGGGGACCCGATCATTATTATTTCCGCTTATAACATGGTTATAAGGAAAAATGCAAATGTGATCGCACACTACATCCAGCACTCTGCCCTCCATGCTGGACGAGACATTGGTTTATATTTTGGCCAAAGCATAGTAAGCCACTCACCGCGTCAAGGTCGTCTCAATTGAGTGGTCCCTAACTCTTGTTCCTACCTGTTCATGGGCCATGACAGCCACATAAAATCCAGGGAATGCAGGTCAGCATGCAAGCCAAGTACACTTTGCTTGTAACCCCGTCCGGTGCCATTACAGCTTTCATCGGATCCAGGGATGCAAGTACCAACATGCATGCTGAACCCACCATATACTTCTCCTGGAGCCAGATGGCTAATGGTAGGTTCTTTACAAGCAGACTCAGTTTTATACTGACTTTAAAACCAGCCTCAAGGACAGATTGACTGGTCAGGTGTGCAATGACTCAAAGGAGATCGCCACGCCTCCAATATATGCTACAAAGAAAAAAAGTGGGGGGTTGAGTCAGCACAACCTGCCTGCAGGTGCAGATCACTATGGCGAAATACATATACAAACGGAAAATGCAAATGTGATCGCACACTACATCCAGCACTCTGCCCTCCATGCTGGACGAGACATTGGTTTATATTTTGGCCAAAGCATAGTAAGCCACTCACCGCGTCAAGGTCGTCTCATGAGTGGTCCCTAACTCTTGTTCCTACCTGTTCATGGGCCATGACAGAACCTACCATTAGCCATCTGGCTCCAGGAGAAGTATATGGTGGGTTCAGCATGCATGTTGGTACTTGCATCCCTGGATCCGATGAAAGCTGTAATGGCACCGGACGGGGTTACAAGCAAAGTGTACTTGGCTTGCATGCTGACCTGCATTCCCTGGATTTTATGTGGCTGTCATGGCCCATGAACAGGTAGGAACAAGAGTTAGGGACCACTCATGAGACAACCTTGACGCGGTGAGTGGCTTACTATGCTTTGGCCAAAATATAAACCAATGTCTCGTCCAGCATGGAGGGCAGAGTGCTGGATGTAGTGTGCGATCACATTTGCATTTTCCGTTTGTATATGTATTTCGCCATAGTGATCTGCACCTGCAGGCAGGTTGTGCTGACCCAACCCCTTATTTTTTTCTTTATAAGGAAAAATAATAGCATTCTGAATACAGAATGCTTAGTACAATAGCACTGGAGGGGTTAAAAATAAAATAAAATTATAATTTAACTCACCTTAATCCACTTGTTCGCGCAGCCGGCTTCTCTTCTGTCTTCATCTGTGAGCAATAGGACCTTTGATGATGTCACTACGCTCATCACATGATCCATCACCATGGTGATGGACCATGTGATGAGCGTAGAGACGTCATCAAAGGTCCTATTGCTCACAGATGAAGACAGAAGAGATGCCGGCTGCGCGAACAAGTGGATTAAGGTGAGTTAAATTATTTTTTTGTTTTTTTAACCCCTCCAGCGCTATTGTACTATGTATTCTGTATTCAGAATGCTATTATTTTCCCTTATAACCATGTTATAAGGGGAAATAATAACATCTACACTACAACTAACCCAAACCTGAACTTCTGTGAAGAAGTTCGGGTCTGGGTACCACAGTCAGTTTTTTATCACGCGCGTGCAAAACGCATTGCACCCGCGCGATAAAAACTGAACATCGGAACGCAATCGCAGTCAAAACTGACTGCAATTGCGTACCTACTCGCGCGGGTTTGCCGCAATGCACCGGGACGCATCCGGACCTAATCCGGACACGCTCGTCTGCAAGCGGCCTAATAGAAGGACCTCTATCCATCATTCCATCCAGGGCGAGCGCCCCTCTAGGCATTGTAAGGTGGCCCCTTTCATTCTCCTGCCTTCGCTCCATAAGTTATATCCTCAGTCGCTGTCCATGTATTTGATAGCTGGATTAATAAGCGGAGCAGGAAAAGTATTGACTCCTTTTGATCTCTGCATTCTTCACTAACTGTACGTGAACCTACCCGAAGCTTCATCTAATTTTGGATATTACAGGAATTAACCTTGTAAAACTATTTTTGTTTGCTCCAGTTTTGAGCATCAAGCCTGCAGTGTAAAGCATGGAGGTTTGCATACCTGTAGATGTACATTTACTACTAAGCACACAGGGCTGCACATAGTAATAGCAGATTAGTTGTTAAGGGTGGTGACGTCCTTTATAACTTTGTCCTCTCCTGGTGAAATGCTGCAGGAAGTCTGATTGCTGCCAGTGTTGACATTGGGACTGATAAGCGGCTGCAGGCGGCCCCTCCTTAAAGGAAACGTCCCATCTTCCCCTCACTAAGGAAATTGTTCAGCTTCACTTTTTATCCTTTCAGACCACAGGGCAGGCGATAAGACAGCAGCGAGCATGCTCTTACATAATGTATTGACCGCCAGGAACCTGCGCGCGCTGTGGTGTAGCCGTGCAGGTAGCACGTGGTTCATGGCGCTGGAAGTAAGGCTTATATTCCCAAATAGAGGTGCGTGGCACTGCCCGCTGTGTCACTAGTCTGCTCCGTGTACTCCAGAAGCAGACGAGGTGTAACTGGACCCTACTAGAAAATGCAAAGTGTGAACTGAGCCGACCTCAGGGCCAGCTGGAGGCCCGTTACACAGGGTAACACTCCATCTGTACAGGACACCTCTTATAATCATTCTACTATCCTGACCTATGACCTGATGATGTATAGGGGTCACTATGGTGAAATAATGTGGGGTATGTGAAGACTGTACCCATGCCACGTACCCCCTCATGGTGACGCGGACCTTTCCTTCTTCCTGATTGACGACTCCCGGACATCGGATCTGCGTCACCGTCTTGCGTTCTGCAGTTTTGTTTGGATTGGTTTTTAGGTGGAAAAGAAAAATGTGCGTTTTGACTTTGGCGCCGGTGGTCGCCCATGAACTTGAACGGAAGTACGACCGCGCCTGACTTCCATTGCAGTAAAGTATTAGCTTTAGGCTCTGTTCACATTGCATTATGTGGATACTTCTGCGCTGGGAATGCCAGGACTGTCCATGTGCTCCCATACAACGCTCTGTCCAGGTCCTCAGTATACCTCAGGGAATACTCCCAACATGCACCTCCGACATGATGAGAGCCTTACTATGACGTGATGCTGCTCTTCTGTGAAGCCATGAACTTTCTGCCTCATGTTTTCCGCCTTTTCTCCTTTTTGCAGACTTTGTGTGGACAGTAATGAGCGCACGTTTCCGATTGCCTGCCGGCAGAACCTACAATGTGCGCGCATCGGAGCAGGCCCGAGACAGACAGAGCACAGAGGTGGTGTGCAGCGTTCTCCTTCTGGATAACAGTGTGCAAGCTTTCCGTGTAAATGTAAGTGCCAACGTAATAATATAGCCTTGGCCGCGGGGTCGGCCCCATGTATACCCATTACCATGTGAACGCTGTCCTTTGCGTTTGCTCGGGGTTCTCATGACCTATCCTCATGGGTTTGATTCCCGGCATCCCTGCCGATCAGCTCTTTGGAGAGACTGCAGCGCTCCTGCCTCTTCCTATGTCAGTGACGTCACATTCATCAGTCACATGGACCCCCCTCAGTCCTATTCAAGTGAGTGGGCCTGGGCTGTAGTACCAAGCACGGCCACTGTACAGCGCTGTGATGAAGCTGCAGGACTCTTTCACACAGCTGAATGGCGGGGGTGCTGGCAGTCGGACCCCTACAGATCAGATGTTGATGGCCATCAATATTGTGCTCCCAGAAAATCCATTTAAATTTAAAAGGGACATTGTTTCATAAATGACTTATTTAAGATCCTCTATTAACCCCTTCCTGCATCCACACGCACCTGATGGGGCGCAGAAGCTGTGCACATATGATCACCCGCCGCTGATGGACAGTTGTGACTTACAGCCACCCCCCATACTAACAACCAAGAGCACAAACAGCTCTGATCCCGACTGTTTCACCATCGGTGCAGGCCGCAGTGATGTCAGCAAGGGGGCTCACCTCTTAGGGTGTGATGTAACGTCACATAGACCGTGTGTCTTAAATGGGTATTCCACTAGGTAAAAGCTATCCCATATCCACAGGATATGGGATAACTGGCAGATCGGTGGGGGTCCTACCACTGGGACCCCCATCGATCGCGAGAACAGGGGCCTCCTGAGCGCTGTACTCTGCTGTCTCCAGAACTCCCATAGAACGGCCACTCTGGTCATTTCAGGGGAATACCCCTTCAACATTACAGGTTAAAAAAATAAAAATACTGAAATCAAATATCAAAGTCACAGATCCTGCATTTCCAGAAGCTAAAAGAAATGTTAGTCACATTAATGCCACGTTCCCTGTGCAGCTGACGCCTTGCTCTCTGTTATCAGCCCTCTCACCCGGGACGCTCCCTGCACGCAGTGCTCTCTGTGACCTCTCCTATCAATCATTCACTCAGCATTTCGAGCCGGCCGCCCCCTCCTGACGCTGACGTCTCCCATAAAATCACTGAGCAGCTCAGATTTTATTCTTTGTATCTGGTGACGTCTGACCAAGAGTCATGTCCAGGAGCCACCGGCGGGGGTCACTGGCATCTCTGGTCCCTCATCTCATGAATATTGAGGACTCCCCGCAGCTCCACGTGTAAAGCATAAACTGAAACCGTCCCTGACTTTCTCATCTCCGTGTAACTGATCCCCGGAGCAGCTTCTTCCTGTGAACTCCTTTCTGGTTCGGGAACTTGGCTTGCTTATTAGGGGGGGGGGGGGGGGGGTTTTTGATTCTGCTCCATTAAGGTACCGCTGTGATCAGTGACTCCAGCTCAGTGCCATTGTCTATAAAAGTCAGAGGCAGTCTGTAATCCACCTCTCATCTCCTCAAAGGCTGCTGTTCTGTTCCTCCCCATGCTTTACACTGCAGCTCTGATTTTTCTAATTAGTTTCTGTGTTTAAAAGGGTTCTGCAGTTATTTTAAACTGATGAGCTATCCTCTGGATAAATCATCAGCATCTGATCGGCGGGGGTCCGACACCCGGGACCCCCGCCGATCAGCTGTTTGAGAAGGCAGCCGCGCTGGCAGTAGCGCCGCGCGGCCTTCTCGCTGTTTACCGCAGGCCCAGTGACGACTAGTATCAGTGGCCTGGGCGGGGCTAAGCTCCATTCAAGTGAACAGAGCTTAGCCCCACCCAGGCGGTCCCAGGTGTCGGACCCCGCTGATCATCAGTTTAAAATAACTGTAGAACCCCTTGAAGCGTATATATCTGGCGCAGATGTTGTCACATGCCGTGGTGCGGAATCAGGGAAGGGGACGGCCTGGCCCGTCTCATTTACCATTTTCTACACTTTTTTATGCATAGAAAATGGTCTAAATGTAAGACAGTAATGAAGCTCTTACATGTAGAATCGACTGGATCCACTGACAGCGCAGGGACTGAATCGATGTGCATGGACACAGGATCTAAATCACACCCAGGACAGGATGAGGCCGAGAGGAACCTTTCACACGAGAGAACTGTCCTCACCAAAAGAAATTATTCTCACGGCCCAACATGTTTATCATTAATAAACTTTAACCCCTTCAACCACCTTGACCCCTATGTCACAGTGGTTGAGGGACTGTATGGAGCGGGCTGCTGCGGTGAGCAGACACCCCGCCGCAATGATTGGGAACGGCAATCCCGCCGAACCCTGTCATTTATCCCCTCAAGTGTCGGCACCTGTGAGGTAGTATGCCTTCCGACCGGAGACCCCCGCAGTAATTGTGAAGCCTTTCAGGAGTGCCATGGTAAGCCGTGCTATCCACGAGGCACAGCTCAGCAGGGACGGTGTCAGAATCCTATTAACCCTAATACATTTTTATTAGAATGAATTGGACAAGGGATCAAAAGATCCCTCAGGGGGCTAATAGTCATTAAATAAAAAGTAAAAAAATAAAATAAAAATAAAAAAAATATTAAAAGTTTAAATCACCCCCTTTCCCAATTGTACATATGTTTATTTTTTAATTGTTAATATATTTTTATGTCTGAACTATTGAAATATAAAAAAAAAATCCTGTTCAGTGAATGCTGTAACGAAAAAAAATGTAAACCACATGATCCACCATTTTTTAGTCACCTTTTCCCCGCCCAAAAACTTGAATAACGGTGATCAAAAAGTCGTACGTACCCCAAAAATGGTACCAAGAAAAACTACAGTTCGTCCCACAATAAACAAGCCCCCATACAGCTCTGTGGACGGAAATATAAAAAAGTTAGAAAATGTTGGATCCCAGCATCTCCCCGATGTTTGCAGAACTTTACGTGTCGCTGTCGTCTCTGCCATGTTTTTCAGAAGCACGACCATGGACAAGTGCTGCTAGATTCAGTCTTCAGGTTCCTGGATCTGACCGAGCGGGACTATTTTGGACTACAGTTGGCCGACGATTCCTGCGATAACCCGGTAAGACTGATGACGTGGTTTCTGTGCACGGCCCAATCACTGCCTCTCATGGCGCCATTCTGTTGTCACGTCTTTATCTCCCGTCCTTTCTGGTCTTTTCAAGTCTTTTTCCTTTTTGTCGCACTCAGAGGTGGCTGGACCGGAATAAACCAATCAGGAAGCAGCTGAAAAGTAAGTCATTTACCACCTGAGAAATATTAATAAGGAACTAAAACAAGCAAAAAAAAGACACAAAGGAGGAGATTTCTGAATCCTGCCGAGTCTATGAGCGGCGGTCTCGTCCGCAGTGCGTTGTGCATGTCCTTCTCTCAGTTTGTAGCCTCTCGCATCTGTTTTCTACTCGCTTACAGGGGGATCTCCGCACAGCCTGAGCTTTAGAGTCAAGTTTTTTGTCTCTGACCTGAGCAAGTTACAGGAGGAATACACAAGGTACGGACCCCAACATGTTATAGAAGAATACACAAGGTAAGGACCCCAACATGTTATAGAAGAATACACAAGGTACGGACCCCAACATGTTATAGAGAAATACACAAGGTAGGGGCCCCAGCAAGTTACAGGAGGAATACACAAGGTACGGACCCCAACATGTTATAGAGAAATACACAAGGTAGAGACCCCAACATGTTATAGAGGAATACACAAGGTAGGGGCCCCAGCAAGTTACAGGAGGAATACACAAGGTACGGACCCCAACAAGTTACAGGAGGAATACACCAGGTAAGGACCCCAACATGTTATAGAAGAATACACAAGGTAGAGACCCCAACATGTTATAGAGAAATACACAAGGTAGGGGCCCCAGCAAGTTACAGGAGGAATACACAAGGTAGAGACCCCAGCAAGTTACAGGAGGAATACACAAGGTAGGGGCCCCAGCAAGTTATAGAGGAATACACAAGGTAGAGACCCCAGCATGTTATAGAGGAATACACAAGGTAGAGACCCCAGCAGGTTACAGGAGGAATATACAAGGTAGGGGCCCCAGCAAGTTACAGGAGGAATACACAAGGTAGGGGCCCCAGCAAGTTACAGGAGGAATACACAAGGTAGGGGCCCCAGCAAGTTACAGGAGGAATACACAAGGTAGGGGCCCCAGCAAGTTATAGAAGAAATACATCTAAGGTAGGTACCCCAGCAGTAAGATTAACTTTAAGAAGAAAAGAACAGTTTTGCAAATGTCTAATATGCTTTGTATTTCACTTCCCAATTAAGATCTCTGCTTGCTGTGATTGGATGACAGCATCCAGAGACTGAACCCTAAGGCTGGGTTCACACTTGAGCGTTTTACAGCGCGTTCAAACGCGCTGTAAAACGCTCAACACATAAAAACCAATGCTTCCCTATGGCCCTGGTTCTCACTTGAGCGTTTTACAGCGCTGAAAAACGCGCTGTAAAACGCCCTACGCTCAAACAAGTACTTGAGCTTCTTTGGGGCGTTTTGACGCGCGTTTGTGGCCATAGGACATTGCAGTCAATCACTCAAGCGCGCGTTTACTATTGCAAAAAACGCTCGTCAAAAACGCGCGTTAAACGCGCATATCAAAGACGCTCAGGTCTGAACCCAGCCTTATAGTGTTAAACTGCTCTAGTTGTAGGGCTCTGTTATAACGAGCCCATGATCAGGAGGGATTTTCAGCCTATGTTTCCAGTCACCTACAGCCGGCACAGATCTTTAAAATGAGAAGTACTTTATACACAGAGTATATTAGAAGCTTGCAGGACTTTGCTTTATACAAAGATTTAACACATTTACCAATGCGCTCACAATCAGCCATGACAGGTCGGCGAGCGGGCAGTATATACAATGGGCACATTTGGTTACCAAAATTCCTGCAGAAATGTGTAAAAACCAAAAAAATAATAATTCCTGTGATTGCTGTTCAGATCCAGTCCCCCTCTCTTCCAGGTATCAGTACTTCCTGCAGATAAAACAGGACATTCTGACTGGGAGGTAAGTGACTGGAACAAACGACCTATGGAGCCATTTATAACCCAGATATAGTCCTGGGTTCAGACTCGGTGCAGAGCTCCTCACTGCAGAAGATGTAGTGCTGACACCCACGACTTTATCACTGTAGCATATTGATGAAGCAGGGTGCAACCAGCAGAAGTGTCTCTGCAGCTTTAGATGGGACTGGAGTATAACACATGGTGCACGTATCTAGATGTAATAGGGGAGCTGTGGACATTGATATAGATGAGGCGATCACGATTATTCTAATAATGTTTGTAACCTTGGAATCACAAGTGTCCCATTAAGCGACTTGCATAATAAGCTTATAGCTCGCAGCTTCCGTGTAGAATATTGCAGTTGAGTTCTTCTCTTACCTTGCAGGCTGCCCTGCCCTTACAATACTGCCGCCCTGCTGGCCTCTTACGCCGTCCAGTGTAAGTATTGCTGCAGAGCTGTCCTTTGCAGATCTTCATTCCCTGCGTTCTTAACATTTGATTTATGTTATTTTCTCCCTGAAAAGCTGAGATCGGAGATTACAGTCACTCGGAGCACTTGCCTGGTTACCTTGTCGACTTGACATTCATCCCCAACCAGCCGCTGGACTTTGAGAAGGAGATTGCTAAACTGCATCAGCAGCACAGGTGAGACGCTCCGCTGCAGTCTGCTGTGGCTTTCCCCTTCTCCTACTCTGCCCTGTTTATTCGGATTGGCTCCGGGTGCGTTCAGTGAAACTCCCACTATTTTGCAAGCAAGTTGTCAGTCTTGTCTGCGATTGCGTGCATTTGTTCAGTTTTTTCCGCGTGGGTGCAATCCGTTTTGATGCGTTTTTCACGCACATGAAAAAAAAACTAAAGGTTTACAAACAACATCTTTTAGCAATCATCAGTGAAAAACTCATTGCATCCGGACTGTATCCAGGTCACATCCGGATGCAATCCGTTTTTCACTGAAGCCCTATTCTGCCACAGATGTACGTTAGAGAACTTTCTGACTGCTTGTGAGTGGTAATCTGTACAAGCAATGGTAGACAGCTGAACTCGCTAATATCCCTAGGTCGTGGTACCAGTTGCATGTGATAATCCAATGAGGAGCATACAATGGAGATGCTTTAGTAATTTATTGAATTTACCTTGAGCAAAGACATATTGAGGTCCAAACGAAATGCTCTCACCAGCTCTGAGTCTGCTGCAGAAGAAAAAGCACACAGGAGCAGAGAGAACAGGATGTGATGTCACTGAAAGGGGAGGAGTAGACAGGGAGCAAAGGGCAAATGGGATTTGCATAATACATTCAGGAAACCTATAACAAGAGGGACCACAGGGTGGCAGCATTACATAACATGGTAATAATATGATAACACAAATACAGCAATTAATCTTAAATGGAAGAAATAAATGCTGGGACAGCGCACTGCCCGTCTGGAATCCTAGGATTTCACACTATACACTAAACATGAATGTCCATACGATGTTCTATGAGAATACTGGAACCTGAAAGACAAAAAGCAATAAAGAAAACACAGTAAACTAGAATGGGTGGCCAGGAACAGTCCAATGTCTTGCAGGTGATGCCCATCATTCTTTCCCATGAACCGCCCATATGAGAGGCATCAGGGGGTTAAAGATCCGTGTGCAGTCATTGTTGGCCAAGTAGTCTTGAACTGGCTTAGAGTCGCAACTCCCGACAGGCTCCTATGAAGTTGGTTCCACAGTCAGATCTCATTTGGTTTACTGGTCCTCTGATGGCGAGAAGTCGTCTTAAAGCATTGATGAGACTAGAAGCGTCCATGGATTCTATTACTTCAGTGTTTATGGCACGTACAGTTAAGCATGTAAACAACACTGCCCATCGTTTGCTGTCTGCATGACCACCTCTGGTCCTCCGTGCAGTGACTGTCCATGGCCCGAAGACATCCAGACCAGCATAAGTAAGCGGTGGTTCGGTGCTTGTCCTATCAACTGGCAAATCAGGCATTTGTTGATGTTGCAGTTTTCCCCTTTCCTTGCTACATTTAATGCAATGGTGAATGATATGAGCAGCCTGTCTTTTTGCTCCCACTATCCAAAGACCTGCGGCTCCTAAAGCGCCCTCAGTGCAAAGTCTGCCATGGGGCTTGATGCTTTCATGATGATGATGACGTATCAGCGGTGTAGCAACATGGTGATCGGCAGGAATAATGAGGGGATTCCTTTCTGAAGTCTCTAGTTTAGGTGACCACCAACCCTCAGCATGCCGTGATCGTCAATTACTGGTTTCAAGTTGACAGTGGGGCTGATTTTTGGAATATCTTGCTTGTGATGTGTACATTTCAGTTCCGTGTGAAAGGCACTCTGCTGTACGTTACGTATCACAAGCAGCTCACTGAGGACAATGTCTTCTGCAGTGAGAGGTTTATGGCACACGTGCCAACTGCAACATTCGGCGTTATGTCTCTCAGCGTGAACGCAATGTACGCTGTGGACTAACCTTGCAATGGTGTAACCGAGCCTTGACCATCTGGAGAAGCGTTCAAATCGGTGACAGCCCAAGCCAGCCCTCCTTTCAGACTTGGTGACAAGGGTACTAACTTCAGGCCGAATCTCTGGATCTTCATGAGGGTCTTGGAGACTGAAGACGTCTTAAGTAGGAGTTTCTTTACTCTGGTTAAGCAAAAACTCCAGACCTTGTGTCCCTTTGAGCAGATCTATGGCTTTCTCCGCTGTGGGCAAGGATTTGAGTGCGTCGTCCACGTAGAAGTCTCTCTCAACAAAGTTTCGTGCATCTTTCCCAAACTCTGACTCGCCATCAGAGGCAGCCCTACGTAGGCCATATGTAGCAACAGCAGGTTAAGGACTGTTACTGAACACTTGCACCTTCCTGCGGTATTCAACCATTTCCTTGCTGGTGTCATTGTCTCTGTGCCAAAGAAACCTGAGATAATTTCTGGGCTCTTGCCGTACGATAAAGCAGTGAAACATTTGTTCAATGTCTGCAGTAATGGCAACTGGCTCCTTTCTGAATCTCATAAGTTCTCCTACCAGAATTGGTCCGGTTTGGACCGCTGAGAAGGACGTTGTTCAGAGATACGCCATATGAGTCGAATACCACTCTTATCTGGTTTGGTTTCCGTGGGTGTTATACTCCAAAGGAGGGGGAAGGTACCAGCATTCCTCATGCTCTTGCAAAGGTGGAGCCGGCTCTGCATGGTCATTGTGCAATATCTTTTCCATGAAGGCCACAAAATGATTATTAGGAGATGAATCTGGATAGTGCCTGTTCCTGCTTGTCAGGAAGTCTTACACACGGAAAGGTAAAGGTGCAACCCAGTGGTTAGATGCATGTTTGAAGAATCCATTGTCTATTCTTTTAATAAACTCTTTGTCATCTATGGACAAGGCTAATCTGTTGTCCTCTGGTGTTGTACAAAACACTGATCTTCCTAAGTTGTCATAAAGGGTAGGAATGATGTCCGGTGCCTTAAGGAGGTTAGAAAGTTTTTCCTTTACCTCGTACTGACGAACACATGGCTTAAAGGGAGTTGTCCGACCATTTTTGAGCACAAACGTTTTGAAGGAGTTCACTTGAGATGGTTTCTGGCTCTTATTTATACATAAGTCGCCCACAATCACCCAGCCTAAGTCGAGTCTCCGTGCATATGGGGCGTTGTCAGGACCGTGGCATTGTTGCCGCACCTTGTGGACTCTCAGAATGTCTCCCCCGAGCAGAAGTAGGATGTCAGCATTCATGTCCATAGGAGGAATCTCACTAGCTAGATGTTTCAGGTGGGAATGATGGTATGCAGCTTCTGGAGTAGGAATTTCATCTCTTTCATCCAGTATCTGATCGCAATAGTTGGCAAGGGTATATGAATGTTAATGGAGGAGATAAGGTATCCAGTGGCTCTTCTGCCATAAGTCTCTACACGACCAGAACAAGTGTTTAGGGTGTACGGTGTTGCCTCCCCCATAATGCTGAAGATCTGAAAGAATTTGGGTTTCGACAGAGACCTATTGCTTTGTTCATCTATAATGGCGTACATTCTGGTGGCCTTTTCAGATTGCCCTTCTGGGTAGACGTTGACTAAGCACACTTTAGCACAGCACTTGGAGCCAGTCTCCTTGGCACAGCACTTGGAACCAGTCTCCTTGGCACAGCACTTGGAGCCAGTCTCCTTGGCACAGCACTTGGAGCCAGTCTCCTTGGCACAGCACTTGGAGCCAGTCTCCTTGGCACAGCACTTGGAGCCAGTCTCCTTGGCACAGCACTTGGAGCCAGTCTCCTTGGCACAGCACTTGGAGCCAGTCTCCTTGGTACAGCACTTGGAACCAGTCTTCTTGTCACACATTTCTATACAGGAGGGGGAGACAGTGGTCGTCGCTAGCTCTTGAGCCGGTGGCTCTCCGCCATGAAGTGCGACGGCGTTGGTTGCAGTATGAGGTGGTGCATTGTCTGGAGGCAAAGTAGGATGCATTTATCCACCATGCTTGTCACTGCTGCATTCTGCACACCTGATAATAGCTTTACAGTCTTTTGCCATAAGATTTGACGAGGTACAACATGTAACGCACTCCAAGCTCTTTGAGTGTCTCTCTGCGTTCTTGCAAAGTCTTTGCCCTGAGCCCACAACATTCTTTTAAAGGATTAGGTCTTTTGTGGATAGGGCACATGCGATTAGGGTCCTTTTCTTTAAGGACGGGGGGTGTCCTTCCTAGTAGTGGAGGTTGTAATCAGTGGGACATTTTTTCACCTAACGGAGACTGTTCCCCTTAAGTCTCTACATTTACTTGTTGTGTTGTCGTACCTTGAGCACGAGGGTGAAGCAGGTAGAGTGGATTCTGTGAAGTCAAAGGCTGGGATCATTCTTCTTCTGAGCACTGATGAATCCGGAAAAATAAGAGGGAAAAGACACGTTATATCTGGAGCCCTGGTCTGCCCATTTTTCTTGCATGCCGTGTGGTAGTTTCGACCCAATTGGATTGACACCATGGGCAGTATCAAGGCAACTCAGTCATGGCAGCCGTGGGTCCAGTTTAGCCAATTCTAATTCCTTTAGTAGGTCGCTTAGATCCTGGAGCTTGCGATTGTCCTTACCAGTTATCTTTGGGAAGGCTTGAAGTCTCCTGAATAAGGCGCTTTCTATGGCTTCAGAACTGCCCTAGGTCTGTTCAAGTCTCTCCCATGCCGCAGCGGCCTGCATGAACTGCTCTGAATGTCTTTACGCCTTCTGCAGATTCTGGGCCTAACCAGTTGACAAGCAAGTCAAGTTCTTCCCTGGCAGTGAGGTTAAGATCGCTGATTACAGCTTCAAAGGTCGACTTCCAGGCTCTGTAGTTTTCAGCACAGTCTATGTTGTTTATAAGCTCCCTGCGCATCAAGTATCTGGCAAAGTCCGACATGTCTGCTCTCCCATTCCTTGTTGCTGGATTGCATTGTGGTGTCTCTGGGGCGTGTAGGGGCTCGGGCACATAAGGCTGAGATTGATCAGGACAGGATGATGTGTCATAAGGATTAAGCTGTGGTTTAGTCTCTGGAGGCCCGAGGCTAGAAATTACCTGGTTATCGGTGGGTGACGATATCTGGTGCTCTGTGGGTTCACTAGTTGGTGGTTTAGAAGTGGCGTTGGTACATGCGATTTAGCAGGAGGAGCAGGCGATGATTGCCTTAGCACATATCTGGCAGAGCGGTCGGCTGGGTCTTCCACTTCTCCTGGGATGAAACAGTCTAGGTCGGTACCTTGCCCTAATGCTTGTCAAAGAGCTTCAGTTTAGCTAAGGTCGCTGCTTCTTCCCTTTCTGTTTAAAGAATTTTCAGTTAGGCTTCTGCCTCCATCTGCACAGTCTCTGCTTTCTTCTTTGCGATCTCAGCCTCCATTTCTGCTCTATTCTTTGCGATCTCAGCCTCCCTCTTAGCAAAGGAACTTCTTAAACTAGCTTCCTCTGCTTCTGCCCGGATCTCTCTAATCTTGTCATGTAACGCCGACTTTCCGGAGCGAGAGGTTTTGGAGTTGATCGATGGGATCTCACCTCCTGCAAGTGTGCGATGCCTTGCTCTTAGTGTCTTGTACTAAGGCATCTTTCTCTTGGAGGAGATTCTTTCTCTCTCTCAGCCCTTCTGAAGCATCATCAAAATTGGAATCGTTCAGAAAGGTGATGTACTTTGCAGACAGTCGCTAAGGCGTTAGTTAAACGATTCAACGCTGTGATGCATCATTGTTTATAGCGCAAAAGAGCTGC
This sequence comes from Bufo bufo, assembly GCF_905171765.1. Taxonomy (NCBI): domain Eukaryota; kingdom Metazoa; phylum Chordata; class Amphibia; order Anura; family Bufonidae; genus Bufo; species Bufo bufo. The sequence goes on from NC_053395.1 coordinate 229,867,564, forward strand.
TATATAGTGTTCAATTCTTTGCCATAAATCATTTAAATTGTCACATAACTCTTCTTTGGTTGCATCAAAGGTCTCTCTAATCTTCTTCTTGTATATCTGAGTTTTTGGGAGCAGGGTGAGTTTCCGTATGTTCAGTGACCGAGAAATCCACGGAGCCTCTTGCGGACATGTTATTCCTGTTTAAGTGGTACTGTCTCTTTAAGAAAGGATTTCAGCTTATTCACTGTGCTTATGAAGCCACGTGCATGTAAGATGGCGGACAGCTCTAAGCTTGCTTGCAGACTGCGTGTAGACATGCAGAGACTGTAGATTTAAGCTTTGTTTTGACTATTCTGCCACAGATGTACGTTAGATAAGTCTCTGGTTGTGAGTGGTAATCTGTACAAGCAATGGTAGACGGCTGAACTCACTAATATCCCTAGGTCGTGGTACCAGTTGCATGTGATAATCCAGTGAGGAGAATACAATGGAGATGCTTTGGTAATTTATTGAATTTACCTTGAGCAAAGACACATTGAGGATATTGAGGTCCAAACGAAATGCTCTCACCAGCTCTGAGTCTGCTGCAGAAGAAAAAGCACACAGGAGCAGAGAGAACAGGATGTGATGTCACCGAAAGGGGAGGAGTAGACAGGGAGCAAAGGGCAAATGGGATTTACATAATACATTCAGGAAACCTATAATTCGCATTAGCAGCATTACATAACATGGTAATCTTAAATGGAAGAAATAGATGCTGGGACAGCGCACATCCCCTTCTATGGGGCCGGGGCTGCGGGAAAAACGCAGAATATAGAACATGCTGCGATTCTCACACAACGCAGCACTGATGCGTGAAAAAATACGCTCACGTACACAGACCCTTTGAAATGAATGGGTCAGGATTCAGTGCAGGTGCTATGCGTTCACGTCACGTATCGCACCCGCACAGAAAACTCGCTCGTGTGAAAGTGGCCTAAGGCGTTTCTTGAGAATCGCAGAATGTTCTATATTCGGCGTTTTTTTTTCGCGTAGCCTTGGCCCCATAGAAGTGAATGGGGCTTCAGTGAAAAACACATTGCTTCCGGGTGTAATGCGTTTTTCACTGATGGTTGCAAGTGACTGAACTTGTTGCGAGTTTCACTGAACGCATCCTGACGCAATCCGCATCGTTCGTGTGAAAGAGGCCTAAGTGTATATTCACATGCGACAGAAATCTCTGTGACTTGAAAGTCCTTCCATTCATGTGAATGGGGTGGTTGTTGTAGCAGGTGCAGGGAATTCCTCAAACCTCTCTCAGATGAATGAGGCTGGCGCAGAACGGTAGCTGACTGCAGGGTTGTCTCTCTCATGGGCATTTCCCTTTCACCTCAGCAAGCGGAGATATTGAAAATGGTGAGAAACTGAAAGGGCATGATTTACGGGTTTTCATACTTCATAAGTCTGCTGGACTAACGCGCTGAATTTACTAATAGGCAGTGTGCGCGGAGTCGAGTCCGGCGCTGTCCCCTCCTGCTTAGCCCCGCCCACTTTTCTCATCGGTTTTGATGTGGCGAGAAGTGTGAACAGCGCGGATATGGTGTGCGCTGTCATTTTTCTTATATTTACTCCATGCAGCGATGACGCGCTGTACATCTACATGACTGCTGCAGCCAATCAAGAGTTTGCATGCATCACTGAAGACGCTGGATGTACAGCACGTCATCGCTGTAGGAGAAGTGAACCCGTGGCTGGAGCAGCGGTGCTGTAGTGGTGAGGGGAGTTTACAGCTAGGTAGCCGCCTTCTCTTTATATAGTATAACATTTTACTGATGTAAGCTTCATTTGCAAAAACTCTTGGACAGCCCCTTTAATTGTACTGATTGACGAGCTTAGACGGGTGGACAGATGGACTCCAGCACCCGGTTAGACCAGTCCTGGAGCATAGTCCTAGACATCAGCTGCCAGCCTCGGATTCCTCAGCCTCCTGACCTCTGTGGTGTGGACACCCGCCGGACACCTCCCTGCGTCCATGTGCCAATGACTAACTCTGCCTTTTAGGTTGTTGTTGGACGTCAGTTAAGATCTCGGGAACATTTCGTATGGGAGGAGTTTCCCTGGTGTCACGCATGATCCATGGCATAGTCAGAGTTTGTTTGGAAAACCTTCAGAAGTTGACCCTTCATTAGGGCAGCTCCTCACTAATCTCTACAGAGCCGACACCGATGTCTCCTCAAGTCGTTCTGCCCTAATCTACCACCGGGTACAATATATGTCAACTGCGAAACCTGTTCACACGCTGCAAAAACAACAGCGCAGGTGTTCGGGACAGCTGCTGAGTCTTGTGTCCACAGAATGCTCTTTATGTGGCTCATATATTCTAGATTTCTGTAGCAGGTTTTTGTCTTGCATTGTACGGTGCTTCTGCAGGCACTGACGCGTTTTATGGTTTTGTTTTTCTCAGAGGCCTGTCTCCAGCAGAGGCGGAATTCAGTTATCTAAACACTGCTCGCACTTTAGAGCTGTATGGTGTGGAGCTGCACTACGCACGGGTAAGTGATCGGAAGTGATGTGTCATGGCTGGAAGCAGAAGGAATCCGCCACTCAGTCCTGTTTATGTGCCAACTGGATAAAGGAGAACTAGTCGGTGAACTCATTTTGTGTACATACATTACTTATCCTGTACTGATCCTGAGTTACATCCTGTATTATACTCCAGAGCTGCACTCACTATTCTGCTGGTGCAGTCACTGTGTACATACATTACTTATCCTGTACTGATCCTGAGTTACATCCTGTATTATACTCCAGAGCTGCACTCACTATTCTGCTGGTGCAGTCACTGTGTACATACATTACTGATCCTGTACTGATCCTGAGTTACATCCTGTATTATACTCCAGAGCTGCACTCACTATTCTGCTGGTGCCGTCACTATGTACATGCATACATTACTTATCCTGTACTGATCCTGAGTTACATCCTGTATTATACTCCAGAGCTGCACTCACTAATCTGCTGGTGCAGTCACTGTGTACATACATTACTTATCCTGTACTGATCCTGAGTTACATCCTGTATTATACTACAGAGCTGCACTCACTATTCTGCTGGTGCAGTCACTGTGTACATACATTACATTACTTATCCTGTACTTATCCTGAGTTACATCCTGTATTATACTCCAGAGCTGCACTCACTATTCTGCTGGTGCAGTCACTGTGTACATACATTACTTATCCTGTACTAATCCTGAGTTACATCCTGTATTATACTCCAGAGCTGCACTCACTATTCTGCTGGTGCAGTCACTGTGTACATACATTACATTACTTATCCTGTACTTATCCTGAGTTACATCCTGTATTATACTCCAGAGCTGCACTCACTATTCTGCTGGTGCAGTCACTGTGTACATACATTACATTACTTATCCTGTACTTATCCTGAGTTACATCCTGTATTATACTCCAGAGCTGCACTCACTATTCTGCTGGTGCAGTCACTGTGTACATACATTACTTATCCTGTACTGATCCTGAGTTACATCCTGTATTATACTCCAGAGCTGCACTCACTATTCTGCTGGTGCAGTCACTGTGTACTTACATTACTTATCCTGTACTGATCCTGAGTTACATCCTGTATTATACTCCAGAGCTGCACTCACTATTCTGCTGGTGCAGTCACTGTGTACATACATTACATTACTTATCCTGTACTGATCCTGAGTTACATCCTGTATTATACTCCAGAGCTGTACTCACTATTCTGCTGGTGCAGTCACTGTGTACATACATTACTTATCCTGTACTGATCCTGAGTTACATCCTGTATTATACTCCAGAGCTGCACTCACTATTCTGCTGGTGCAGTCACTGTGTACATACATTACTTATCCTGTACTGACCCTGAGTTAAATCCTGTATTATACTCCAGAGCTGCACTCACTATTCTGCTGGTGCAGTCACTGTGTACATACATTACTTATCCTGTACTGATCCTGAGTTACATCCTGTATTATACTCCAGAGCTGCACTCACTATTCTGCTGGTGCAGTCACTGTGTACATACATTACTTATCCTGTACTGATCCTGAGTTACATCCTGCATTATACTCCAGAGCTGCACTCACTATTCTGCTGGTGCAGTCACTGTGTACATACATTACTTATCCTGTACTGATCCTGAGTTACATCCTGTATTATACTCCAGAGCTGCACTCACTATTCTGCTGGTGCAGTCACTGTGTACATACATTACTTATCCTGTACTGATCCTGAGTTACATCCTGCATTATACTCCAGAGCTGTACTCACTATTCTGCTGGTGCAGTCACTGTGTACATACATTACTTATCCTGTACTGATCCTGAGTTACATCCTGCATTATACTCCAGAGCTGCACTCACTATTCTGCTGGTGCAGTCACTGTGTACATACATTACTTATCCTGTACTGATCCTGAGTTACATCCTGTATTATACTCCAGAGCTGTACTCACTATTCTGCTGGTGCAGTCACTGTGTACATACATTACTTATCCTGTACTGATCCTGAGTTACATCCTGTATTATACTCCAGAGCTGCACTCACTATTCTGCTGGTGCAGTCACTGTGTACATACATTACTTATCCTGTACTGATCCTGAGTTACATCCTGTATTATACTCCAGAGCTGCACTCACTGTTCTGCTTGTGCAGTATATATGAAATGCCCCATGTGTGTGTGTGTATATATATATATATATATATATATATATATATGTCCTCCTTTGTATTAGGCTCCATTCAGACGTCCGTATGTGTTTTGCGGATCCGCACATTGCCAGAACTATATAGAAAATGCCTTTTCTTGTCCGCAATTGCGGACAAGAATGGGACATGTTCTATATTTTTGCGGAACGGAAGTGCGGACCCGGAAGTGCAGATCCGCAATTCCGGATCCGAGCGGGACAAAGTCTGTCCCCACAGAAATAATTAGGTCCGCAATTACGTTCCGCAAAATGCGGAACAGAATTGCGGACGTGTGAATGGGGCCTTAGTGTGTGTTTTTCTCCCTTATAGTATTTATAATCCCCCCCCCCCTCAGTACTGCCTGCATTAGGGTCCATTCACACATCCGTATGTGTTTTGCGCATCCGCAAAACACGGATACCGGCAATGTGCGTTCCACATTTTGCGGACCACACATCGCCGGCACTCTCATAGAAAATGCCTTTTCTTGTCCACAATTGCATGTTCTATTTTTTTGCGGATCCGGAAGTGTGGTTTCGCAAATGCAGATGCGGACAGCACATTCCGGCCCCATTGAAAGTGAATGGGTCTGCACCTGTTCCGCAAAATTGCGGAACTTATGCCGACCCATTTTGCGGATGTGTGAATGGACCCTTAGTGTGCATACATTAAAAGAAAAAAAAATACCTCTGTTCCGCCTGTGGCCCGAGTGGATGACCTGGCACAGGCGGCTGCAAACACATCACCATGCCCTCCTGCACCCCTTCATCATGTCATCCCGCGAGACCCGGCGCGGGTCGCACTGATGTCATTGTGATCTCCCACCCTGTTCTACTGCCTCATGGGTTTCAGGCCTAGTGGAAGGGACGGGAGCCATAGACTCCTGTGGCCCTCATTGAGCTGGCCTCAAGTGACCCTGCTGCCTAGAACCCCCTGCAGTTTGGCCCCCGGCCAACTGACCATCCCCCACGCTACACCACTGAAGGCGGTGTCTGTGTGTACACGCTGCCCCCCCCCCATAACTTATCTGCATCTCATTTCCCAGCCTTGACCTTTGGTTTTGATGTTTCCTTTCGTACAAGTGTTTCCTTCCTGCAGTGTTTCTTTGCGCTCCGATGCGAGCAGTGAATGAAGAGCGTGAGGACAAGCTCAGGGTTATTGTCTGTTTGCATTGCTCGCTGCACCAGGAACCTTCAGGGTATTGCTGTCTCTTGTGTGCAGGTTCGTTACTGAGCCGCAACCAGATCCTTCCACTTCATACACTGCGTTACTCCTGTGTCACAGCAATGTTACCATTACTTACACCTATGTGTATATATGTCGTCTGCTACTCCTGGTATTTATCACTTCTCCACCTTCCTATTTCCAGCCATTACCTTACAGGGCTCCACCAGCAGAATAGTGAGTGCAGCTCTGGAGTATAATACAGGATGTAACTCAGGATCTGTACAGGATAAGTAATGTATGTACACAGTGACTGCACCAGCAGAATAGTGAGTGCAGCTCTGGAGTATAATACAGGATGTAACTCGGGATCAGTACAGGATAAGTAATGTATGTACACAGTGACTGCACCAGCAGAATAGTGAGTGCAGCTCTGGAGTATAATACAGGATGTAACTCAGGATCAGTACAGGATAAGTAATGTATGTACACAGTGACTGCACCAGCAGAATAGTGAGTGCAGCTCTGGAGTATAATACAGGATGTAACTCAGGATCAGTACAGGATAAGTAATGTATGTACACAGTGACTGCACCAGCAGAATAGTGAGTGCAGCTCTGGAGTATAATACAGGATGTAACTCAGATCAGTACAGGATAAGTAATGTAATGTATGGACACAGTGACTGCACCAGCAGAATAGTGAGTGCAGCTCTGCAGTATAATACAAGATGTAACTCAGGATCAGTACAGGATAAGTAATGTATGTACACAGTGACTGCACCAGCAGAATAGTGAGCGCAGCTCTGGAGTATAATACAGGATGTAACTCAGGATCAGTACAGGATAAGTAATGTATGTACACAGTGACTGCACCAGCAGAATAGTGAGCGCAGCTCTGGAGTATAATACAGGATGTAACTCAGGATCAGTACCGGATAAGTAATGTATGTACACAGTGACTGCACCAGCAGAATAGTGAGTGCAGCTCTGGAGTATAATACAGAATGTAACTCAGGATCAGTACAGGATAAGTAATGTATGTACACAGTGACTGCACCAGCAGAATAGTGAGTGCAGCTGTGGAGTATAATGCAGGATGTAACTCAGGATTAGTACAGGATAAGTAATGTATGGACACAGTGACTGCACCAGCAGAATAGTGAGTGCAGCTCTGGAGTATAATACAGGATGTAACAGGATCAGTCCAGGATAAGTAATGTAATGGATGTACACAGTGACTGCACCAGCAGAATAGAGAGTGCAGCTCTGGAGTATAATACAGGATGTAACTCAGGATCAGTACAGGATAAGTAATGTATGTACACAGTGACTGCACCAGCAGAATAGTGAGTACAGCTCTGGAGTATAATACAGGATGTAACTCAGGATCAGTACAGGATAAGTAATGTAATGGATGTACACAGTGACTGCACCAGCAGAATAGAGAGTGCAGCTCTGGAGTATAATACAGGATGTAACTCAGGATCAGTACAGGATAAGTAATGTATGTACACAGTGACTGCACCAGCAGAATAGTGAGTGCAGCTCTGGAGTATAATACAGGATGTAACTCAGGATCAGTACAGGATAAGTAATGTATGTACACAGTGACTGCACCAGCAGAATAGTGAGTGCAGCACTGGAGTATAATACAGGATGTAACTCAGGATCAGTACAGGATAAGTAATGTATGTACACAGTGACTGCACCAGCAGAATAGTGAGTGCAGCTCTGGAGTATGTACACAGTGACTGCACCAGCAGAATAGTGAGTACAGCTCTGGAGTATAATAAAAGATGTAACTCAGGATCAGTACAGGATAAGTAATGTATGTACACAGTGACTGCACCAGCAGAATAGTGAGTGCAGCACTGGAGTATAATACAGGATGTAACTCAGGATCAGTACAGGATAAGTAATGTATGTACACAGTGACTCCACCAGCAGAATAGTGAGTGCAGCTCTGGAGTATGTACACAGTGACTGCACCAGTTATTTTTCTGTGCTTATATTATTCAAAATACAGAGAAACTTGCAAAATGAAACTTTGTTTTTGAGGTTTTATGTAATTCCATTTATTTTAATTTTTCAGGATCAAAGTAACAATGAAATCTTAATTGGCGTTATGTCGGGTGGCATTGTCATTTATAAAAACGGGGTGCGGATTAATACTTTTCCATGGTAAGAGGGGAGTTTATCAGTCTGATACTTAACTTCCTAAATTGTAAATGCATTACTATAGTAAAGGAACGCTCCGGGCAAATTCACTACATTGAGGAAGGTTTACTAAGCAAAATGTGGCACAGCTCCGGCAGACCGTACCGCGGCATACGTACAGGCGACAGCTCTATTGTGTCTTTATGTGCCTCACTAAAAGTGCACCACGTTTTATTTAAGTGGAAACGTGTACTATACTCCCCCACACGGTGCCAATAACAGCAATTTCTCCAGCATAAAACAAGGCTTCCCACAACAACATCGGTGAAAAAAAATTATGGCTGCTGAAATGGGGAGACGCAGAAACGCGAAAAACGTAGCCATCATTAGGCCTGGGCATTGAAGGGTTAACTGTATAATGCTGTATGTTGACATATTCCTTGTCTCATCACAACCATTTGATCATCACGAGCCCATTCCGAATCCCCCCGCTGCAGGGGAAGTCTAGTGTTAATGGGCCAGGACCACCAGGGCGAGGGTCCGCGTAGATCTCCCAGCGGCACCTGAGGGGGAGGCGATGATGTCCCATAGGTCATACTTGTCATCCATGCCGCTCTGTGACACAGGAGGGGCTGCAGATAGCCCCCAGGAGCTGGGAATGGCCAGTTACTTGTGGCCTCGGGAAGCGATCCTTGGGAATGTTTCTAATCTCTCCGCAATCCGTCCCCTGTGATGTTCCTGGGCGACATCTTCTCGATTGCACACAAGGATAAAAATAACCAGTCTTTCTGTGGTCGCTGAAGGTCACTGGATTCGTGGAGGGTCTCCTCAGCTGAAAAATAGGTCATAGTCAAGGGGCCTCTCATCTGTGTCCTGGGGGAACAGCAAGTGAAGCGCAAACTGTCAGCGCCAGAGACCCCCACCATCACCAACGCCACCCTGATCTTATCCACAATCTGTGTCAGGGGGTCCGGTGTTAGCAAGGATTCTTGAGGAAGAGCACATGAGATCTCTCGCTATGTGACGTGAATATAGATGACTGTATACAGCAGCGCTGGCGAGATGCAACGTTTCCCGTTATTGTTTCATCTCATGTTTTCTGATTTTTCAGGTTGAAGATTGTAAAAATTTCCTTCAAATGTAAACAGTTTTTCATTCAGCTCCGGAGAGAACTGGTGAGTGATCGGCGTCGCATCCTGGAGGGGCTCATTCCTTCTACTACATCGCACTTATGTGAACGACAGGAGCCACATTAGGCAGGGGTGCACATGACGGCTTCAGACATAGTTCTGTTGTTGTGTTGGGGTACACACACATTCTATAGGGTTGGGGTACACACATATTCTATAGGGTTGGGGTGCACACATATTCTATAGGGTTGGGGTGCACACATATTCTATAGGGTTGGGGTACACACATATTCTATAGGGTTGGGGTACACACATATTCTATAGGGTTGGGATGCACACATATCCTCGCTATAGGATTGGGGTGCACACATATCCTCGCTATAGGATTGGGGTGCACACATATCCTCGCTATAGGATTGGGGTGCACATGTTATGGTTATAGGGTTGGGATGCACATGTATTTTGTCTATAGGATTGGGGTGCACACCCGTCTTGGTTATAGGATTGGGGTGCACACACGTCTTGGTTATAGGATTGGGGTGCACACACGTCTTGGTTATAGGATTGGGGTGCGCACACGTCTTGGCTATAGGATTGGGGTGCGCACACGTCTTGGCTATAGGATTGGGGTGCGCACACGTCTTGGTTATAGTATTGGGGTGCACACACGGTTATAGGATTGGGGTGCACACATGTCTTGGCTATAGGATTGGGGTGCACACACGTCTTGGCTATAGGATTGGGGTGCACACACGTCTTGGCTATAGGATTGGGGTGCACACACGTCTTGGCTATAAGATTGGGGTGCACACATGTCTTGGCTATAGGATTGGGGTGCACACACGTCTTGGCTATAGGATTGGGGTGCACACACGTCTTGGCTATAGGATTGGGGTGCACACACGTCTTGGTTATAGTATTGGGGTGCACACACGGTTATAGGATTGGGGTGCACACATGTCTTGGCTATAGGATTGGGGTGCACACACGTCTTGGCTATAAGATTGGGGTGCACACACGTCTTGGCTATAGGATTGGGGTGCACACACGTCTTGGCTATAGGATTGGGGTGCACACACGTCTTGGCTATAAGATTGGGGTGCACACACGTCTTGGCTATAGGATTGGGGTGCACACACGTCTTGGCTATAGGATTGGGGTGCACACACGTCTTGGCTATAGGATTGGGGTGCACACACGTCTTGGCTATAGGATTGGGGTGCACACACGTCTTGGCTATAGGATTGGGGTGCACACACGTCTTGGCTATAGGATTGGGGTACACATGGTGCTTATGTGTCTGTCCTCTAGGCTTCCGGTGAGGCTATGCACAAGTCAGATCACTGCCGTCCGTTGCCTCTCTCCTGGTGCTGACCGATGATATTTTCCTATTTTTCAGAATGAATATCGAGAGACGGTGCTGGGATTTAATATGGTGAATTACCGAGCCTGCAAGAATGTCTGGAAGACGTGCGTAGAGCATCACACCTTCTTTCGGCTCGACTCTCCACTGCCGCCACACAAAAACTTCTTTGCCCATTATTTTACATTGGGTTCCCGCTTTCGGTACTGGTAAGTGTTTCAGATGAGGACTGTAGAAGGAAACTAGATTACAGCCACTGCTGACATGGCGTCGGTGACATCCACATCTGTGATTGCAGACCCTGCCCCCCGAAAATGTACGTCCAATGTAAGTAAAGGCTGTAGCAGCCTGGTCTTGTGTCTGAGTAATTGTAGGGTCTGTTCTCAGGTCTGAATGAATTTTATGTTCTGGTCTGAATTCATTTTGGGGTCTGGAAATATTTTGCCCTCTGGTCTGGGGTCCGAGTTAACTTTGTGTCTGTTCTGGGGGTCTATATTTAGGTTTAGCAGGCCAGGCTGAGGTTTGATGGCTTTTGAGGCTCAGTCCGGGGTGTGATTGATTTTAATGGGGCGGTCTGGTTCCAGGATCTGTTCACCCGGCTGCAGCGGTGACTGGGCGGTGCACCGAGGAGACCAGGGACTGGCTGCAGTGCTCATGTGTGGATCTTCGCTAATACTAGTAGAGCCCTCTGCCCTGTGGTCTGCAGTCACTGATGCTGTTTTCTGTGCCGTGTATTTTGCAAATGGAAAAAATAGAAAAACAGCTTTCCCATACTCCTGACCGAAAAAGTCTTTCAGCAATGTAGTGATCGTTTGTCAGGTCACAGGGGTGGTCTCTCTTCAGCCAGTGGCAGTAGGAAATTCTGTTTAGGACCGTTTTCACTTGCTTGTGCTGCTACTAGAGAAGATGCTAATTTAAGAGGCCTGGGTGGTGCCCGTGTACCTGGATTTACAGCGAGAATTGCTCGGGCAGTGAACCGTATGTTTCTGACTCATCCCGTTTCCTCCTCGCTGCCCCTGTCCGCTTGCCTCCATTCATAAGTGTCAGATATTTCACTGCTGTTTGACAGGCCCAAGTGTGCTGGCAAAGCGTCCGTGTCTAAAAATGATCTTGGCCACATCTTGGCTCAGTGATCTGGTCACATCTGCCTCCTCCAGTCTTCCCTAGGTCAGCTCTTGATCACTGAAGAGAGGACATTTCCAGTGATATCCCCCTTGTCTTGGTCTAGAAGTGCGCTGACACATGAGACCCGGCCCAGCACCTGCTGCTTACAAGGCTCATGTTTACTCCCTGCAATCCAAGTCAAAGTGTTGGTTCGCTTTGAACTATTTAGTTGCTTAAAGTCCATGTCTGTCTTTAATTACAGTTTTCTTTTAGGTCCGGGTTAATTCCTTAATCTGTAAGGAGCGCACAGAGGTTTCATAAAGAGCTCTGAATTCCATGCATGGACATGGAATTATGTTATGACCCTTGCTGCTTGCTCCTGCCACTAGGGGGAGCCCCGAACTTACTGAGGATGGGAGCTGTATATATTCTGTTTTCAGGCACACTAGTGGTGTTTGCAGGCAGCGGCACCCTCTAGAGGTGTTTGCAGGCAGCGGCACCCTCTAGCGGTGTTTGCAGGCAGCGGCACCCTCTAGCGGTGTTTGCAGGCAGCGGCACCCTCTAGCGGTGTTTGCAGGCAGCGGCACCCTCTAGCGGTGTTTGCAGGCAGCGGCACCCTCTAGCGGTGTTTGCAGGCAGCGGCACCCTCTAGCGGTGTTTGCAGGCAGCGGCACCCTCTAGCGGTGTTTGCAGGCAGCGGCACCCTCTAGCGGTGTTTGCAGGCAGCGGCACCCTCTAGCGGTGTTTGCAGGCAGCGGCACCCTCTAGCGGTGTTTGCAGGCAGCGGCACCCTCTAGCGGTGTTTGCAGGCAGCGGCACCCTCTAGCGGTGTTGGCAGGCAGCGGCACCCTCTAGCGGTGTTGGCAGGCAGCGGCACCCTCTAGCGGTGTTTGCAGGCAGCGGCACCCTCTAGCGGTGTTTGCAGGCAGCGGCACCCTCTAGCGGTGTTTGCAGGCAGCGGCACCCTCTAGCGGTGTTTGCAGGCAGCGGCACCCTCTAGCGGTGTTTGCAGGCAGCGGCACCCTCTAGCGGTGTTTGCAGGCAGCGGCACCCTCTAGCGGTGTTTGCAGGCAGCGGCACCCTCTAGCGGTGTTTGCAGGCAGCGGCACCCTCTAGCGGTGTTTGCAGGCAGCGGCACCCTCTAGCGGTGTTTGCAGGCAGCGGCACCCTCTAGCGGTGTTTGCAGGCAGCGGCACCCTCTAGCGGTGTTTGCAGGCAGCGGCACCCTCTAGCGGTGTTTGCAGGCAGCGGCACCCTCTAGCGGTGTTTGCAGGCAGCGGCACCCTCTAGCGGTGTTTGCAGGCAGCGGCACCCTCTAGCGGTGTTTGCAGGCAGCGGCACCCTCTAGCGGTGTTTGCAGGCAGCGGCACCCTCTAGCGGTGTTTGCAGGCAGCGGCACCCTCTAGCGGTGTTTGCAGGCAGCGGCACCCTCTAGTGTTTGCTAGAATTCTGTCATGTAACCCTATGGCTACGGAGAGTATTTGGAGCGCTCTGAGAGAATTGGTCTCTGACCACCCCCCCTTCCCCGTTTCACAAAAAGATATATTATGACATGATGACAAAAATGAAGGACCAAAATAACCCCTTGAGGATGCAGATATTTGTTTCATGTTTTTGCTCTGGTCACTCTAATGGCCGGTGTGGCTTTCTGTATTGATGACATAATTTCTGCCGCGCCCTGATTCATGTGCCGCTCTTTGCAGTGGGAGGACGGAGGTGCAGTCCGTGCAGTATGGGAAGGAGAAGGCCAATAAGGACCGAGTGTTTGCCAGGTAAGACGCCATAGCACTGATGCCTTAATTCTGTACCAGGCAGCAGAAGATGTGATACATTTATCCCGGTGGCGCATGTGGTAAGATAGATTTGGCTCCTCTTGCTAGACTTATGAGTAAGTTTCCTCCTCCTTATCTCCCTTTAACACTGCTACTTTCTTTGAGAAACAGTGCCACACTTCTGCATAGGTTGTGTGTGGTATTGCTGCTTAGCCCCATGCATTTTAACAGGGCTAAGATGCAATACCAGACACAACCAGTGTACAGGGGTGGCACTGTTTATGGGAAAAAAAATGCTTATTTTCTAATTCTGAACAACCCCTTTAAGTTGGTGCATTTTAAACCATCCCCCCTTCTCCAAGATATTTTTTAGTACTGCCTAGTGAGGCACAAGAAGTTTTTTTGGTGCTTCTGTCATTTTTAGCAACACCATATCTGCAACCAGCTCTGTCAAATGGAGGGTTAAACCTGCTGCAAAATTGATGTTCAGCTTTGTGGTAAACTTCAGAACGCGTTGCTGGGCTCAACAGGAAATGCAGAAGAAAAAGTATAAGTGGGCGGTGGCGCCCGGGCGCTCAAAACTGTTTATTAGAGTCACAAATACCTAAGATTATGCGGAGCTCCGGACACCGGGCCCGTCGTGAAGTGCGACTAGACCCCTGGGTCATGCTGACCCCTCCAGGTGACTCCCATCAGCACCCTCTCCCCTGGTACCAGATGTATCGGATGTGACTGGACCCCAGGCTCTTGCTGAGCCCTCCAGGTGACTCCCATCAGCACCCTCTCCCCTGTACCAGCTGTATCTGATGTGACTTTACCTCAGGCCCTTGCTGAGCCCGCCAGGTGACTCCCATCAGCATCATCTGCCCGGTACCAGCTGTATCGGCTGTGACTGGACCCCAGGCTCTTGCTGACCCCTCCAGGTGACTCCCATCAGCACCCTCTCCCCTGGTACCAGATGTATCGGATGTGACTGGACCCCAGGCTCTTGCTGAGCCCGCCAGGTGACTCCCATCAGCACCCTCTCCCGTGGTACCAGCTGTATCGGCTGTGACTGGACCCCAGGCTCTTGCTGAGCCCGCCAGGTGACTGCCATCAGTATCATCTGCCCGGTGCCAGCTGTATCGGCTGTGACTGGACCCCAGGCTCTTGCTGAGCCCGCCAAGTGACTCCCATCAGCATCATCTGCCCGGTACCAGCTGTATCTGATGTGACTGGACCCCAGGCTCTTGCTGAGCCCGCCAGGTGAGTCCCATCAGCACCCTCTCCCCTGGTATCGGATGTGACTGGACCCCAGGCTCTTGCTAACCCCTCCAGGTGACTCCCATCAGCACCCTCTCCCCTGGTACCAGCTGTATCTGATGTGACTGGACCCCAGGCTCTTGCTGAGCCCGCCAGGTGACTCCCATCAGCATCATCTTCCCGGTACCAGCTGTATCGGCTGTGACTGGACCCCAGGCTCTTGCTGAGCCCGCCAGGTGACTCCCATCAGCATCATCTTCCCGGTACCAGCTGTATCGGATGTGACTGGACCCCAGACTCTTGCTGAGCCCGCCAGGTGACTCCCATCAGCACCCTCTCCCCTGGTACCAGCTGTATTGGCTGTGACTGGACCCCAGGCTCTTGCTGAGCCCGCCAGGTGACTCCCATCAGCATCATCTGCCCGGTACCAGCTGTATTCGCTGTAACTGGACCCCAGGCTCTTGCTGAGCCCGCCAGGTGACTCCCATCAGCATCCTCTCCCCTGGTACCAGCTGTATCGGCTGTGACTGGACCCCAGGCTCTTGCTGAGCCCGCCAGGTGACTCCCATCAGCATCCTCTCCCCTGGTACCAGCTGTATCGGCTGTGACTGGACCCCAGGCTCTTGCTGAGCCCGCCAGGTGACTCCCATCAGCACCCTCTCCCCTGGTACCAGCTGTATTGGCTGTGACTGGACCCCAAGCTCTTGCTGAGCCCGCCAGGTGACTCCCATCAGCATCCTCTCCCCTGGTACCGGCTGTATCGGCTGTGACTGGACCCCAGGCTCTTGCTGAGCCCGTCAGGTGACTCCCATCAGCACCCTCTCCCCTGGTACCGGCTGTATCGGCTGTGACTGGACCCCAGGCTCTTGCTGAGCCCGTCAGGTGACTACCATCAGCATCCTCTCCCCTGGTACCGGCTGTATCGGATGTGACTGGACCCCAGGCTCTTGCTGAGCCCGCCAGGTGACTCCCATCACCATCCTTTCCCCTGGTACCAGCTGTATTGGCTGTGACTGGACCCCAGGCTCTTGCTGAGCCCGCCAGGTGACTCCCATCACCATCCTCTCCCCTGGTATCGTCTGTGACTGGACCCCAGGCTCTTGCTGAGCCCGCCAGGTGACTCCCATCAGCACCCTCTCCCCTGGTACCAGCTGTATTGGCTGTGACTGGACCCCAGGCTCTTGCTGAGCCCGCCAGGTGACTCCCATCAGCATCATCTGCCCGGTACCAGCTGTATTCGCTGTAACTGGACCCCAGGCTCTTGCTGAGCCCGTCAGGTGACTCCCATCACCATCCTCTCCCCTGGTACCAGCTGTATCGGCTGTGACTGGACCCCAGGCTCTTGCTGAGCCCGCCAGGTGATTCTCATCTGCCCGGTCCCAGGCGGCCATGACAACGTAACATGATGTCCAGTTGGAATTGTCAGAGGCTTCTCTTATTGGTTGTATGACACAGAAATCTAAGGAGCAAATTTGCGCAGCCCCTCCGCAACAGCGGGGATTTTTTTTTTTTTTTTTTTTTAAAGTTCTGCATCTTTTTAATACATTTTATTTCTTCACTCCTTAAAATTTAGGATCTCTGCTCGCTGCCAGTGAATGGGAGCATTCTCCATTATTTTTAGAGGCTGAATGTCTGCCCTGCCCATGCAGCTGGTGGGGTTGTCGGTGTGTCCGTGTAGATAAGAGCATAATTCCCAGCACAGGAGAGAGATTTGTGCTGCTGTTGTGGAGACTGATACATTGTAGCAAGGTCATCAGTGGTGTGAGCAGTATGTTACCATTTAGTGACCGCAAGCAGAGATCTTGAAGAGATGAAAGTGCAATATCATTTTGAAGGTTGCAGAACTTCTCTTTATATGACCATTGATTTCTATAAATCTGGAACAGCGACCTAAAATTTCAATGACCGGACGCGGCGGTTTTACAGAAGAACCGTCAGCTCGGCCGCGTTTCCCCTTTAAATCTTTGTGATATAAAAATGATACAGATAGGAGGTCTTGCGTTTTCTGTGTGGATGCGGGGGAGGTGTCGCCAACCGAGTGGACGAGGTTTACACATTGAACTTGTAAGGCAGCTGAGAAAAGCGCGATGACGGTGTGCGGTTTACGAGGCAGAAGGCGATGAATTTCTGGGTTTGTGCACAAAATCCATCTAAAGATATTTTCCCCGATATCTAAATGGAGCCTCGCAATGTCTGACGTCGACTGCTCTGAAGTGTCAGTCCTCACTGTAGTCCTGGCATTGTGTTCGTGAAGCCCCGAATATTGAGCACTGTCTAAGCTGCACCCAATTTGCAGTGCATCTGTGCTGGGACAGATCTGATGATGATGATTCTTTCTCCACAGGTCTCCCAGTAAACCATTGTCACGTAAACTGGTCAGCGATATGGACTGGGAGGTGGTAAGCAGGAATTCCCTGTCCAATGAGAGGCTGGAGACCCAGAGCCTGCCGTCCCGCTCGCCTCCTGGAAGCCCCAATCAGTACGTAGACACACATTCCTGGATCATCCTGGACTCGTCCTCTTCTCTGTCTGGGAAAGTCGGGTGACATGGCGGCCATCAGACCTCGCCCAGCTTTTCATGCAGTCCTGAATCCAGAGTTTTGTCTTTCCTGGTGCAGGAACCGCATTTCACTGCAGATTTACCTGTCAGCAGACTGACGGCCTGTAGAGGTGGTTATGCTGGTGGTCACCCAGCTTTCCTGGAATCAGAAATATATACAAGAAATAGCTGAGTTTAAATGACAGAACAGGATGATGGGAGTTCTTTTGTTCGGGTTCTGTGCCCATCCTTCTAAGCAGGTTTTTCCATTGTAGCCGGAACGCCACGTTCACTCAGGAAGGCGCGCGGCTTCGGCCATCGTCAGTCGGGCACCTGGTAGACCACATAGTCCACACTTCTCCGGGCGAAGTCTTCACAAACCACAGGTCGCCATCCTCCACACAGGCCAACAGCATCATCCTGGACTCTCCGCAGTAAGTTTTACCAGCTGTGGTGGTGCGACTGACATAGCGGTTATTTGGCTTTGCCCAGTTACGTGTGATGAGCAGACACCGGGGTGAGAGCTGCTCACATCCTGCGAGAAGTCCACACCAAGCCAGTAAATGACACCCTGAAGAAATCGGATAGGGTCAGACTCTATAGTGTGGTGACACCTTGCTTAGTGGCGTTAGGACCAATGTTCCCTGTAGGCCTTTGTAGTTAGTGAGCAGGGCAGTTATGGACGTGGACACTGCTCCCTCTAGTCCAAATATCAAAGCAACCAAATATACAGGACACGTCACATCCAGGCAAATGGCATTAAACAGCATCCCGGGATAGCGCAGTAAAGGTCATCTTCTTCATCCCTGGTGGCCTAGGGCAGTAAAGTTGTTGATATCTGTATCCACAGATATCAGAAAAGGTGTCAGCATCCCCGGGGATCTAAGCCGAGTGTCAGCATACCTTCTGGGCTTTACAGGATGCATGTCTGCTACCCTGGTGTTCTTGGGCAGCAAAGGATTTAGTGTCATAATCCATGGTGGTCTAGGGTTGTCAAGGGGTTAATGCCAGAAATAGGCTGTCATGCGGTTAATTTAAGTACCTCTGATGTCTAGGGCAGTGAAAGGGGTTGATGTAAAAATCCCTGGAGATCTTGGGTAGTGAAAGCATAAATGTCTGTTT
Organism: Bufo bufo; assembly: GCF_905171765.1. Taxonomy (NCBI): domain Eukaryota; kingdom Metazoa; phylum Chordata; class Amphibia; order Anura; family Bufonidae; genus Bufo; species Bufo bufo. The sequence goes on from NC_053395.1 coordinate 229,885,853, forward strand.
ACCTGCCTATCTTGGACATAAAAGGGGTTTAATATCTGTATCCCGGGTGGTCTGTGGCAGTAAAGGTGTTGGGGTACTTTCACACTAGCGTTTTTATTTTCCGGTACTGAGTTCTGTCACAGGGGCTCTATACCGGAAAAGAACTGATCAGGCATATCCCCATGCATTCTGAATGGAGAGTAATCAGGCAAAAGAAAAAAAACGGAACAGACTTGCCTGAATGCCGGATCTGGCATTTTTCCCCATAGGAATGTATTAGTGCCGGATCCAGCAATCAAAATACCATGCGCAGACCAGTAAAAATGTGAAAAAAGATACAAGACGGATCCGTCTGTCCGCATGACAAGCAGAGAGACAGATACATTCTTGCAATGCATTTGTGAGACGGATCCGCATCCGGATGCGTCTCACAAATGCTTTCAGTCACCTCCAGATCGGCGGATCCGGCGGGCAGTTCAGACGACGGAACTGCTTGCCGGATCACACTGCCGCAAGTGTGAAAGTAGCCTTAGTTAGTGTCAGCATCCCTGGAAAATAAGTGTCAGTATAACTGCTATGACAGTGAAAAAAAGGGTGAGCGTCAATATTCCTTGTGGTCTCGAGAAGTGAAGTGGTTAATGTTAGAATCCCTAGTGGTGCAGAGCAGTGAAGGGGATAATGTAACAATACCTGGTTATCTAGGCCAGTAAAAATGTAAGGATCCCTGGAGATCTAGGGCAGTGAAGGGGTTAATGGTAGACTCGCTGGTGATCTAGGGCAGTGAAGGGGTTAATGTAGTTGCGAACATTGAGTAGGTTAACCACTTCACATCTGGGCCATTTACCCCCTTCCTGAGCAGGCTTAATTTAGAAAATCTGACATGTGTCACTTTATGTGGTAATAACTTTAGAACGCTTTTACTTATCCCGGCCATTCTGAGACTGTTTTCTCGTGACACATTGTTCTTCATGACAGTGGTAAATTTAAATCAATATATTTCACCTTTATTTATAAAATAATCCTAAATTTACCAAAAATTTGGAATAATTTAAAATTTTCAAAATTTCTATTTCTCTGCTTTTAAAACAGAAAGTGATACCTCATAAAATATTTATTACTTAACATTCCCCGTATGTCTGCTTTATGTTTGCATCATTTTGTAAATATTTTTTAAGGACGTTCAAAGGTTTAGAATTTTAGAATCAATTCTTAAAATGTTTAAGAAAAATTTCCAAAGCCCACTTTTTAAGGACCAGTTGAGGTCTGAAGTCACTTTGTGGGGCTGACATAGTGGAAACCCCCCATAAATGACCCCATTGTAGAAACTACACCCCTCAAGTTTCTCAAAACTGATTTTACAAACTTTGTTAACCCTTTAGGTGTTCCACAAGAATTAAAGGAAAATGGAGATGACATTTCAAAATTTCACTTTTTTGGCAGATTTTCCCTTTTAGAAAACTCAATATTTATTACCCTGATTCTGCGGTTTACATAAACACCCACATGTGGTCGTAAACTGATGTACGGGCACACGGCAGGGCGCAGAAGGAAAGGAGTGCTGTATGGTTTTTGGAAGGCAGATTTTGCTGAACTGGTTTTTAGATGCCATGTCCCATTTGAAGCCCCCCCTTACAGTAGAAACTCCCAAAAAGTTACCCCATTTTGGAAACTAGGGGATAAGGGGCCAGTTTTATTGGTAGTATTTAGGGGTACTTATTTTTAATTTCTCTATATTACGTTTTTTGTGAGGCAAGGTAACTAAAAAATGGCAGTTTTGGCACTGTTTTCATTTTTTACAACATTCATCTGGCAGGGTAGATCATGTGCTATTTTTGTAGAGCAGGTTGTTACGGACGCAATTACAGTATATCAAATATGTCTACTTTTTCTTATTTAAGTTTTGCACAATAATAGCATTTTTTAAACCAAAAAAATGATGTTTTAGTGTCTCCATAGTCTGAGAGCCATAGCTTTTTTATTTTTTGACCAATTGTCTTAGTTTTGCAGGATGAGGTGACTGTTTGGTACTATTTTGGGGGCCACACGCCTTTTTGATCGCTTGGTGTTGCACTTTTAGTGATAGCTGACCAAAAAATAGCATTTTTTTGCAATTTTTTTTTTTTTTAAGGTGTTCACCTGAGAGTTAGGTCATGTGATAGTTTTATAGAGCTGGTCGTTACAGAAGCGGTGATACCTAATATGTATACTTTTATTTTTATTTTTTTGGCACTGTTTTTATTTATTTTTTACGGTGTTCACCTGAGGGGTTAGGTCCTGTGATATTTTTATGGAGCTGGTTGTTACGGACGCGGCGATACCTAATATGTATACTTTTTTTAATTTATTTCACTTTAACACAATAATAGCAGTTTTGAAACAAAAAAATTATGTTTTAATGTCTCCATGTTGTGAGAGCAATAGTTTTTTAATTTTTTGAGCGAATTTTCCTATGTAGGGGCTAATTTTTTGCGGGGTGAGGTGGCTATTTTATTGCTACCATTTTGTGGGACATACGCCTTTTTGATCACTTGGAGTTGCACTTTTTGTCATGTAAGGTGACAAAAATGGCTTTTTTTTTTTTTACACAGTTTCTATTTATTTATTTTTTTATGGTGTTTATCAGACAGGGTGGATCATGTGATATATTTCTAGAGCCGGTCGTTGCGGACGCGGCAATACCAAATATGTCTATTTTATTTTTTATATTTTTAACCTTTTTTTATTATTACCTGGGGGATTTTTTTTGTATTTTTTTTTACATGTGAAATATTTTTTTTATTTTTTTAAAACACTTTATTTTTATTTTTTTTATTTTACACTTTGTGTCCCCCATAAGGTCATACAAGACCTCTGGGGGACATTTAACTTCAGTTTTTTTTTTTTTTTACACTCTTGATTTCTCCTGTAACTGGGGCTGACATAGTAGCCCCAGTTACAGGAGAAATACACCCCCCAGAGAGGCTGTACACATGACCACCGGGCCGGGAGCGCTTCCTGATCTGTATACACAGCGCTCGTTGATCGCTGTTTATGCAGCGATCTAGAAGGCAGGGACACCTGGGAACTGTCCCTGCCTTCTTCCTGGGGTGCCCTGCTGTCACTGACAGCGGGCCCCCCACTCGGCAGCTGTACGATTAGCGTGCAGCTGCTATTTAGAGAGAAACCGTTCCCCCATAGGACGTTTATATCCTATGGGCGGATGTGAAGTGGTTAATATAAGGATTCCTAATAGATTAGTGATGAGGTTAATTCCTGTATACCTGGTTGTCTATGGTAGTAAAGGGGTTAATAGAATTATCCCTGGTACTCTAGGACAGTGAAAAGGACCTTTCATGGTTTTGTATTAATTGAGATAAAAAATACCTTTACTTGCAGGGTACTGATGCTGCCACCCTGCCTGATTTGTTAAAATATCGCTCCTGCGCCCCGTTGTGTTTTCCCGTAGTTTTCCCGCTCCGTATGCTAATACTGATCATCGGTACAGGGAGGAGGAGACACCAGGGTTTCTCAGTGGGCGTCTCCTTCTCCCTGGCTGTGACACTCTCCGCTGTGATTGGACCGGGGCACAGCCAGGGAAAGGAGACGCCTACTGAGAAACCCTGGGGTCTCCTCCTCCCTGTACCGATGCTCAGTATTAGCATACTGAGCGGGAAAACTACGGGAGAACACAACGGGGCACAGGAGCGATATTTTAAAAATCAGGCAGGGTGGCAGTATCAGCGGGGGGTACCCCGCAAGTAAAGGTATTTATCTCAATTAACAAAAAACCATGAAAGGTCCTCTTTAAGTTTAACAACCCTAGTGGGAACAGCAGAAGGGTTAATCCTTCGTACATGGGGCTGAATGGTCCGGTTCCAGCATTGTCCAGGAACCTGTCTTCTTGCACTGACCATAGAGATGAGAGCAGAGAGGTGTAGAGAGGAGCTGAATGCGACTGCTGTGTATGTAACACATGACATAGCTGGGAATTAGTAAAGGAAAAACCACAAAATACTATAATTGGTGTAAACCACGGAAAGTGGAGCAGTCACTTGGGATGTGAAACTGGATGGGGGCATTCACACCCTCCAGGAGGGTTTAGGGCTTACCGCTGATTTCCGTTGAGTGTAACCATGAGAGATCTCTAGGGTCTGGAGAGCTGGAGTCGCTTTTTAAAGGTTTCCTTACAAGAGAGGAAGACGCCAGAGTTATTGTAGACACATGGTAGGGTTATCCTTTATACCGAGTGTAGTCCCTGCTGAAACATGACAGGAGGACAGGGGAGGGGGAGTATGAAATAAAAAATAGAGGACACCGGGGGGTGTTAAAGATGAAGAACAGGGTTTGTCCCAGAATGACAATATATAACCTACCAGAGGATGAGTTATTAGTGTCTGATCAATCACTGTATATATCTGTATGTAGTAATCTCCTGAGCTCCCTCTAGTGGTGGCTGTATATATCTGTATGTAGTAATCTCCTGAGCTCCCTCTAGTGGTGGCTGTATATATCTGTATGTAGTAATCTCCTGAGCTCCCCCTAGTGGTGGCTGTATATATCTGTATGTAGTAATCTCCTGAACTCCCTCTAGTGGTGGCTGTATATATCTGTATGTAGTAATCTCCGGAGCTCCCTCTAGTGGTGGCTGTATATATCTGTATGTAGTAATCTCCGGAGCTCCCTCTAGTGGTGGCTGTATATATCTGTATGTAGTAATCTCCTGAGCTCCCTCTAGTGGTGGCTGTATATATCTGTATATAGTAATCTCCTGAGCTCCCTCTAGTGGTGGCTGTATATATCGATATGTAGTAATCTCCTGAGCTCCCTCTAGTGGTGGCTGTGTATATCTGTATATACAGTGGGGGAAATAATTATTTGACCCCTCACTGATTTTGTAAGTTTGTCCAATGACAAAGAAATGAAAAGTCTCAGAACAGTATCATTTCAATGGTAGGTTTATTGTAACAGTGGCAGATAGCACATCAAAAGGAAAATCGAAAAAATAACTTTAAATAAAAGATAGCAACTGATTTGCATTTCATTGAGTGAAATAAGTATTTGAACCCCTACCAACCATTAAGAGTTCTGGCTCCCACAGAGTGGTTAGACACTTCTACTCAATTAGTCACCCTCATTAAGGACACCTGTCTTAACTAGTCACCTGTATAAAAGACACCTGTCCACAGAATCAATCAATCAAGCAGACTCCAAACTCTCCAACATGGGAAAGACCAAAGAGCTGTCCAAGGATGTCAGAGACAAAATTGTAGACCTGCACAAGGCTGGAATGGGCTACAAAACCATTAGCAAGAAGCTGGGAGAGAAGGTGACAACTGTTGGTGCGATTGTTCGAAAATGGAAGGAGCACAAAATGACCATCAATCGACCTCGCTCTGGGGCTCCACGCAAGATCTCACCTCGTGGGGTGTCAATGGTTCTGAGAAAGGTGAAAAAGCATCCTAGAACTACACGGGAGGAGTTAGTTAATGACCTCAAATTAGCAGGGACCACAGTCACCAAGAAAACCATTGGAAACACATTACACCGCAATGGATTAAAATCCTGCAGGGCTCGCAAGGTCCCCTGCTCAGGAAGGCACATGTGCAGGCCCGTCTGAAGTTTGCCAATGAACACCTGAATGATTCAGAGAGTGACTGGGAGAAGGTGCTGTGGTCTGATGAGACCAAAATAGAGCTCTTTGGCATTAACTCAACTCGCTGTGTTTGGAGGACGAAAAATGCTGCCTATGACCCCCAAAACACCGTCCCCACCGTCAAGCATGGGGGTGGAAACATTTTGCTTTGGGGGTGTTTTTCTGCTAAGGGCACAGGACAACTTATTCGCATAAACGGGAAAATGGACGGAGCCATGTATCGTGAAATCCTGAGCGACAACCTCCTTCCCTCTGCCAGGAAACTGAAAATGGGTCGTGGATGGGTGTTCCAGCACGACAATGACCCAAAACATACAGCAAAGGCAACAAAGGAGTGGCTCAAGAAGAAGCACATTAAGGTCATGGAGTGGCCTAGTCAGTCTCCGGACCTTAATCCAATCGAAAACCTATGGAGGGAGCTCAAGCTCAGAGTTGCACAGAGACAGCCTCGAAACCTTAGGGATTTAGAGATGATCTGCAAAGAGGAGTGGACCAACATTCCTCCTAAAATGTGCGCAAACTTGGTCATCAATTACAAGAAACGTTTGACCTCTGTGCTTGCAAACAAGGGTTTTTCCACCAAGTATTAAGTCTTTTTTTGTTAGAGGGTTCAAATACTTATTTCACTCAATGAAATGCAAATCAGTTGCTATCTTTTATTTAAAGTTATTTTTTCGATTTTCCTTTTGATGTGCTATCTGCCACTGTTACAATAAACCTACCATTGAAATGATACTGTTCTGAGACTTTTCATTTCTTTGTCATTGGACAAACTTACAAAATCAGTGAGGGGTCAAATAATTATTTCCCCCACTGTAGTAATCTCCTGAGCTCCCTCTAGTGGTGGCTGTATATATCGATATGTAGTAATCTCCTGAGCTCCCTCTAGTGGTGGCTGTATATATCTGTATGCAGTAATCTCCTGAGCACCCTCTAGTGGTGGCTGTATATATCTGTATGTAGTAATCTCCTGAGCTCCCTCTAGTGGTGGCTGTATATATCTGTATGTAGTAATCTCCTGAGCTCCCTCTAGTGGTGGCTGTATATATCTGTATGTAGTAATCTCCTGAGCTCCCTCTAGTGGTGGTTGTATATATCTGTATGTAGTAATCTCCTGAGCTCCCTCTAGTGGTGGCTGTATATATCTGTATGTAGTAATCTCCTGAGCTCCCTCTAGTGGTGACTGTATATATCTGTATGCAGTAATCTCCTGAGCTCCCTCTAGTGGTCTCTGTTTATGTAGAAGATTTGGAGCTCTCTATCAGAAAAATTGTCTCTGCTTACTATAAAGACGAAATTATGAACATTCACTCAGTTATAAAGCATCTGGTTTCCTCACCAGTTTCATCTAGAATTATTCTTCATTAGCAGATGGCTCTGTCACCTGTTTTATATTCCAGTGCTTAAATCTCCCAGCATTCCCTTGACGTGCGGTGTCTACTTATTTACTATATGTTCTGCTTCATTCACAGATCACAAGACACCTCCTTGGAGGCCCCCCCACCTGCGCTGCCCCCAAAACAGTCTAAGAAGAACAGCCAAATCTACCAGTCGCAGGAGCTGGACAACCACGTCAGCGAGGGCTGGTCTCCCGAGAGATCCACAGTGAGTGCGCGCTGACCCCGGGGTCTCGCTTCTCTGCATGTCCTTCCTCTCGCCCGCTTTTAGTGGAAGTCATTGTGTATGATGAGATCGCTTCTCCTTTCCTCTGCGCTGAAGTTTTAATACAAGTGAAACTGGTTCTCCGCAGAGAGAATGAACAGCACTGCGAGGGACCCCAGTGTGAATGCACTATTATACGGGCCCCCATAATATGGCTCACCACCTTCTTCTAGCTGGCTGCAGGAAAAAAGTGTTTTCAGCTATTTATCACATTTGTCTGTTCCTGGAAATGCTGGGTGAAACATGAGTATTACTGCGGATAAGGAGCCCTGATCACTATTTTTTATTTTCCTACTGCCCCCCGTCTCCACGCTGTTTAAATACGTTATCAGGACTGCTGTTCATGCGCACAGGAGTCCGGACGGTGCTGACAGCGGGGGAACAGGTGGCAGTACGAAATTAAAAAATAGTGATACCGACTCCTTATCTGCTGTAGATAATAGTCCAAAATCAAGCGTCGTATATGTAAAAAACCGCAGCACTCACTTGTCTTCAATTATGCAGGATTTCTTCACCAACACAAATGCGACGTTTCGACCGTCATGGTCTTTCTGGCACAACCACAAGAAAGGTTTCATTTTTTCGTTGTGCTGCTATTAACATTTTTTTTAGTCCAAAATCAAGGTGACAGATTCCCTATAATATTCCCAGTACAGCTGGGTGATAACCAATATGGCCACCTTCACAGCTCCAGCAAGGGTCGCCACAGAGCTTTCCTGGTGTCCTGAATGGCGTGGTTATGTAGTGATAGCAAGACGTAAAAGCTGGACAGATTGGCCCTCCGTACCTCTGGAAAAGATGAGGGTAGCCACCAGGGAGCTGTCATGGAGGCGGCTCCCTCAGTCAGCATCCAGCTTTCCCAGACTCCTGAGGGGAAATCCTTCTAGTTGTGCAGATAATATGGCTGATCGGGAAGATGAGGAGAAGCCGTTGTAATATCCGTCGTTACAGCGCCCACTGGGGTTGTCACCCAGCCATCCTAAGCCATACAGCTAAGACAGTTCAACATGATGGAATTAATGTTTCTATTCACTGACAGCTAGCTTGACGAGGGTGAGGATTAAACAGAAAGTAGAAAGTGACGGAAAACGCAGTCAGAGGACCAGAGAGATCCTGACAACTGTAGACCCCCTTGTGATGTGTCCCTGGGGGGATTGCTCCTCGTGCCGCTCTGTTAACGTGTCCTGCATTTCTCTTGCAGCCCAACGGCTTTGTGCCCCACGACAATCTGGTTCTGATTAGAATGAGACCAGATGAGAACGGGCGCTTTGGATTTAATGTTAAGGTAAGAAGCTCTGTAACCCCCCAGATCGGTGTTAGGGGGCATATCCCCATGTACGCCTCTGTGGGATATGGCGCACTGCACAGTATATGGATTTGGCTGCGCGTCCCTGTAAGAAAATAGCGTAGTCTACTGATGGAGTAAAACGTATACCGGCCCAAGGTGAATGGACGTCTATAGATACATGTATCCGCAGGGAGATTTCCCAATGTGAATTCAGCTGTATGATCGACTAGTCATGTCACATGATGGCGCGTCATACAGGAGGTACAGACCATGTGCCGGCCGGACGTCCTCACTGATCCATTGTTCTTCTTGTGCAGGGCGGCTATGATCAGAAGATGCCGGTCATCGTGTCCCGCGTGGCTCCAGGAACCTCTGTACGTAGCGCTCCATACATGCATAGTCTGTTCTGTCATAAACCTGCGCTATAGGGGGATGTAGCGTACATTGGAAAGTCACCCCGTCCGAATTCATGTCACATGGGCAGCGGTTTTGTTAGGCACCATTCCGTCATCTTGGTGCACCCCCCTCCCTTTCCTGACTGTAAAGCTTTCGTTACAGTGTGTCAGTAGCTGTATGTGTGATGCCTGTGTCTCCTCTCCTTTTGCAGGCCGATCTGTGTGTCCCCCGTCTTAATGAAGGGGATCAGGTTGTACTGATCAATGGCCGGGACATATCGGAGCACACGCACGATCAAGTTGTCATGTTCATTAAGGCGAGCTGTGAGAGGCATTCTAGGGAGCTGGTGCTACTGGTGCGACCGAATGGTGAGTCTCATGTTTCTATGCAATGTCCTCATTTCGGGGGGTCCTAAGAGCAAGGACGTATACAGGGTGTACCATAGAGAGCCCACCTGGGGCACCTTATGGGGGGTCCTTATGGCGGCCTCACCAAGCTCTGCCATATCGCACAGCCGCTGTCCCTGCTCTCATCTCATTGTGTTTCTGTCTCAGCCGTCTATGACATCGTAGAAGAAAGGATGGAGAATGAGCCGGATTTTCAGTACATCCCCGAGAAGACTCCTATAGACCGTGTCCACTCGGAGGACGACGCTTTGAGAGAGTCCATGATCCAGCTGGCGGAGGGTCTGCTCAATGGCACGGTCCTGGCGCAGTTCGATGTAAGGAGCCCCTCCATGTATTACTGACTAGAGGCTGCTCCATTGTGTGGCACGGTATACAGGGGCGTGCGTCACCCATAGGTTCCCATTGTAACGAAACCGCATGGCCGTCTTTCATTTCCTCATCATTTCAAAGATCTCTGCTGCCAGTGATGCGTCGTCTCAAAAATGTGTAATTATTATTATTATTATTATTTTTTTTTGCATTCAGCAACTGTACAGGAAGAAGCCGGGGATGACCATGTCTTGTGCCAAATTACCTCAGAATATTTCCAAAAATCGATACAGAGACATTTCACCTTGTAAGTGCTGCACTCTGCTCTCTGCTCCGAAGCTTCTCACAACTAAAGGGACAAAACTGTAGGCGATATTCTTTAAAGGGGTTCTCCGGGAATTACTGAAATAAAATTACTGAAAATATCTAAATATTACTTTATTATAAACACATTTTATTATTTATAATATGGGGGGGGCAAGAATCAGGGGAAATAAAAATAAACACAAAACCCGTCCTAATAACACATCAGGACGGGTCAAAGCCTCAGCTCTCCGCACTTCTCTTGCTGTCATGAATTGCGATCTTACAGCTGGTAAGATATCAGCCGCGTGTGGTAACGGAGCAAAGCGACAGAGAAGAGCGACCGCTCTGGGCTGTGGGGATGTAGCAGAGTCCGTACAGTCGCCCACCACCCTGATCACGCCTCTTGCTGTGATGCATTGTAACGGGGTCTGCACCTGTGGCAGTCAGATATGATCAGGACCAGTGTTCAGTCTGCAGTGTTTCAATTCATTGACAGCAAATAGAAATATTGATAAATCTGAGTAACTGAAGCAAATCTTTTATTTGTGTGTCACTTTCTGCAGATGATGCTACACGGGTCATATTACACGGGGGCGACGATTACATCAACGCAAATTACATCAATGTGAGTGACCGCTCCGGAGGGTCCGCTTCAGTAACGCAGTGAATATGGTTCTGCAACTTTCCTAACAGACTTTGTTACAATTCCTCACTCTTTTTAAGGTCTCTGCTTGCTGTCAGTGAATGCAGACCACCTTCTTAAAATGTATATCTCATAATCCATGACCAGCTGACAGAGGAGCAGAGCTCTTTACTGCACCCATGTCGGTTTGAACTGGACTGATCTTCATCTTGTAAATGTTTTAATTCACTGACAGCAAGGAGAGATCATGAAAACAATGAGACATTGGGACATACAGTGATTGATCTTCACTTTCATCCTCGCCCTGCACCGCGGCTGCAATGTTTCACCTTTCCTCATGACTTTGAGCGGGCGAAGTGATTTGGCAGCGAAGCTGGAAATCTGCGCCTCTGTTTTCACATAAACCGCCCGTCCCAGAAGGCGACCTGCCGAGGGATTCATCGCCTCGGGATCTGATCGGCTCCTTCCAGTAATAAGGACCTGTCCCGACTCATGATTGTTCTTGTTTCCCTGCAGATGGAGATACCGTCCTCCAGCATAATCAACCGGTACATCGCCTGCCAGGGGCCGCTGCCAAATACCTGTCCAGACTTCTGGCAGATGACCTGGGAGCAGGGCTCGTCCATGGTGGTCATGCTCACTACGCAGGTGGAGCGGGGGAAGGTACATTCTCCTGCAGCGTCTTGGCTGAGCCATATGAGATGCATCAGCGAGGATGTAAACATGATATATCCCACAGAATAACTTCTAGTTCCTCTCCCGATCTTGGGGGCTGCGGCCATTTTCAGCTTTGTTTCCATTATGCCAATGGCTGCAGCTTTCTGGGTGCAATAGTCTGCAGGTTTCTCCAGTCTTGAATGTCACACTGCTGCTCGTCCAGAGCTCATGTACTCCCTTTCCCCCCTGATTGATCTATTTATTCACCATTTTCACAATCTCTGCCTCCTGTCACTGACTGGGAACCTCCTTGTTGAGATTCAGGGGCTGAATACTCATCCTCACACAGTTGAGGGTTTGTTACAGTGTAGGAGTCAATGCAATCTTCTGTGAGCTCAAAGTCTTCTATCCCGTATGTCCAGAGGATAGCAATTTATGTCTCAAAACTCCATATTAATGCTGATCTAACCCAAGTACTGGGGTAGATATTACACTGATACAGTGTAACAGACCATCATCTGTGAGGTTGCATGGATTTTTCAGTCTGTGAATGCAGACAGAAATGTTTCTTTTCATTGACAGCAAGCAGGAATGGTTACTTTTTCTTAATACCTGGTGGTGATAGCCCAATATTGCTGTGGTTTCAGGTAAAGTGCCACCAGTACTGGCCGGAGCCCTCGGTCAGCTCAGAATTTGGGAATTTCAGAGTCGCCTGCCATTCAGAGGAGGGGAACCCTGCATATGTTTTCCGAGAGATGACGCTGACTAACCTGGAGGTGAGGATCGGTGACAGCAGTGGGAGGCGTGAGGTGGCCGCTACCTCCAGGCCATGCACAGGGGTCCCCATCGGTCCTGAGGTTTGTGCGGCTGTTGCTTACAGACGAAATTTCCTTTTTAGAAGGATGAAAGTCGCCCGCTCACCCAGATCCAGTACACGGCGTGGCCCGACCACGGGGTCCCAGACGACTCCAGCGACTTCCTGGATTTTGTGTGTCTTGTGAGGCAGAAGAGGTTTAACCACGAGCAGCCGGTGGTCGTTCACTGCAGGTAACCCCCACCCTTCCCTGGTAAACTTTTAGGGGAATTGCCTTTCTAGCGTCCTCCCGGATGGAACCACACGGGTTAACCCCTTCATGCCCAGCACCGTACATGTACGGTGCTGGGCGGGTGTATATAGATGGCGCCCGCTGCGGGCGCCATTGCCACGGGTGGCCGTCTGCTTCTTTTAGCAGACACCAGCGTCTCATGTCCGCAACCGGCAGTAATGCAGATCGTGGACATTTAACCCCTCAGATGCCGTGGTCAAATCGGACCATGGCATCTGAGCGCGCTGAAACCGAAAGTGCGCACTTTTGGCTATGCTCCGGCTCCCCCATGTGGCGATCGGAGGAGACAGAGCTTGTGTGCAGCAGCCCGTGTCTTTATGAATGACGGGAGGCTGCTGCATAGTATTTCCTATGGAGCCCTTGCCTGTAACAGGGCTCCATAGGAAACTAGCAATTTTCTCATAGACTCCAGTGCTAGTCGCGATGTGCGAAGAAAAACGCTCATAGTATAAAAATATATTTCCCATACGGAAAAAAGTTTTTGGTCGCTTCATTTTCTACAAAAGAATTAAATAAAAAGTGATCAAAAAGTCACACACCCCAGAATGGTATCAATGAAAAGTTCCGATCGCCCCCATACAGCTCTGTACACACAATTACTAAAAAGTTATAGGGGTCAAAATATGGCGGCAAGACTATACATATAAGGTATTGCCGGATTCGTGCTGACCTGTAGAATAAAAGTAACCGGTCGGTTTTATCAAACGTCGTTAAAAAAAAAGTTAAACTTTGGTGGAATTGCTTTTTTTTTTTTTTTTTTTTTGCAATTTCAAACCATTTGGAATTTTTTTCCCGCTTCCCACTACATCATATGCAATATTAAATGGTGACTTTGGAAAGTAAAACTTGTCCCGCAAAAAACAAGCCCTCATACGGCTATGTGAACAGACACATAAAAAAGCTATGGCTCTGGGAAGGCAGGGAGCGCAAAACGAAAACCTCCGGGGGTGAAAGGGTTAAAGGGTGATATCAGTGGTCCCCAACCTGCATCTCTCAGCTGTCAGGGCATGGCTGGAGTTGTAGTAGTGCAGGAGCTGCCGTCCGCCTTTCCTGTATGGACAGATTGTCGCTGCAGGCAGCACCCAGCTTTCCCAGTTTACTGAATGGAGACCGTTATAACATCCGGCAGGCTGGGAAAGCTGGGTGATGACCACAATATGACAGCTGTCATGGACTCCCTGCCCAGGTGCCACCCGAGGTAACTTGTTTGCTGGCAGTGTTGGTTGTCACCCAGCTTTCCTGTGTCTGGCCAGATATAGAGGGATGTATCTCATATTCCTGCACAGCAAGACACATTTACCATTCAGGACTCTTGGAGAGCTGGGTCATGGTGCTGTCACCATAGTCGTCTTCACGCAGCTTTCGAGAAAAATTAATAAATTAGGAAACTGCTAAAAGAAAGGTTTTAATAACTTTAATAAAAGCTGCAAAATGACCTTTTATAGAACTTTTATTCCTTGACTGCCCCCCTGTGGCCATGGAGAACATTGCAGTTGTTCTGGTTTGTTCCAGGCTCCGCTGTTCTAAAGGCAAACTGGTGTAATGTGAGTTTTATGGGAATTTTTGCATTGAATTTCTTATCTTGTTCTCTGTCAGCGCTGGGATCGGTCGGACGGGTGTGCTTATCACCATGGAGACAGCGATGTGTCTGATGGAGTGTAACCAGGCCGTGTACCCACTGGACATTGTACGGACGATGAGAGATCAGCGCGCCATGATGATCCAGACTCCGGTAACGTCACAACCAATGGACTGTGCTGTGTGTCCTGCGCTGCCTGGCGTAATAAGAGGGGGCGTAATGAAAGAGAGCGCTCTTGAAAAAATACGCCATGAGAAACACTTGAACTACATGACGTTTTAAAATTGTTTAAAATGCTCCAAAAGTAGTGGATGTGAAGGAGCCTTAGGCTCCATTCAGACGTCCGAAGTGCACTGCGAATCCGCAATACACCCGGCCGGCGCCCCCATAGAAATGCCTGTTCTTGTCCGCAATTGTGGACAAGAATAGGACATGCTCTATTTTTTTCTGGAGCTGCAGATCGGGGGGCGCTCCGGAAATTTAGATGCAGACAGGACACTGTGTGCTGTCCGCATCTCTTTCGGCCCCATAGAGAATTAATGGGTCTGCACCCGTTCTGCATAATTGCAGAACGGATGCAGACCCCTTCTACGGACGTGTGAATGGACCCTTAAAGGGGGTTTCCGGGCTAGACCACCATGATCTGGTTACATGCATTGGGAGCAGCGCTGCAGTTACCAGCTCCATCCGCTACACAATGCATCGGAGCCACCCTGAAACGGCTCATCCTGTAGTGTGTAAGGACCCCCACGATCTGCTATTGATTGATGATCATGAGGATGGGCCATCAGTATCTCCGGGTACTAAAGATTAAAAAACACAAGAAAAAAAAAAGCTTGTATAAAAGACAAAAATTTCAGGGAGTTTTTCACAAGCCCCAAAAGATCTGCCTCCATGGACAAGTGTGGCGCTGTTTCTGGAAGTCAGCCGCCATGTTTTTATAGTGTCCTACAATCCCTTCGAAGGGTAACTAAACTTCCATAAGTGTTACCATATCATAGTGATGTCAGAAGCTTTGATCAGTGGGGTCCGGGTGGTGAGACCCCCACCGATTCGAGGGGTCTGCACACGCAGAGGAGATGAAGGCCAAAGGGGGGGGGGGGCAATCATGGGGGTCTGCAGACCCGGATCCCACCTGTGCTGAATGCTGGTGCCCTTTGTGTCTTGCAGAGTCAGTACAGATTTGTGTGTGAAGCGATCCTGAAGGTCTACGAGGAGGGGATGGTAAAACCTTCATCACTTCATTAACGGAAGGAGCCGGCCGTCAGCAGGGGCGCGCGCTGACCATTCGCCTGCACGCCCCAGGATCCGACCACACAGAAGGACTGAGGAGGACAAATCAGCACTGCTGCACTTTATAATAATCGATTTGTGAAGTCGACATTTCTCCCGCATCAGAGACGCCATGGGTTTTGTTTCTTTAGAAAACTGATTCTCCGACCGCTTCGCTTGGAAACGAATAGATGAGATTTTTATTTATGTGACGTTGCTTTGTGCACTACAGCGCCCCTCCTCTGTACATTCACTGCCAGAGATCCCTACGCCCTATTCATTACACCCACACGGCCGCAGCTCCCGGATCATACCGTCACCCCCCCTCACAATCTACACCGAACCCCGTCCACCCCCCAGGACCAATCACTGGAGTTATCGGCGCAAACGTCATCCGGTACACTGAACTGGAACTGAGCCGCCACCGGGCACCCTCCATGAACTAGCACCAGCCGCCTGCCGCTGATCAGCTGGTGCAGGCGCCGCTCATCATTGTCAGCGATAATTGTGAAATGTTAGTGTACTCAGACCCATTCTAGGGGTATGTCCTAGAGCAGTGGTCCCCTACCCAGAGCTTTCCAGCTGTCGCTAAACCACAGCTGCCAGCGGGCTCAGTGCATGCTGGGAGTTGTAGTTTTGCAACAGCCGGAGAGCGCCGCAGGTTGGAGATGATTTTGTTTTTTTGTTTCCTTGACCACTAATACAATAATATATTTTTATTTCTTCCATTAAATGTAATTGTCATGATGGTGGAAGCGGCTATTTCTTAAGCGCATCAATAATTGCAAGTATGGCGACCCTCCAAGCTGCGCCAGTGACGGGCATGATTCGGAGTCCGACCCTCGGTGTTATATCCTGCCGTCCGTATGCACAATCTATAAAATGCAATGTCTGTGCTGCCACTCGGTGGGCGGAATCGGTATTACAGGTCCTTGTAGACTGTCTCTGCCCTTCTGAGGCCGGTGAGATTGCGGTTATTGTGGCCGCACCTTGTGATAAGAGACGTATTCCACCTCCGCAGACCATCAACATTTAGGTTTACAGACCATTGTTTGTCCAGTACTCTGTAAAGTCTGATGATCCAGAACATATCCATCCCACTGATGCTGCACTAAAGTGTTTTTTTGTATGGCCTTGATGGATCCTGAACCACTGAAATGCGGCTTCCGTTCCGTATCAGCCGCGTCGTTCTCGTTCCACCGGTGTCCAGTTCACGTCCGGTCTGTGTTGGGGTGGCATTGAGGCCAGGCTGCATTTTTGAATGGCTGCCCGTCCTGTCCTGTGTATAGGGTGTAGTTCACAGCTCCTTGTGATATTGAGCATCTTGTCATGTTCTCTACTCCAGTCACATCCAAAGCTGCGTTTACGAGTCTCACTGCCAGCCTAGCTTAGGTACAATAAGGCCATGCCCCCTGATACAGAGTACGATGGGTTATGTTGCTTTTTTAGGGGGGGGGGGTCACAAGGTTTTGCACAAGCAGCTTTTTTTTTGCCTGCGCTGCTTCTGGTGCACCTTACTGGTTGCACTTTATACGAATACTGGCGTGTGAAACGGTGCCGGACTGCAGATACTGAAGCAGCAGGGGCATCGGTGAGATTTTAGGGCCTGCGAGCTAACAAAAAAATAGAAAAATGCAGCTCTGGGTGTGACTGGAGCTTAAGACATGCAAGGTGAGTGAAGGTAAGTTAGTCAACATCTTCTGCGGATTCCAGACCCGAGACCCCGTCTCAGTGATTACCAGAGGGGGTCCGGGGCCGTACGCCCCTCATTAATGTAGTATTCGGTCCCAGTAACCTGCGCCAGTTCGCACCCCGCTCAAATAGAGATAAAAATGTGAATTTCTCTTGAATAATGCAGAGGTTTTCTATGCGTTGCGGCCTCTGAAGAAGGAGAATGTTTCCTTGAATCCCCCCCCCCCCCCCCTCCTGTTCGGTGTCTGTTTAACCCTTTGTGATACTTGTTCTGATGATCTCTGTGACTTATTTATTTCCGGGGGTAACCTCCTGTCTGTGGTTCCATTAATTATTCATCTCGTTGCCATGGCCAATTCTGCTAATAAAATTCTATTTTCGGTGCCCCGTGGGCCGACAGCGGAGTCCGTGGATGGCGATTGCGCTCTATTGCTCCCTGATATCAGCCAGTCCTGCCTTGGATCAGTGTAGGGCTCTAATATTACTATGAGACTGGACCAGTAGGGGGCAGCAGTGAGCGGTCAGGTCCATCAGCCTTGTCACCCATTGGCTCTAGTGTTGGCAGCACAGTTCCTGTTGCCTCCAATGAATCTCAGCTATCAGCAGACGTACAGCGCGGCGTAGAACACTACATCTCCCGCAGTGCTACACAGCAGAGCCTGCTCGGTACAGGCGCTGAGTCAGCAGGGAGGTCCTGAGAGCTCAGAGGAATCCAGCAGAACTGGGAATGTAGCTTTGGATGTGACTGGAGTAACTCCAGATTGTTGCAATGGTTTTGGATGTATATTTTGCTCGGACTCCATGCCGGCTCTTGGCTGCAGACGAGGTCTGGACGGCTGCAATATTTACGACCATGTTCCATATTGTGGTGGTCACAGAAACTAGAAGAAATCTGCCGATCACCACCTGATGATCAGTGGCACCGAATGACTTCTCGCCTGCGTCCTGTCCGACAGGCTGGTTACTAGTGACACATTGCACCAAACACAAACTGTTATTATGGCCTCGCTCCCTGACAACCACCTATTCATGACTGCTTTGTTCCAAAAACAGAGCCACACCTGTCCTAACCGCCCTGCCATTCCATAAATAACCTGTGGACAGAAGTGGCGCTGTTTTTGGTAGAGAGCAGCCATGAATAGGTGGTTGTCAGGGAGCGAGTCCGCAACCACCAGTCTTCTTATTTTAGCTATACTTTTGCATTGATTTTTCTTGCACTTTCTCCACAGTGCGTATATACTGTACATGGCTGAGTCCCATCACGTGTGCTGAGCTGGCTCGGTGGGCATATAAGGTGTGGTGAGCTGGCTCGGTGGACATATAAGGTGTGGTGAGCTGGCTCGGTGGACATATAATGTGTGGGGAGCTGGCTCGGTGGGCATATAAGGTGTGGTGAGCTGGCTCGGTGGACATATAAGGTGTGGTGAGCTGGCTCGGTGGACATATAAGGTGTGGTGAGCTGGCTCGGTGGACATATAAAGTGTGGTGAGCTGGCTCGGTGGACATATAAAGTGTGGTGAGCTGGCCTGGTGGGCATATAATGTGTGGGGAGCTGGCTCGGTGGACATATAAGGTGTGGTGAGCTGGCTCGGTGGACATATAAGGTGTGGTGAGCTGGCTCGGTGGACATATAAAGTGTGGTGAGCTGGCCTGGTGGGCATATAATGTGTGGGGAGCTGGCTCGGTGGACATATAAGGTGTGGTGAGCTGGCTCGGTGGACATATAAAGTGTGGTGAGTTGGCTCGGTGGGTATATAATGTGTGGTGAGCTGGCTCAGTGGGTATATAAAGTGCGGTGAGCTGGCTTGGTGGGTATATAAGGTGTGTGATAGGCTGTCTGCACACTTATCCCTTGGTGGGTATATGTTGTGCTGAGCTGGCTCGGTGGGCATATAAGGTGTGGTGAGCTGGCTTGGTGGGCATATAAAGTGTGGTGAGCTGGCTCGGTGGACATATAAGGTGTGGTGAGCTGGCTCGGTGGACATATAATGTGTGGGGAGCTGGCTCGGTGGGCATATAAGGTGTGGTGAGCTGGCTCGGTGGACATATAAGGTGTGGTGAGCTGGCTCGGTGGACATATAAGGTGTGGTGAGCTGGCTCGGTGGACATATAAAGTGTGGTGAGCTGGCTCGGTGGACATATAAAGTGTGGTGAGCTGGCCTGGTGGGCATATAATGTGTGGGGAGCTGGCTCGGTGGACATATAAGGTGTGGTGAGCTGGCTCGGTGGACATATAAGGTGTGGTGAGCTGGCTCGGTGGACATATAAAGTGTGGTGAGCTGGCTCGGTGGACATATAAAGTGTGGTGAGCTGGCCTGGTGGGCATATAATGTGTGGGGAGCTGGCTCGGTGGACATATAAGGTGTGGTGAGCTGGCTCGGTGGACATATAAAGTGTGGTGAGTTGGCTCGGTGGGTATATAATGTGTGGTGAGCTGGCTCAGTGGGTATATAAAGTGCGGTGAGCTGGCTTGGTGGGTATATAAGGTGTGTGATAGGCTGTCTGCACACTTATCCCTTGGTGGGTATATGTTGTGCTGAGCTGGCTCGGTGGGCATATAAGGTGTGGTGAGCTGGCTTGGTGGGCATATAAAGTGTGGTGAGCTGGCTCGGTGGGCATATAAAGTGTGGTGAGCTGGCTCGGTGGGCATATAAAGTGTGGTGAGCTGGCTCGGTGGGCATATAAAGTGTGGTGAGCTGGCTCGGTGGGTATATAAAGTGCGGTGAGCTGGCTTGGTGGGTATATAAGGTGTGTGATAGGCTGTCTGCACACTTATCCCTTGGTGGGTATATGTTGTGCTGAGCTGGCTCGGTGGGCATATAAGGTGTGGTGAGCTGGCTTGGTGGGCATATAAAGTGTGGTGAGCTGGCTCGGTGGGCATATAAAGTGTGGTGAGCTGGCTCGATGGGCATATAAAGTGTGGTGAGCTGGCTCGATGGGCATATAAAGTGTGGTGAGCTGGCTCAGTGGGTATATAAAGTGCGGTGAGCTGGCTTGGTGGGTATATAAGGTGTGTGATAGGCTGTCTGCACACTTATCCCTTGGTGGGTATATGTTGTGCTGAGCTGGCTCGGTGGGCATATAATGTGTGGTCAGCTGGCTCGGTGGGCATATAATGTGTGGTGAGCTGGCTCGGTGGGCATATAAAGTGTGGTGAGCTGGCTCGGTGGGCATATAAAGTGTGGTGAGCTGGCTCGGTGGGCATATAAAGTGTGGTGAATTGGCTCGGTGGGTATATAAAGTGCGGTGAGCTGGCTCGGTGGGTATATAAAGTGCGGTGAGCTGGCTTGGTGGGTATATAAGGTGTGTGATAGGCTGTCTGCACACTTATCCCTTGGTGGGTATATGTTGTGCTGAGCTGGCTCGGTGGGCATATAAAGTATGGTGAGCTGGCTCGGTGGGCATATAAAGTGTGGTGAGCTGGCTCGGTGGGCATATAAAGTGTGCTGAGCTGGCTCGGTGGGTGTGATAGGCTGTCTGCACACATATCAATCATTACTGTCATAGGTAAAAGGCGAGAATTATCAGATTTGCAGGGAGGGATGATTATCGGCTTTTAGGCCCCGGGGGGGGGGGGGGGGGGCTATTCCTGAACCTGCACAGTGTGAACTGTTCTCTGTGGTGAAATTGTATCATTTGTGGACAAATGGCGCCATTGTGAATAAGCGACGTGGAAACCGCAGAGCACCACATGCCACTGATGAGAGAGGTGAACATCGGCTACGAAGGTGCACAAGGGCGGCCCACACGCTGCAGCTGAAACCATCCGGCGGGCGCCAGTGCAGAGAAGCTGCTGCGTATCTGGACGGTCACTGCTCCTCTGATAACGAAGCTGCATCGGCAGAAATAATGGGACTCCACTGTGTATAGAATTTATTTTTCGGGACTAGAAGACGCAGGTTTAGGCGACAGGAAATTAGAAAATAAATATTTTCTACTAATTAAGACTTCGCTGATAGTTTAATGAAGCAGAGGCGTCGGTGTCACTAACAAATCCCTTCATTACCGGGCGAATGTTTGTTTTTGCATTTTCATTTTTTACTCTGAGCCTCCCCAGAGCCATAACTTGTTATATTTCCGTTCACATAAATGTATGAGGGCTTGTTTTTTGTGGGACAAGTTGTACTTTTTAATGACGCAGTTTCTTATTGCATATGATGTAGGGGAAAGCTGGAAAAAAATGGGGTGGAATTGGGGGGAAAAAAACACTATTCCGCCACAGTTTAATGGGTTTTTATGATTATGGCGTTTACTATACGAGAAAACTGACCTGTTCCCCTCGGTCTCTGGGTCAGTACGATTACGATGTTACCACATTTGTTTAAAGGGAACCTGTCACCGGGATTTGGTGTATAGAGCTGAGGCCATGGGTTGCTAGATGGCCGCTAGCACATCCGAAATACCCAGTCCCCATAGCTCTGTGTGCTTTTATTGTGTAAAAAAACTGATTTGATATATATGCAAATAAACCTGAGATGTGTCCTGTACGTGAGATGAGTCAGGGACAGGTTAATTTGCATATGTATCAAATCATTTTTTTTACACAATAAAAGCACACAGAGCTATGGGGACTGGGTATTGCGGATGTGCTAGCGGCCATCTAGCAACCCATGTCCTCAGCTCTATACCCAAAATCCCGGTGACTGGTTCCCTTTAATACTAACTTTGGAAAACATTTTTTTTTTTTTCTGATCTCCATATCCCCTGCTCCTCATTTTTACATTGTTACAAATTATTTCAGAATTTGTAACAATCTTAACAGCAGGACAAGTGCAGCCGACCGTTTCTTACTGTAATTACCTCTGGCGCTGATTTGATACAAGTGGCAGACTTTTTTTTATTTATTTTTTGTAAATTTAGCCAAAAACTGTGGGACCTGTTAGTATTTGAAAAAAAATGTCCTAGAATGAAAATTTCTTAAAAGAGAGAAACATAAATGCAGGAAACTGTAACGAAAAGGAAGAAATGGCGGCATCTGGAAATCTCGGCTGATACTAGTCACTAGAGATGAGCGAAGTATCGTAAAATTGAATTTCACAAAAAAAAAATCGCTTTGTGACGAATTACGTCATCACGAAGCGCATTTCTTTGTAAGTAGTGGATGCATTGACAGCGTATGTTACCGGATCCCCTCATTACTGGTACCATGGGGGGCGCTCCATATGGGAAGGCGTCGATCCCATATCAAGCACGTTTTCTAGTTCTATTATCCTCGGCACTGGAGCGGAGGAGGTGGCGTCGCCGCTTTAAATCCTGCAGTGAATTTCCTGTTTAGAAGCACAGACAGGTAGGACTTTCAGGAGTTTCTCTTTGCCGCGTCTACCAGGATCCGGACCCCGGAGCACAATATCCACGTAATGTTACAGTCACTGGAGGAATCGTCTAACAGGTACAGCAAGTCCGGGGAGTCTTAAAGGAGACACCCTGACTGCGCCGGACCTTGTCCCAAAATCTGCAATCTGGTATTTACAGGTTTAAAAAAAAAAAAAATGCACCCAGCTTACCAAAGGGGGTGGGGCTTATTGGGTGTGATTTAGCGGGAAAGGGTGTGGCCTGGGAAGCATCATTTTGGGCCCAAATTTTGGCACAAGGGAGATTTATCATTTCCCTGCTCCCCAGATTTCTAGGGGACTTTTTAAATACCATTGTGACAATATTGGTGTAAATGTAGAGCGAGAGGTCCGATCATCGGGACCCCCCCCCCCCCCCAACACAAACACAAGGGTCCCGTGGAGAAGAGTGGAGGTCCCAGCACCTGATGCGGACTGCACACGGATTCTCAGACGGTTAAACCGCAGCGTAATACGGAACCAGCACATGTACGCCGTGAGGAAACTGACCTGCCGGGCGGATTTAGAAATTCTCAGCATCTTAATTGTTTGTGTGATTTATTTTTATTTTTTGCGCAGATTTCACCCTTTTCAAGGGAAGGGTGAGACCTGCAGGAAATCCGCAACAAAATGCGCAAGTGACATGTGGTTTTTGGTGCAGAAATGAGTAGAAATCTGCATGGACTTCCGACCGTCCGCAAATTGTTGGTCCACAAAACACGGGATACCGGCCGCGTGCATGTCGCATTTTATGGAACGGCCGGCCCCTAATAGAACAGTCCTGTCCTCGTCCGGAATGTGGACAATAATGGGACATGTTCTTTTTTTTTGCAGAACGGACATATGGAAACGGAATGTACACTGAGTCATATATTTGTTTTTTGCGACCCCATTGAAATGAATGGTTGCGCATACGGACCACAAAAAACAGATACTGAAGCAGAATACGTTGGGTTGCAATCTGAGCGGCTGCGCAGCATTTCTTGGGAAGTGGCATGGATTTCAGCGCCAGCTTACTGTACATGTCTGACACATATGGCATAGGCACGGGAGATCCTGCCGTACACACTGATACATTGTAACAAACTCTCTGTGCGCGTCTTCTGCCTCTGCTTGTGAACAAAAATGTTTCCAGTCACTGACAACAAGAAGAGATATTAAACATACTCGATGTGGTGGGTTTACTAGCAGACTTCTGAGTCATATCGGTATCTGGGCGGTAAAGCGGAATTGGTCGGGTCCACTGATATTTTTTCAAGATTGCTTCATTATCTATTTTCAAAAAGCTCACAAAAAACGCCATAAAAAACATGGGATTTTGTGAAAACAGCCTAAAAGTATGTAAAAGACACAGCTGAAAAATCTGGCATGTATTTGTCGCAGACGCTGCATTGGAAATCCGCGGCTGAGGCCTCATGCACACGACCGCTGTGTGTTTTGCAGTTCGCAAATCGCCGATCTGAGGGCTAATCAGTTAAAAAAAACGACAAAAAAAAAAACTTTATCCATTTGAGCACAAAAAGGCCGCCGTGGCCATCTTGGTTAAAGATCCCGGGCAAAATCTCACGCGTTGTGATGATGTCATCACGCTGGCTGGAGTGGTGATGTCATACGTCACTGCGCATGAGATGACGCGCCGGATCTTCGCGCTCAAATGGACAAGGCGAGTATGATTTTTTTCTTTTTACCGCCATTTTAGTAAAAATTGATTCATTACCATAAAACACGAGAAAATTCTGTTTTGCAGAGAATAGAATTTTCCGTGAAATTCAGATCGAAGTCCACTTTGTGAACTTTGATTCGCTCAACGCTACTGATAACCGCCTGCTCGTCGGTGGAGGGGAAGAGCCGCATTTACATATTATATCACACACAGCCATCTCCCTTACTGTACGAGCAATGACTACTCCCATCATCCATCCCCATACAGAGACATTGGGGGTCATTTTTGAATATTTTTAGGTGTAAAAATGTCGCAAGACCCTTTTTTTTTTTGAACGCCTGTGCCACAATGCTTTGTCACGCAGGCATTATGGCACCGTTGTCGCCACGTGTGAGTGGAGAGGAAGTGACTGGGGCGCGGCGGGTCAGGACTTACGCCCCAACACATTTACTATCTTGTGAAAGCTACTCCAGTCAGGGGCCATCAGTAAGGCCTCTTTCACACAAACGTGTGCGCTCCGTGACCGCATTTGCGGATCCGCAATACACGGGCGCCGTTCCGTGTGCATTCCGCATTCACTTGAATGGGTCCGCAAATCCGGAGATGCGGAATGGAAGCACGGAATGGAACCCTATGGAAGCACTACGGAGTGCTTCCGTGGGGTTTCGTCCCGTACTTCCGTTCCGCAAAAAGATAGAACAAGTCCTATCTTTTTGCGGAACGGGCGGATCGTGGACCCATTAAAGTAAATGGCTCCGTGATCAACTGCGGCTGCCCCACGGTGGGTGTTCGTGCATTGCGGCCCGCAATTTGCAGGCCGCAGCACAGGCACGTTTGTGTCCAAGAGGCCTTGGTCGTAGCCGTTTTTCTGCAAAATGCAGATATCTGCAGCATTTTTGCAGTGTTGAAGATGCATTTAGGCCGCCTGCACTCGAGGCGGGTGAACACGCATAAGATCCGTACTAATTTCCGTACGGATTTCTGCACCAACATCTACAGTTTCTAACTGCGGATTAAATGCGGTTCTGCTGCAGATCTCATCCTTCATCAGAAAAGGGTGAAATCTGCAGCTAAAAACATAACTGATGTTCTGCGGATCTGGACGTCCGCACTGAGGGTCAATTTCCGCCCAATTCTGCAAACTGCACCTGAGATTTGTCTCATCTCATACCCTCTGCTGGTGCTGGGATACGGAAAAACCGCGCGTATTCTGCAATGTGTGCAGGTAACCTTAGGCCAGGGTCACACGTGACTAATTGGCTGTGGATTTCTGCGTGACGACTCCGCGGCGTTGTGCGGTACCAGCAAAGTAGGCGACAATTTTAGAATTCTTCGCCATGCGCTGCACAAAAAAGAAACACAGCAGAAAAGCTGCGGTATGGCGGATTGTAAATCTGCAGCATGTGAATTTATACCGCGGATTTCTCTTGCGGATTTCACCTTTTCTAAAGGAGAGAGTGAAATCTTCCGGCTTTTCCATGGCAAAAACCGCATGTAATACGCACGGGTTTGTTGCGGTTTTTAGTGCGCTTTCTTTCTTCTGGATTTTCAGTCACTTGTGAGCACGACCTGAGAGGGGCTGCACACGGCGCAAATTTATGTGCAGAAAATCCGCGACAAAACCGCACATAAATCTGCACTGTTCACTGCGGGTTAGGCGCATTTTTTGTGAGCGTTTTTTTTTTCCGTATTTTTGTGCATATTTTATCTTTATATTAATAACGCAATGGGAGTGTATGGGGAAACCCCTCTACAGAGGACGCGGAATCGCACAAAAGAACTAACACGCTGCTCCGCACGGAAGAAAAAAGCAAAGTCTACGTGAGATTTGTATTAGGCCTCATAAACACGACCGTATGTATTTTGCGGTTCACAAAAAACGGATCCGCAAAAAATACGGATGACGTCCATGTGCATTCCGTATTTTGTGGATCGGAACAGCCGGCCCCTAATAGAACAGTCCTGTCCTTGTCCGTAATGCGGACAATAGAAAAACGGAATGCACACGGAGTAAAAAAAATGGAACGGACATGGAAAGAAAATACGTTCGTGTGCGTAAGGCCTTACACTGCGGTTTTCCTGCATGAAAATTTGCGCAGAAAAACCACACGTAATCCGCATCACGTCCAGGTGTCTGAACGGAGTTTATTTTCCAGTTGTGTTTTTTTGACCAAAATCCTTCCTCATCAAAAAGTGATAAGAAAATAAAGGAATAATAAATAAATAAATAAATAAATAAATAAAAATACATAAATAATAACAAATAATGTAAATACATAATATAAATAAGAGAATAAAGAGGCCTCTCCTCTGGGGGGCTTCAGGTTTTAGTGCAGAGCTCCTGCTCCCCCCCTGCTCTGTGCGGACCCCCCCCCCCCCACCCGCCCCTGCTCTGTGTGGACCCCCCCTGCTCCCCCCGCCCCTGCTCTGTGTGGACCCTTCCGCTCTGTGAGGACCCCCCCCCGCCCCTGCTCTGTGTGGACCCTTCCGCTCTGTGCGGACCCCCCCGCCCATGCTCTGTGTGGACCCCCCTGCTCCCCCCCGCCCCTGCTCTCTGTGGACTCCCCCACTCTGTGTGGACCCCCCCCCGCCCCTGCTCTGTGTGGACCCCCCCCCTGCCCCTGCTCTGTGTGGACCCTGCCCCTGCTCTGTGTGGACCCCCCCTGCTCTGTGTGGACTCCCCCGCCCCTGCTCTGTGTGGACCCCCCCCCTGCTCCCCCTGCCCCTGCTCTGTGTGGACTCCCCCGCTCTGTGTGGACCCCCCCTGTTCCCCCCCGCCCCTGCTCTGTGTGGACCCCCCCCCCCTGCCCCTGCTCTGTGTGGACCCTGCCCCTGCTCTTTGTGGACCCCCCCTGCTCCCCCCGCCCCTGCTCTGTGTGGTCTCCCCCGCTCTGTGTGGACCCCCCCTGTTCCCCCCGCCCCTGCTCTGTGTGGACCCCCCCCCCCTGCCCCTGCTCTGTGTGGACCCTGCCCCTGCTCTTTGTGGACCCCCCCTGCTCCCCCCGCCCCTGCTCTGTGTGGTCTCCCCCGCTCTGTGTGGACCCCCCCTGTTCCCCCCGCCCCTGCTCTGTGTGGACCCTTCCGCTCTGTGTGGACTCCCCCGCCCCCCCTGCTCTGTGTGGACCCTTCCGCTCTGTGCGGACCCCCCCGCCCCTGCTCTGTGTGGACCCTTCCGCTCTGTGCGGACCCCACCGCCTGCAGGGGGCGTCGCCCTTTTAAGAGCGCAGCTCCTGCCTTCAGCTCCAGACGCCATTTCCTGGGAGATGCGAGCAGTGAGAGGAGAGTCGCCCTCCGCCCCGGGAGCCCCGCACCGAGGTGAGCGCCGACCCCCCCAGGACCGGGGGCCACGTCTGTGCGACAATGTATCCGCCGAGCGCCGCCTCCCGACACACTGTAACGAGCCGCCAGCTGTGCGACACTTGTTGCGCTTGTCGGCAGCTCAGTCCCGGGAGGTGAATATTAGAACCGGGGGCTGATCGGCCATAGAAGTGCGATCCCACCCATGGACGATCAGATCGAACCGATATTCTTCAGTCTCTGATGCTGAGCAGATAGACAGTAATCCTTCCGATAATTATGGGGCTCATTCACCGTGGGGGACTACTTGAGGCGTTTACGGAATCGGTCGCCGCGGTACAGTTTATTGTGTCATGTGACGTCTCCGTCCAGAGCGATGTTTGTGTCAATTTATTGTTCTATTTTCTGGTGATGGAAACTTGCGCAGCGGCGGTTTATGGCCCGGTGATGGACGGGCGATCGCGGCGTTTACCTGCCACCTGTGTAGAGTGGTACAGTCCGGGTGTTTTTATTACATTGTATTTGCTGTGCAGACCTATGCGTTTCCATGGTGACAGACTACAAACAAGTCGGTGTAGTCTGATGCTGAAGAGGCCAAAGACTGGGGGAAGGGCGTCCGCCGCTCGTGGCTATCTGGCGACGTTTGTCACATGACATTTTTTATAATGATAGTCTATATGGCGTCGCACTTGGAGAGGAGCGAATTTAATATTTTGAAATTCGTTCACACTTCGTTTGTTGGTAAAAGCAGAATTGCGTTATGGATTCAGTTACCACGGACCGTAACGCAATTCTATGACGGAACGCATTTAGAGGACTCCCCTGAATAACGGAAACGGGACGGATCCGTTCTGCAGCCCATAGACTTCTATTATGATGGCATGAATAACGGAATGCCTCCCGTCATAGAATTGCGTTATGGTCCGTGGTAACTGAATCCATAGCGCAATTATGCTTTTACCACCAAACGAAGCGTGAACGAAATTTCAAAATATGGAATTCGCTCCTCTCTAGTCGCCATGTGACATGTGACATACAGAGACCGCGACATGCAAAAAAACTCATCCAACTTGGGTTTCTGTGCGACGTCCGTGTCGCTGTCCGTCACAGGGCGGCACCATAGACGGTCATTATAATAAATGTTAGGCGTCGCGGTGCAGTCTGTGTTACCTCTGACGGAGGACCGTGATTGGCTGCAGCAGTCACATGGGGTCGATAGCTGTCACCACTGCAGCCATGTAAACAAAGCCTGGAATGAGATGATGGGAGGAGCTTCTATTCTTGTTATCACAATTTCCAGCAGTGGACAAAATTTGGAAAACCCCTTTAAGACGGAAGAATGCGACCGGTTATCAACTGGTCCAGGCCGAGGAGAAGCTGTCAGTGGGATGAGTGACCGAGTGTAGAGACGTCCCTGCCCCCCATGACGACTACTATATGTCGCTAGTCTTCAGTGCTGACACCTCCTGATATCAGCCGCTCCTCTTATAACGCTCCAGGACTGATATAACCTCCAGACATTACATCATATGTGACTGATATCAGCAGCTCCTCTTATAACGCTCCAGTACTGATATAACCTCCAGAGACATTACATCACATGTGACTGATATCAGCCGCTCCTCTTATAACGCTCCAGTACTGATATAACCTCCAGAGACATTACATCATATGTGACTGATATCAGCCGCTCCTCTTATAACGCTCCAGCGCTGATATAACCTCCAGACATTACATCATATGTGACTGATATCAGCCGCTCCTCTTATAACGCTCCAGCGCTGATATAACCTCCAGACATTACATCATATGTGACTGATATCAGCCGCTCCTCTTATAACGCTCCAGCACTGATATAACCTCCAGAGACATTACATCATATGTGACTGATATCAGCCGCTTCTCTTATAACGCTCCAGCGCTGATATAACCTCCAGAGACATTACATCATATGTGACTGATATCAGCCGCTCCTCTTATAACGCTCCAGCGCTGATATAACCTCCAGACATTACATCATATGTGACTGATATCAGCCGCTCCTCTTATAACGCTCCAGCACTGATATAACCTCCAGAGACATTACATCATATGTGACTGATATCAGCCGCTCCTCTTATAACACTCCAGTACTGATATAACCTCCAGACATTACATTACATGTGACTGATATCAGCCGCTCCCCTTATAACGCTCCAGTACTGATATAACCTCCAGACATTACATGTGACTGATATCAGCCGCTCCCCTTATAACGCTCCAGGGTCACTGGATACTTTGTATCACAATTTACAATAGTTCATTGATCATCACATCTTGGGGAGGATTGTATGATTTATTTATTTTTTATTGGGGGGGGGGGCAGTGTTTGTCCCATTGTATCTCCTGACCTCTGCGCTCGTTACTCCCCCGCAGTGTTATCTGTGTGGTGGGAAGGGGCAGGAGACGGTGGTAAACAGATGACTTGAAGGTGACTCAGAAAACCTCAGGAGCCCTCCTGTAATAAGAGGGGGGGGGGGGGGGGGTCTTTATATTATCTGACCACTAGAGCCGGTGCACGGTGTAGAGGGCACAGCTAGTTTTGGCTGAGCACCGGGGTTGGATGTTTTCAGGCCATGCTGAGAGTTGTAGTTTTACAACAGGCTGGTCCAGCAGAGAACAGATTGTAGCTGGTCCAATGTTACCGCTGCAGTAGTAGTAGATCTGTCACTGCTGGGAGTGATTGTCTCCTCACCAGTGTTGATGGGAGGTCGGGGGCAGGGTATTTGGGGCAGTGAAGTCTCCTCCAGTGTCTTCTGTATCCCACAGTAAATGTACAGAGAGGAGGTTCGGACAACGCAAACCAGCAACGAACGAGCCGGGCGGCACCGAGGAGCAGCCATAAAGGGTCTGAAAGGTGCAGGTACCATCTGAAGAATGGGACCACAAGTGCAGGCCGGCCCCCTCTGGGACTAGCTCCTGTAATACCTTTATGGCATAGCCCTTGGGTACGCCTTAAGTCCAGACACACATGAGTTGGATAAATGTGAGAGGTCCGTTCTGACCTCCGCTCCTCTGACGGGATCCCACAGCACTAGGGATCATGCACAAAATTGCGAACTCGCAAAACACGGATACAGGCCATGTGCATTCTGCATTTTGGGGAACAGAACTTCCGGCTCATAATAGAACTGTCCTAACCTTGTCCGTAATACGGACATTAATGGGATATGTTCTAGTAATGGTATAAATTACTTTTTTTATGCAGACTTATTGAAGTGAATGGATCTGCATACGGGCCTAAAAAAAAAAAAATGCATGGAAACGTGCATGAGCCCTTATACTGATTTATAACGCTGTGTGACCCTGAGAGTCCTGGAATCTATTCACTGACAGCATTCGATCAGTGCAATACGATAGATTCCAGGACTCTATTACACCTGACGATTCTTGTCCTGGGTGGGAATACCCCTTTAAGTGATGGACTGACAGGTGCAGTGTGTCCCTCACATCACCAGGAGAGATGTAGATCCAGAATGAATGACAGCAAGCAGAGATCTTGAAACCCTAAGGCCTCTTTAACACGGGCGTTGCGGGAACATGCACGATTTTTCCGCGCGAGTGCAAAACATTGTAATGCGTTTTGCACTCGCGTGAGAAAAATCGCGCATGTTTGGTACCCGAACTTCTTCACAGAAGTTCGGGCTTGGGATCGGTGTTCTGTAGATTTGTATTATTTTCCCTTATAACATGGTTATAAGGGAAAATAATAGCATTCTTAATACAGAATACATAGTACAATAGCGCTGGAGGGGTTAAAAAATAATTTAACTCACCTTAATCCACTTGATCGCGCAGCCGGCATCGCTTTCTTTGCTGTGTGCAGGAACAGGACCTGTGGTGACGTCACTCCGGTCGTCACATGATCTTTTACCATGGTGATAGATCATGTGATGACCGGAGTGACGTCACCACAGGTCCTGTTCCTGCACACAGCAAAGAAAGAAATCAGAAGCGATGCCGGCTGCGCGATCAAGCGGATTAAGGTGAGTTAAATTATAAAAAAAAATAAAAAATTATTAACCCCTCCAGTCCCATTGTACTATGTATTCTGTATTCAGAATGCTATTATTTTCCCTTATAACCATGTTATAAGGGAAAATAATAAAGATCGGGTCTCCATCCCAATCGTCTCCTAGCAACCGTGCGTGAAAATCGCACCGCATCCGCACTTGTTTGCAGATGCTTGCGATTTTCACGCAACCCCATTCACTTCTATGGGGCCTGCGTTACGTGAAAAACGCAGAATATAGAGCATGCTGCGATTTTCACGCAACGCACAAGTGATGCGTGAAAAGCACCGCTCATGTGAACAGCCCCATAGAAATGAATGGGTCGGTATTCAGTGCGGGTGCAATGCGTTCACCTCCCGCATCGCATCCGCGCGGAAAACTCGCTCGTGTGAAAGGGGCCTAAGGACTTATTTACTGAAACCAGGATGGGGAGCGACAATCCCACCTATAATCAGGATCCCGGGGCCAGACCCCACCGATAACTGCTATTCTACTAATACGACATGAGAACACTACAGTCATCCTCTCCCCTGAAATGGCTGATAACAGGGAGCAATAGACTGTATTCTCCTGTCCTACAGTCATCCTCTCCCCTGAAATGGCTAATAACAGGGGGCAATAGACTGTATTCTCCTGTCCTACAGTCATCCTCTCCCCTGAAATGGCTGATAACAGGGGGCAATAGATTGTATTCTCCTGTCCTACAGTCATCCTCTCCTCTGAAATGGCTGATAACAGGGAGCAATAGACTGTATTCTCCTGTCCTACAGTCATCCTCTCCTCTGAAATGGCTGATAACAGGGAGCAATAGACTGTATTCTCCTGTCCTACAGTCATCCTCTCCTCTGAAATGGCTGATAACAGGGGGCAATAGACTGTATTCTCCTGTCCTACAGTCATCCTCTCCTCTGAAATGGCTGATAACAGGGGGCAATAGACTGTATTCTCCTGTCCTACAGTCATCCTCCCCCTGAAATGGCTGATAACAGGGAGCAATAGACTGTATTCTCCTGTCCTACAGTCATCCTCTCCCCTGAAATGGCTGATAACAGAGGGCAATAGACTGTATTCTCCTGTCCTACAGTCATCCTCTCCCCTGAAATGGCTGATAACAGAGGGCAATAGACTGTATTCTCCTGTCCTACAGTCATCCTCTCCCCTGAAATGGCTGATAACAGGGAGCAATAGACTGTATTCTCCTGTCCTACAGTCATCCTCTCCCCTGAAATGGCTGATAACAGGGGGCAATAGACTGTGTTCTCCTGTCCTACAGTCATCCTCTCCCCTGAAATGGCTGATAACAGGGAGCAATAGACTGTATTCTCCTGTCCTACAGTCATCCTCTCCCCTGAAATGGCTGATAACAGGAGCAATAGACTGTATTCTCCTGTCCTACAGTCATCCTCTCCCCTGAAATGGCTGATAACAGGGGGCAATAGACTGTATTCTCCTGTCCTACAGTCATCCTCTCCCCTGAAATGTCTGATAACAGGGGACAATAGACTGTATTCTCCTGTCCTACAGTCATCCTCTCCCCTGAAGTGGGTGATAACAGGGGGCAATAGACTGTATTCACTTGATCCTGGTGGGAAGGGGGTTTCCAGGGGCCCCAGTGCAGCCTCTGTGACGCCATCTACCATTTTTAACACTAGGGTCGTCTTAGGGGCCTTTGGCTCCCCCCCCAGGACTCTGCTGCTTCCTCTGCAACCTCCGGTATCTGCAGGACTCTCCTGACTTTTGGAAGCTCCCTTAAAGGGGTTCTTCAGGCTTGTACTATTGATGAGCTATCCTCAGGATTGGTCACCAGTATCAGATCTGTGGGGGTCTGACACCCGCCACCTCCGCCGATCAGCTGGTTGAAGAGAAGGCCGCGGACTGTGCGAGTGCAGCCTTCCCGTCATGGATTAGCTGCTCGCCTGAGGAGACGTCCTCTATTAAAATCCTGGAAAACCCCTTTAAACGAAACATCTAAACTGGACATATGTGTTCAGCTTGGGGTATTGAAACCGCCTGCTGGGAGTAGTAGTCCCTCTGGTCCAATGCAGCTCTTCCTCTCTTCTGCGTCGTCACGTGTGTTATGGAGTCTGGAGTTATCTTAATGGGGGGTTTATCTCGGCTTCGCTCCTGATTTGGCGTTTCCAGGTCAGAGCAGTCATCAGGTTTGTATCTTCTGGTCTGAATATCACCCCCATCGTCTGCGGCTCTATTTATAAGGTGGCAGCATACTCTGCAGAGCATCTGTCTGGAGCTGCAGAGCTTGCAATCAGAATGCCCCCCCGCTCCGCTCCAGACTAGAAAGAAAGGGAGTCTGATTTAAAGGGGTATTCTCATTTAATGATTTAACAGTGATCATTTTTCTAAATATATTTAATTAACTAATTCCCACCCCTTAGAAGAAAATAAACCTAATATACTTACCTGACTGTTGTCTTCCGTCTCCCCTGGTTACGGCCACCGCTCTTCTCAGGAATCGCGGTGGCTGCGCTTGCGCAGACTACTTCTTCTCTTCTCCCGGCCGGCCGTGCGCAGTCCCGAAAGCGCACACCGAGGCCGCGCATGCGCTAAGGTAATTTCTTCCTGGCCAGTATAATTGCCAGGAAGAAGTCACCAGGGCGCATGCGCGGCCTCGGCGTGCGCGTTCAGTCCAGCGCGCTGCCTGGCCGGGAGAAGACTTCAATCAAGATGGAGCCCGCCGAGTGCTGAAACCAGGAAGTGGACAGCGCGCCGGGAGCAGGTAAGTATGAAACGGCGTGTTGATAATACCCCTTTAACAATAAATGTGAGGCTCCTCCCCTTATTGAGGCTCCTCCCCTTATTGAGGCTCCTGCTCCTCTGACACAATTTCCTGATCATCTTCATCTTTCTCGCTGGTTCTTTTGCTTCTTGTACTTTAATCTTCTGTCTTTGCTGAAATAGAAATCCTCTCTCCATGTGTTGACTTCCTGCTGAGTATGTGCTAAGAATCAGAGCTGTAGTGTAAAGTATGGTGGAGAGAGCGCAGCATCCTGACCTGGAGTTACTGATTATGTCTTGATGGAGCAGGTGATATTCTGGCTCCTCCTGATTCCGATTGTTGCGGTATAATATAGCGCTATCAGCCCTTGGGGTGTCACGGAATCGCTTGTGTTCTGATGGCCTCCCCGCTGTCTGATCAGTCGCCCCCTTCAGGTGTGGGCCTGTCCCTGCAGGTTCGGGGATGACGTAGTGGTTCATGTTCAGACACACGACTGTCCTTGGCATAGACTTCATTTGATGAAACCAGTTTGTATCAGTAGATGAGTCACTGGTTTCTAGAGCCGGCGTCTGTGCTCCTTCCCTCCTCAGTCCCGGCTCCGTCCGGTGACTATTGTCGCCATCGCTCCCGGAAACATTTGATTTATCATTTATTGTTTTCCTCATTTATAAATTAGTTTTTTGTTTCTTTGTTTTCTGCAGCCAAAAGATGTTGAGTTTTTTCCGGCGCACACTTGGGCGCCGGTCCATTCACCGCTATGCCGAGAAGGAACGTCTTCGGGAGGCCCAGAGAGCCGTCACCCACATACCAGCTGCTGGCGATGCCAGGTCCATCATCACCTGTAGGGTCTCCCTTCTGGATGGGAGTGATGTCAGCGTGGATCTGCCGGTGAGTGTGAGTCTTAAAGAGACGTTTCCTATTTGTTTAGTCTTGTAAGATTCTCAACAGACGCAGAGTAACAAGAAATAATGGCGGCCATTAACTGTAATAAGATGTGGCTGATATCATCCCTCTAATAATGCTGCCGTAAAGTAATAAGATGTGACCAATATCAGTGGCTGGACTGTAATAAGATGTGAATGATCGACCATTCCTCTTATAATGCTGCTATACTATAAGGAGTGAATGATATCTGTCTCTTGGCTTGTAATGCTGCTGTACTGTAATAAGATGTGACTGATATCAGCTGCTGTACTGTAATAAGATGTGACTGATATCAGCTGCTGTACTGTAATAAGATGTGACTGATATCAGCTGCTGTACTGTAATAAGATGCGACTCACATGTGTCTCTTGGCTTATAATGCTGCTACACTGTAATAATATATGACTGATGTTATGATGCTGCCATAAAGTAATGACGTGACTGATATCTGCTGCTGTACTGTAATAAGATGTGACCTATTGGGCGCTCTTCTTATACCTCTGTTGTAGTATAATAAGCTGATGACAGCTCCTTTTAATAACTGTTATATTGAGGCAGCCGGTTCCCTCTGGTTCCTCCCTGACCCGCTGCGTCTGCTGTCCGACTGGTTCTGTCTGTGTTCTTCACTCTCTGACAGTCTCTTATAATAACGGCTGTCTGGGAGAGCTGGAGACGCCTGTCACATTATCAGCTGAGAGAGAGAACATCCCAGGAAATCCGGGACTCGTCCGTATCTGGGAAAGCTGGGTGCTGCTGACACCTAGAATCAGCATTACGGCTCCTTTCCTGATCCTGTGCGATGACCCCCGGAGGACTCCTGTATTATCATCCCTGGTTGTTGGAGCTGATACAATGTATCACAGGGGTGAGGTCATGTGACCCAGAGAATTGTTCCCGGATTTGTCAGGTGGAACCAGAAGAACGACTTTTGTGACTGAACTGGCAAATATTTTAGGTGATATGATGTCCCCAATAGCAGCGCCAGTCAGGGGTGCAGAGGAAGCAGTCACACCCGGGCCCTGGTGGCTCAGGGGCCCGACAACCCCTCTGCCAAATAAGAAGACACCGGTAGGCGGGGGCTCGGTAATGTACTTTAAACAGGGGCCCAGGAGATACAAGTTGCCCCTTTGGTCAATCGGCCACTTTCTTATACTTTGTCTTGTATTCAGTTTTTAAGCTCTCTGCTTGCTCTCAATGAATGGAAATATTCTTTCTTATATTAAGCTGAGAACTTCTACCGATCTAATATACTATACCCACAGCTGAGGGTTTGTTACAGTGCATCAGTCTAGAATAGACTATCCTTGTGAACTCTACACATCCGCTCACAGATCTCTCCTGTATTGGTTTGCTACAATGTGTCAGTCTACTCTGAATGCAGTTATGGTAGACTCCCGGCTGTGAGAAGTATTAGGTCTGTACAGAAGTTTAGCCTCGGGATGTAAACAATGTTCAAGCAAGCAGAGATCTTGAAAATTGTCTAATGCCGGGTCTGAGGTGGCAACGTATGACGAAAGGCTTGAAAGAGCGCCCCCGGCTGGCGTTCCCTGTGCCATGACTTTGCATTAGGCTCAATACCAAGGGCCACCCCGGGGGAAGGGGACAGGGCGAATATATCCCCCGCGGAGCTGCTCTTTCTCTGCCGTCGGGGTCATTTTCAAGTTACCATAAAGTGCAGATTCCCATTGTGTGGCAGGAAGTGGTTTGGGGCCGGTTTGCACCTCGCTGGGATGTTTGCGGAGTCCTCAGTTACACAAGTCGGCAAAGGGTTCAGGCAACTGAAATAAACCACAAATAACAGCGAAAGTTAAACATTCACCAGCTGCGGACGCCGCTCCAGTTTCCATTCTGTGACCGCAGTTAAAGGCGCGAAACATAGGGAGAATAGGAAACCCCCGTTCTTTACACTGCAGGCTGCATCCAGAGAACTAGAAATGTTATAAAATGTTTTAGAACCTGTTCACAAACCTGTGGCTCTCCAGCTGCTGTGAAACTGCAACTCCCATCATGACCTGACGGGCATTTAACTCCTTTTTTGCTGGTGTGGCCGCCACGATGTATATGTATAGCTCTGCTGGTCTATGCTATGAGGAAGAGGTTTTTGGGCCTAGGTATGACTGCAGCCTCTACACCTCCTGGTACTGCCCCAGTACATGCATCACACCCTCAGATACAGCAGCTGTATCTAATCCCATCATGTGTGATGCTTTATCTGATCCTATCCTGTGTGATACCGTCTGCTGAGCTGTGTATCTAATCCCATCATGTGTGATGCTGTATCTGATCTTGTATATAAAACTGTGTGCTAAACTGCTGTATCTAATCCTATCCTGTGTGATACTGTCTGCTAAACTGCTGTATCTAATCCTATCCTGTGTGATACAGTCTGCTGAGCTGAGCTGTGTATCTAATCCTATCCTTTGTGATACAGTCTGCTGAGCTGTGTATCTAATCCTATCCTGTGTGATACCGTCTGCTGAGCTGTGTATCTAATCCTATCCTTTGTGATACCGTCTGCTGAGCTGTGTATCTAATCCCATCCTGTGTGATACTGTCTGCTGAGCTGTGTATCTAATCCCATCCTGTGTGATACTGTCTGCTGAGCTGTGTATCTAATCCTATCCTTTGTGATACAGTCTGCTGAGCTGTGTATCTAATCCCATCCTGTGTGATACTGTCTGCTGAGCTGTGTATCTAATCCTATCCTGTGTGATACCGTCTGCTGAGCTGTGTATCTAATCCCATCCTGTGTGATACTGTCTGCTGAGCTGTGTATCTAATCCCATCCTGTGTGATACTGTCTGCTGAGCTGTGTATCTAATCCTATCCTGTGTGATACCGTCTGCTGAGCTGTGTATCTAATCCCATCCTGTGTGATACTGTCTGCTGAGCTGTGTATCTAATCCCATCCTGTGTGATACTGTCTGCTGAGCTGTGTATCTAATCCTATCCTGTGTGATACTGTCTGCTGAGCTGTGTATCTAATCCTATCCTGTGTGATACTGTCTGCTGAGCTGTGTATCTAATCCCATCCTGTGTGATACTGTCTGCTGAGCTGTGTATCTAATCCTATCCTGTGTGATACCGTCTGCTGAGCTGTGTATCTAATCCTATCCTGTGTGATACTGTCTGCTGAGCTGTGTATCTAATCCTATCCTGTGTGATACTGTCTGCTGAGCTGTGTATCTAATCCTATCCTGTGTGATACTGTCTGCTGAGCTGTGTATCTAATCCTATCCTGTGTGATACCGTCTGCTGAGCTGTGTATCTAATCCCATCCTGTGTGATACTGTCTGCTGAGCTGTGTATCTAATCCTATCCTGTGTGATACCGTCTGCTGAGCTGTGTATCTAATCCCCCTCATGTGATTTCTGCAGTACTTTGTCTCGGGGGCTGCGGTCGGTTGAGTCCGAGGTGTCTCCGGACATGTGAGGCTCCACGGTTCCTGTGCCTCTTGTTGGGCAGGAGGAGTGGCACGAGGTGCAGCCCCTGTGTCCAGGACAATGGCCGCGGCTCAGCTCTCATTAAGAGACACAAAGAGGCTTTTCAGCCATTGCCCAGCCGGTGCCCGTCCTGCAGCGAGGAGCCCCTGCCCTGCACCCCCTCCCTGTTCAGGGCCACCGCATTCCTCCTCACTCCCAGTCCTGACCTGCGCAATAGAGAGCGGAACCAGTAAGAAACCAGTTCTCCAGCATTTATCTGCATCCTTCACTCTGATGATGGTTTCTTAAGTGTTGATGAAGGAATGCCAGAAAATTCCTGCCCTGATCTTAAAACAATGACCAGCAGGAACTGCGCTGTAACTGGGAAAGCTGGGTGAAAACCAGTATGGCTGACAATACTGCTCCTGGATGAATCCTTGAAACCAGTTGACTCCTGGCCTACCAGCCATGTCCATGGTCACCCAGCTTTCCCAGTAGACTTGTAAGGCCTTCTCCTCCCTGGCTGATAACACAGGACAATAGCCGACACTTCTTCCTGGTTGATACATTTCCAGCATTTTGTATCTTCTCGTGGAGTTTTTCTTCTTCTGCCGCAATGCTTGATGCTGGGGTTGCTGGGTCATGTAGTGCGGGTGTCTATACGAAGTCTGGCCCCTCTGAGGGTTAATTCCTGGTTTTCTCTTCTGTTTTAGAAAAAAGCCAGAGGTCAGGAGCTGTTTGATCAGATCATGTACCACCTGGACCTGATCGAGATCGATTACTTTGGGTTACAGTTCATGGATTCAGCACAAGTGGCGGTAAGTTGGGGTCTTGAGGGGGGCGGTAAGTTGGTGCGTTGGAGCCCCCCCTCTTGTACTTGATTCGGTATGTTCAGTGCAGTGTACGGATTTCCCCAGAATTGCAGCAATTAACCATTTCTGTTCCAGCAAGATGACCTTGTTCTGTGGCCCCAGCGCTCGTGTTCTCAGAGCCAGGCTGGTGCGGTGCAGGCCTCGGGTGGGGGAGGCTGGGGGGGGGGGGGGTGAGGAGCTCCGGCTGTTTTTCTTCATCTAGGAGCCTGTTTTCTTTCATCTCCTCCACATTCCTGGGCTGGAATTGAGCAGCTCGGAGACAGGCACCGAGAGGTGCGGGGGTCCCCCTCCTCCTGTCGGAGCAAAGTGAGGGCTGGGAAGGGTCAAGTGACAACTACAGGAAGCAAAGCGGAGTGTGATCCCGAACGTTATAATCAGCGATCGCACCAGAACATTAATACCGTGTGCCCCCTCTGCGCTGACCCATCAGACCCCACGTGACCTCCGAGGTGCCCTGTCTGTGGTATCGGATCCTGTAAGCTGCTCGGATCCCGCAGATGACGATCGGATTGAGATCTGGGAATTTGGAGACAAGTCACCACCTTGATCTCATTGTCATGTTCCTCATTCCTGACTCCCCTGTACACATGCATGCAGGCCTCAGCCGAGTATGCATGTGTTATCTGTGGTGTTACATAGGACTGCTGAAAAACCTATTGTGTTTTCTCTACTCAAGAAGCGATTAAAGGGTATGTTAGATGGGCAAATTTTCTGCAATATGAACACTCGTTACCCATCATCTTGCAGTCCAAGGGTCCATTCAGACGTCCGCAAGTGTTTTGCGGTCCGCAAATTGCAGTTCTGCAAAACACTGGACCGCACATGTCTTTTCTTGTCCGTGTCTGCGGACAAGAATAGGACATGCTCTATTTTTTTTGCGGGGCTGCGGAACGGAAGTGCGGATGCGGACAGCACACTGTGTGCTGTCCGCATCCGCACTTCCGTTCCGCGGCCCCATTGAAAATGAATGGGTCTGCAAAATTACGGACATGTGAATGAACCCTAATACTGCTGAAAGATCTGGATTTGCCGCCAGCACCCCGCTGTCCTGCATGTAATAGCGTCTGGCGTCTCCCGGGAGGAAACTCTTCCCTCCTGACAATCACTTTCAGCATCGGGGTGTCTAATACACCCTGTAGAGACCGACCCAGCTCTGCTACATCCTGTAGTTTCTGTAGTGTCGTACCCATCGCTGCCGTCCATCTGATGGTTTTATCGTGGGCACTCGGGCTGCCCCCCATACACATTAGATTATTATGTTCTACCATCTGAACCCAAATATTGATGTCCCTGTACGAGAACCAAGAGGAGGTGTAAGGGCGATGCGCCATATCTATTGCATGCTGGTCGCCATCTCGGTAATTTGGCGCAGTTTACTTGCGCTCCTTTATTTTTGCCATTCTTCTTATGACGCCATCAGTGAGATTTCCTCGGGTCTCCCCCATAAACCTCCTGCCGATTTTCTCGGATCCTCAATGTAACTTTATTTCTTAATTGTCTCATAAACGTTGTAACAATTTACTGAACCGTGAGTTAACTCTTCCCCTCCCTGTCTCTCCACAGCACTGGCTGGACAACACCAAGAGCATCAAAAAGCAGGTGAAGAGTAAGTACAGCGCCCGCGACGTCTCACGGCAGATCGGGGCACCTGTCCTGTCAGTGCTGTATTAGGGGTGCCCTGCAAAATGCCAGTCACACCTGGATTTTATTGTCATGTCCCCTTTAAGAGACCTTGAACTTGGCCTAATCCTGTCTGGTCCATATGCTGCACCGCAGGCGCCCAGCACTTCCCTGACATTACAGTAAATTATCGTCCGCTCTGCCACCTTGGTGCGGGGGAGGGGGCCGGAGGAATGCCATGCTTGATGAGCACAATTATTGGTCACATCCATGTAAAATGACTTAATTGGGCGAAGGTCGTTCTGCATTCCTCATTCTCTGATGCCTGAAATTAGGGAGCAGCTGAGGTCACGATCGGGGAGAGACGTCCCCGGCCAGTCACATGACCGCGGCTGCAGACGCCGCGGCGGTTAGGGACCCTTTCATTTATCCATCCTCTATAATAAAATCCCTCTGTGCCTGCGATGTGTCCATGCGTGTGTGCCGCTGTTGCATGCGCGCCGGCCAATAGAATCGCAGCGCACCACACGCGGCCGCACCGCCCACATCAGTGCGCCGGAGAACAGACACTGGAGAGAAAGAAGCACTCTACCACTGATTGGTGAAAGAGGCGGTAAGGGGGCTACCTGGAGCAGAGACCACCCTAACAGGGGCATGACAGGAGGTGGAAGTGGCATGAGCACAGGCACCAGAGGGAGGAAGGGCATCTGGAGCAGGGGCACTACAAGGGGGAGGGGCACTGAGGGGGCATCTGGAACTAAAGGGGAGGCACTTGGAGCAGGGGTACTCGGGGAGGGGGGGTCCTGGATGTAGGGAGAGTAGGGGCGATGGGGGTTTACCTGGACCAGGGGGCAGTTGGTGGGGGTTTACCTGAAGCAGGGCAGGGGGCAGTTGATGGGGGGGGGCGGGGGTTTACCTGGAGCAGGGCAGGGGGCAGTTGATGGGGGGGGGGGGGGGTTACCTGGAGCAGGGCAGGGGGGCAGTTGATGGGGGGGGGGGGTTTACCTGGAGCAGGGCAGGGGGCAGTTGATGGGGGGGGGGGGGGGGGGTTTACCTGGAGCAGGGCAGGGGGCAGTTGATGGGGGGGGGGGGGGGGGGGGGGGTTTACCTGGAGCAGGGCAGGGGGCAGTATCACTAGAGGCAAACACCAAGCCTGCGGCAGCCCCCTGCACTCGACACCTGATGCCGCTGCCGCCTCAGAGCTGAGCCCCGGGGAGCGAGTCTTCCGTCGGGCGGCCTCCTCTAGCAGAAGTGCCCGGGCTCTGGAAGAGGAGGGAGGAGGGAGCAGCGTGCAGGCTGCAGAAACTGCAGGATCTGGTGATGGCGCCGCTGCGGGTGCTGGAGCCGTACAGAGGCATGCACTGCGGCCTGTCAGGTAACGGGAGCACCTGGTGCGGGGTACAGCTGTGTAATGAGCGTTTCGGGTGGCGCGTGGAGCACCGTGTGCTGATTGGTCGCCGCGCATGCGCAGTTTATCAGCACGCACACAGGGCTTTTATTATTATTATACATTGTGTTTGAGGGAATCAATGGTACAAGCGATCTCTTATAATAAAAGCCCTGTGTGCGTGTGTGCCGATAATTGAACTGCACAAGCGCGGTGAGCCAACCAATCATCACATGGCGCTCCACACCTGCACGCCACCAAATCACCGCCGCTCGCAGGTTATTTTGTGCTCTCCACGTTGGCGCACTGCCCTTACTGTCCGTGCATCAGAGCTACACACAGACAGCAGCCGCTGCCACCAGTCACAGTGCCAGCCGTCTTAGCGCCACCAGTCACAAAATTGCAAATCCTTTAATTTGCCCTATACTCCAGTCACATCCAGAGCTGCATCCACAAACCTGCTGACCTCCGGACCGCTTTCAGGCTGCAAGGTGGCAAACCTTCCTGGTAAAATTGGTAGCAGGTAAGCAGCGGCATGGCGTGGACAGGCCATGTGTATTCTGTGCATGTCCCTGGTCTGTGTGGAGCATGCTCGGCTGCAGTGCATTGTGGGAAGTGTAGCATACTTTCTATTTAGTAGACCGTGCGGACAGGTATGAACAGATGCCAGGACGCAAATATATATTGATGTG
Source organism: Bufo bufo (assembly GCF_905171765.1). NCBI lineage: Eukaryota > Metazoa > Chordata > Amphibia > Anura > Bufonidae > Bufo > Bufo bufo. Next base: position 229,928,774 of record NC_053395.1, read on the forward strand.
GAAAAACGTGCCAGAAAGAAGCACTCCGCAAGATTTTGAATGCAGCTCTGGGTGTGACTGGAGTATAACATATTGGTTTATTGGAGCTGATTAGCAATCTGTAGATGACGCAGAAAGCCTTGGGTGCTTCTACAAGTAAGGAAATAAGAGGAGAGCTGGCATCGGCTATATGGGGGGAGGGGTGTTTGTTGTTTTGGGCAGAGTTTCCCTTTAATGATGAAATATACATTTTGCAATAATCTGCATGGCCCCGTTCCCTGCCGCCGCGCAGCTGTACGGCTTCAGAACTCCGGATTAATCTGCTTGTGTCCGATTTAATTGTATAATTGTGGAGGCTGAGATGATGCTGACGCGGGGTGAGTGCGGGGCGCGTGCGGGTCACTGCTTCTGCCGGCGTCCATCACATAAACCTGACGCTTGATGTTTCTCCTGCAGTCGGCCCTCCGTACTGTCTGCACCTGCGCGTCAAGTTCTACTCCTCCGAGCCCAACAACCTGCGGGAGGAGCTCACCAGGTCAGTATCACAGGGTGGGCTTAGATACAGTATCGCACAGGACGGGATTAGATACACAGCTCAGCAGACGGTATCACACAGGATAGGATTAGATACACAGCTCAGCAGACAGTATCACACAGGACAGGATTAGATACACAGCTCAGCAGACAGTATCACACAGGATAGGATTAGATACACAGCTCAGCAGGCAGTATCACACAGGACAGGATTAGATACACAGCTCAGCAGGCAGTATCACACAGGATAGGATTAGATACACAGCTCAGCAGGCAGTATCACACAGGATAGGATTAGATACACAGCTCAGCAGGCAGTATCACACAGGATAGGATTAGATACACAGCTCAGCAGGCAGTATCACACAGGATAGGATTAGATACACAGCTCAGCAGACAGTATCACACATGATGGGATTAGATACACAGCTCAGCAGACAGTATCACACAGGACAGGATTAGATACACAGCTCAGCAGACAGTATCACACATGATGGGATTAGATACACAGCTCAGCAGACAGTATCACACAGGACAGGATTAGATACACAGCTCAGCAGACAGTATCACACAGGACAGGATTAGATACACAGCTCAGCAGACAGTATCACACAGGACAGGATTAGATACACAGCTCAGCAGACTGTATCACACATGATGGGATTAGATACACAGCTCAGCAGGCAGTATCACACAGGATAGGATTAGATACACCATCTGGAGCTGGTAGCGGTGTATCGCTCTTCTTCCTTTGTACATTATTCTTTTTAGGTCGTTTTCTCACTGATTTGATTTTTTTCTTTTTTTTTTTTTCAGATATTTGTTTGTTCTGCAACTAAAACAAGATATTTTCAGTGGAAAGTAAGTGCCCCCCCCCCCCCTCCATGTTCACTATGTATTTTTATTCATTGTCTATATAATGTTTGTTGCATTGCAAAGTGAAAATCCTTCTGTAAGGAAAGGGTTAATTGTACAGTGTATTTTGTGGAAACTATAAACTAATCTATTGATAGAGAGTTATATATAAAAAATGGTCTCTTTAAAGGGCCACTCCTCTCAGAATAAAACTCGGCGGCCTCTACACAACGTCGCTTAGTTGCCCCTGGAAACAGTTTTACGACGATTGTTCTTGAAAAGGGAGAATTGCCGTATTTTTCACCCTATAAGACGCACCTAGGTTTTTGAGGAGGAAAATAAGAAAAGAAAAAAATTTAACCAAAAGGTGTGCTTTTGGTGGGTTTTGAATTAATGGGGGATCTGTGGATGGCACTGTTAATGGGGGATCTGTGGATGGCACTGTTAATGGGGGATCTGTGGATGGCACTGTTAATGGGGGATCTGTGGATGGCACTGTTAATGGGGGATCTGTGGATGGCGCTGTTTATGGGGGAGATCTGTGGATGGCGCTGTTTATGGGGGAGATCTGTGGATGGCGCTGTTTATGGGGGAGATCTGTGGATGGCGCTGTTTATGGGGGAGATCTGTGGATGGCGCTGTTTATGGGGGAGATCTGTGGATGGCGCTGTTTATGGGGGAGATCTGTGGATGGCGCTGTTTATGGGGGAGATCTGTGGATGGCGCTGTTTATGGGGGAGATCTGTGGATGGCGCTGTTTATGGGGGAGATCTGTGGATGGCGCTGTTTATGGGGGAGATCTGTGGATGGCGCTGTTTATGGGGGAGATCTGTGGATGGCGCTGTTTATGGGGGAGATCTGTGGATGGCGCTGTTTATGGGGGAGATCTGTGGATGGCGCTGTTTATGGGGGAGATCTGTGGATGGCGCTGTTTATGGGGGAGATCTGTGGATGGCGCTGTTTATGGGGGAGATCTGTGGATGGCGCTGTTTATGGGGGAGATCTGTGGATGGCGCTGTTTATGGGGGAGATCTGTGGATGGCGCTGTTTATGGGGGAGATCTGTGGATGGCGCTGTTTATGGGGGAGATCTGTGGATGGCGCTGTTTATGGGGGAGATCTGTGGATGGCGCTGTTTATGGGGGAGATCTGTGGATGGCGCTGTTTATGGGGGAGATCTGTGGATGGCGCTGTTTATGGGGGGGATCTGTGGATGGCGCTGTTTATGGGGGAGATCTGTGGATGGCACTGTTATGTCATCCACAGATCCCCCAATACACTGGCCCCGCCGCTCACCGCAGTATTTATAAACCATTAATCGCTGCGCTCTCCCCTGTTCCCCTGTATCCGGACAGCACTTATAGCAGGCAGAGCGGACGGCAGAAGTAACGTCACTCACTGACGTCGCGCGCCTGCTCCTCCCACTTTATAAATGAAGCAGGTGCGCGACGTCAGTGAGTGACGTTACTGCTGCCGTCCGCTCTGGAAGCTTGGTGGTAAGTGCTGTACGGCCCGGCGTTAGAGTACAGTGACTGCACCGGGCCCCTAGTTCCGGACTCCGGCCCCTCCTCTCTCCCGGCTCATACATCGCAGACTGCGGTGTAAAATGGAAGCATTCGCCCCATAAGACGCAGGGGCATTTCCCCCCACTTTTTTGGGGGGGAGGGGAGTGCGGGGAGTGCATCTTATGGAGCGAAAATTAAAAGTCCAAAGTCTGTTAAAAAGTTGCAGATTGTTTCATTATTCATTCTGCAAGGGTTAAGCTTCACACACGTCAATCTCTAAATTGGCGCCATGACATGCGCAGCATCCCTGACACAATGTGGGGGGGGGATTATATTTTCCCTTTTTCATTATTTTTTTTTTTTTTGTTTTGTTTTTGTTATTTTACATTTCCTTAAAGGGACAGGAGCACCTGTTCTACCTGGAGAGCGGTGATGGGATGTAGAGTCGTCCTGATGCCATTTGCTTTCTTTCTCTTCCAGGCTGGAGTGCCCGTTCGACACTGCTGTGCAGCTGGCGGCATACACGCTCCAAGGTAAGGGGCAGAGGCGGGGGGCACTGACTGCGCATGGGTCACATGTAGGTGTATTCTGTGCGCGGCACCCCTTTGGTTGGCACATTGGGGGGTGTTGGCCGGTAAGCCCCCTGTCTGGCTCTGGGCTCATAAGGAGATTGTGTTGAGATGAGACGGGACGTTAATCCGGATTTAGCAGCGTTGGCGCTGGCTCCCGGGAGACATGATATTTCCAGAGGAATCCTGTGTTAACCTTTTGTCGATCAGCGCTGTGGGAATTAACCCCTTGTGCCCAGACTGCCCCAAACGTTGCCAGCCACCCCGAGGGGTCGTGTTGCATCTCTATGGGTCATAAGTAGGGACAGAAGGGTCCTTGTGGGGATGCCCAATGCTAGGACATCACGGGGCCCCTTGAGACACTTCAGTCATTATTTTTCTCTTCCTCCAGTTGAACTCGGAGATTTTGACCCCACAGAGCACACGCCGGACTTGGTGTCGGAGTTTCGCTTTGTACCCACGCAGACAGAGGAGATGGAGCTCGCCGTGTATCAGAAGTGGAAGGAGTTCAGGTAGCGTCTTTTATAAATCCGGACCTTGTGAGCTAAATCGCGTCTTATACTCCAGTCACATCCAGAGCTGCAGCAATATTCTGCTTTCATAGCATCTGAAGAACCGATCCCCAGCAGCACGTCCCCTCCCTCCGCGCGCTGCATTGCATTGTGGGAGATGTTTACATTAATACCACGTTCCGTTCTCCTCCTCCTCCAGGGGTCAGACGCCCGCCGAGGCCGAAACAAATTATCTGAACAAAGCCAAGTGGCTGGAGATGTACGGCGTGGACATGCACATCGTGAAGGTGAGCGCCGCCATCTGCTGCACCAGTCCTTTCAGCGGAGAGGTTTCGTCGAAGATGAGCGGCGCCTGCGCTGTTCTTAAGTAACATCCACTTCATGGTTGTATGAACCTTAGATCTGTAGACCAGGGATCTGCTGCCTGTTGTGACACTACAACTCCCAGCATGTCATAAAAGATCCGGGCTGACTAACGCTAATGATAGGACACATAGAAAGGTTTGCCTCGGACTTATTTATGCTGTTCATAGCTTGCTATACAGGTGTCAGTCTTCACTGCAGTCCTAGTATTCTATTCGTAGAGAAGAACCGAAAAACCCTAAATACATGATGCAAAGTATTGTGGCAGCTGCAGTCAGTGTGGCCCCTGGGTATGCGCGACATCCGCTGTGTGAACGAGAGCCAAGCCCCGCCGCGGACAGCAGAGACACGGAGCAGTCACATGACTGATAACGCTCCGCGCCTCTCTCTGAGTTACTGCTCCGTGTCTCTGCTGTCCGCAGCCGGCCTGGGCGCTCATTCACGCAGCGGATGTCACGCATGGTATCCGCTCGTGTGACAGAGCCCTAAGGGTCCCCTGAGGGTCTGCACTTGGTACTGACCCCGCGTTCTCCACCACAGGCTCGAGACGGCAACGACTACCAGCTGGGACTGACCCCGACCGGAGTTCTGGTGTTTGAGGGGGAAACGAAGATCGGCTTGTTCTTCTGGTGAGTCTTGTTCGGAGCGCTCTCCTGTGGGTTTGGTTTTTAGGGAATTATGGGATTGCGCAGAATCGGTGACGCCGGACGCCAAGGGGTGAATCCAGCTTCGGGCCCTGCTAACTTTTTCTGCGGTGCCAGTTTTTAAATTTTCCATTTTGGGTCTGGACTTGTCAATGTGCAGTGCATGCTGGCAGCTCGGCTGGCATGTGTCTGCCAGGGGAGCGTTTTAGGGCATGCATGGCGTACGTTCTGTGGGGCAGACTCTATAGCGTCCAATGGGAGTATTAGTCTGACCAGTTGTGTATTGTAGTCCATCGTCCCATTGCTGCACCTACTGATGGTGGTTGTCATACTGGACTCTGCCACCAGGGGGCAGCACAGTCTCCTGCGCTCGTCACACCCGATCCCTTACATAAGGTGACGCGTTCTTCAGGAATGAGGACGATTGCGACATCTCCTGAAATATGTGAAATCGGATCGTCCTCTGCAGATGGACACCAGGGGGCGCTCCTCCCCGATACAAGGTACAGCTATAGGGGAGTGTGTGGAGCCGCGCTTCCTGCCCTTACAGGATCTGATACATTGTAACAAACTGCGGCGAACCATGAGATTATTAGATCACCGTTCCCCATAATCCAGATGACGGCGCTGCGGATTATCGGACACTTACCACTGGAGAGATTTCCAATGTTCTGTGGCTTTATAATAGACGATGTGTTTCAATTCACAACATTTTTAAGATCTGTGCTTGCTGTCGGTGAATGGGACAAAGCTGAAAACCTTCCCTGATCTAATGCTTCTCACAGCTGAGGGTTTGTTGCAATCATATCCAGTGTAGACAATCCTCCCTTTGTGCCCAGATCTCTCTCCTGTCCTGATGGTTTGTTACAGTGTATCGGTCTGAGGGTTGTCTAGACTGGACACAACTGTAACAAACCCTCAGCTGTGAGAAGTATTGGATTAGGTTTTTAAAATTGTGTAAACAGGAATGTTTCCCTTCACTGACAGCAAGCAAGAAGAATCTTGAAAACTATGAGAAATACAACTTATTAGACAATGCCCTGGATGTACGAATCGCGGTTTAGCGTGCGCCGACCTTATTTACTCCTCTATCTGATAATCCGGCACCTGTCTGATTAAAGGAATTAATTGTAACTCCGCCTTCTGCGCTCATTCCCAATCTTCTCTCGTAGGCCCAAAATAACTCGCCTGGACTTCAAGAAGTCGAGATTGACGCTGGTCGTGGTTGAGGATGATGAGCAGGTGAGGGAGTGAAGGGGCGGCCCTGGCGGGTAACGTGGCAACTCGCTGAGCTGTGTTGTTCTGGCCGCTAGAGGGCGCTGCTCTGGAGGCATTTGGAGTCTTGGCGCGGGTACAGAATAAGCCCTGCACCCAGCCTTCCCTTTAAGTAGTGCGCCCCCTTGTGATGATGTAGTGCGCCCCCTTGTGACCGTCTGGATCTTGTGACTAATTGTAACCTCCTTATTTAAAGGGCAAGGAGCAGGAACACACGTTTTGTTTCAAAATGGATCATCCCAAGGCGTGCAAGCATCTGTGGAAGTGTGCTGTGGAGCACCACTCCTTCTTCCGTCTCCGGGGGCCCACGCAGAAAGGCTCCAGCCGCTCCAGCTTTATACGGCTGGGGTCACGGTTCAGATACAGGTGTGCAGCATTACACACACAGTGCAACTATACGGGTCATACCCTGACCACCGTCATCAGGGCTGCGCAGCATTACACACACAGTGCAACTATACGGGTCATACCCGGAGCACCGTCATCAGGGCTGCGCAGCATTACACACACAGTGCAGCTATACAGGTCATACCCGGAGCACCGTCATCAGGGCTGCGCAGCATTACACACACAGTGCAGCTATACGGGTCATACCCGGAGCACCGTCATCAGGGCTGCGCAGCATTACACACACAGTGCAGCTATACAGGTCATACCCGGAACACCGTCATCAGGGCTGCGCAGCATTACACACACAGTGCAGCTATACGGGTCATACCCTGACCACAGTCATCAGGGCTGCGCAGCATTACACACACAGTGCAACTATACGGGTCATACCCGGAGCACCGTCATCAGGGCTGCGCAGCATTACACACACAGTGCAGCTATACGGGGTTATACCCGGAGCACCGTCATCAGGGCTGCGCATCATTACACACACAGTGCAACTATACGGGTCATACCCTGACCACCGTCATCAGGGCTGCGCAGCATTACACACACAGTGCAGCTATACGGGGTTATACCCGGAGCACCGTCATCAGGGCTGCGCAGCATTACACACACAGTGCAACTATACGGGTCATACCCTGACCACAGTCATCAGGGCTGCGCAGCATTACACACACAGTGCAGCTATACGGGTCATACCCGGAGCACCGTCATCAGGGCTGCGCAGCATTACACACACAGTGCAGCTATACGGGGTCATACCCGGACTGCCTTCATCAGGGCTGTGCAGCATTACACACACAGTGCAGCTATACGCGTCATACCCGGAGCACCTTCATCAGGGCTGCGCAGCATTACACACACAGTGCAGCTATACGGGTCATACCCGGAGCACCGTCATCAGGGCTGTGCAGCATTACACACACAGTGCAGCTATACGGGTCATACCCGGAGCACCGTCATCAGGGCTGTGCAGCATTACACACACAGTGCAGCTATACGGGTCATACCCGGAGCACCTTCATCAGGGCTGTGCAGCATTACACACACAGTGCAGCTATACGGGTCATACCCGGACCACCGTCATCAGGGCTGTGCAGCATTACACACACAGTGCAGCTATACGGGTCATACCCGGACCACCGTCATCAGGGCTGTGCAGCATTACACACACAGTGCAGCTATACGGGTCATACCCGGACCACCGTCATCAGGGCTGTGCAGCATTACACACACAGTGCAGCTATACGGGTCATACCCGGAGCACCGTCATCAGGGCTGCGCAGCATTACACACACAGTGCAGCTATACGGGTCATACCCGGAGCACCTTCATCAGGGCTGCGCAGCATTACACACACAGTGCAGCTATACGGGTCATACCCGGAGCACCGTCATCAGGGCTGTGCAGCATTACACACACAGTGCAGCTATACGGGTCATACCCGGAGCACCTTCATCAGGGCTGCGCAGCATTACACACACAGTGCAGCTATACGGGTCATACCCGGAGCACCGTCATCAGGGCTGCGCAGCATTACACACACAGTGCAGCTATACGGGTCATACCCGGACTGCCTTCAACCTTATTATCTAGGTTACACATTTGTCACCCTTTTTGATTTACTTTGCATCAGATGTTACTCTAGTCATGACCAGAGCTGCACTCCCAATTTTGCTCCCAAGCGATCCGCTTGGGAAAAAGATCCTTCGTCAGTATGCGATGCAGAAACTTGTACTATTCTGAATGCAGCTCTGGATGTAACTAGAGTATAAGATGACCAGAAAGCAGAGTGACTGAACGTTACCTGTGAAGTTCAGCAATAAAGACAGATGTAGCAGAGCTGGATCAGCGATTTTACTGTTTAGTGGCCCTCTTCACTGATTTTACCTGCAGTCCTATGTAAGTTGCGGTGGCTGCTCCGATCTGCCAGCTATTTTGCGGGTCACAAGCGTTATAAGCGCCCCGCTGTCCACTGTAGCAGTCGGAGTTCCTCTTTATTCCTTGTGGTCTTCAGTTTCTCACTTTGTTTCTTTACAGCGGGAAAACTGAATACCAGACGACAAAATCCAGCAAACCGCGGCGTTCGTCGTCCTTCGAGCGCAGACCCAGCAAACGCTACTCGCGGAGGACCCTGTTAAGTCGATGTAAGTGATGGTGGAAGCCGCGCAGATTCCGCCGCCGTCTGGCCATGGTTCTGACTCTGCATCGCTTTACTGCCTGCTGTGAAATTATTAAAGCTGCAGAGTCTAATTTTACTTTTATTCTCTATTCACAGCTCAACCTCCGAGACCCAACCTGATTCAGTAAGTACAGACCCTTCCTTCTCCTGCGGCTGGTGGAGCTCCGCGTCTTTAACCCCTTCTTTCTCCTTCTCTTGCCTCCAGCGCTGACAGAGCAGAGCCTGCGGTCCACCCCAATGGAGCTCAGCCGGTATGAGAACATGGCGTCCGCCCTGAATGCTGTGCCTGGTATTCCGCAAAATCTGATAGTCCTCCATCCTCCGAAGGGTTAACGATGTAGTCAGAGCGCCACTTGGACCGGCCGCTGAGGGGGAGAGGCCGAATATGTCAGTGTGTGGCGGTTATCCGGCTGCGATCCGGAAGATGGCGGATTATCAGAATTCATTCCTGGGGTAACGGATGCGGACAGAACACGGTGTGCTGTCCGCATCTTCTGCGGCCCCATAGAAATGAACGGGTCCGCACGCGTTCCGCAAAATTGTGGAATGGATGCGGACTCATTCATACAGGCGTGTGAATGAAGCCTTATGAAGAGACTGTATCACACATGATGGGCTTAGATACAGAAGATGAGTACCACACTTCATAGGATTAGATACACAGCTCTGCAAACCATATCGCACAAGATAGGATTAGATTCACAGCTCATTAGACCGTATCACAGGATAGGATTGGATACACAGCTCAGCAGACAGTATCACACAGGACGGGATTAGATACACAGCTCAGCAGACAGTATCACACAGGAGAGGATTAGATACACAGCCCAGCAGACAGTATCACACAGGATAGGATTAGGTACACAGCTCAGCAGACAGTATCACACAGGAGAGGATTAGATACACAGCTCAGCAGACAGTATCACACAGGAGAGGATTAGATACACAGCTCAGCAGACAGTATCACACAGGAGAGGATTAGATACACAGCTCAGCAGACAGTATCACACAGGATAGGATTAGATACACAGCTTAGCAGACAGTATCACACAGGGTAGGATTAGATACACAGCTCAGCAGACAGTATCACACAGGACAGGATTAGATACACAGCTCAGCAGACAGTATCGGATTAGATACACAGCTCAGCAGACAGTATCACACAGGAACGGATTAGATACACAGCTCAGCAGACAGTATCACATAGGATAGGATTAGATACACAGCTCAGCAGACAGTATCACACAGGATCGGATTAGATACACAGCTCCAGACAGTATCACACAGGATAGGATTAGATACACAGCTCAGCAGACAGTATCACATAGGATTAGATACACAGCTCAGCAGACAGTATCACACAGGATAGGATTAGATACACAGCTCAGCAGACAGTATCACACAGGACAGGATTAGATACACAGCTCAGCAGACAGTATCACACAGGATAGGATTAGATACACAGCTCAGCAGTCAGTATCACACAGGATAGGATTAGATACACAGCTCAGCAGACAGTATCACATAGGATTAGATACACAGCTCAGCAGACAGTATCACACAGGATAGGATTAGATACACAGCTCAGCAGACAGTATCACACAGGACAGGATTAGATACACAGCTCAGCAGACAGTATCACACATGGGAGGATTAGATACTCAGCTCAGCAGACAGTATCACACATGGGAGGATTAGATACTCAGCTCAGCAGACAGTATCACACAGGATAGGATTAGATACACAGCTCAGCAGGCAGTATCACACAGGATAGGATTAGATACAAAGCTCAGCAGACAGTATCACACAGGATAGGATTAGATACACAGCTCAGCAGACAGTATCACACAGGATAGGATTAGATACACAGCTCAGCAGACAGTATCACACAGGACAGGATTAGATACACAGCTCAGCAGACAGTATCACACAGGATAGGATTAGATACACAGCTCAGCAGACAGTATCACACAGGATAGGATTAGATACACAGCTCAGCAGACAGTATCACACAGGATCGGATTAGATACACAGCTCAGCAGACAGTATCACATAGGATTAGATACACAGCTCAGCAGACAGTATCACACAGGATAGGATTAGATACACAGCTCAGCAGACAGTATCACACAGGACAGGATTAGATACACAGCTCAGCAGACAGTATCACACAGGATAGGATTAGATACACAGCTCAGCAGTCAGTATCACACAGGATAGGATTAGATACACAGCTCAGCAGTCAGTATCACACAGGATAGGATTAGATACACAGCTCAGCAGTATTATAACTCGTTGCCTGTATCACAGGTTTGGCCCATGAAGCCGTCTGCTCGCCCGGCGCCCTCTGTCCCTGCGCAGTCGCCACGTTTTGAGATTGGGGCCCTTCATCAGAGTCCAGGAGGCCACCACCCCGAGAAGAAATGGTTCGTCTTTTCTCTATTATTGTCTTCGGCTCCCGAGATTCGCGGTGGTCGGGGTCGCCGCCGCTGCCATCGATTATCCGGGTGTCAGAAGCCGTTTCTTTCATTATACATTATTGTCGTCCTTAAAGGGGTCGTCCCAAATATCTCTGCCGCACGACTAGGACGTGATAAGAGCCTGATCTGACGGTCTCTCCCGATGGGCACAATCTCCTATTGGTTATATTTGGGGGTGACCTCCATGGATGGGCAGCGGGCACCACTAGTGGGATAATTCTCATCGTTGGGACGACCCCTTTAATAGCCCTAGTAATGGACAATCACCGTCATCACCCTGGAGACAGTGTCCGACTGGTGGATACGCCCTCTAGATCTGTGTATCTAACCTGCCGAGGGGGCGATCAGACGCCTGTGTTTCGCATACTGCAACGCGCAGCTGTGTGAATGCTCCCTGAGAAACCGCGGACCAAAGATCATTTACTTGGGGTTAAAGGAATTGTACAGGATTGAAAAAAAAAAAAACATGGCTGCTTTCTTCAAGAAACGGCGCCACACCTGACCACAGGTTGTGTTTGGTATTGCAGCTTAGCCCCATTTGCTTCAGTGGAGCTGCAGTTCCAGACACAACCCATGGACAGGGCTACTGCTATTTTGCCACAAAGCAGCCACGTTTCTCTAACCCTGACCGACCCCCCCCCCCCCCCCCCCCCCCCTCTATTTCCGGACACGTTCTTGTCTTGTGTACATAAAGCCTCATCTTTGTATAATGAAAAGTTCTGCAACTTTGTAATAGAGTTTCTGTTTCTCCCCAAAATCTCTGCTTGACAACAGCGAAAGGGACCATTTCTTACATTGCTACTTTGTTTATTTATTTATTTTTATAACAAATATGAATAAAGTTCCCCATAAACATCAACAATGTGGGGGGGGGGGGTTGAATTAATTACAGTAAAAACCCTTGATCCTGAACTCCGTTTTGGTTCCAAGGTAATTTAGTCTCATCGGCTCCCGCGCCGTACAGAAGTTTTATGTGAACGGACTCAGATGAAGCGTCCGAGGTCGATTCGCTCATCCCTACTCCATTAGAAAGTACAACTTGTCTTGCAAAAAAACCGAAGCACCCCTCTTCCTCGCTCCTCCCCCATTCCTCCATCTTTTCATCATCTCCATTGGCACTAGTCTCTCCTTCCGAATCTCCTGCGCCCTCGCACGCCCCCTGCTCTGCCTTATTCCGTCCTCACAAGCGCCTGTTTTCAGTCCGTTGCTTCTGTAGAAGACGTGAAGCGTTTCCTGGTGAAATGCACAGAACTTTGCTGGAGACAGAAGTGAATATTTAATCTTCAGTCGGATGTCCGGGCCGTTAGTCTCCAGCTTTTCCGTATCCCTCGCGCGAGGTCCCGACCCCGGAGTTGGAAGCTTTAATGGGACCTCAATCCATTTCCGATCAGACTTCGGCGCTTCTCTCCCTCTGCTTCTTCCCAAATTCCTTCATTGTGAAGAACGACGCACCGAAACACAAACCGTATTGGAAAGTTGCAGAAATTCCAGGCTTTATTTACATCGGACAGGAATAAGGAGAGCTCTGCGCCGCGGCTGAAACTGCCCCCCCCTGGACTATCGCAGGGCGTCCGACGCGGCCTTGGGGGCGATTGTTATTCAGCCGCGTTGCAGCTCTTGTCTAGAAGCGAGGGATCTGATGTTCTCCGCTGATGAGGGTGATTGTTCTGATGTTAGCTTCCCTTTTGATATTGTGTCAGTCTTCTAGTTTCACGTCCTGATCACTGGGGGTGGCGGGGGAGGGGCACGGGGGTGATTTGCTGTAGTGTTTCGGGTGGTGCCGCTGTCTCTGCGCTGCTTTTTCACCAATCAGACCTTGCTGCTTGTGGTGGTGGGGGGCTGCTGGAGGCTTGGGGTCCTGTGGATACGGATATCAGCTGCCATCTTCTCTGGTATCTGTATCGCTGTGTCCTCTCATCTCGCCTCTCTGCTCCACGTTGTGATTTTTGGGACTTGATTCCTGTAATCTTTCACCTTCGCTGCCAATCACTGGAAACGTACGAGCTGATCCTGCAGAGAAGCCAGTAATCAATGATCGGCCGAGGAAGAAGCTCTGATCCATCCAATCAATCAATCATCCGCGATCCAGTCTGACTAATCAATAGCTTGTACACTGATGCAAGTAATCAATCACCCAATCCATTGTTAATGATCTTTACTGAGGATCCAGCCGTCAGTGATCCAGTCTAGGTAATCAATAATGCAGACAATCCATTCTGATCAATGATCCGTCCAGATGAAGAAGTTTGGAATCAAATGTCCATAATCCTCAGTGATCTGATCAATTAAAAGGATTTCCTGAGATTGTGATACTGATGACCGATCTTCTGGATTGGTCTTGAGTATCTGATGGGTGGGGGTCTGACACCCGGGACCCTCACGGATCAGCTCTTTGAGAAGGCACTGCCTCCTGTGAGCAGCGCGCCCTCCTCGCCAAGCACCGCGCCGTACACTGTATACTGCTTGTGCTTGGTATTCAGCTCAGCCCCATTCACTTCTGAGGCTGGGCTGTGCCTCGGCCACGTGACCAATGAACGTGGCATCTCTGGCCGAGGAGGAGCTGATCGGTGGGGTCCCAGGTGTCGGACCACCACAAATCAGAGGATAGGTCATCAGTATTAAATGACGGAAAACCCCTTTAATTGTCTAAGATTGGATTGAAGCAACGGAAATTTAGTAATCCAGTGCAAGTCGTGATCAGTCGGTGATCTGGTCTCAGTGATCCACCCTGATGAATAAATTGTTAACCATTTTAAACCATCAACATCCGTAATCGGTTATGATCTCTTGCTCATCATGATCGATCTTCCCTTTATATAATCAATGATCTGATCTCAGCCAATAGTCAGTGATCTGATCCCATTTAATGACCTGCTCATAATTAGTCCAGATTGCTATAATTGATAATCTGTGATCCAGTCTAAATAATGAGTTGCCAATTGTGGCATCTAAACAATGATCAATGAGGGTAGATTCTCACATGGTGGCCGTGAAATAGCTGCTTGTTTGGCTACATGATTTACAGATCTTAGTAATCCTGTGATCTGATTCCCCCGTACGTCTCTGATCTGATCCTAGTAATCCTGTGATCTGATCCCCCATACGTCTCTGATCTGATCCTAGTAATCCTGTGATCTGATCCCCCATACGTCTCTGATCTGATACTAGTAATCCTGTGATCTGATCCCCCATACGTCTCTGATCTGATCCTAGTAATCCTGTGATCTGATCCCCCATACGTCTCTGATCTGATCCTAGTAATCCTGTGATCTGATCCCCCATACGTCTCTGATCTGATACTAGTAATCCTGTGATCTGATCCTAGCAAGGGCTCGTTCACACGACAGTGCCGTTTTTTGAGGGTCCACAAATTTCAGATCAGCAAAAAGCGTATGCCTTCCGCAATTTACGGAACATGAGGCCCATTATATAAATGCCTATTCTTGTCCGCAAAACTGACAAGAATAGGACAGGACTCCTTTTGCGGGGTCACGGAACGGAGCAACGGATGCGGCCAGCACACAGAGTGTTTTCTGCATCTTTTGCGGGCCCATTGAAATGAATGGTTCCATATACGGAACGCAAAATGTGTGAACGAGCCCTAATCCTGTGATCTGATCCGCATAGTTCTGATTTAATGGTGGATCTTCCGATCGATGATTTGCTCTCAGTTCCATCCTGCAGAAAATGATGATCTTCGGGAAGCGGCAGTGATCGCCGACTCTCCCTCCTCTCCGCATCCTTCTCTTCTTCGCTTTTCTCTCGGTTGCGGTTCTCCTCGCACTTTTTATGGTTGTTTTTATTGATATTAATCTTCAGTCTTTGAATAAAACAACCTCAGGCCTCCCGGCGCCTCGCAGGACGGTGGAAGCCACTGGAAGCCGCAGTCCTCCTCCTCCTCTGCGCTGCTGGCGGACAGAAGCTACACCCACTCCGCGTATCGGCACAATGTGAGGAATGCCGGGAAACCGATTGAGCTCCACGGTCTGAATCCTCGGGCGGCCATGACGGAATTATAAGATGTGTAACTGCGGGGATCCTGTAGATATCTTAATGTATCAAGGATAGAAGATCCATTGTCTTTACCGTTCTGGAAGACTCCGCCCCTCAGCTGATGATGTCACTTCAATCCCTATTGATACTGGACCTTGAACTCTCATGAAGAGCTCCACCCCTTGCCTGACTGATATGATACATTTTATGATGTCGGCGAACATGTTACAACGTTGCCTTTATCCCTGTAGGTTTTGGGGCGAAGGATACTGAGTCCACATGAGAAATGAGGGGCCCTTCTGCTGGAAGGCAAAGGGGTCATTAGAAAATTCTGGTGCGGAAAATGATGGCGTCTATAAACTTTGTAAAATGTGCGGTTTTTCATTAGTGATGTGGAAGCGTGTGGCGGTCTTATTGGGACCCGCCCCTATCTCAAGAACGGGGCCCCGCCACGAATGGAGGAAGCCACACAGGTGCCGTGTGCTCTGCACTTACAGCGGGGCCTTGTTCTTGAGATGGGTGCGGGTCCCACCTATCAGACGGCATATCCTGTCTGTGTCATAAATGTCCAGACAACCCCATAATCTCTGGCTGCTGGTTCCCAGAACACAGCACCAGAAGACCGGGCACCTTCCCAATACAGAAGATCAACTGATTTCAGCTCTGAGGTCCTCTGCAGTGCAGTCACCAAACCTGAGCCAAATGATGCCAGACAATAATTATAGAAGCTTTACCCCCTCAAATCACAAAAATGTATGAGGCAGGAATGGCATCGAGTTCCCCAGGAGTCGGGACATTTTTCCAGGGTTTCTTTGCAGTGGTAAGGTTAAGAAATGGTGCTCTGGAGATCTGTATATTTAGGGGTCAGAGCTCCAAATCTCCCCCCCCCCCCCCCCAGCATACAAATCCTACAGCCACCACTAGAGGGAGCTCACTACATACAGATACAGCCACCACTAGAGGGAGCTCACTACATACAGATTATAAAGCCACCACTAGAGGGAGCTCACTACATACAGATACAGCCACCACTAGATGGAGCTCACTACATACATGCAGATTATCCAGCCACCACTAGGGGGAGCTCACTACATATATGCAGATTATACAGCCACCACTAGAGGGAGCTCACTACATACAGATTATACAGCCACAACTAGATGGAGCTCACTACATACAGATTATACAGCCACCACTAGATGGAGCTCACTACATACAGATTATACAGCCACCACTAGGGGGAGCTCACTACATACAGATTATACAGCCACCACTAGGGGGAGCTCACTACATATATGCAGATTATACAGCCACCACTAGAGGGAGCTCACTACATACAGATTATACAGCCACCACTAGGGGGAGCTCACTACATATATGCAGATTATACAGCCACCACTAGAGGGAGCTCACTACATGCAGATTATACAGCCACCACTAGAGGGAGCTCACTACATACAGATTATACAGCCATCACTAGAGGGATCTCGCAACATAATGCAGATTATCCAGCCACCACTAGAGGGAGCTCACTACATATATGCAGATTATCCAGCCACCACTAGAGGGAGCTCACTACATACAGATGCAGCCACCACTAGATGGAGCTCACTACATACAGGTTATACAGCCACCACTAGGGGGAGCTCACTACATGCAGATTATACATCCACCACTAGATGGAGCTCACTACATACAGATTATACAGCCACCACTAGATGGAGCTCACTACATACAGATTATACATCCACCACTAGAGGGAGCTCACTACATGCAGATTATACAGCCACCACTAGGGGGAGCTCACTACATGCAGATTATACAGCTACCACTAGGGGAAGCTCACTACATGCAGATTATACAGCTACCACTAGAGGGAGCTCACTACATACAGATTATACAGCCATCACTAGAGGGATCTCGCAACATAATGCAGATTATCCAGCCACCACTAGAGGGAGCTCACTACATATATGCAGATTATACAGCCACCACTAGAGGGAGCTCACTACATACAGATTATACAGCCACAACTAGATGGAGCTCACTACATACAGATTATACAGCCACCACTAGATGGAGCTCACTACATACAGATTATACATCCACCACTAGGGGGAGCTCACTACATGCAGATTATACAGCCACCACTAGAGGGAGCTCACTACATGCAGATTATACAGCTACCACTAGAGGGAGCTCACTATACACAGATTATACAGCCACCACTAGAGGGAGCTCACTACATGCAGATTATACAGCCACCACTAGAGGGAGCTCACTACATACAGATTATACAGCCATCACTAGAGGGATCTCGCAACATAATGCAGATTATCCAGCCACCACTAGAGGGAGCTCACTACATATATGCAGATTATCCAGCCACCACTAGAGGGAGCTCACTACATACAGATGAGCTCCATCTAGTGGTGGCTGCACTACATACAGGTTATACAGCCACCACTAAGGGGAGCTCACTACATGCAGATTATACATCCACCACTAGATGGAGCTCACTACATACAGATTATACAGCCACCACTAGATGGAGCTCACTACATACAGATTATACATCCACCACTAGAGGGAGCTCACTACATGCAGATTATACAGCCACCACTAGAGGGAGCTCACTACATGCAGATTATACAGCTACCACTAGGGGGAGCTCACTACATGCAGATTATACAGCTACCACTAGGGTGAGCTCACTACATGCAGATTATACAGCTACCACTAGGGTGAGCTCACTACATGCAGATTATACAGCTACCACTAGGGGGAGCTCACTACATGCAGATTATACAGTCACCACTAGAGGGAGCTCACTACATACAGATTATACAGCCACCACTAGAGGGAGCTCACTACATACAGATTATACAGCCACCACTAGAGGGAGCTCACTACATACAGATTATACAGTCACCACTAGAGGGAGCTCACTATATACAGATTATACAGCCACCACTAGATGGAGCTCACTACATACAGATTATACAGCCACCACTAGATGGAGCTCACTACATACAGATTATACAGCCACCACTAGGAGGAGCTCACTACATACAGATTATACAGCCACCACTAGGAGGAGCTCACTACATACAGATTATACAGCCACCACTAGAGGGAGCTCACTATATACAGATTATACAGCCACCACTAGAGGGAGCTCACTACATACAGATTACACAGTCACCACTAGAGGGAGCTCACTACATGCAGATTATACAGCCACCACTAGAGGGAGCTCACTACATGCAGATTATACAGCCACCACTAGAGGGAGCTCACTACATACAGATTACACAGTCACCAGTGGGGGAGCTCGGAAGTTTACTGCAGACTGTTAATACATTGAACTCCATATCACAGACTACAGTGAGCTCCCCCTAGTGGTGACTGCAGGCAGCACAGAGTTCATCATGTCGCTCCTTCTATGTCGGGGATTTGGGGCTCTGACCTCTATAAAGTTATATTATATAGATGAATGGATAAAAAAAAATGTGAAACCTAAAAATGACAAGATAAATGGTGAAGAAAATGGCAATTATGTATATATTTTTCTTATTTTCACCTGTGTCCTCATGATAACCCTTCCTGTCTGTGTGCTCTGAGCACTTAGTGTTATCCGGGGCTTCTGGCAGCCAATCAGAATCTCTTATTTATTTTTTAAGCTCAGATAGTGAAATCTAAGGACCGTTTTACACGTGTTCAGTGCGGGAAATCGGCTCCGTGTGTCGGTAGCATTCCCCAGACTGAACGCTGCTCCTGTGACATGAACTCGCAGCATTGCAATGGTTTATAATGCTGTGTGCTCCTGCCCGACCTCGGCTGTAATCATTTGTACTGACTGCATTATTTGAGTACAGTTCATTACAGCCGAGGTCGGGCAGGAGCACACAGCATTATAAACCATTGTAATGCTGCGAGTTCATGTCACAGGAGCAGCGTTCATTCTGGGGAATGCTACCGACACACGGAGCCGATTTCCCGCACTGAACACTCGTGAGAAATTGCCCTAACCCTGAGCTGCAGAGGACAGGAAGTGTTATCAGGGGGACACAGCACAATCAAGACATTTTAGTCTTTTTTTTTATTTTTTTTTCTGCTCCAGCAAAAACACCAAGACTTCTGTGTAAGAGCAATAAATGCAAAAAAAATCCTGCCTGGTCCTGATGTTATTAACGCTTCCCTCGGAGGAGACAGGTACATGTCCGCCCCCTAGTCTGCTCATAATCTCCCCCTGTGTCTGGGGTAACTGAGCCATCGGCCCTGAGTGGCATCCTGGATCTGATTGTGTCAGTATTCACTGTATTCTGGTATTCTATTCATGAAGCAGGAGGTAAAGGATGAGCACAGGTAAATTTCCCAGTGGAATAGTGGGAGGACAGTTTGAATGTGTGTCTGCACAATCTATACCGTTCTTGGTACACAGCACCCCCTCCACCACTCACGGTCTGATGGCGGCGCAGTACAGGACATCACTGAGCGCTGCTCCGGGGGTTGCTTCTCAGGGTTTACCTGCTGCCTCCACAGCTTTGTTAGTGTAACTGAGAGTCAGGAATCGCTGGAAAAGAAGCTGGACGAGCTCCTGACGCTGCCGGTCCCCACGGGCCCTGGAACCAGTCTGGAGCCCGGAATCCTGGCCTTCTCCAACCCCTGCGCAGAGGAAATGCCCGTCGCACAGCCAAACGCCCCCCCAGGTAAGAGAAGCGGTGTATCTGTTCCTGGGAAAGCTGGGTGACAGTGAATGCAGCCAGTGAGGCTCCCGTGGTTGTCACCCAGCTTTCCTAGAGTCCAAGGCCTTCTAGTTGTTTAGCAGTATCGGAGCGGGGGATGGGTCATCAGTTTTCGGATCACCCCCCTCCAACTGACACTGACATAGGGGGCGCTCACTGTCTCATGTGTGTGTTTTTTTTCAGCCTTTGAAGATGCAACCGTGAAGCTGAATAACGTGGACGCCAATATGGTGGCCATTCCTCCACTGCGACTAAATATCAATGTGAACAAGCAGGTAGGGGCGGCTCCATGAGGCCAAGGAGTATAGAATTTAGGTGATTTTACCCCAGGCTCGATCCATTGCACCTTCACCCTGCCCTTTCCAGGTCCTTTGCCCCTTTTAACCCCTCCTGTGCCCTTCCCTTTTCTCTGGTATAACCCCCATCATTGTCTGTCTCAGGAGGACCCTGTGAAGCTGCTGGAGAAGTGTTTGAATAACATGGTGGAGGCTCCAGTATGGCCGCCCCCAGATATAAAGAGCAACATCCTGAAGGCGCAGGTGGAGGCCGGCCACAAGGTGAGGTCTTACGGCTGGGGTTGGGGGGCGCCTGTATTTATGCAGCGTTACTGAGCCCCTGGTGCTATCTGTGGTAGATCACTCCATACTGTTGGGGTAGCAGTGTTATGCTCTCATTGTCTGACCCTGGGGCTTTCCATCTTCACAGATTATAGAAGATTTGGGGATCGGTCACAGGACTGTGAGCTCTGAGGAGATGCTTTCCAGGTAAGTGCCCCCCTGACCCCTCCCCCACCCTCATTTGTAGATCATCCTCCCCTCCCCCTAAGATCATGGCTGATGTTTGTCACAGGAGCGTCAGTGTCAAGATCAATAACCGCTCGCTGGTGCCGGAAAGTCCAGACAGAGAACCACAAATCCCAGCACAGACCTTCTTCATAGCGTGAGTAATGTCCTGCATATTCCCTACCCTTCCCCGCTTCTCTCGGCTCCCGCATCCTGCCCTGCCCTTACCTCCACTTCATACGTCTCCTGCACCTTCCCTCTCCTCTGCCCTTAGCCTTCCTTCATACGCCTCCTGCACCTTCCTTCTCCTCTGCCCTTACCTCCACTTCATACTCCTCCTGCACCTTCCCTCTCCTCTGCCCTTAGCCCTCCTTCATACGCCTCCTGCACCTTCCCTCTCCCCTGCCCTTACCTCCACTTCATACTCCTCCTGCACCTTCCCTCTCCTCTGCCCTTAGCCCTCCTTCATACGCCTCCTGCACCTTCCCTCTCCCCTGCCCTTACCTCCACTTCATACGCCTCCTGCACCTTCCTTCTCCTCTGCCCTTAGCCTTCCTTCATACGCCTCCTGCACCTTCCCTCTCCTCTGCCCTTAGCCTTCCTTCATACGCCTCCTGCACCTTCCCTCTCCTCTGCCCTTAGCCTTCCTCCATACGCCTCCTGCACCTTCCCTCTCCCCTGCCCTTAGCCTTCCTTCATACTCCTCCTGCACCTTCCCTCTCCTCTGCCCTTAGCCTTCCTTCATATGCCTCCTGCACCTTCCCTCTCCTCTGCCCTTAGCCTTCCTTCATACGCCTCCTGCACCTTCCCTCTCCCCTGCCCTTAGCCTTCCTTCATACGCCTCCTGCACCTTCCCTCTCCTCTGCCATAGCCTTCCTTCATACGCCTCCTGCACCTTCCTTCTCCTCTGCCCTTTGCCTTCCTTCATATGCCTCCTGCACCTTCCCTCTCCCCTGCCCTTAGCCTTCCTTCATACGCCTCCTGCACCTTCCCTCTCCTCTGCCCTTAGCCTTCCTTCATACGCCTCCTGCACCTTCCCTCTCCTCTGCCCTTAGCCTTCCTTCATACGCCTCCTGCACCTTCCTTCTCCTCTGCCCTTAGCCTTCCTTCATACGCCTCCTGCACCTTCCCTCTCCTCTGCCCTTAGCCTTCCTTCATACTCCTCCTGCACCTTCCCTCTCCCCTGCCCTTAGCCTTCCTTCATACGCCTCCTGCACCTTCCTTCTCCTCTGCCCTTAGCCTTCCTTCATACTCCTCCTGCACCTTCCCTCTCCCCTGCCCTTAGCCTTTCTTCATATGCCTCCTGCACCTTCCCTCTCCTCTGCCCTTAGCCTTCCTTCATACGCCTCCTGCACCTTCCCTCTCCTCTGCCCTTAGCCTTCCTTCATACGCCTCCTGCACCTTCCCTCTCCTCTGCCCTTAGCCTTCCTTCATACTCCTCCTGCACCTTCCCTCTCCCCTGCCCTTAGCCTTCCTTCATACTCCTCCTGCACCTTCCCTCTCCTCTGCCCTTAGCCTTCCTTCATACGCCTCCTGCACCTTCCCTCTCCCCTGCCCTTAGCCTTCCTTCATATGCCTCCTGCACCTTCCCTCTCCTCTGCCCTTACCTCCACTTCATACGCCTCCTGCACCTTCCCTCTCCCCTGCCCTTAGCCTTCCTTCATACGCCTCCTGCACCTTCCCTCTCCTCTGCCCTTAGCCTTCCTTCATACGCCTCCTGCACCTTCCCTCTCCTCTGCCCTTACCTCCACTTCATACGCCTCCTGCACCTTCCTTCTCCTCTGCCCTTACCTCCACTTCATACTCCTCCTGCACCTTCCCTCTCCCCTGCCCTTAGCCTTCCTTCATACGCCTCCTGCACCTTCCCTCTCCTCTGCCCTTAGCCTTCCTTCATACTCCTCCTGCACCTTCCCTCTCCCCTGCCCTTAGCCTTTCTTCATATGCCTCCTGCACCTTCCCTCTCCTCTGCCCTTAGCCTTCCTTCATACGCCTCCTGCACCTTCCCTCTCCTCTGCCCTTAGCCTTCCTTCATACGCCTCCTGCACCTTCCCTCTCCTCTGCCCTTAGCCTTCCTTCATACTCCTCCTGCACCTTCCCTCTCCCCTGCCCTTAGCCTTCCTTCATACTCCTCCTGCACCTTCCCTCTCCTCTGCCCTTAGCCTTCCTTCATACGCCTCCTGCACCTTCCCTCTCCCCTGCCCTTAGCCTTCCTTCATATGCCTCCTGCACCTTCCCTCTCCTCTGCCCTTACCTCCACTTCATACGCCTCCTGCACCTTCCCTCTCCCCTGCCCTTAGCCTTCCTTCATACGCCTCCTGCACCTTCCTTCTCCTCTGCCCTTAGCCTTCCTTCATACTCCTCCTGCACCTTCCCTCTCCCCTGCCCTTAGCCTTTCTTCATATGCCTCCTGCACCTTCCCTCTCCTCTGCCCTTAGCCTTCCTTCATACGCCTCCTGCACCTTCCCTCTCCTCTGCCCTTAGCCTTCCTTCATACGCCTCCTGCACCTTCCCTCTCCTCTGCCCTTAGCCTTCCTTCATACTCCTCCTGCACCTTCCCTCTCCCCTGCCCTTAGCCTTCCTTCATACTCCTCCTGCACCTTCCCTCTCCTCTGCCCTTAGCCTTCCTTCATACGCCTCCTGCACCTTCCCTCTCCCCTGCCCTTAGCCTTCCTTCATATGCCTCCTGCACCTTCCCTCTCCTCTGCCCTTACCTCCACTTCATACGCCTCCTGCACCTTCCCTCTCCCCTGCCCTTAGCCTTCCTTCATACGCCTCCTGCACCTTCCCTCTCCTCTGCCCTTAGCCTTCCTTCATACGCCTCCTGCACCTTCCCTCTCCTCTGCCCTTAGCCTTCCTCCATACGCCTCCTGCACCTTCCCTCTCCCCTGCCCTTAGCCTTCCTTCATACGCCTCCTGCACCTTCCCTCTCCTCTGCCATAGCCTTCCTTCATACGCCTCCTGCACCTTCCTTCTCCTCTGCCCTTTGCCTTCCTTCATATGCCTCCTGCACCTTCCCTCTCCCCTGCCCTTAGCCTTCCTTCATACGCCTCCTGCACCTTCCCTCTCCTCTGCCCTTAGCCTTCCTTCATACGCCTCCTGCACCTTCCCTCTCCTCTGCCCTTAGCCTTCCTTCATACGCCTCCTGCACCTTCCTTCTCCTCTGCCCTTAGCCTTCCTTCATACGCCTCCTGCACCTTCCCTCTCCTCTGCCCTTAGCCTTCCTTCATACTCCTCCTGCACCTTCCCTCTCCCCTGCCCTTAGCCTTCCTTCATACGCCTCCTGCACCTTCCTTCTCCTCTGCCCTTAGCCTTCCTTCATACTCCTCCTGCACCTTCCCTCTCCCCTGCCCTTAGCCTTTCTTCATATGCCTCCTGCACCTTCCCTCTCCTCTGCCCTTAGCCTTCCTTCATACGCCTCCTGCACCTTCCCTCTCCTCTGCCCTTAGCCTTCCTTCATACGCCTCCTGCACCTTCCCTCTCCTCTGCCCTTAGCCTTCCTTCATACTCCTCCTGCACCTTCCCTCTCCCCTGCCCTTAGCCTTCCTTCATACTCCTCCTGCACCTTCCCTCTCCTCTGCCCTTAGCCTTCCTTCATACGCCTCCTGCACCTTCCCTCTCCCCTGCCCTTAGCCTTCCTTCATATGCCTCCTGCACCTTCCCTCTCCTCTGCCCTTACCTCCACTTCATACGCCTCCTGCACCTTCCCTCTCCCCTGCCCTTAGCCTTCCTTCATACGCCTCCTGCACCTTCCCTCTCCTCTGCCCTTAGCCTTCCTTCATACGCCTCCTGCACCTTCCCTCTCCTCTGCCCTTACCTCCACTTCATACGCCTCCTGCACCTTCCTTCTCCTCTGCCCTTACCTCCACTTCATACTCCTCCTGCACCTTCCCTCTCCCCTGCCCTTAGCCTTCCTTCATACGCCTCCTGCACCTTCCCTCTCCTCTGCCCTTAGCCTTCCTTCATACTCCTCCTGCACCTTCCCTCTCCCCTGCCCTTAGCCTTTCTTCATATGCCTCCTGCACCTTCCCTCTCCTCTGCCCTTAGCCTTCCTTCATACGCCTCCTGCACCTTCCCTCTCCTCTGCCCTTAGCCTTCCTTCATACGCCTCCTGCACCTTCCCTCTCCTCTGCCCTTAGCCTTCCTTCATACTCCTCCTGCACCTTCCCTCTCCCCTGCCCTTAGCCTTCCTTCATACTCCTCCTGCACCTTCCCTCTCCTCTGCCCTTAGCCTTCCTTCATACGCCTCCTGCACCTTCCCTCTCCCCTGCCCTTAGCCTTCCTTCATATGCCTCCTGCACCTTCCCTCTCCTCTGCCCTTACCTCCACTTCATACGCCTCCTGCACCTTCCCTCTCCCCTGCCCTTAGCCTTCCTTCATACGCCTCCTGCACCTTCCCTCTCCTCTGCCCTTAGCCTTCCTTCATACGCCTCCTGCACCTTCCCTCTCCTCTGCCCTTACCTCCACTTCATACGCCTCCTGCACCTTCCTTCTCCTCTGCCCTTACCTCCACTTCATACTCCTCCTGCACCTTCCTTCTCCTCTGCCCTTTGCCTTCCTTCATATGCCTCCTGCACCTTCCCTCTCCTCTGCCCTTAGCCTTCCTTCATACTCCTCCTGCACCTTCCCTCTCCTCTGCCCTTAGCCTTCCTTCATACGGCTCCTGCACCTTCCCTCTCCCCTGCCCTTAGCCTTCCTTCATATGCCTCCTGCACCTTCCCTCTCCTCTGCCCTTACCTCCACTTCATACGCCTCCTGCACCTTCCCTCTCCCCTGCCCTTAGCCTTCCTTCATACGCCTCCTGCACCTTCCCTCTCCTCTGCCCTTAGCCTTCCTTCATACGCCTCCTGCACCTTCCCTCTCCTCTGCCCTTACCTCCACTTCATACGCCTCCTGCACCTTCCTTCTCCTCTGCCCTTACCTCCACTTCATACTCCTCCTGCACCTTCCTTCTCCTCTGCCCTTTGCCTTCCTTCATATGCCTCCTGCACCTTCCCTCTCCTCGGCCCTTAGCCTTCCTTCATACGCCTCCTGCACCTTCCCTCTCCTCTTTAGTCCAGTTTGACTTGTGGTTTCCCGTCCTGATTTCCTGTAACGGGAACTGACAGCATCATAATAACTTCTCGTGCTGTGTGTCCCTGCCCTAACTCTGCTCTAATGATTAGTACTGACTGCACTATGTCGGTACGATTCGTTACTGCTGATGTCGGGCAGGAACGCACAGCATGAGAAATCATTATCGTGCTGTGAGTTCCCGTTACAGGAGCTCAGGACGTGAAATTGCGCTCCCAACTCGTTCCTCTGAACCTGGCCTTGTGTGTCACAATCTCTGGGATCCGTATGTGACCACTATTGCTGGTCAGAGCGGTCTCGCGAGATGCTGTGAAGTCTGAGATGTCACTTACATGCCTTGAGCTGTCTCTTGTGTACAGGAATGTTACACCGAGCGAACCCAGGCAGCAGAATAACGCCGCTGTTCGCTGGTATCGGCCAACCTTCACTTTAGAATACATTTTTTATTTTATTTTTTCTGTAGAAATGTTGGATCCCAGGAACTAAAGGAATCCAAATTCGACAGCGTGGTGATGTCGTCTTCTACCCTGATACCCCCAGAGGAGGCCCCTCAAATCAAGGTAAATGAGCAGCTCTACTAGAGTTTCTGATTGCTGACAGTGAATGGAGAAAATCTTCACACCCAGGTGCAGACCTAATACTTCTCACAGCAGAGGGTTTGTTACAATTGTATCCAGTCTAGACAATCCTCTGTGATGTAAACATCCTGGACTTCAAACTGAAACTATCAGGACAGGAAGGTTCCACTGCTGATGAGATTGTCAACCATTGTAGCAGACCCTCAGCTGTGTGAACAGAACGTAGGTTTTCAGCCTTCGGATATAAAAAAAAAAGAATGTGTTTTCAGTTCTTCACCATTTTCAAGATCTCTGCTTATCATCAGTGAATGGGAACAGAGTCTGTTAGGAAATTGCTGAAGTTTTCATTACACCGTGATTGAGCTTTATTCACACAATTGGACTCTGGCCCTTTAAAAGGGCGTTCCAGCCAGAAGCATTTGTCACCCATCTAGCAGTATGCATCTCTGCTATAGACATTGAATGGAGCAGCTGGGGGCGGTGTGATCGGCGGGGGGCTGGTAGATGCTTCTGGCTGGGATACCCCTTTGAAGGTTTGTGTTGCCCTGTTTTTGCTGTGGGGGTCTGGTTATGTGGGGCGGTTGGACTGTACCTCTTTCATCTGACGGCCCTTCCACCTGTAGAGTGTGACTGATGACCTGGACCTGCTGTTGGCATCGCTGACCGAGAACCTGATCGACCTCACGGAGACCCCTGCGCCACCGCCGGTAACCCCCCCCCCTCCCCTTCTAGTGACTGTCGCATTGCTCAAGCCCTCGGTGAGGAGCTGACATGTTGGTTGTTCCCTGCAGGTCCCATCCTATGTGTCTGTCGCCCCCCGCTGGTTAATACCGGTAAGTGCACTTCTTTTAGGGGTACATTTTGAGGGCAGCCCCTTTTTGATTCACAGGAAGGTGTGAACAGCAGCTTTCTAGATCGTAAATGCTACTTCTCCCACAATGCAACACAGCAGGGACAGCTTTGGATGTGACTGGAGTATAAGACTTTTTGGCGTCTGTCTGCCACCTTGGCCAATGACGATGAATGCTTTCCTGACAACCTCCTCAATCTTTCTCCTCTCAGAGTGGAGTTGTATCGAACGGTCACCTCGGAGCGGAGACCTCCCTGCACCCAAAAGTCCTGAATAATGTGATCGACTCTGCACCCGCTGCCGCCGAGAGCCTAAATGTAACACAAGTTCCTGCCGCCTCCAGGTGAGATCATCAGTCCCGCGCTTAATTCTTAAAGAAGGCTGTCCAGGATAACAGGAGCACCGCGCCAGCTCACCCCCCCCCCTCCGGTAGTGCAGCTCTACTGAAGTGAATGGGACTGATCCGCAATACCAGGCACAACCTGTGGACAAGTGGTGGCGCTGTTTGTGCAAGACGTAGCCTTGTTTTTCTAATCTTGTAGGAATTAATTTTGCATTTGACACCTGTGATTTCTTCCAGCACTGTGACCCCCACGGAGAGGACCAGACCGCGGTGTCTGCTGACCACGGAGCTCTGAGGCGCCATCTGGGCAGACTGGCCGTTTAAAGGGACGGTGTTATCAGTACAGAGAGCTGCAGATGAGCCTGACCAGATCTCCTGACAGACGATAAGACGTTCCGTCACCTTAAGCTATTGATACACTGGAATATTTCTCCCCCCTCCCCCGCTGCCCTGTCCGGGGGCGTTTCGAACGCCTGCCACAAGATGCGACATTCCGCTCTGCCTTATGCTCGGATCTCTCCTTGGTTTTATGGTTTACCGCTGATAATGTATAACTGCATCCTCGAGACGACCGCGTCATAAAACCAGTTTCTGCTTGGATGTGGAATCTCCCAGGGGATCGTACGTGAAGCTTCGCACCTGAGCCCGCACCGCACCGGACGCTGCGGTCATGTGATGCTCATTACACAGAATTGCTTCTTCCCCATTAACTTTTTTATATTTGTGTGCTAAATGTAACAATTTACATCATTTTGCTCCTGAGTATCACTGCCATAGTCCTGCTGTAAAGCGAGAGGCTGGAAATCATTGGAAACCCAGGCCCCGGAAAGAAGCCGCTAATCTGCCCCTCGGGGTGTGTGGCCCAAGAGGCTCGTAGTTCAGGATGGAGGCCGCTATTCTGCCCCTCGGGGTGTATGGCCCAGGAGGCTCGTAGTTCAGGATGGAGGCCGCTATTCTGCCCCTCGGGGTGTATGGCCCAGGAGGCTCGTGGTTCAGGATGGAGGCCGCTATTCTGCCCCTCGGGGTGTGTGGCCCAGGAGGCTCGTGGTTCAGGATGGAGGCCGCTATTCTGCCCCTCGGGGTGTGTGGCCCAGGAGGCTCGTAGTTCAGGATGGAGGCCGCTATTCTGCCCCTCGGGGTGTATGGCCCAGGAGGCTCGTGGTTCAGGATGGAGGCCGCTATTCTGCCCCTCAGGGTGTATGGCCCAGGAGGCTCGTGGTTCAGGGTGGAGGCCGCTATTCTGCCCCTCGGGGTGTATGGCCCAAGAGGCTCGTAGTTCAGGATGGAGGCCGCTATTCTGCCCCTCGGGGTGTGTGGCCCAAGAGGCTCGTAGTTCAGGATGGAGGCCGCTATTCTGCCCCTCGGGGTGTATGGCCCAGGAGGCTCGTAGTTCAGGATGGAGGCCGCTATTCTGCCCCTCGGGGTGTATGGCCCAGGAGGCTCGTGGTTCAGGATGGAGGCCGCTATTCTGCCCCTCGGGGTGTGTGGCCCAGGAGGCTCGTGGTTCAGGATGGAGGCCGCTATTCTGCCCAGGAGGCTCGTGGTTCAGGATGGAGGCTGCTATTCTGCCCAGGAGGCTCGTGGTTCAGGATGGAGGCTGCTATTCTGCCCCTCAGGGTGTATGGCCCAGGAGGCTCGTGGTTCAGGATGGAGGCCGCTATTCTGCCCCTCGGGGTGTTTGGCCCAGGAGGCCATGTTCCGTTTTAACACTGTAAATTCTGTTCCTGTCATTTTTAGAGCAGGTTCATTTATAAACCTCGTATAGCTTACAATATGGACTTTTTATACTTTACTTATGTCGTCTTCTCTATAGTCACAGCCGAAGCTGCATCACAGCCAGTAGGAATGCATGAGATGCTGCAGGGAGATGTGTTATACCTGACAGAAGCTGCCTATTCCAGAATGCAGTAAAGTCAGACTATGGTGCATTTGTTGGTAGCCAGATGATTTGTTAACTCTGCAGCTCTGGCTGTGACTAGAGTATTCACAATCATGTACTGTGTAAACTGATAGGTGAACCTAGACCTTAAGGACACTACATTCCCTCTCAGACTTGGTCTGCCTTTAGTTTTGTGTGTATATTTGTATTTACATTTTGTCGGAGAAGAGCTGCAGCAGCGTCACAGTGTGTTATGTTCTAGTGTGTACGTCCTGCACGGATAATGAAATGGTTTCATTGGGTTTCAATTCCTCTCACCCTAGAAATCTGCATTGGCTGTAGGTTTCAGGTCACCCAGACATTGCCTGAGCAGCACTTTAAGGCGACCCATCGGAAGCCCTGCTTAAAGGGAACCTGTCACCGGGATTTGGTGTTTAGAGCTGAGGACATGGGTTGTTAGATGGCCGCTAGCACATCCGCAATACCCAGTCCCCATAGCTCTGTGTGCTTTTATTGTGGGAAAAAACCTATTTGATACATATGCAAATAAACCTGAGACGAGTCCTGTCCCTGACGCATCTCACATACAGGACACATCTCAGGGTAATTTGCATATCTATCAAATAGGTTTTTATACACAATAAAAGCACACAGAGCTATGGGGACTGGGTATTGCGGATGTGCTAGCGGCCATCTAGCAACCCATGTCCTCAGCTCTATACACAAAACCCCGGTGACAGGTTCCCTCTGAGTATTCTGCCCCCTCCTGGGCACACAGGGAAGAGGCTGCCTGTGACTTAATGCTGCCACTAGGCGCCTGCGGGTAGACAGAAGGGCATGATACTGTAGACCAGGGATACGCAACTTTAGGAATTCCAGCTGATGTGACACTACAACTCTCAGCATGCACACATATGGGAGTTCCAAGAAATGGTGACTAAGTGGGTAACGGATGCTGGAGGTTGTAGTTTTGCAACACCTGGAGTTCCAGAGGTGGCTGACCCCTGCTGTTCACACGGCACATACCAGTGTGTGTCCCCTTTACTGCGGTGATGCATTGGGAAGCATCGAGGACACACTCGCAGCTCCAGCGAACAGACTTTCAGTATCGCAGATAGGTTTTGTTGGATGGATTTGAAGGCTTTTGCATGTTTTTTCTGCTCCAGTCACATCCAAAGCTGCATTCCCAACCCTGCCGGTTTTCTGTTGGCGCTCAGCCTGCATAACCTTGCTTCTCCCTGCTCTGCTACAATACATTGTACATCAGATTGCCCGGAGTAAACCCTACATCTGTCATAAACTGACTACATCCAGCACAAAGTGGTGCACCGGGACGCAGTTACTATTGCATCTAGGACTTTGACTGCAGCTCTGGATGTGACCAGAGTATGCGATGTGACTCTGTATGTGTACAGTATTTGCTGTGTGATGTCGCTGTGCACAGGGCAAGGAGGATCTTGGTGTTGAACTTGGGCGACACTCGGCTCAGGTCCAGGAAATGTACTGACACAATGTTTGTTTTAATATAATTTGACTCTTACGACATAAACACTGAAATCTTCACCTCTCCTCGGGCTAGGAACTACTCCCCCCAGCAGGCTGTCGCTGTCACCCAGTCTGGCACTTTATTCCCCCGATCACTGGATTATCACCTCCTCCTCTTTCTCGCTTTATGAACATTTTACGACTTAATAACAAGTTTTCTGATTTGTGACTTCACCTCGTCCTGCATTCCAGGATTCTGCTTTCTCCTCCAGTCCTTCCATCAGAAGCTGACCTTCTGGGTGGTGTTCTTCTACCTCCTGTACCTTGTAAAGACTGCGCTCAATGTCTGGTCCCATCACCCAGATTTCAGACTCTAACTCTCCCCGACTCCTCCTTGGGCTCTGCAGAAAGTCAGAAATCTAAATGCAGCTCTGGCTGTGAACAGAGTATGAGGAGGCAGAACTCT
This sequence comes from Bufo bufo, assembly GCF_905171765.1. Classification (NCBI taxonomy): domain Eukaryota; kingdom Metazoa; phylum Chordata; class Amphibia; order Anura; family Bufonidae; genus Bufo; species Bufo bufo. The sequence continues at coordinate 229,960,258 of NC_053395.1, forward strand.
GAGATGGCACAGGATAGACTTGTTTCTCAATGTTTGTAGGGCGGGGTCATGTTAGGCTCCACCCTCTCTGTTCACACCGCACAGACGTCTCGTAGCCACTGACTGTATTCTTACCGTTTTTACATCTTTTTTTTAATTTTTTTCGCACTAACGGGATTTTTACTCTTTTTTTTGATATTTTGCTGTAGATCAGAATATAATTTATTTTTCTTGGCGCTGGATCTCTTCTGCGACAATTCTTTGTAGACGCCTGAACGCAACTCTGGTTTGTACCGAACAGATCATTGGGGAAATTGTTTTATTCTCCTTTGTCAAATCTAAAAATAAAAAACATTAAAAAAAATCTAACTTGTCTTCATACTTTTTATTTATCTTCTTCACCCACAACAGGAAATAAGTGGTTAGTGGGCAGAATGAGAGGGATTGCGCCAGACGCGCCCGCTCACCAGTTCTCCCTCATTCCTGCTCGAGATGCTGGGTGACAATCCCGATCAGGTTGTCACCCAGCTTTCCACAGGTCCTGAATGCCATGTAATTCTGTAGACTGCATCCACTTCTGTTTTCTACTGCTCATGTCAGTCTACACTGTATTGCTGGCATTCTATTCATGAACTATAGCTACTGCCCAGGCTCTTTACTAAGGGATGAATACTGTATATTAGAGAATGCTTTCCTCCATATTGCACTGGTTTCCAGTCCTCTGAATGCAGCCAGCAGTGTAAACAATGGTTGCTATTAGAGACGAGCGAATTTCATATTTTAAAAATATTTCACTCTTCATTTGGTGGTAAAAGCAGAATTGCGTAATGGATTCCGTTACCACGGATCATAATGCAATTCAATGACGTAATGCATAACGGCATTCTGTTATAATAGAAGGCTACGGGCTGCATAATGGGATCAGGACGGATCCGTTCTGCAGCCCATAGACTTCTATTATAACGGAATGCCGTTATGCATCCAGTCATAGAATTGCGTTATGATCCGTGGTAACGGAATCCATAACGCAATTCTGCTTTTACCACCAAACGAAGCGTGAACAAATTTCATAACGTGAAATTCGCTCCTCTCTAGTTGCTATGGTGAGGTCAAGTCCATGTAAATACAATGTATCCTTTATGCTAAATACATAGGAAAGATAAACAGTGGCAATGAATGTATATCCCCGACCACAGCCAGCAGAAAAATCCCCATTCTTTACACTGCAGGCTGCTTTTACACTGCTTCCCCCCCCCCTCTCTTAACGCCATACACCCTAAGGGCTCATGCACACGACCGTATGTATTTAGCGATCCGCAAAAAACACACGGATGACGTCCGTGTGCATTCCGTATTTTGCGGCACTGAACAGCTGGCCATTCATAGAACAGTCCAATCCTTGTCCGTAATGCTGACAATAATAGGACACGTTCTATTTTTTTCCGGAACGGAAATACAGACTTACAGAAACGGAATGCACACGGAGTAACTTCCGTTTTTTTGCAGACCCATTGAAATGAATAGTTCCATATACGGTCCGCAAAAAAAATGGAATAGACACTGAAAGAAAATACGTTCGTGTGCATGAGCCCTAAGAGATATTTCTCACAATAACAATCCGATAATCGTGGCATTACATCTGTGGCATTACGGTGAGCAGCGGCACATTCAGGGCACCTGCACGCGATGCGGATTCTCCTGCTGGAAAAAGCAGCGGCAAAGTGAGGGAGATTGCCAAACCTCATGTACACTTCGCTTTTTTTTTTTTCTTCTGTGCAGATTTTAAAATCCACAGCATGTCGATGGTTTGTGCGGCTCCGCACCTTGGGTGGTCTTCCCCAAGGACTTCAATAGGGTTGTTAACATAAAACCTGCACCAAAAGCCACAATAAAAACCTCGATAAATAGCGCGGATTTATTAGCTTTTTTGTGGGCAGATTTTCTGCATGGGGGCAGGGACCCCTCGCCTTTCCCTATAGGCTTTTGTGTTCACTTCCCTTTTAATGGAAACATCAATTCTTTTTTCTGCCAGTTGAACCAAATAGCAACTCGTCCTTTTTTTTTTTTTTTTTTTTTTTCTTCTAATGTTTATATTTTTTGATTAGACTTTTTAAATTCTATTTCCTGAACATCATTATTATGGGGGGCGGCCATCTTGCCTGAGCTTTTATTAACAGCATTTCAAAGATTTGCTTTATGGCAGCCACATGAGCCGTAGACACAATGGTCAGGAGGGGACCTCAATAACTTCTATGGAGAGCGTTTTCTGGGCGTTGTGACCTGTGCGGAGGTCATTGTACAAGGACAGAATAGATGGGAACCACCATTCACAACAGGTGATTGTCAGAGCTTGTCTTATCTATACACCTGGGTGGTATCATTACAGGCAGGATTAGAATGATAGCTAAGCAGATAACTGCGGTAAAGTGATCTGTACAGACTGAGAAGTGTCGCCAATTATTAGACATAGCGGCCAGTGCAAAAACTGCAGGATTTTATGGTTTTGTTTAAATATAGATATTGACATGGAAGATTAAAAATAACCATCAAAAATGTGTTTAACATAAAAACATGATTTAAACAATAGGTAACATTCTCTTTCAGATCCCAATGTAAGGCACTGGATGATGTCCCTGGATAACATGGCAATTGTATATTTGGCACATAAATATGGAAGACGGCGGTCTGCACTACTGAGGCTTCCCGTACAGCTCCTTGTGTTATGGCGTTTTTTTTTTACAGTTTTCCCTTTGCTGCCATGTATCCTGCAGCTCAAAAGGCACTTGTTTACCCCATTTGCTTTTCCGTAAAGGGATTGTCTCATAAGTTGATCAAATGAATGGTGGTCCATGAAGTCTATGAACAGGCGCGGCCCCCCCTCAGTGACGTGCGTTTGCCCGAGTAGGCTATGTGGTCAGGGGGCTTCCTGCAGCACCAGTCCGGGGTGGAGACGTGGCTCATGTCTGATTATAGTGGGGGTCATTTATTAATTAACCTGCGCATCAAGCAGTCTGTCCTATGAGACGCTCCCTCCAAGGATCAGCTGCAGCTTCTATATAGAATTACATCTAGCCAAGATTTAAAGGGCCAGTAATCTAAATTTCACAATAGCATTATAAATGGAGGGGATCTGCACCTCTACTAACTTGTCACACTGCGGTCAGCCTGGAACAGCTGCTAACACAGAATAACATACCGCATACTACACCTCCACAGATTACAGGTGTAGTGTCCCTTTAAAAGCACCATTGCTCCTGTAAATGCAGCATTTTGCGTTAGGTCTGAGAAACATATAAAGATTCTTTCCACACGTCCGTCCAACATCAGAACTTCATTCATGGTCTAGATGTGGAGGCGCCACCTGGATGCCAGGGACCGCAGTGCTGTAACCATGGTAACACACAGGTCACCCCTCACTCGCCGTCAATGGTGATTCGTATTGTAATGTAACAGATAATCCAGACGATGTCTCTCTGATTTTCACTATTTCATCATAACCCGACCTATGGAGATCTCACAATGTCTGGAGAGCGGCTTCCCCCCGATCATCAGGAAGAACTCCTCCTCCGCTGGATCCCCACAGGACGGTGCGGTCTGCGGATAACCCTCCTCCAGGAGCGTGAAAGACTCGTTCTCGTAACCAGTCAGCAAGCGCTGCTCATCGGCGCCTGTGGAGAACGAGCACGAGCAGAGCGCGGTGGGCGCCGGACGCTCATTAAAAGTTTTCATCTCTATGAGGTTGCAGGCGGAGAGCGTGGAGACTTTGTTAGAGCCCAAAGTAAGGAAGGAGTAAAGCTTCTCCGCGGAGGAGTCACCACCCAGCGCCTCCGGGTGTTCACTGCACAAAGAGGAGCTCCTGCCACCAGATGTGGATCTACCGCCCACCGCCACCACACAATGATACACCCGCGCACAGTCCACCCGCTGCTTTACTCTCGAGAATTTCTTCCAAGAACAAGAAGCAAAGTGATATCTCCATAAATTGTGAGCTGGAGTGCGAGATGGTAAACCTCCTCCGACTATCCACAGGCAGCCCTGATGGATCACAGAACCATGTCCAACCAATTTCGGGGGGCCAAAACTTCAGACAGAAAATGTAGAGAAAAGAACCAGATTAAGATGCAAGAAAATATTGTACATATAACACTTCCCCTATGTATAAGAAAATAACTACTATAGTACTGCTCCTATGTACAAGAATATAACTACTATAATACTGCTATGTACAAGAATATAACTACTATAATACTGCTCCTATGTACAAGAATATAACTGCTATAATACTGCCTCCTATGTACAAGAATATAACTACTATAATACTGCTCCTATGTGCAAGAATATAACTACTATAATACTGCCTCCTATGTACAAGAATATAACTACTATAATACTGCCTCCTATGTACAGGAATATAACTACTATAATACTGCTCCTATGTACAAGAATATAACTACTATAATACTGCCCCCTATGTACAAGAATATAACTACTATAATACTGCCTCCTATGTACAAGAATATAACTACTATAATACTGCTCCTATGTACAAGAATATAACTACTATAATACTGCTATGTACAAGAATATAACTACTATAATACTGCTCCTATGTACAAGAATATAACTGCTATAATACTGCCTCCTATGTACAAGAATATAACTACTATAATACTGCTCCTATGTGCAAGAATATAACTACTATAATACTGCCTCCTATGTACAAGAATATAACTACTATAATACTGCCTCCTATGTACAGGAATATAACTACTATAATACTGCTCCTATGTACAAGAATATAACTACTATAATACTGCCCCCTATGTACAAGAATATAACTACTATAATACTGCCTCCTATGTACAAGAATATAACTACTATAATACTGCTCCTATGTACAAGAATATAACTACTATAATACTGCTCCTATGTACAAGAATATAACTACTATAATACTGCTCCTATGTACAAGAATATAACTACTATAATACTGCCTCCTATGTACAAGAATATAACTACTATAATACTGCTCCTATGTACAAGAATATAACTACTATAATACTGCCTCCTATGTATAAGAATATAACTACTATAATACTGCTCCTATGTATAAGAATATAACTACTATAATACTGCTCCTATATACAAGAATATAACTACTATAATACTGCTTCTATGTACAAGACTATAACTACTATAATACTGCTCCTATGTACAAGAATATAACTACTATAATACTGCCTCCTATGTACAAGAATATAACTACTATAATACTGCTCCTATGTATAAGAATATAACTACTATAATACTGCCTCCTATGTACAAGAATATAACTACTATAATACTGCTCCTATGTACAAGAATATAACTACTATAATACTGCTCCTATGTACAATAATATAACTACTATAATACTGCCTCCTATGTACAAGAATATAACTACTATAATGTGGGGGATTCAGTCAGCACAACCCTGTATGTAGGTGCATATCGCTATGGCGAAATACACATACAAACGCAAAAACACAAATGCAATAGCACTCTGCATCCAGCATAGAGGCAGGGCAGAGTGCTGGTTGCAGAGTGCTATTGCATTTGTGTTTTTGCATAACTACTATAATACTGCTCCTATGTACAAGAATATAACTACTATAATACTGCCTCCTATGTACAAGAATATAACTGCTATAATACTGCTCCTATGTACAGGAATATAACTACTATAATACTGCTCCTATATACAAGAATATAACTACTATAATACTGCTTATATGTACAAGAATATAACTGCTATAATACTGCTCCTATGTACAAGAATATAACTACTATAATACTGCTCCTATGTACAAGAATATAACTACTATAATACTGCTCCTATGTACAAGAATATAACTACTATAATACTGCTCCTATGTACAAGAATATAACTACTATAATACTGCCTCCTATGTACAAGAATATAACTACTATAATACTGCTCCTATGTACAAGAATATAACTACTATAATACTGCTCCTATGTACAAGGATATAACTACTATAATACTGCTCCTATGTACAAGAATATAACTACTATAATACTGCCTCCTATGTACAAGAATATAACTACTATAATACTGCTCCTATATACAAGAATATAACTACTATAATACTGCCTCCTATGTACAGGAATATAACTACTATAATACTGCTCCTATGTACAAGAATATAACTACTATAATACTGCCTCCTATATACAAGAATATAACTACTATAATACTGCTCCTATGTACAAGAATATAATTACTATAATACTGCCTCCTATGTACAGGAATATACCTACTATAATACTGCTCCTATGTACAAGAATATAACTACTATAATACTGCTCCTATGTACAAGAATATAACTACTATAATACTGCCTCCTATGTACAAGAATATAACTACTATAATACTGCTCCTATGTACAGGAATATAACTACTATAATACTGCACTATAATACTTGTCTCACCTGGTTTTGATGACTGACCAGTTGTGTCTCCGAAAATCAAATCTCCAGAAGTCATTTTGTTCGGCCATATTCTTTAGTCCACCGAACAGGAACATGGCAGCATTATGGGTAACACAGGAGTGTCCATGTCGTGGCCCCGGGCCCATGCCCCGTGTGTGAGGGCACAGCTGAGACCACTTCTGTGTATCTGACAAGGGTGAGACGACAACCATCTAATGTTATATCAGGACAGACATTTAGAAGAGGAACAGAGATTCTCTTAAGGACAGACACAAGTTCACACTCTGCAGATTACCAAAATAATACACCCAGAATTCCTCCACCGCCCCCTCAATATCGAAGTAGCCTCCGTACACAAACATGGCCGACTGGTTCACGACCGCACTGTGCCCCTTTCTGTTCGTGGGTCTATTTTCCTGTAACACATAAACAAGTTTTGAACCTGCATTGCTCCACCCCCGAGGAGCAGCCTCGTCCCGACATACAGTAATATTTACCTGTCCTTCCTGGGCCTTGAACTCACACCATCGTCTTGTGTCTGATGGGACAGATAATAATAATAATCACATGATACATGACGCGTTTCATTCCTCTGCTCTCATGTCTTATTCATTATCTGGTGACCGACCTTTTATTATTTAGTTATTTATTGCCCACGGTGAGAAGAGTCGTGAAGTAAACAAGGGGTGCACCTAGCCTTGCTGCTGCCTGAGGCGAAACCTGAAACAGCACACCCCCCCTTCCCAATGCCAATTTCTTAACCTAACCCCTTCCCTTCACCCCGTGGCTCTTTGGCTGTCCCCCCCTTTTTGCCCCTACCTGGTGCTGCCTGAGGCGACCACCTCACCTGGCCTCATTGGTGGTGCACCCCTCTGCAGGGGAGGCACCTAAGGGGCATCACTATGTGTGGGCGGGGCCATTTAAGGGGGCACTATACTGTTTGAGGGGGGCACTAAAGGAGCATCACACTGTGTGGGGACACCAAGGGATCACACTGCTGTTAGGGGGCACTGAGGGGACATCACACTCTGTGGGGGGCACTAAAGAGATATCATACTTGGCATCATTATTGATAGGTGGCACTAAGAGGAGATTTTTCCAGTGCGGGGAGGCACTAAAGGGGCACTCTTACTGGGGATTAGGTTGGCCTACTGGTGTTGTCTCTCCTTACAGCAGACCCAGGTAAGCACTTGAGTACCCCTGCATTATACAAAATGTAACAATTCAAAAGATTCTTTTTGAAACATTCTTAAAGGGACCCAACCCCTTTTTGGTTTAAATTTATAACATATTGTATTACAATTCATGTATGACCCGTATTAACCTGTTCGGGGGCGGGGCACAGACTCAGGAGCTCCACCCCCTCTCAGGTCTGTACAGTAATACATTAGGCTCCGGGGGTCCAGTGAACACATGCTGCCCTTTCCAGCCGTCACACGTCATTCTTTCCTATTAACCTCTCGCAGTTCTCTGGTCACATGATGCTCACCCGTCGCGTACATCCAGAGCGGGGTATTGTCCCGATTGGCCCCAAAGTCCACCATTCCCCCGAATACATAGAGCACACCCTGCGGAGAGAGAACAAGAGGAAGTTAGGGTACTTTCACACTAGCATTGAAATGCGGTAAAGGGGCTCAATACCGGAAAATAACGCATCAGTTTTGTCCCAATGCATTCTGAATGGAGAGCGATCCGTTCAGGATGCATCAGGACGTCTTCAGTTCCGTCCCTGGTACGGTATTTGACCGGACAAAATATTGCAGCATGCTGCGGTATTTTTTCCGGACAAAATCCCGGAACACTACCGCACTTTTCCATTGAAATGTATTAATGCCGGATCCGGTACCAAGTGTTCCATAAATTACCGCATCGCAGGATCCGGTTTTCCAGTATGCAAAGTGTTTTCTAGCTGTGAAAAAAAAAAATACCAGATCTGTTATTCTGGATGATACCGGAAAGACGGATCCAGTATTTCAAGGAATAAGTCTACCGGATCCGGAAAAAAAAGATATCGGTTTGCATACGGATTTCCGGATCCAGCAGGCAGTTCCGGCAACAGAACTGCCTGCCGGATTCTTCTAACGCTAGTGTGAAAGTCCCCTCACAGTTACTGTGTTCTATTCTACTCCCATGATGCAACTGAACAGTATTGCAACAAAGTTGCAGTGTGAACTGTGGTTTGATTGTTTGTCAACGACGAAACATAATGTATGCCTGTGGATGGAAAAAGCCCCGATCTCCGACATTTCCTACTCTACGGAGAATGGCGGACTCTTGGCTGCAGGCCACCATGACAGGACACAAAGATATACTCAGATGGATCATTTATTGCCAGAGGCATCCCCTCCCCCGCCCCGTGATTATTAATTATGGAATTGTGATTGATGTCTCTATGGCTGTCATAACTGTGGCACTGGTTTTCAGCGACACTGAAGTTGTCACAGCCCTGCCCCCTTTTCCTAACACAGGTATCTGTTCAAAGGGAATGTCCAGTTTACCCAATAAAGGGCCCCACAATATAGAGTGGTTGTAGGGGGTCAAACTGTGCTCTTCTGTGTATGATATAAGGACGTGTCACAATGTGGAGAGCCCCTTTATTACTGTCCTAATCGGGCAACTGCCACAAAATGGATGAGCCCTTTAACCCCTTAAGTCTCCCTGACACAGGGAAGTCTCCAGAATGACACAATATATACATAATAAACACACGCTCACCTCGTGGGCCACCATGGAGTGTCCTTCCAGTTTATCCGGAGCTCGTCTGCAGCTGGGAAGCTGTTCCCATCGGCTGAGAGCTGGAACCAGAGCAGAGACCGTGAGTGACGACGTGCGAGCAGGAAACAGGAGTCGTTACAATATACAATACATTGTTCATACATTACAAAATCGATCTCTTAGACCTGATGAAGCCAGTGGACTTACCTAGAAAATCTATGTCAGAATGGCTTCACCTGCCTGACCATTTTAGGAGTCCAGTATATTCACCAACTGGGTCCCCTAGTCTGACTGACAAGCTCTTGTCAGTGCACCTCCTCCCCTGCACCTCCTCCCCTGCCTCCCGTCAGTGCACCTCCTCCGCTGCCTCCCGTCAGTGCACCTCCTCCCCTGGCTCCCGTCAGTGCACCCCCTCCCCTGGCTCCCGTCAGTGCACCCCCTCCCCTGGCTCCCGTCAGTGCACCCCCTCCCCTGGCTCCCGTCAGTGCACCTCCTCCCCTGCACCTCCTCCCCTGCCTCCCGTCAGTGCACCCCCTCCCCTGCACCTCCTCCCCTGCCTCCCGTCAGTGCACCTCCTCCCCTGCACCTCCTCCCCTGGCTCCCGTCAGTGCACCCCCTCCCCTGCCTCCCGTCAGTGCACCCCCTCCCCTGCCTCCCGTCAGTGCACCCCCTCCCCTGCCTCCCGTCAGTGCACCCCCTCCCCTGCCTCCCGTCAGTGCACCCCCTCCCCTGCCTCCCGTCAGTGCACCCCCTCCCCTGCCTCCCGTCAGTGCACCCCCTCCCCTGCCTCCCGTCAGTGCACCTCCTCCCCTGCACCCCCTCCCCTGGCTCTCGTCAGTGCACCCCCTCCCCTGGCTCCCGTCAGTGCACCCCCTCCCCTGGCTCCCGTCAGTGCACCCCCTCCGCTGGCTCCCGTCAGTGCACCCCCTCCCCTGCACCTCCTCCCCTGCCTCCCGTCAGCGCACCTCCTCCCCTGCCTCCCGTCAGCGCACCTCCTCCCCTGCCTCCCGTCAGCGCACCTCCTCCCCTGCCTCCCGTCAGCGCACCTCCTCCCCTGCCTCCCGTCAGCGCACCTCCTCACCTGCCTCCCGTCAGCGCACCTCCTCACCTGCCTCCCGTCAGCGCACCTCCTCACCTGCCTCCCGTCAGCGCACCTCCTCACCTGCCTCCCGTCAGCGCACCTCCTCACCTGCCTCCCGTCAGCGCACCTCCTCACCTGCCTCCCGTCAGCGCACCTCCTCACCTGCCTCCCGTCAGCGCACCTCCTCACCTGCCTCCCGTCAGCGCACCTCCTCACCTGCCTCCCGTCAGCGCACCTCCTCACCTGCCTCCCGTCAGTGCACTATTTCCAGTAAAATGACAAAAATCTCGACAGACAGCCATCTAGTCGTTGGAGTACGTCCAGCCATGTCGTCGGAGGACAAAAAGTTAAATGGTTGGGTTCATGGTTTTCTTCGGAGAACAGCTGTCAATCATGGTATCCTGGGTACAGTCTCTGTGCCCCATAACATAGTGCAGGAAAGGGTTAAAGTGGAACTCTGGTGACATCATGGAATGGTTATAATTATAAATAGGGATGAGCGAACTTGTGTTTTACAATTTCGAGTTCGGGCAGTATTACAATTCCGTTATGGATTCTGTTACCACGAGCAGGGCTGTGGAGTCAGAGTCGAGGAGTCAGAGGCAATTTTGGGTACCTGAAGTCGGAGTTGGCAATAAATGAACCGACCCCGACTCCTACTAGATTTAAATTGGAATAAAAAAAAAATCAAGTTTAAATGTCCCAATTCACAAAAAGTTATAATTAATTACCGTATTTATGGGGGCATCTGTGGGTGGCACTGTTATGGGGGCATCTGTGGGTGGCATCTGTTTCTGTAATGGCAGCGGGGCCCGGTGCCTGCTTCATTCATACAGTGGGCGGAGCGGGCGCGTGACGTAGTGAGCTACGCTACGAGCGCCCGCCCGGCCTCCTGATGCCAATACGTTAGTAGTAAGTAGTACAGCGCTGGATTTAAGATGATTGGAATACTCTAACAATACCCACAAGTTAGATATGATTACCGTATACTACAGTGAGCGGGGCCCGGGGTAGTAGAATACAGTGACTGCACCGGGCCCCGCTGCCATTACAGATGCCGGCCCCAGCCCCTCCTCCCTCTCAGCCTATTCGCCGGACGGTCGCAGCATTCGCCCCATAAGACGCACTGCTATTTTTCCTCCACTTTTGCGAAAAATACGATACTTCTCTACTGTAAGAATAAAGGCTAATGCATGCGGTGCGTCACGTTACCGCAAAACGAACGCGTTAAGCGACCGTGAAGAAGCTTTTCATATGCTTCACTATATTTCACGCAACGCACAGTTAAGGAGCGGCGATACTTATACTTTCCGCTGTGTTGTCTTCCGCTGTTACAGGGAACGCAGCGCCCATCGTTAACCTCGCCTCTGACTGATAAGTAACTATGTTTATTGCAGGACTAGAGACACTTGTATCAGTGAAGGGAATGGATGGACAATAGCTCAAGACTGAAGCTGGAAACCATCGGAAAAACTGCCGTCATTCAGCCGAGGTCATAAAACCTGTGACCTCAGATTGTAGCTGAACCTTTACACAGGACTGTGGGATTCTACTGGGAAATCAGGTTTTACAATAAATGCCCCTTCCCCGTCCTGGATCCCCCCCCACTGCCCACTGCCCGATCTTCAGCAGAAGATCCGCACAACGGAGAAGGCAGCGGCTCCTGGCCAGTAGTTCTGTGGTAATGACACGTACGTGGCCTTTCTTTCCTTGAAGGAATGTATCAAATACAGTCACATATTAAATACAGAGGAGTCGGAAGTACCAAAAACTTCGGAGTCGGAGTCGGACCATTTATCTACCGACTCCACAGCCCTGACCACGAGCCGTAACGCAATTCTATGACGGATTGCATAACGGAACGCTTTTTAAAGACATTCCGTTATGCGTTCCGTTATGGTTCGTGGTAACGGAATCCATAATGGAATTGTAATTAAACCCGAACCCCGACTTCGAACTTGTAAAACACAAAGTTCGCTCATCCCTGTTTATAAATGATGTAACGGAAAACTAATACAATTATGTAATCTACATCTTCACTGGTGTTTAAAGGGAAACTAAACCCTGAAAAAACGTAAATCAGTCAAATACATGAAATCCATAGCTCACACAGCGCTGCGTCTACACGGTGCTGTCCTGAGGAGTTTGGGAAAGACCTTGAAGACAAAGCGCCGTCTTTCCCTTAGTCCTCCCCATCTTCGGCTACAGAACGGCTGAGGGAACGAGTCTGACGTCATCACACACTGAACAGGAAGTCCAGGAGAGGGGCGGGGCCTAACCACACTGAAATGGTGGCACGTCCACGAGCCCGCAGTGCTATAGAAGTCCTGCCCTCGGTCCCCGCAGCCACGCTCTCTCCTCCTCCCCCGCCTTTTCATCTTGCTCATTCCACTTCAGCCAATTTCATTAAGACAGAGCTCAGCAGTGCAGAGAAGTGGTGAAGGACCTGAGTGATGTCACCGCGTGGGCGGAGCTCCTGTGCAGTGTGCGTGAGCTTAGCGGTTCCCTCTATAAAAGTTGTCAAATACTAGGAGTTGTAGTTCTTTCATTATACTCACACACTGCAATGTCCTCAATAATAAAGTCCTAGAAATGTTGGGAGTTGTAGCTCTATCCATGTAATGTCCACCAATGCCCCATAATAACAGGGGAGAACTACAACTGCCAGCATGTCCAGACTATTATTCTTCTCTCCAGGTAGACCCGCGATGAGAAGCATACTTGCCTGCTTCCCGACCCAGCACTTGGCTCCTTCCCTCTCCGGCCTCCGCTGCTCCACTCAGGTCTTGGCCGGAGCAGAGAGTCAGCTCTTGGGGTCACCCCGGAGAATGAAACCTGCTTGTGGATCGTCACAGATCAATCCAGAGGAAAAAACTGTGGAAAGTAAAATGTCGCTCACCTATACTGTATCTCCAGAAGTCTCCCAGCACGCTGTCCTGCCGGCCGCCATGGATGTACACATAGCCGTCATACGCCACCGCGGCGTGCTTGAAGCGGTCACACGGCACCTCCTCCCTGCGGGACAGCGGCTCCCAGGCACAGTCAGCGCTCTCCGTGATCATGCTCGGCGGCTTCTGTGGCATGGTCTCCCACGCTGCCCCCTACAGCCTGGAGAAGAGAATGCACAAAAGCAGTGGTTACAATGTAACATAAACCATCTGTGGGACGACCGCCTTCTGTGTGCAAATGTCAGAGGATGTCGCTTATGGTGAACCGAACCGAACGAAACGCCAGTCACATGACCTGACCGGAAGACATGAGGAGTCTGGGGGGATGAACTATACTGGAGCGCTGCTCTGAGGTACACTAGCTTAACGGCTGAAAACCAATATGGCTGCCATTAAAATGTCAACGGCGGATGCCACCCAGCTTTCCCAGGCTCCTCAACATGCAATACAGTAAAGCTGGAATTACTGAATCTGGGAAATCTGGGTCTCTCCCCTCCCTGTACAAGCTGCAGCGACGGACAAATCTGTCGTGATCCAATGAGACAGCTTCCTCCAGGGGCGTACATAGAAATCATTGGGCCCCATAGCAAGAATCTGAATTGGGCCCCTAACTCCGCCCACTGCCCACCCCTGGCCCATCCCACCTCCTGTCCTGGCCCCTCCCCTGCCACACCCCCATTTGCCAATTCCACCCCATTTGGAATTTTTTGCCCGCGTCCCACTACATTGTATGCCATATAAAAGTACAACTTGTCCTGCAAAAAATAAGCCCCCACGAGTGATGCGGGTGCTGGGGAGTGAGGTAAGTAAGGTGCCCGGGCATTTTAGAAGTTGGATAACCCCTTTAACTCCTTACCGCTGATGCCACCAATCATACCCCCCCTGCAAGGTGACTGACGTGCTGGGGGGGAGCCTGTAGGCTCATAGAGGACTAAGGAGTATGGGGGGGGGGGGGGGGATAGACAAAATCTAACACAGCATACACTTGCATCTTAATTTCCATTTAATTCCTTTTTCTGAAAAATGTACAAAAAAAAAAAGAATAATCAAAAAGAACACTTTCCTATACTCCCACACATCATAAAACATGGAGTGTAAGGGGCTTAAAGGGGTATTCCAGTGACAAATTATAACCTACTGTATTCATTGGAGAGGCGATAACTGCTGGGAATGGTGTAGTCACTGATCACCAGAATGGGGTGGGGGATTAGCAAGTCACCAGGACCCACATCCAGGACTGGTGACCATTTATTATTGGAATACCCCTTTAGGTTCAGCAAACCTCTGGGCAATGCATCTGAAGCATACAGACTGAGGGTGGTGGGCTCCAAGTGTCCATGTAACAACACAATGCAAGTGGGCAAACACACATCTTTGGCACAGGTCTGCACTACAGAAGCCTATGGGTACACTCCAGTGTATGGCTTCTGTACACAGCCAGATCCCTGAGGTAGTGACAACGCTTAGTGTGAACAAGGGCCGGCCAGAAATACTAGTTTCTGTTCAAATACGGCATGCAATATCCCAGAGACGTGACCATAGGCTTTCATAGCTATATGTGCCCAGTCACCGGGGCAGGGCCAGTTCTCCCCTGTGTACAGCCCCCTCGCCCCGGCAACACTTCCTCCTATAAGCCCAGCACACAGCCATACCACTGGTACAGCCCGGCTGCCAGTCTCCCGACACCCGCTCATCATGTACGGGCTTATTCTGCAAGGCACTGTTGCAGCGTCGCACATCAGTGTGTAAATTGGACACTTTGAACATCTGCCTATGTATTTGCATTGTATGGTATTTCCTATTATCAGGCTGGCAATGTCATTTCCCCCATTCGCCCCTAGGTGGTGCTGGCACCACATAATATATATAGCCAGGGCTGTGTTTATAAAGTTAGTTAGCACAGAGTGCATTGCGGAGAGGAGAAACAAGTGTATGGAGGAGAGAAACGGGCATCGTCCACCATGTAGTCTGCTATTTCTACCCCTTGGTCATGGCCAGGCTCAGAGAGTACAGCGAACATTTATCTACAGCAGCCAAGCACCAGACAGTAATGTCTATGTCTACATATGAAGCAAGCCTAGTGAGGGCTACAGCTGAATCCAGCCTATGGACCTCACCAGCACCAGTGCCTGAGAGTAACTCTCCGAGTGCCGGGACACGAATGGATGAGTAGTGCGCAGAATTGTCCTTATTCACTAGGAGCCTTCCGGGATATAGTGGAAACCTAAAAAGCTGATTACTTCAGGAGAGCATCCTGCAAATAATGTCGCAGAGAGTTTGCCTGCCACGAGGGAGAACGCCCTTATCGGATCGCTCAAGATAAGTAGACAGGAGCATATTTAGTACCAGAGTGCTAGAGATTGGACTTAGAATAATTACAGAAGTCTTGCCTGTAAAGTGTCAGCCCTAAAGAGAACTCCTCAACTGACAATTGCCTAAACCTGATAAAAGGAATAATACTCATCACTCATATCATACAAATGCACTGTATCTGTACTGACTACCTGAAGACAACTGATTCAGCAAATGTTCAACTGTTTAATTACAACCAACTCCTCATCATTTCTACTACTACGCTCAACATTTTCACCTTACGGTGCTGGCGTCACGAAAACAGGGGCCCAGCCACCAAAGCACCTTACACCCATTACCATCAAGAGCACCTCAACCACCATCCGGCTGGTGTTCCCTGTAACCGAGCGTGCCCTGGAGGATTTAGTGCTGTCTTCCCATCCACTGCACTGCCGGCCCAGGGAGGCTCTGATAACCGTGAGTACATGAACTACTACCCCCATCGGCCCACCTTACGGGTTTCCCCTGCAGTTCGGCTCGTTGCATTTAGAATTGGTGTCACGAACAGGATACAAAATCCTCTGCGCCTTATGAGAATAAGCCCTATTTGTCTAATTGAGAGACTTTGTATGTGCTGACACAGTGGAAACTTTAAATGTCTTTATTGAACTGGGGAATTGTTTAAGTCACATGGGCATACTACCCAAGTCACTTGCTACCGAATCGCAGTGTCAAAAGTGGAAAAATCGCATGTTGTTGTGTCAATAAGACTGCTTGCTGTCAGTGAATTGACCTTCCAATTGAACCCTCCTGATTAATTTGCTGTGCCAGAACTTTGAGTTACACCCTGCTAGCGGCGGGAAAATTGAGGTACACTCCCTTCAGAGCGGGAAAATCTATTTTGCAACCCCTTTATGCAAAGTAATTAATAATGTGCATCCACCAATGTTGTATTGTCCTAACAATGCCGGCAGTTCCCCTATGCAAAGTGAACCCAGGGGGAGGGTTGCGCACCAAAAGAGCGTGACGTACGTGCGCACGCTAAACACGTCAGTAGACGCTGAGCTGAGAGAAGCGAGCAGCATGGCTGAAAAGCAAGCCGGTCCTGCATCGGGAGCTGCACCCGAGGGAGCGGGGAGTGCCCACCCTACCATGCAAACGATGATCCGTGGAGGCTGGAGACCTTTGGGACCGACATTGGATGGAGCGTGGTGTGGACCCACCGCCTAGACCGCTTACCACTGCAGGTCAGAGCACCCCTGAACAGTGTATCGCAACCATTTTAGCCAAAAGGTCCGGTCCGGACCAAGCTGCACCTGATCTTATGTGGCCAGTTGCTGCCCATGCTGTACTGTGGGCCAAATTATCGGCTGAAATTAAGGTGGCCCGTCTACAGCGCACTCACGCGTGTAGAAAGTACAATGAGGATATAACTCGTAAACTCCTAGAGGAACCCCTGGAACAAACTCCGGTCCCAGTGAGGAGACTAGGCAGGGTTCTGTCTTTTTGAAAGACGCGCGGGTTTGGGTTCATCCGTAATCTGGAAACTGACCGGGACTATTATGTGAACCGTAGATCGGACAAACGAAAGGAACTCTCCAGCTGGCTCCATAGTCTTTATGCAAATGAGGTTGTGGAATTCACCCCAGCGGAGGGCACCCGTGGTCCGGATGCCACTGCGGTCTAGTGAACTGGGCAACCATCTGAGGTTCCGGAACCTGTTAAAGACTCTGAGTTCGAGGAGGAGACAGAGCTATCTACTGACGTTGTTCTTGTCACCAACCAAAGACCCACAGCTACAGTGGTACCAGCTCGTTGAAAAACAGCCCTTTATTGCCGAAAAACCCATGGTTGGGCCGAAGCCCAGGATACAAAAATTGGAGAAAAATCCTTCCATCTTTGACGAGGTGAGGAAGCATTTACACCCCCCCTTCCCATTGTACCCACCATACGCCTGACTGAAGGTGTTGGGGAAACATCACCCCCTGAGTCTTGGGAATCCGGGAGCCCATTACCTACAGATGTTCCATCTAGTCCGGACCCCTATGACTAAGTAGGCCGGTTGGCCAATATTAAAATGGAGCCAGAGACATTGTTATCAGAGGAACTCTTATAGTTTCAGTGGCAGTTTCCCCTAAGTCACTATAGAGCCCTCTGCCCTTTTAAAGGACTCTACTAAGGACTCCGCCTTTGTCAGACAAATTGCGCCATTTATTCCCTTTTCACCCCCTTCTCAGGTTGTCTGGGACTTTAAGTCAAATATTTTATGCAACGTTCAAGGAACTGAACCCAGAAAGACTTTTCTGTGCCTTATCTTATGCAACGCACATGCTCTTATAAATCAGAAACCTTTGCACTTTAACCCTCCGGATTAAAAAAATTTTGTACCCCAAATCAGGGATGGACTTTGTCTCAGGACTATGTCATGGAATTTTGTTGCCGCAAATGTGAGATCACCGCCCTTTTGTCCCTGTCAAGCACCAAGATTACAACGCCCAATTACCCTCTTTCGCCATGAGAGCAGAAACCAAGAAAAATGTATCTGTGATGATGCCTAAGGTGTATTATTATGCTTAACCCTTTATTCACAGGAGGTTATCGAAGTGCCATAATAGTATTCTGCGTTAGCATACGCATATTTGTGTGTGTATAGTAGGGCTGAAACGATTACTCGACTGAATCGAGTAATTCGACACAAAGAAATCCTCGATGCAAATCTTTTGCATCGAGGATTCGTTTGTGTCATGTGACCACAGAGCGGGAGTGAAGCGCTTGCTATTACTTACCGCTCCGTGGTCACCCGCCGGCCCGCACCGCGCTGCACTTTCTTTCTGACACATCACCAGGTCATAGTGCACGTAAGCACACACTGTGACCCGACGCATAGAAGAATATGGAGGAGCTGTGGAGCGGCGCCCCTACAGGAAAGGTAAGTACTGTCGCTGGGGTCATGGCTAGGAGGGGGACCTGGTGGCACTGGGGGGCAGTTGGTGGCACTGGGGGGGGGGGGGCAAGCTGGTGGCACTGGGGGAAGTTGGTAGCACTGGGGGCGGCAAGCTGGTGGCACTGGGGTGGCAGCTGATGATACTGGGGGGCAAGCTGGTGGCACTGGGGGGGCAGCTGATGATACTGGGGGGCAAGCTGGTGGCACTGGGGGGGCAGCTGATGGCACTGGGGGGGCAGCTGATGGCACTGGGGGGGGGAGAGCTGATGGCACAGGGGGGGGGGGCGGAGCTGAAGGCACAGGGGGATAGTGGAGCTGATGGCACAGGGGGGAACAAAGAGTGTTGGGGACAGATGAGTTTTTATAAAGGTAAACAGTCTATTAATTCATTTTTTCTTATTAAATTACTTGATTAATCGTAAAAAATAATCGATAGAATACTTGATTTCTAAAATAATAGTTTACTGCAGCCCTAGTGTGAAGCGTATTTGGTGTATTTCAGGAGACGGCATAGAAATCCACAGCTTCTATCACTGCAAACGTTGAGGACGACTTATATTCTAGCAGTGGGGTATGCAGCGTCCCACATATGTTTGTAAATGGGACACTTTAAACATCTGCCTATGTATTTGCATTGTATGGTATTTCCTATTATCAGGCTGGCAATGTCATTTCCCCCATTCGCCCCTAGGTGGTGCTGGCACCACATAATATATATAGCCAGGGCTGTGTTTATAAAGTTAGTTAGCACAGAGTGCATTGCGGAGAGGAGAAACAAGTGTATGGAGGAGAGAAACGGGCATCGTCCACCATGTAGTCTGCTATTTCTACCCCTTGGTCATGGCCAGGCTCAGAGAGTACAGCGAACATTTATCTACAGCAGCCAAGCACCAGACAGTAATGTCTATGTCTACATATGAAGCAAGCCTAGTGAGGGCTACAGCTGAATCCAGCCTATGGACCTCACCAGCACCAGTGCCTGAGAGTAACTCTCCGAGTGCCGGGACACGAATGGATGAGTAGTGCGCAGAATTGTCCTTATTCACTAGGAGCCTTCCGGGATATAGTGGAAACCTAAAAAGCTGATTACTTCAGGAGAGCATCCTGCAAATAATGTCGCAGAGAGTTTGCCTGCCACGAGGGAGAACGCCCTTATCGGATCGCTCAAGATAAGTAGACAGGAGCATATTTAGTACCAGAGTGCTAGAGATTGGACTTAGAATAATTACAGAAGTCTTGCCTGTAAAGTGTCAGCCCTAAAGAGAACTCCTCAACTGACAATTGCCTAAACCTGATAAAAGGAATAATACTTGACCTATTTCTGAGTCATCACTCATATCATACAAATGCACTGTATCTGTAGTGACTACCTGAAGACAACTGATTCAGTAAATGTTCAACTGTTTAATTACAACCGACTCCTCATCATTTCTACTACTACGCTCAACATTTTCACCTTCTGGTGCTGGCGTCACGAACACAGGGGCCCAGCCACCAAAGCACCTTAAACACCACCACCATCAAGGGCACCTGAACCACCATCCGGCTGGTGTTCCCTGCAGTAGAGAGTGTCCCAGAGGATTTAGTGCTGTCTTCCCATCCACTGCACTGCCGGCCCAGGGAGTACAAACAACTACTACCCCCATCAGCCTATCCATCGTGACAGCGGCTCAGCGCGCTCAGGCCGGAAAGAGACAGCGATCAGATACTGGAGGGAGCATGGAAGTGGCCCGGAGCAGGGGCGTACATAGAAATTGCAGGGGGCGGGGCCTTCCATGCGCTCCGGGCCCCCCCTGTGCCGCGGGCCCCATAGCAACTGCGTGGTCTGCCTATATCGGCAGTAAGTCACTGGCTTGCTCCCCTTCGTTCATCTCAGATGAGATGGTTCCTCTGTGACTCCTCCTGTCACAGGGAAGCCGGTCATACTCTACTTTCCACCATATCCGGATCGGCACTTGTGGAGGGGCTTGTGGGGTGTTCATGGGGGGAGTCACTGGCAGGCCGCTCGGAGTGATCCTGCTGTAATTCCCCTTTAAATGATTGTCTTCTTTAGTATCTCTTTGTATCGGTTAATACCTGTCACCTTGCAAACAAAGAAAAATAAGTAAAATACCCCAAAACTCGCCAAACGGGTCCTGACGGGGGAGGCACAACATTCCGGCCTCAGCTGACCCACATTCCAGGGCGCCACAAGATATGAAACCTCAGAGCAAGGAACACGCGGCCTCGCAATAATCAGACGCAGCTTCAGTCCAGAGGGCAAGCACAGGGTTAATAATATATCATAAGCGTCTACCCACAATGCCCTGCACTGCAGCATCTTCTGATATGAGCAGGTCCTGTAGCTCTGTTCATCCTGAGCATCCTGGTTCATAAATAGAATGCCAGAACTGCAGTGAAGACTGACACACAGGAAAAACAGCCGGCGCTCACTCAATATTGCGCGTTGCACGGGATAGGAAGAAATCTCCACGAATATTCAAAGAAGATCCCAGCAATCGTGTCTTCAAGTATACGATGTTTATTGCATCAAATCAAAAGATGTCCTCAATCCAGGACGCGTTTCGGCTAGCATGCCTTTATCAGCGGGTACAGGTATACAAAGTGACCAAGTATATATAATGGGATAACTCCTCCCCTTGTGACATCATCACCTGCACAGGTGGGGGGAGGGGGGAGTAACAAACAGAAGTATCAATCAGTATGTCAGAAGCTGTAAAGCAGGGTTCATGTCTCAAGCTGGGCTTCAAAAAATATACATTTCCACCACAAATCATATTTCACATTTTCTGGAGTATGAGATCCCTCAATGGATAATTGATGTCTGAAAAATAAAAGTTATATATAAATAACGCGACATCAGATGTGCAGAATCTCATCACCTCTGTTAAGGCCCTTGGGGTGACGAGCGTCCAACATATGGATCCGTAATAGCAGCTTCTTCATGTCCCCCCTCTCCTGGGTCTAACCTCTTCCAATACCTGGAACCTCCGTTGATCAATCCCATGTTTGCACTGATCAAAGTGAAATGGGATCGGCAACATTAAATTCTTAGTGCGAATAGTGGATTTGTGTTTCCCAATACGATCCCTAATCGTCTGTGTGGTCTCTCCAATGTATAATAAGCCACAGGGGCATTTTATCAAATAGATCACATTAGTGGATTCACATGTGAAAGAACCTTCAATTGAAAAGGGTCGCCCACTATGGGGATGGCGAAATGTAGAACCTCTAATAATATGGGAACGTTGAGAACAGACATGGGAAGGGGCCCTCACGTGGAGTCGCTAACACCATCTGTTTTAATGCCTTTCTTGTGTTCCCAATGTCAGAATGTACAAGTTTATCCCTATAACTAGGATTCTTCTTGTTACATATCAAGGGAGGACTCTTCTATGGTGGGATAAGCCTTCTCCGACAAGTGCCAGTGTCTACGGATGATATTATCCAGTCCCTGGTTATAGGGATGGAACTTATGTACAAGTGCCGCTCTGGATAATTACATTTTTGCTGATTTATTAGGATTAGTAAGTTCTCTTCTAGTCTTACTCAAAATTGAATGGGGATAACCCCTTTGTTCAAATCTATCAGTCATCTCACTAATCCTGATAAGTTGCATGTCGGGGTCAGACACAATTCGCTGCACTCGCTGATACTGGGATTTCTGGAATTAAATTATCCAGAGCGGCGCTTGTACATAAGTTACCTATCCCTATAACCAGAAACTGGATAATATCATACGTAGATTCTGCAGATCTGATGTCGCGTTATTTATATATAACTTTTATTTTTCAGACATCAATTATCCATTGAGGGATCTCATACTCCAGAAAATGTGAAATATGATTTGTGGTGGAAATGTATATTTTTTGAAGCCCAGTTTGAGACATGAACCCTGCTTTACAGCTTCTGACATACTGGTTGATACTTCTGTTTGTTACTCCCCCCTCCCCCCACCTGTGCAGGTGATGATGTCACAAGGGGAGGAGTTATCCCATTATATATACTTGGTCACTTTGTATACCTGTACCCGCTGATAAAGGCATGCTAGCTGAAACGCGTCCTGGACTGAGGACATCTTTTGATTTGATGCAATAAACATCGTATACTTGAAGACACGATTGCTGGGATCTTCTGCAGAGTGTGCAGGGTAACACAATGACGGGCAGCACGTACAGGCACAGCGATGGCTGCCATCTCTGCCTGTCACCCGGGATCTGTCACCTGTGTAGAGAACTCAGGTCAGGCTGGAGCTGCTGCAGCGACTCTTGACTGAGGCGTCACTGCCTCTTTTGAGGGATTCTTCTCCAGAACTGAGGGGCGGTGCAGCGCCATCAATAGGACAGGACTGTATATTACATGGTGGAGGAGTTTATATACGACCCTATACAGGCACATGGATGCGGATGAGCCGGATCTTACCTGCGTCTCATCCTAAATGACCCCAGGAGTCGTCTCTCCGCAGGTAAAAATCGGTCACATGACACCTGAAGCCAGCGCCCTGCACGAGAAACGTACACACTGCGGTGTAATAACCGTCACATGACATATAATAGTCCCATGTACAGTACAGGGGGGTAATATAACAGTCCCATGTACAGTACGGGGGGTAATATAACAGTCCAATGTACAATACAGGCGGTAATATAACAGTCCCATGTACAGTACAGGCGGTAATATAACAGTCCCATGTACAGTACAGGGGGGGTAATATAACAGTCCCATGTACAGTACAGGGGGTAATATAACAGTCCTATGTACAGTACAGGGGGTAATATAACAGTCCCATGTACAGTACAGGGGGGTAATATAACAGTCCCATGTACAGTACAGGGGGGGTAATATAACAGTCCCATGTACAGTACAGGGGGTAATATAACAGTCCCATGTACAGTACAGGGGGTATTATAACAGTCCCATGTACAGTACAGGGGGGTAATATAACAGTCCCATGTACAGTACAGGGGGTAATATAACAGTCCCATGTACAGTACAGGGGGTAATATAACAGTCCCATGTACAGTACAGGGGGTAATATAACAGTCCTATGTACAGTACAGGGGGTAATATAACAGTCCCATGTACAGTACAGGGGGTAATATAACAGTCCCATGTACAGTACAGGGGGTAATATAACAGTCCCATGTACAGTACAGGGGGGTAATATAACAGTCCCATGTACAGTACAGGGGGTAATATAACAGTCCCATGTACAGTACAGGGGGTAATATAACAGTCCCATGTACAGTACAGGGGGTAATATAACAGTCCCATGTACAGTACAGGGGGTAATATAACAGTCCTATGTACAGTACAGGGGGTAATATAACAGTCCCATGTACAGTACAGGGGGTAATATAACAGTCCCATGTACAGTACAGGGGGTAATATAACAGTCCCATGTACAGTACAGGGGTAATATAACAGTCCCATGTACAGTACAGGGGGTAATATAACAGTCCCATGTACAGTACAGGGGGTAATATAACAGTCCCATATACAGTACAGGGGGGTAATATAACAGTCCCATGTACAGTACATGGGGGGAATATAACAGTCCCATGTACAGTACAGGGGGGTAATATAAAAGTCCCATGTACAGTACAGGGGGTAATATAACAGTCCCATGTACAATACAGGAGGGTAATATAACAGTCCCATGTACAGTACAGGGGGTAATACAACAGTCCCATGTACAGTACAGGGGGTAATACAACAGTCCCATGTTGTTGGGCATTTTCATACGTATACAATATTATCTAATGACATTATAATCAAAATGAATGCTCATCTCATTGCCTTTAAGAATAAGATTCAGCCTGAACCAAAGTTTTGTTATGTGGCTGAAAAAGCCAAGATGAGTTCATGGCAAGTTCAGTTTATAAAAAAATAAAAATAATAATTGGGAACATAGATGAACATTGTATTTAAAAAGTTAGTGCTAAAGATATGAGACCATCTGTTAAGGAGTAAGCCAACTCCCTGAAACATGTCTGTCTGGAGGGGACGTGGTTACTTGATAAGGACTCATGTCCGTATCACACACCTGGTGTATGAGGTTCAATTTATATATTCATAATTATATATATATATATATCTCTGCATGGTATATTTAGTTTACAACATATGTTAATCAATAATTCATATAATGTGTTATCTATGTGTAACAATGTATCGATTTATATATATGTCATACTATGTATTTACCATTTAGAAGGTACAGAAACAACTCAGTAAGTTTAAGTTAATTGGATTTCAAAACAATAGTTATTCATGGGAGTACATAAATTAAATGTACAAGTTCCGATGCCCAGCATCAAAGCCGCTACATAAAATTTTCATCAAGTCAACCCATATTTCAAAAAGATAAGAGAAGACAGTCAACTCCGACAAATCCAGGATATAGGTAATTAAAAGTGTAAGGAAAAGACCTTCCTCAATAATTTATGGTAAGGTAGGTCAAAAGGTCCTGTGAAAGTATTATTAGATATTTAATTTTAATGCTTAAAAAGTTGGGATGTTCACCTACAGTACCGCAGTGCCATCTGGAGGCAGATGGACAATATTATATCATTTCATTATTTGTCCTATGCCATATTAGGAGTTGAGATCACGTCATGAGGTTATTAGCATGCGAATACACCCACCCTACCTGATTGGGAATCCCTAATCTAAAGGGGATGATTCTTAGATAAGGGGGGGAATAATTATTCGTGTGCGGAGTAGCAGGAGGGGATCAAGAGAAAGAGAGAGGGAGGAGAGGAGAAGTTGAGGTGTATCAAGATGGAAGCCATAATGAGATGCGCTATGATGGACCACCCAGCTTTCCTAGGAGCAGAAGTGAGATTCCTGCTAGGACTTGGTAAGAGACACAGAAAATGATATTTCATTTTATTAAGACTAATTTGATAGTGTGGGTGAAATTATACCATCTAGATTGGCGAATAAATAAATAATTAAATAAATTGATCATCTCCATATTGAGATGTAGTCTTAGGATATTGTGAGGCTTCATTCTACCTGCAGAAGAATCTAGACTCATAATCTAGCAAAGCATTAAATGATTGCTTTTATATATAGATATTGATAGAACATTCTTCGCCAAGCTAAGTGATGGATTCCCACAAGGAAGATTTGTTTCAAATCCTTCCCATTTAAGATCCTAGATCCCTGTTATTTGTCTTAATAGTCTTACCAAAGTTATGTGTGTGAAAATAGTCCAGGATGGGGGGAAGGATACAGTTATCTCTTCTAAGTTATATCCTTGGATGGATTTGCCCATGCCTGAAGCCATGTGATGTGTAGTTGGTTAGAAGGGGTCGGAATGTATTCAGCATTCTATATTGATGTCTAGGATTAGACATGCCCGTCCTGATATCATGAGGTTTTCTCTGAACAGAAGTAATGTATTAACTTATGTTCCTACTTTGATATCCTAACCTAATAATAGCTTGGTTATAATGTGACAAGTTATTTCCACTCACATGTATTGTTAAGCTTGTAATGCTTTATATTATTGCTATATATATTCATTTGCATGTATCATTGTGTTTATTTACTTATATATGTTTATAATCTTGTAACCAATAAATCTGCATATTTTTATAATACCTGTGTATCATTGTATAATGCAGAACTACATTTTATCATTAACGTCATCTCACGTCAAAAAGAACTTATTTATCTGAGGAAATAGTCGGACTCAGATGTGAATTGTATCAATTAGGTTGTCTACAATTCACCAGGTCATGATTTTAAGAATTTATGACAAATTTTATAAATTTAAATTTTTTATGGTTAATTATTTTTATGACCATAATTAATAATTCTTAATTGAATTATTACCACCCGACAATGTACAGTACAGGGGGTAATATAACAGTCCCATGTACAGTACAGGGGGTAATATAACAGTCCCATGTACAGTACAGGGGGTAATATAACAGTCCCATGTACAGTACAGGGGGTAATATAACAGTCCCATGTACAGTACAGGGGGTAATATAACAGTCCCATGTACAGTACAGGGGGTAATATAACAGTCCCATGTACAGTACAGGGGGTAATATAACAGTCCCATGTACAGTACAGGGGGTAATATAACAGTCCCATGTACAGTACAGGGGGTAATATAACAGTCCCATGTACAGTACAGGGGGTAATATAACAGTCCCATGTACAGTACAGGGGGGTAATATAACAGTCCCATGTACAGTACAGGGGGTAATATAACAGTCCCATGTACAATACAGGGGGTAATATAACAGTGCCATGTACAGTACAGGGGGTAATATAACAATCCCATGTACAGTACAGGGGGGGTAATATAACAGTCCATGTACAGTACAGGGGGGTAATAGAACAGTCCCATGTACAGTACAGGGGGGTAATATAACAGTCCCATGTACAGTACAGGGGGTAATATAACAGTCCCATGTACAGTACAGGGGGTAATATAACAGTCCCATGTACAGTACAGGGGGGTAATATAACAGTCCCATGTACAGTAAAGGGGGTAATATAACAGTCCCATGTACAGTAAAGGGGGTAATATAACAGTCCCATGTACAATACAGGAGGGTAATATAACAGTCCCATGTACAGTACAGGGGGTAATATATCAGTCCCATGTACAGTACAGGGGGGTAATATAACAGTCCTATGTACAGTACAGGGGGGTAATATAACAGTCCCATGTACAGTACAGGGGGGTAATATAACAGTCCCATGTACAGTACAGGGGGGTAATAGAACAGTCCCATGTACAGTAAAGGGGGTAATATAACAGTCCCATGTACAGTACAGGAGGTAATATAACAGTCCTATGTACAGTACAGGCGGTAATATAACAGTCCTATGTACAGTACAGGGGTAATATAACAGTCCCATGTACAGTACAGGGGGTAATATAACAGCCCCATGTACAGTACAGGGGGGTAATATAACAGTCCCATGTACAGTACAGGGGGTAATATAACAGTCCCATGTACAGTACAGGGGGTAATATAACAGTCCCATGTACAGTACAGGGGTAATATAACAGTCCCATGTACAGTACAGGGGGTAATATAACAGTCCCATGTACAGTACAGGGGGTAATATAACAGTCCCATGTACAGTACAGGGGGTAATATAACAGTCCCATGTACAGTACAGGGGGTAATATAACAGTCCCATGTACAGTAAAGGGGGTAATATAACAGTCCCATGTACAGTACAGGGGGGTAATATAACAGTCCCATGTACAGTACAGGGGGGTAATATAACAGTCCCATGTACAATACAGGAGGGTAATATAACAGTCCCATGTACAATACAGGGGGTAATATAACAGTCCCATGTACAGTACAGGGGGTAATATAACAGTCCCATGTACAGTACAGGGGGTAATATAACAGTCCCATGTACAGTACAGGGGGTAATATATCAGTCCCATGTACAGTACAGGGGGGTAATATAACAGTCCTATGTACAGTACAGGGGGGTAATATAACAGTCCCATGTACAGTACAGGGGGGTAATATAACAGTCCCATGTACAGTACAGGGGGGTAATATAACAGTCCCATGTACAGTAAAGGGGGTAATATAACAGTCCCATGTACAATACAGGAGGGTAATATAACAGTCCCATGTACAATACAGGGGGTAATATAACAGTCTAATGTACAGTACAGGGGGTAATATATCAGTCCCATGTACAGTACAGGGGGGTATATAACAGTCCCATGTACAGTACAGGGGGGTAATATAACAGTCCCATGTACAGTACAGGGGGGTAATATAACAGTCCCATGTACAGTACAGGGGGGGTAATAGAACAGTCCCATGTACAGTACAGGGGGGTAATATAACAGTCCCATGTACAGTACAGGGGGGTAATATAACAGTCCCATGTACAGTACAGGGGGTAATATAACAGTCCCATGTACAGTACAGGGGGTAATATAACAGTCCCATGTACAGTACAGGGGGGTAATATAACAGTCCCATGTACAGTACAGGGGGTAATATAACAGTCCCATGTACAGTACAGGGGGTAATATAACAGTCCCATGTACAGTACAGGGGGTAATATAACAGTCCCATGTACAGTACAGGGGGTAATATAACAGTCCCATGTACAGTACAGGGGGTAATATAACAGTCCCATGTACAGTACAGGGGGAAAAATAACAGTCCCATGTACAGTACAGGGGGTAATATAACAGTCCCATGTACAGTACAGGGGGGGGGTAATAGAACAGTCCCATGTACAGTAAAGGGGGGTAATATAACAGTCCCATGTACAGGGGGTAATATAACAGTCCCATGTACAGTACAGGAGGTAATATAACAGTCCTATGTACAGTACAGGCGGTAATATAACAGTCCCATGTACAGTACAGGGGGGTAATATAACAGTCCCATGTACAGTACAGGGGGGGTAATAGAACAGTCCCATGTACAGTACAGGGGGGTAAAATAACAGTCCCATGTACAGTACAGGGGGTAATATAACAGTCCCATGTACAGTACAGGGGGGGGGTAATAGAACAGTCCCATGTACAGTAAAGGGGGTAATATAACAGTCCCATGTACAGGGGGTAATATAACAGTCCCATGTACAGTACAGGAGGTAATATAACAGTCCTATGTACAGTACAGGCGGTAATATAACAGTCCCATGTACAGTACAGGGGGGTAATATAACAGTCCCATGTACAGTACAGGGGGGGTAATAGAACAGTCCCATGTACAGTACAGGGGGGTAATATAACAGTCCCATGTACAGTACAGGGGGGTAATATAACAGTCCCATGTACAGTACAGGGGGTAATATAACAGTCCCATGTACAGTACAGGGGGTAATATAACAGTCCCATGTACAGTACAGGGGGGTAATATAACAGTCCCATGTACAGTACAGGGGGTAATATAACAGTCCCATGTACAGTACAGGGGGTAATATAACAGTCCCATGTACAGTACAGGGGGTAATATAACAGTCCCATGTACAGTACAGGGGGTAATATAACAGTCCCATGTACAGTACAGGGGGTAATATAACAGTCCCATGTACAGTACAGGGGGAAAAATAACAGTCCCATGTACAGTACAGGGGGTAATATAACAGTCCCATGTACAGTACAGGGGGGGGGGTAATAGAACAGTCCCATGTACAGTAAAGGGGGTAATATAACAGTCCCATGTACAGGGGGTAATATAACAGTCCCATGTACAGTACAGGAGGTAATATAACAGTCCTATGTACAGTACAGGCGGTAATATAACAGTCCCATGTACAGTACAGGGGTAATATAACAGTCCCATGTACAGTACAGGGGTAATATAACAGTCCCATGTACAATACAGGCGGTAATATAACAGTCCCATGTACAATACAGGGGGGTAATATAACAGTCCCATGTACAGTACAGGGGGTAATATAACAGTCCCATGTACAGTACAGGGGGTAATATAACAGTCCCATGTACAGTACAGGGGGGTAATATAACAGTCCCATGTACAGTAAAGGGGGTATTATAACAGTCCCATGTACAGTAAAGGGGGTAATATAACAGTCCCATGTACAATACAGGAGGGTAATATAACAGTCCCATGTACAGTACAGGGGGGTAATATAACAGTCCCATGTACAGTACAGGGGGTAATATATCAGTCCCATGTACAGTACAGGGGGGTAATATAACAGTCCTATGTACAGTACAGGGGGGTAATATAACAGTCCTATGTACAGTACAGGGGGGTAATATAACAGTCCCATGTACAGTACAGGGGGGTAATATAACAGTCCCATGTACAGTACAGGGGGGTAATATAACAGTCCCATGTACAGTACAGGGGGGTAATATAACAGTCCCATGTACAGTAAAGGGGGTAATATAACAGTCCCATGTACAATACAGGAGGGTAATATAACAGTCCCATGTACAATACAGGGGGTAATATAACAGTCCATGTACAGTACAGGGGGTAATATAACAGTCCTATGTACAGTACAGGGGGGTAATATAACAGTCCCATGTACAGTACAGGGGGTAATATAACAGTCCCATGTACAGTACAGGGGGTAATATATCAGTCCCATGTACAGTACAGGGGGTAATATATCAGTCCCATGTACAGTACAGGGGGGTAATATAACAGTCCTATGTACAGTACAGGGGGGTAATATAACAGTCCTATGTACAGTACAGGGGGGTAATATAACAGTCCCATGTACAGTACAGGGGGGGTAATAGAACAGTCCCATGTACAGTACAGGGGGGGTAATATAACAGTCCCATGTACAGTACAGGGGGTAATATAACAGTCCCATGTACAGTACAGGGGGGTAATATAACAGTCCCATGTACAGTACAGGGGGTAATATAACAGTCCCATGTACAGTACAGGGGGTAATATAACAGTCCCATGTACAGTACAGGGGGGTAATATAACAGTCCCATGTACAGTACAGGGGGGGTAATATAACAGTCCAATGTACAGGGGGGGGGTAATATAACAGTCCCATGTACAGTACAGGGGGTAATATAACAGTCCCATGTACAGTACAGGGGGGTAATATAACAGTCCCATGTACAGTACAGGAGGTAATATAACAGTCCTATGTACAGTACAGGCGGTAATATAACAGTCCCATGTACAGTACAGGGGTAATATAACAGTCCCATGTACAGTACAGGGGTAATATAACAGTCCCATGTACAATACAGGCGGTAATATAACAGTCCCATGTACAATACAGGGGGGTAACATAACAGTCCCATGTACAGTACAGGGGGTAATATAACAGTCCCATGTACAGTACAGGGGGTAATATAACAGTCCCATGTACAGTACAGGGGGTAATATAACAGTTCCATGTACAGTAAAGGGGGTATTATAACAGTCCCATGTACAGTAAAGGGGGTAATATAACAGTCCCATGTACAATACAGGAGGGTAATATAACAGTCCCATGTACAGTACAGGGGGGTAATATAACAGTCCCATGTACAATACAGGGGGTAATATAACAGTCCCATGTACAGTACAGGGGGTAATATATCAGTCCCATGTACAGTACAGGGGGGTAATATAACAGTCCTATGTACAGTACAGGGGGGTAATATAACAGTCCTATGTACAGTACAGGGGGGTAATATAACAGTCCCATGTACAGTACAGGGGGTAATATAACAGTCCTATGTACAGTACAGGGGGGTAATATAACAGTCCTATGTACAGTACAGGGGGGTAATATAACAGTCCCATGTACAGTACAGGGGGGTAATATAACAGTCCCATGTACAGTACAGGGGGTAATATAACAGTCCCATGTACAGTACAGGGGGTAATATAACAGTCCCATGTACAGGGAGGTAATATAACAGTCCCATGTACAGTAAAGGGGGTAATATAACAGTCCCATGTACAATACAGGAGGGTAATATATCAGTCCCATGTACAGTACAGGGGGTAATATATCAGTCCCATGTACAGTACAGGGGGGTAATATAACAGTCCCATGTACAATACAGGGGGTAATATATCAGTCCCATGTACAGTACAGGGGGTAATATATCAGTCCCATGTACAGTACAGGGGGGTAATATAACAGTCCCATGTACAGTACAGGGGGGTAATATAACAGTCCCATGTACAGTACAGGGGGGTAATATAACAGTCCCATGTACAGTACAGGGGGGTAATATAACAGTCCTATGTACAGTACAGGGGGGTAATATAACAGTCCCATGTACAATACAGGGGGGTAATATATCAGTCCCATGTACAGTACAGGGGGGTAATATAACAGTCCCATGTACAGTACAGGGGGGTAATATAACAGTCCCATGTACAGTACAGGGGGGTAATATAACAGTCCCATGTACAGGGGGGTAATATAACAGTCCCATGTACAGTACAGAGGGTAATATAACAGTCCCATATACAGTACAGGGGGGTAATATAACAGTCCCATGTACAGTACAGGGGGGTAATATAACAGTCCCATGTACAGTACAGGGGGGTAATATAACAGTCCCATGTACAGTACAGGGGGGTAATATAACAGTCCCATGTACAGTACAGGGGGTCATGGCCGGTTCTAGGTGAAATGGGGCCCTGGGGCGAAAAACAATAAGGGCCCCACCCTCCCCCCATGCACATTTTTCCAGTCCAACTACTGACTCCAAACAGAACCAGGGCCGCAGGGCGGGCTAGTACACTGATGGACTAAGTGAGTGGGATTTGGGAAACTGGGAATGGATGGATCCGATCCAGTTTAATTAACAATAAGTTTAACCAACCTACCAGACAGTAACTGGTCTGTAGACTGTACTTAGTTGGAAGTGGAACTTGGCTGGCCGCCTGTCTTTTGTGGGGGGCGGCGGGCCGCGGGCCTTCCCTGGCGCTGGGAGAGTCAGACTGGGGCTGGCTGCCAATGGCGCTTGCTCCTTCTTCAAGTTCTCTGCTCTGGGGGGCGGAGCCTGTGGCAACGTCAGCGAGACGCGAGACGTGCCTGCCTGTGCCGTGCATGCCGCTCCAGTCGTCTCGAATCTCTTAAAGAGACAGGCAGCGCAGCGCAGGTAGAGCAGCGGGGGGGCCCCTCCAGTCCAGACAGTTTAATTACATTACTCAGCGCCGCTGCGCCGCCACACTGTCCTGTCCGTCCCAGTCGCACACAGAAAATAATTATAGAATAGTAGTTGCGGGCCAGCGCTGGGGGCCCCTAAGGAGTCGGGGGCCCGGGGGCAATTGGAAGCGGCGGCCCTGTGTAACACAATGCAAGTGGGCAAACACACATCTTTGGCACAGGTCTGCACTACAGAAGCCTATGGGTACACTCCAGTGTATGGCTTCTGTACACAGCCAGATCCCTGAGGTAGTGACAACGCTTAGTGTGAACAAGGGCCGGCCAGAAATACTAGTTTCTGTTCAAATACGGCATGCAATATCCCAGAGACGTGACCATAGGCTTTCATAGCTATATGTGCCCAGTCACCGGGGCAGGGCCAGTTCTCCCCTGTGTACAGCCCCCTCGCCCCGGCAACACTTCCTCCTATAAAACTTGAACAACATGTCCATTCTGACCTGTCCTCTTACCTTTCCTGCTGCTCCCTCATTGACCGCCTACAATCTGGCTTCCGACCCCACCACTCGACCGAGACTGCCCTCACCAAAGTCACCAATGACCTACTGACAGCCAAAACCAAGAAACAATACTCTGTCCTCCTTCTCCTTGACCTGTCCTCTGCCTTCTCCATTACTCTGTCCTCCTCCTCATTGACCTGTCCTCTGCCTTCTCCATTACTCTGTCCTCCTCCTCATTGACCTGTCCTCTGCCTTCTCCATTACTCTGTCCTCCTCCTCATTGACCTGTCCTCTGCCTTCTCCATTACTCTGTCCTCCTTCTCCTTGACCTGTCCTCTGCCTTTGACACTGTCGACCACTCCCTTCTGTTACAAACTCTCTCATCTCTTGACATCACGGACCTGGCCCTCTCCTGGATCACATCATACCTCACAGACCGGATGTTTAGCGTCTCCCACTCTCGCACCACCTCCTCGTCTCATTCCCTCTCTGTTGGTGTCCCGCAAGGCTCTGTCCTAGGACAGCTCTGCTCTTCTCTATCTACACCTTTGGCCTGGGACAGCTCATAGAGTCCCATGGCTTCCAGTATCACTCCTACGCTGACGACATTCAGACATCACCACCTTACTATCCAGAATCCCACAATGCCTATCTTCTATATCATCCTTCTTCTCCTCTCGCTTTCTAAAACTTAACATGGATAAAACAGAATTCATAATCTTTCCCCCATCTTGCTCACCCCCCCCCCAGACCTATCTATCACGATCAATGGCTGCCCACTCTCCCCGGTCAGCCAGGTCCGCTGCCTTGGACGGACTGTGGATTCTGCCCTCTCCTTCAGACCGCACATCCAAGCCCTTTCCACCACCTGCCGCCTCCAACTCAAAAACATCTCCCGCATCCGCGCTTTCCTTAACTTTGAATCTGCGAAAATGCTTGTACATGCCCTCATCATCTCCCGCCTGGACTACTGCCACACTCTCCTCTGTGGCCTTCCATCTAGCACGCTCGCACCCCTCCAATCTATCCTCAACTCTGCTGCCCGACTAATCCACCTCTCACCCTGTTACTCCTCTGCCTCTCCCCTCTGACAATCCCTTCACTGGCTCCCCATTGCCCAGCGAATTCACTTCAAAGTACTAACAAATACATACAAGGCCGTCCACAACCTGTCCCCTCCCGACATCTCTGACCTCCCGATACATCCCCACACGCACTCTCCGATCCTCACAAGACCTCCTTTTCTTATCGCCTCTTCCCACAATCACCTCCAGGATTTCTCCCGCACATCCCCCATACTCTGGAACTCGCTGCCCCAACATATCAGACTCTCACCGACAGTGGAATCCTTCAGAAGAAACCTGATAACCCACCTCTTCAGACAAGCCTCCAACCAGTGACCCCGCTGCCTCTATACCGCCATGACCTGCTTCACCCGCACCTACTGTGTCCTTCTCCCACACCATGTAGATTGTAAGCCTCGCGGGCAGGGCCCTCTCTCCTTCTGTACCAGTTTGTAACTCATCTTGTTTATGATTAATCCAATTGTCTGTATTATGTATGTGCACCGCTTATCATATGTACAGCGCTATGGAATGAATGGCGCTTTAATAATAAATAATAATAATAAAAATAATAATAAGCCCAGCACACAGCCATACCACTGGTACAGCCCGGCTGCCAGTCTCCCGACACCCGCTCATCATGTACGGGCTCATTCTGCAAGGCACTGTTGCAGCGTCGCACATCAGTGTGTAAATGGGACACTTTGAACATCTGCCTATGTATTTGCATTGTATGGTATTTCCTATTATCAGGCTGGCAATGTCATTTCCCCCATTCGCCCCTAGGTGGTGCTGGCACCACATAATATATATAGCCAGGGCTGTGTTTATAAAGTTAGTTAGCACAGAGTGTATTGTGGAGAGGAGAAACAAGTGTATGGATGAGAGAAACGGGCATCGTCCACCATGTAGTCTGCTATTTCTACCCCTTGGTCATGGCCAGGCTAAGAGAGTACAGCGAACATCTATCTACAGCAGCCAAGCACCAGACAGTAATGTCTATGTCTACATATGAAGCAAGCCTAGTGAGGGCTACAGCTGAATACAGCCTATGGACCTCACCAGCACCAGTGCCTGAGAGTAACTCTCCGAGTGCCGGGACACGAATGGATGATTAGTGCGCAGAATTGTCCCTATTCACTAGGAGCCTTCCGGGATATAGTGGAAACCTAAAAAGCTGATTACTTCAGGAGAGCATCCTGCAAATAATGTCGCAGAGAGTTTGCCTGCCACGAGGGAGAACGCCCTTATCGGATCGCTCAAGATAAGTAGACAGGAGCATATTTAGTACCAGAGTGCTAGAGATTGGACTTAGAATAGTGTTGAATCTATTTTTATTGAATAGAAAAAGAACACAACAATCATACATAGCAACCAAGACATTGTATGAAAAATATATCTCCAGTTCCATTTCCAAGACCATGTAAAACATAAAATAAAGTGCACAGATGGATTCAGAGACCACCATATTTCTCTGGGACGCAACCATGAAGACCAGAGAGGACAAATGCCATCAAATAAATGCTAAAGGAGAGATTCAGCAATATTAGGTACATACAGTGCGATATGAAGAACCTTGACTACTAAAAGGGAAGGCAAAAGGAACTTAGGACACAATCCTGAGATACTCAGTGATGGCGTTTTGAACAAAGGGCTACTAATATGTAACTCTTAAGTGAAACAGATTAAATCGTTAACCTAGGAGAGACAGGGGGACAGACAAGAACAAAACACGACGAAACAAAAGACAGGGGAGGGAGGGGGGGGTGGAAAGTAGGGGGGGCGGGGGGAAGGGGAAAGGACAAGACATCATATCACGTATCCCAGGTACAGTCACCTGAGACCAACCAGGTTTGAAAACGAGAGGAGCTCCTAAATTGATTCCAAGGTTCCCAGGTTAGTGCAAATGTTTGGACTTGGTTACAGGCCTCAGCTTCCATTTCTTCCATCCTGAATAAGGCATCCAGGGCACGTATCCACGTAATTCTCTGCAAACTGTCTGAGGATCTCCACTGGCGTGGTATGATCTGTCTCATAGAAAGGACAAATGTTTTAAGTACTCCCTTTTTGACATGTTTGATCCTACCCGGGAATATAGAGAGCAGGGCAATCAAAGGGGAAGGAGATATAGTAGACCGGTAAAGTGCATTATACAGAGCAAAAACATCTTGCCACAAAGGGGCGACCCCAGGGCAGTCCCACCAGATGTGTAGCATGGAACCAACCTCTGAATGGCAACGCCAACAGGTGTTGGGGACCGACGGATAAAAATGATGCAACTTAACTGGCGTCCTATACCAACGAGTAAGGATCTTATAGTTCAACTCCTGTAAACGACAGGACCTGGATGATTTATGCGTAAATAAGAGGGAACGATTCCATTGCTCAGAGGACAGGGAGAACGTCAGTTCACTCTCCCAACCAGAGGCAAACCCAACACCTCTCATCTGTTCAACGAATGATAGGTCCCCATCCCCACCGGCACCCAGCAAGCCATATATCAAAGAAATACCATGATCTGGGCCTGTGTTGGCAACACAGAGCTTTTCAAAATTTGTCAGAGGGGCAGACAACTGCGATCCGGGAGCCAGAGAGCCCAAGAAGCTACGAAGTTGAAAGTAGTGGAACCAGCGGCTCGGGGAGTTTTGGAATATGTGTGATAGATCCACGAGAGGTAGGAGCCCTGAGCTGTTAAAGATGTCCCTAATTAGGATCCGGGGCGGGGGAATTGTGCGAAAGAAGGGGAGATTCTTGATCTGTGAGGGGAGGCCAGGATGAGCCACAATATGCGTCAAAGGACCCGGTGCGGAGATTAACTTGATTTTGGAGGCAAATCTACTCCATAGTTTGATCAGGATCTGAAGTAGGGGAGAACAAAGAGTATGTAGAAGGCTATTTAGTGTTGCTATAGGGAGCCAAAATATCCCAGGTACCATATGGGGCTCGAGGGTGTGTTCTATGTCTACCCAAAGTTTCAGAGATCGTTTGTGTATAAGGTCTAGAACACAATTAGAGATGGAAGCTCTAAAATATGCCTGGAAGTCAGGAAGGCCAGCTCCCCCCACACTCTTCGCTCTGGATAAAACTCTGTAACTCACCCTGGCCTTAGTGCCATTCCAGATAAACCTAGAAGCTAATGACCGCAATTGGGCAAAAAAACTATTTGGTATAATACACGGGGCAGTCTGGAACAGGTAGAGGAATTTGGGTAAGATATCCATCTTTAGGGCATTTATTCTACCAAACCAAGAAATCTGCAGGGGGGACCACTTCTGGAGAGAAGCCTCTACCTTCCTAAATAAGGGTTTGTAGTTCAGTTGAAAGAGGAGATTGGGGTTTGCTGGGAGGTTAATGCCTAAGTGGCGAATCGAGTCCGAGGCTACTTTAAACGAGAAGCTTTCTTTAACATGAGAAATTTCCCTGCGTGGTAACGAAATATTCAAGATTTCAGATTTCTGGATATTAACTTTGAAGTTACTAAGCCTCCCAAATCTCTCAAATTCCCGCAGGACCGAAGGAAGGCCTATTCTGGGGTCCGACAGATAGAGAAGCAAATCATCGGCAAAAAGGGAAAGTTTATGCTCCTTAGTTCCAACTCTCACCCCCTTTATATCTTGATTATTGCGCAGCGCATTAGCTAAGGATTCCATGGTCAGAATATATAGGAAGGGGGATAAGGGGCAACCCTGGCGTGTACCATTCTTGATAGCAAAAGGTGTGGATAAAAGGCCATTAGCCCTTACCTGAGCTGAGGGAGAAGAGTAGAGAGCCATAATACGTTTAATCATTTTAGAACCGAGTCCTAAATGCTCCAGGGTTAAGGTTAAGAAGCCCCAATTGACCCTGTCAAAGGCCTTCTCTGCATCCACTGAAAGTAAACACAGAGGAGACCTAGTATTCCTAGCTCTAGCTATGATGCCCAAGGTCTTCAAGGTACTATCTCGAGCTTCCCTGCCCGGGACAAAGCCCACCTGTTCCTGATGGATATACTTCGGGATAAGGGGGTGTAATCGTAAGGCTAGTAATTTAGCGTACACCTTTAGGTCCACGTTTAAAAGAGAAATAGGCCTATAATTGGAGCAATAAGAGGGATCTTTATCAGGTTTAGGTATAACCGTTATATGGGCCTGTAAAGTTTGGGGAGGGAAGGGGGTTCCCACTGCTATGGAATTAAAAGATTCGAGTAATAAGGGGGATAGCTCATCTATAAGAAGCTTATAAAAGCGTGGGGTAAGGCCATCTGGGCCTGGGCTTTTCCCATTTTTGAGTTCTCTTATAACTCCCGCAATTTCTGGGGATGAAAAGTCATCTTCCAGCGCCAAAGAATCTACGCTAGGAATCTTTTCAGGGCCGAATTGGTCTAGATAGTCTTTAGTATCCTGTGTAAAGGAAGCAGACGCTGAGTCCCTCCCTGTGTTCAAGTCATAAAGAGAGCTATAATAGGTGCGGAATTCTGATGAGATTTCGGATGGAGCATAAACAATTCCCTTGTCGGATGTGTTAAGTGAGGATATCTGGGTCTGGGGCAACCTAGGATGTAGAGCTCTGGCAAGCCACTTCCCACTTTTATCGCCATATTCAAAAAATCCAAATTTTACCTTATCACGCAAACATAGTGATCTTTGGTCTAGAATTTGAATTACTTGTTGGCGGAGCAGCGAGATATCAGCTTTCAACTGATCAGAGGGGGTCAATTTATTTGAGGTCTCTTTCCCGTCGAGTTGTGAAAGTAGGGAGGAGAGTTTAGCGGACTTTTCCTTTTTGAGTCTAGCGCCATGAGATATGAAAATCCCCCTGAGCACACACTTAAGGGCTTCCCATTTAATCGGCGGGGGAGAGGGGTCTGTTTGGTGGTTAACTGTAAACTCAGAGATGGCCTTCTTAATGTCTGACATGCACACCAGGTCATTAAGAAGATTGTCATTCAATCTCCACGTGAAGGGACGGGAAGGCGTCTGCTGAAATCTCAGTAGGCCATACACTGGAGTGTGGTCAGACCAAAGGAAGCCATCCATTGAGCTAAGTGGATCCTCCTCAAGCAAAGATTGTGAAATAAATAAATGGTCTAGTCTGGCATAGCTATTATGGGCTAAAGAATGAAAACTGAAATCTCTGACTCCCGGATGCAGCACCCTCCAGAGATCTACAAGGCGGAGAGAGGACAGGATTTCCCTAAAGGAACGCTGGGATGCCGGAGAGATAGCTGACCTACCAGACGAAGAATCCAGATCCGGGTCCATCACCATATTCAGATCACCGCCCAGGATGATAGAGGATCCATCTGCAAAGCGAGCCAGTTTCCTGAGAATCTTGGAGCCATATGGAATCTGCCCCTGGTTGGGAAAATAGACATTAGCAACCGTGTATACACGTGGACCATCAGACAGCTTGAGGAATACATAGCGCCCCCTACTATCAATATCTGTAGCCAAAATCGTAGGCCGAAAAGATTTGTGGAATGCAATAGATACACCTCCTGTTTTTTTGACGGGGTTGGGACTATGGAACCAAGTCGTGTAATACCCACGGTCACACCTGGGAACCGAGGCAAGCTTAAAGTGGGTCTCCTGGAACATAATAAGCATGACCCGCTTCCGGTGAAAGCGATATAGAATCTGGCTACGTTTTTCTGGTTTATTTAGGCCCCTGGCATTAAACGTACAAAAAGAGAGAGGGGACATCTTACCGACCTCTAAGAGGAAACTGGATTAAGTGGGGGAGGGAACACGTGGATCCAAACAAAAGGAAAGAGACAAGGACTAACAAGCAACACGCAGATAAAACAACAAAGAAAAAGAAAAGAAAAAAACCTCCTATAAGAGAGAGCCAAAAACTATGGCTCCGAGGTAGACTAGTAAGTGACTATAGTCACGTTCGACACCAGGTGTCGATACCCCTAACGAGGGGAGGAGAGGTCAAGGGCAAGGCAGCAGCCCCACTGACCCCCGGCATATAAAAAGGAATATCAAAGATATATAACATATAGCATAAAACATTAGAACATGAATACTATACACTGAACCAGCGCATTGGGATAAAATGTGAAGTCCCACGAAAGCCAATTAGGCTCAAACAGGTGGTCTGGAATGGCGTCTGGGATGCCTCTGCGGTTTCGGGATCGCCTCTTGCCATTCTTCACGATCACTAACGGGCGGCACCATGAGGGGTCTGGGCCAGTCAGGCAGCTCCACCGCGGGGAGATCTAGTGTAGCCAGAAATCTGGGGAGGTCTTCAAGAGATTTGAACGTAGCAGACTTCCCGTTTCTCTTGGCCGAGAGCTGGAAGGGATACCCCCATCTATACAGGATCTCATTGTCCCTGAGTGTGGATAGAAGCGGTTTCAAGGCCTTCCTAAGTTGTAAGGTGCGGCGTGCTAGGTCCGGGAGGATCTGGATGGTATTCGGGCCCGATTCAGGGCCAGCCGCAGCTCGAGCAGCTTTGAGGATGGACTCCTTCTCCTTGTAAAAGTGAATACGGCAAATAATGTCCCTGGGACGTTTCAGGTCCGTTGATTTTGGGCCCAGCGCCCGATGGATCCGATCTATCTCAATGATCCTGTCCGGATTAATTTCCAAAAGTGAGGCAAAATGGCGTTGCGCCCAGGATGGCAGATCTTCTACAGATTCAGGGACCCCCCTTATTCGGAGGTTGTTTCTCCTATTGCGGTTTTCAATATCGTCCATGTGGGTTAGAATGTCCTGCATTTGAGCAGCGTGCTCATTAATGACTGCACGGTGACAATCCAGAGTATTAAAGATCTGCTCCTGTTTGTTCTCCACCTCCTCTACCCTCTGCCCCACATGCCTGATATCCTGATGCAAGGCCGCAATATCTTGTTTGTGGGAAGCTTCCATCCTGCTGAGCAAAGCATCTACCTCAGCAGTAGTGGGAAGGGATTTTAAATGGAGCTTCCAGTCCCAGTCATCCTCATGGGAGAGGGCAGTGGGCGATCTACTGGAGGCAGCCGACAAGGCAGGGGAGCTGTGGTGGGAGAGCTGTGGGCCTGAATAGGCCTCTGAACCCCTGGAGGCTGGCGATGAAGGGACGGACCCCAAGGTAGGACTCACCGCTGCTGCCACTGCTGCATATGAAACCGGAGGTCCTCCGGTGATATGTTCCCCCTGGTTCCTGGAGGTGAGGGCCGCAGTTTTCCCTCTAGTCAGAGGAGTAGAGGCGCTCGTTTCCCGCGCCTGCTCCGCCATCTTGGAGGTTGTGGCGCCGGATCTCAGGCTTTCAGGCTGGCTGGACGGGCACAGGAACTTTGTGATGTCCCCCGATTCTCGTGATGCGGGTGCAGGGGTGCTAGCTGTGCCCCTCTTGCGACCCATGAAAAATCTGCGGGCTTCTGGATGCTATATGGGGCTGTAAATGCCGGCGGTGCTCAGGAGCTCAGGCAGTGTGCTGCTCACTCCGCCATTGGCAAGCTCCGCCCCCTCAGATTGGACTTAGAATAATTACAGAAGTCTTGCCTGTAAAGTGTCAGCCCTAAAGAGAACTCCTCAACTGACAATTGCCTAAACCTGATAAAAGGAATAATACTCATCACTCATATCATACAAATGCACTGTATCTGTAGTGACTACCTGAAGACAACTGATTCAGCAAATGTTCAATTGTTTGATTACAACTGACTCCTCATCATTTCTACTACTACGCTCAACATTGTCACCTTCTGGTGCTGGCGTCACGAACACAGGGGCCCAGCCACCAAAGCACCTTAAACACCACCACCATCAAGGGCACCTCAACCACCATCCGGCTGGTGTTCCCTGCAGTAGAGAGTGTCCCAGAGGATTTAGTGCTGTCTTCCCATCCACTGCACTGCCGGCCCAGTGAGTACAAACAACTACTACCCCCATCAGCCTATCCATCGTGATAGATGCGGTTCATCGTGACAGCGGCTCAGCGCGCTCAGGCCGGAAAGAGACAGCGATCAGATACTGGAGGGAGCATGGAAGTGGCCCGGAGCAGGGGCGTACATAGAAATTGCAGGGGGCGGGCCTTCCATGCGCTCCGGGCCCCCCCTGTGCCGCAGGCCCCATAGCAACGGTGTGGTCTGCCTATATTGGCAGTAAGTCACTGGCTTGCTCCCCTTCGTTCATCTCAGATGAGATGGTTCCTCTGTGACGCCTCCTGTCACAGGGAAGCCGGTCATACACTACTTTCCACCATATCCGGATCGGCACTTGTGGAGGGGCTTGTGGGGGGAGTCACTGGCAGGCCGCTCGGAGTGATCCTGCTGGAATGTCTTCTTTAGTATCTCTTTGTATCGGTTAATTCCTGTCACCTTGCAGACAAAGAGAAATAAGTAAAATACCCCAAAACTCGCCAAACGGGTCCCGACGGGGGAGACGCCACATTCCGGCCTCAGCTGACCCACATTCCAGGGCGCCACAAGATATGAAACCTCAGAGCAAGGAACACGCGGCCTCGCAATGATCAGAGGGCAAGCACAGGGTTAATAATATATCATAAGCGTCTACAATACCCTGCACTGCAGCATCTTCTGATGTGAGCAGGTCCTATAGCTCTGTTCATCCTGGTTCATAAATAGAATGCCAAAACTGCAGTGAAGACTGACACACCGGCAGGGGGTACAATATAACAGTCCCATGTACAGTACAGGAGGTAATATAACAGTCCTATGTACAGTAAAGGGGGGGTAATATAACAGTCCCATGTACAGTACAGGGGGGTAATATAAAAGTCCCATGTACAGTACAGGGGGGTTATATAACAGTCCCATGTACAGTACAGGGGGTAATATAACAGTCCCATGTACAGTACAGGGGGTAATATAACAGTCCCATGTACAGTACAGGGGGGTAATATAAAAGTCCCATGTACAGTACAGGGGTAATATAACAGTCCCATGTACAGTACAGGGGGTAATATAACAGTCCCATGTACAGTACAGGGGGTAATATAACAGTCCCATGTACAGTACAGGGGGGTAATATAAAAGTCCCATGTACAGTACAGGGGTAATATAACAGTCCATGTACAGTACAGGGGGTAATATAACAGTCCTATGTACAGTACAGGGGGGGTAATAGAACAGTCCTATGTACAGTACAGGGGTAATATAACAGTCCCATGTACAGTACAGGGGGTAATATAACAGTCCCATGTACAGTACAGGGGGTAATATAACAGTCCCATGTACAGTACAGGGGGTAATATAACAGTCCCATGTACAGTACAGGGGGTAATATAACAGTCCATGTACAGTACAGGGGGGTAATATAACAGTCCCATGTACAGTACAGGGGGGTAATATAACAGTCCAATGTACGGTACAGGGAGGTAATATAACAGTCCCATGTACAGTACAGGGGGTAATATAACAGTCCTATGTACAGTACAGGGGGGTAATATAACAGTCCTATGTACAGTACAGGGGGTAATATAACAGTCCCATGTACAGTACAGGGGGGTAATATAACAGTCCCATGTACAGTACAGGGGGGTACTATAACAGTCCCATGTACAGTACAGGGGGTAATATAACAGTCCCATGTACAGTACAGGGGGTAATATAACAGTCCCATGT
Organism: Bufo bufo; assembly: GCF_905171765.1. Classification (NCBI taxonomy): domain Eukaryota; kingdom Metazoa; phylum Chordata; class Amphibia; order Anura; family Bufonidae; genus Bufo; species Bufo bufo. The sequence goes on from NC_053395.1 coordinate 230,004,406, forward strand.
ACAGTACAGGGGGGGTAATATAACAGTCCCATGTACAGTACAGGGAGGTAATATAACAGTCCTATGTACAGTACAGGGGGTAATATAACAGTCCTATGTACAGTACAGGGGGTAATATAACAGTCCTATGTACAGTACAGGGGGGTAATATAACAGTCCCATGTACAGTACAGGGGGTAATATAACAGTCCCATGTACAGTACAGGGAGGTAATATAACAGTCCCATGTACAGTACAGGGGGTAATATAACAGTCCTATGTACAGTACAGGGGGGTAATATAACAGTCCTATGTACAGTACAGGGGGGTAATATAACAGTCCCATGTACAGTACAGGGGGTAATATAACAGTCCTATGTACAGTACAGGGGGGTAATATAACAGTCCCATGTACAGTACAGGGGGGTAATATAACAGTCTCATGTACAGTACAGGGGGTAATATAACAGTCCCATGTACAGTACAGGGGGGTAATATAACAGTCCCATGTACAGTACAGGGGGTAATATAACAGTCCCATGTACAGTACAGGGGGGTAATATAACAGTCCCATGTACAGTACAGGGAGGTAATATAACAGTCCCATGTACAGTACAGGGGGTAATATAACAGTCCTATGTACAGTACAGGGGGGTAATATAACAGTCCCATGTACAGTACAGGGGGTAATATAACAGTCCTATGTACAGTACAGGGGGGTAATATAACAGTCCTATGTACAGTACAGGGGGTAATATAACAGTCCCATGTACAGTACAGGGGGTAAAATAACAGTCCCATGTACAGTACAGGGGGGTAATATAACAGTCCCATGTACAGTACAGGGGGGTAATATAACAGTCCCATGTACAGTACAGGGAGGTAATATAACAGTCCCATGTACAGTACAGGGGGTAATATAACAGTCCTATGTACAGTACAGGGGGTAATATAACAGTCCCATGTACAGTACAGGGGGTAATATAACAGTCCCATGTACAGTACAGGGGGGTAATATAACAGTCCCATGTACAGTACAGGGGGGTAATATAACAGTCCCATGTACAGTACGGGGGTAATATAACAGTCCCATGTACAGTACAGGGGGTAATATAACAGTCCATGTACAGTACAGGGGGTAATATAACAGTCCATGTACAGTACAGGGGGGTAATATAACAGTCCCATGTACAGTACAGGGGGTAATATAACAGTCCCATGTACAGTACAGGGGGTAATATAACAGTCCATGTACAGTACAGGGGGTAATATAACAGTCCCATGTACAGTACAGGGGGTAATATAACAGTCCCATGTACAGTACATGGGGGGAATATAACAGTCCCATGTACAGTACAGGGGGTAATATAACAGTCCCATGTACAGTACAGGGGGTAATATAACAGTCCCATGTACAGTACAGGGGGGTAATATAACAGTCCCATGTACAGTACAGGGGGGTAATATAACAGTCCCATGTACAGTACAGGGGGGGGAATATAACAGTCCCATGTACAGGGGGGTAATATAACAGTCCCATGTACAGTACAGGGGGGTAATATAACAGTCTCGGGGCAGATATAACAGGTGTGATATGACGGCAGCTTATTACAGGGCAGTCGGTGACATTATACAATATAATAGTCTTGGAGAGCCGGGGCCCCTGTGTCCTCTCCTGCAGGGGCCCCGCATTATCCGCACTCATGACGTCTGGCCGATAATTACACAAACATTGCGTCACACACATCATATGTCACGACACGGACGGAGCCGCTATTCGTGTCGGGACTTCACGCTGGTCTGTCTGAGGTTATCGCCGTTATCTCTGCTATGTCGTCACATAACTAACTAATGCAGCAGAGGTGGATATCGCGATATCACTCACCTGTCGGCGCACACATCCTGTGACAGAACTTCAGGCCCAATCACTGAAGAAACTCCCGAACCGCAGCCAGAAGCCTCTACAGCCCGACCCCGGGGCGGAGTGACGTCACAGCTGAGTGGGCGGAGTCAGCCGCGGCGCTCTACTCAGCCCGCCCCCTGTGTGCAGCATCGCCTCCTGGCGGTGAGAGGTGAGCATTACATTCATTACATAGGCTCCAGTCACAGGACACAAAAACACTGATCCGCAAACACCTTGGTTATGTACATTATATAATGGTAATAAATGTACAGTACATAGCGGTATTATATATATATATACAGTATATAGCGGTATTATATATATATATACACACAGTATATAGCGGTATTATATGTAACATATATTTATATATGCCTCTATACCGCCATGACCAACTTAACTCGCACCTACTGTGTCCTTCACCCATACCATATAGATTGTAAGCCCTCACGGGCAGGGCCCTCTCTCCTTCTGCACCAGTTTGTAACTTGTCTTGTTTATGATTAGTGCACATGTCTGTATTATGTCTGTGCACCGCTTATCATATGTACAGCGTCAGGGAATGAATGGCGCTTTAATAATAAATAATAATAATAATAATAATGTATATGTACATTATATAATGGTATCATATGTACAGTACATAGCGGTATTATATATATACAGTATATAGCGGTATTATCTGTAACATATATTTATATTATTTATATGTACATTATATAATGGTATCATATGTACAGTAGATAGCGGTATTATATATATATACAGTATATAGTGGTATATGTAATGTATATTTTTATATTATTTATATGTACATTATATAATGGTAATATATGTACAGTATATAGCGGTATTAGGGATAATAGTATAGACCCGCACTCTATATTTATAGTCATGCAGATGTATTCAAATAAGATAGACAATATAATAACACATAAAATGAAGGTATTGGGGCGTTCACATGGAAGTGATGATGCTGGATGTGTGCACTTCCCAAAGTAAAATTGTAAATAACACACTAGAAGGCAGACAGTGCTAATATCACAATGGAAACGGGGGGGGGGGGGGGGGGGGGATATGTAAAAAATATAAATAAATATAATATAATAATATAAAAAATTGCAATTGCAAAATCACCTCTATTCAAAAGAAAACAGAGACCATCTAGTCGACGACTAGTTCATACTCACATGAAATTAAAGAGTTCTTAACAAAAAGGACATTAAAGAAAAGGATATCAGAGCACATCAACAATATTAGAATTGGTTATGAAAAGCACTTCAAAATACATCATAATCGAGACCCAAAGGGACCCACCTTCACGGCAATAGAAAAAGTTGCAGAACATTGGAGGGGGGGGGGGGTAACCGCATTAAGAGAATGTCTCGTTTGGAGTCGAAACACATATTTGAATTCAACACACTCCTACCCAGCGATGGACTGGCCATCGGGAGTACCGGGAGAATCCCGGTGGGCCGATCGAATTATGGGCCGGCTGTCAATCACTGTCATTTTCTGTGTGATTTTGATTCATTTACCTGGCGGCTGGCGTCGGCGGCGTCGTCAGCCAATGATCGGTGTCCATCAAGCTGCGCTGGCCTGCCACTTCCCTCCGGCTCCGCCTCCTCCTATGTTTAGAGCGGCCCTGATCACCTCCCAGCGACGTGAGGTATCTCAGGCCGTATGCGGGAGGAGAGGAGGAGTATGGGAGGAGCCGAGCCCGTTCAAGCAACAAGAGGAGGCGGAGCCAGCGCCGCCGAGGAGGAACGAGAAAGTGTACGAGTACAGCGATAATTCAGTGCCACCACCACAGCGTCAGCAAGTAAGGTTAACAACAAGTGTTACCTATTGCCATTAGGTGTGACTTGCAACAACAAACATGTTAAAACACAAGACTAAACGTAAGGGAGGAGCCGAGAAGTTAAGAGACAAAAAAAGGCAAGCACTTGAGGCAGATGCCACTAAATGTGTAAAATTAGATGCATTATTTGCTGGAACGTCCGCAAAAGCTGAGAGCAGTGCGGGCCTGACTGCTATGGTAAGTCAGACATCATTATTTTTTCCTTCTTAAACCACATACAGATTTGTGGACTTTATGGAACATATTTAGCCTACAGTTGTGACTTACTATATGTCTATTCTCAGGCTGGGTCCACAATAGAGGAGAGTGGAGAGGAGAGGGAGCATGAGGCAGGCGATGAATGTGAAGACGATAGAGGAGATGAGCAGGAACATGAGTGTAGACAAGAGAGAGAAGTTCTGAAAAAAGACAGAGGATTAGAGAGAGGAGAAGACATAACGCATGAGATAGTAGATGACAGAGGAGATGGAAACATACTTATACTTACAGTGGAATGTTTTTACTTATGTTTTTTTTTGAGTGTGTTTGGGAAAAATAAAGTGGGCCGGTCTGGCTGAAGTCCAGGGCCACTTTATTGTCCCAGTCCATCCCTGCTCCTACCCGAAGGCTTAAATGCCGAGCTCGAAGTTTTCGGCTTTCTGTAGCTCACGGGGCGGGTGCCTTGAGCCGACGGCGGATTGGGGTCAGGCTGTTTTACCAGCACCTCGATCCCCCCTTGGAGCCCCCATCCCTCTTCTCATCCACTACAATCAACCCCCCACATCACCATCGTGACATGAAGGCATGGATGGAGAAATCAATCAATTAGATATATGGGAAATTCTATCACCCTCCGGTTTTATAAATTCCCACGCGACTATAAGGGGGCGAATTCCATCCAGCACCACCTGTATCTGATAGACTTATAGAGTCCTCCGTTATAAAGTATATATGACCATTGAGAATAAACATTGATGAAATATACAGAAGATGGATACCAATAATAAAACGCAACGTTACCGCCGCTGACCGCATTGGACATAAATAAGGCGAAATCTGGTCCGTTTATAAAGAGACCCACGAGACTCATGTCTATACCAAACCCACTTTGAGAAGAAATATTTCACAAATAGTGGGCAGCTTAATAAAACGTAACGTTTAATAGTCTCAAATAAAATAATAGGCCTTAGAGTTACAAAATGTTACATTGAAAACAACTGAAGAACGGCAGCAAAATCACAAAGAAGAAGGGACCCAAATACTGGGATGGCGGTTACATCAGAAATTAAAACGAATCCCCTCCTGTTTCTAGACATTGAAATATCAAGGGGCACAGAAGGCATGATCCAAACGAGAACCTTCAGGAAGCCCCCCTTCTGCATTGGAGCAGTCACCACCCGCAGCCCCTGAAGAGAGGGATCCCGCTGGGACAGAACCTAAGGATCCAGAGGAACCGTTCCACCAGGGGTGACTTCAAACAACAAGCGGGGGACCTGCGATGCAGATTTCGTGAGAGGGGCTATCCGGATTCAGTTCTCAGGTCAGCCTATAAAAGGGCCTGTGACAGCAATCGGGATGAGTTGCTGTGTCCGAAACAGTGGCCCCATACGCCTTATAGGAGCCTTCGATGGGGCGTCCGAAGAGGTTAAGCAAGTGTTGAGGAAACACTGGGAAATCCTTCCACTTGACCCTGACATCAAGAAAGTGTACGAGTAACCTACCGCAGGGGCCTCCGCCTAAAAGACCGCCTGGTCCACAGCCACCTCAGTGAGACACAAGACACAAAGGCAACGTGGCTCCGCCGTCCCGTGGGATGTTATCACTGTAGTGGCTGTGTGGCCTGTCCACATATCACGCAGGGACGTTCCTTTAGTGGCAATGTCCCAAATAGGGTCTATCAAATTAGACACTTTGTAAACTGCCGCACCAAAGGGGTGGTTTACAAGGCAAATTGTGACTGTGGCCTGGAGCACGTGGGCAAGACCACTCGTGAGCTGCGGCGACGAGCGGGGGGACACCGAGGTGATATAAGAAATAAGAGAGGGACACCGCTGGCAAAACACATCAACGGTGCACATAATGGTGATTTCTCCAGCCTTGAATTTATAGGGATTGAGGTGGTCCCACGACCAAGACGAGGAGGGTCCTTCAGAGAGAAACGTGGTGGCTTCTTCAGCTCAATACGGCGCACCCTATGGGGCCCGATGAGCAGATGTCCTTCAGTTGCTATATTGATCCTTGACCAACTGCTGTTAACCCCCTCCCCTCCTGTCCGGATACTTTAGTAGGCAATCAGTGCTACTTGACATGGATGCGATCCACTGTGGTGCCATGTCCACAATTAGAGGATTACCTATTAAGTAGGTTCTGGACTATGATAGCTGCTGCATTAAGGCAATGAATAGGTATCGGCATCCTGAGCACTAACCCAATGTTATCCCGCCCACTGGTGACGTCGATATGCTTGAATGGTTGCCTGGTAACTTAGTAACATAGTAACATAGTACATAAGGCCGAAAAAAGCCCTCCGTCCATCCAGTTCGGCCTGTTATCCTGCAAGTTGATCCAGAGGAAGGCAAAAAAAAACCTGTGAGGTAGAAGCCAATTTTCCCCACTTTAGGGGAATAAAAAATTCCTTCCCGACTCCAATCAGGCAATCAGAATAACTCCCTGGATCAATGACCCCTCTCTAGTAGCTATAGCCTGTAATATTATTACACTCCAGAAATACCTGGTGATGGATGGATGTCTGTATCCTGAATACTTCCTGGAGCCGCTTGGTCACGTGGCCGTGAGTGGAACACATGATTTTACATGTGAATGACACAAAAAGGGGCGTGGATGGGCGGAGAAGCGCGGCGTTTTAAAACAAGCCGCCAGTGTATTCCGTTTGCTGCTGCCATACGCAGGACGCCGAGGAAAGACATCGGCATCACCTGTCTGTGTGCAATGACCATCTAACATTGAGCAGATAAGTAATGGTGACTCTGTGCCTCTGTACCACCGCTGTTGGGGCGCTTTGTGCCTTTGTACCACCGCTGTTGGGCTCTTTGTGCCTCTGTACCACCGCTGTTGGGCGCTTTGTGCCTTTGTACCACCGCTGTTGGGCGCTTTGTGCCTTTGTACCACCGCTGTTGAGCGCTTTGTGCCTTTGTACCACCGCTGTTGGGCGCTTTGTGCCTCTGTACCACCGCTGTTGGGCTCTTTGTGCCTCTGTACCACCGCTGTTGGGCGCTTTGTGCCTTTGTACCACCGCTGTTGGGCTCTTTGTGCCTCTGTACCACCGCTGTTGGGCGCTTTGTGCCTTTGTACCACCGCTGTTGGGCGCTTTGTGCCTTTGTACCACCGCTGTTGGGCGCTTTGTGCCTTTGTACCACCGCTGTTGAGCGCTTTGTGCCTCTGTACCACCGCTGTTGGGCGCTTTGTGCCTTTGTACCACCGCTGTTGGGCGCTTTGTGCCTTTGTACCACCGCTGTTGGGCGCTTTGTGCCTCTGTACCACCGCTGTTGGGCGCTTTGTGCCTTTGTACCACCGCTGTTGGGCGCTTTGTGCCTCTGTACCACCGCTGTTGGGCGCTTTGTGCCTTTGTACCACCGCTGTTGGGCGCTTTGTGCCTTTGTACCACCGCTGTTGGGCACTTTGTGCCTTTGTACCACCGCTGTTGGGCGCTTTGTGCCTCTGTACCACCGCTGTTGGGCGCTTTGTGCCTCTGTACCACCGCTGTTGGGCGCTTTGTGCCTTTGTACCACCGCTGTTGGGCTCTTTGTGCCTTTGTACCACCGCTGTTGGGCGCTTTGTGCCTTTGTACCACCGCTGTTGGGCGCTTTGTGCCTCTGTACCACCGCTGTTGGGCGCTTTGTGCCTCTGTACCACCGCTGTTGAACAGCTGATAATATTTATTGGTAAAATCTGACCATAATGACTGATACAATGTATGGGAGTGAACACCACATGAATACTGAGCATTGAATAGAAATGGATTTGGGCTGATTATACCGTATTAGCTCGGATTATAACTGATACACTTGATCTGAATAGTGACCTGATACCTTGTGGTCACAAGTATATAGTTTAGTCCCCTGAGGAATTGGTAACTACTAATGAAACGCGTCGGGCCATGTTTGATTATTATTATAAGGGATAATACTAGGTCCCCAGCCTGTGGAGTGATATCAGTGTCAAACCACCAAGGCCTGATACAGTCGGACAGGACACTGCATCGCCAACTCTATTATCAGTGGCGTCAGGAGGGATCGGACCTGTTCATATCTGTCGGACGAAGCTGGGCAGTCTAAATGTAGGAAGGGAGACTCTAGGGTTTGAAAGTGAAAGGGGGGGGAGACAGACGTAGGGACACCTAGGGTTTGTGACCCAGCATTGTGTCCTTCTGTCTAATTCTTTCCTCTTACTCTATCATTACCGCTATCCCTGTATTTGGGTCCCCATCTTTTTTGTGATTATGCTGCAGTTTAACCTCTTGCCGTCACGGTAACGCTGATAGGCGTCTGGACGGCAGCGCTCTCAGGTCTCAATGACGTCTATTGGCGTCATCTCGTGAGACCTGAGATTTCCTGTGAACGCGCGCTCACAGGATTGCGCAGAAGACAAGTTGAACTACAGCCTGCCGGCAGCGATCATTGGCTGGCAGGCTGTAGATTTTTTGTGACAAAAAATAAAATCTTTTATGAACTCGCCATGCCCCTCACGGAATACCTTGGGGTGTCTTCTTTCCAAAATGGGGTCACTTGTGGGGTATTTATACTGCCCTGGTATTTTAGGGGCCCTAAAGCGTGAGAAGTAGTTTGGAATCCAAATACTTAAAAATGGCCGGTGAAATCCGAAAGGTGCTCTTTGGAATATGGGCCCCTTTGCCCACCTAGGCTGCAAAAAAGTGTCACACATGTGGTATCGCCGTACTCAGGAGAAGTAGGGCAATGTGTTTTGGGGTGTATTTTTACATATACCCATGCTGGGTGAGAGAAATATCTCTGTAAATGACAACTTTTTAAATTTATTTATACAAAGTTGTCAATTTACAGAGATATTTCTCTCACCTAGCATGGGTATATGTAAAAATACACCCCAAAACACATTGCCCTACTTCTCCTAAGTACGGCAATACCACATGTGTGACACTTTTTTGAAGCCTAGGTGGGCAAAGGGGCCGAAAGTCCAACGAGTTCCTTTAGGCTTTACAGGGTTGCTCACAATTTAGCCCCCCCCCCAAAATGCCAGAACAGTAAACACACCCCACAAATGACCCCATTTCGGAAAGTAGACACCCCAAGGTATTCACTGAGGGGCATAGTGAGTCCGTGGGAGATTTTTATTTTTTTTGCCAGAAGTTAGCAGAAATGGAAACTTTATTATTTTATTTTTTTCCTCAGAAAGTATAATTTTCCGCTAACTTGTGAAAAAAAATGAAATCATACATGAACTCACCATGCCCCTCTGCGAATACTTTGGGGTGTCTTCTTTCTAAAATGGGGTCATTTGGGGGGTATTTATACTATCCTGGCATTCTAGCGCCTCAGGAAACAGGACAGGTGCTCAGAAAGTCAGAGCTGCTTGAAAATGCGGAAATTCACATTTTTGTACCATAGTTTGTAAACGCTATAACTTTTGCGCAAACCAATAAATATACACTGATTGGATTTTTTTTATCAAAGACATGTAGCACAATAAATTCTGACAAACTTGTATAGAAATGTAATTATATTTGAAAAATTTTACCAGAACTAGTTAAAAATACACTTTTTTGGAGAAAATTGCGGTCTATTTTGATTAATATCAGAAAAACAAAAAATCAAATACCACCAAAAGAAAGCTGTATTTGTGAGAAGAAAAGGAGGTAATATTCATTGGGGTGGTAAGTTGCATGACTGAGTAATAAACCATTAAAGTTGTGGAGTGCTGATTTGTAGAAAAGGGCCCGGTCCCTAGGGGGGTATAAACCTCAGGTCATTAAGTGGTTAAGAGACTCCGTTCTTCAGTTGTTTTCAATGTAACATTTTGTAACTCTAAGGGCCTATTATTTTATTTGAGACTATTAAACGTTAAGTTTTATTAAGCTGCCCACTATTTGTGAAATATTATTGGATTTAAGGGTCTAGCTGACAATTTATAACTGTAGTTTGACCATCTTGACTTGGTTGTGTATGATCACTTTGAGAAGAAGCCAAATAAGATGGGATTGCACTTCCAGAGAATGCACTAAAGCAATGGATCAACATCCACCCCAGACAATCAGTCCAACCCTATAGGGTTTATCAGCATGGAATGGAGAGATGTGGGTCACCAGGAAGTCAGTGTAAATACACGCCTATAGCAACCAGCTCCGATAAGTGTGTGTGCTGCGCCTACATGCCAAATAAGCAACACCAAAGAGAAAAAAGCATAGCACAACTAATAACGAATACACTGTGTTTATACCGTAAAAATGGATAAAAATACAAACAGTACAGTGGCGGATAAAAGACACACAGGATAAATGGAAGATCACAATCTGGATAACACAGGAGGACAGGTAGCAGATCGGTCATAGAAGGTAATCAATAAGTGACCAACACCCAGACAGGTATAAAATGCAAAATACAAATACAGGTATAAAGTGCAAAGTAAAAAGAAATGTCAGCGTAAATGAACAAAGTGGCAAATAAATAATTACATAAGTACCAGAGTGATGATCCGCAGCCCCGACGGTGTGGATTTCTTGTATTTGATTGGATTCCTGATCTTGAGAGACATTTTGGGATGAGTTCATACACAGAGGAATCAATCAGAGGGTCAAGCGTGTTTTAATAATTATTTTTATATTTTACATCTTCTTTTTTTTCTTCCTTATGTATATATACTTATATGTTCTTCTTTACACCTTTTCCACTCTTTCACATTTTTCAACACTTTTTAACTTTTTTTTACACTTTTTGATGCACCATAATCACTTATTTACACTTTTTTTTTTTACGAGCGTATGGTGGGACGCCACCAGAAACACAGAAATACACGAGTCCGCTCTTAGACTTAAACATGTCCTGTACAAGGTGAACTCTGGGAACCATATCGAGCTGCTCCAATATATGGTATTTGGAATACTGGAGAGCAAATCTGACATCACGTCTGGCCTGCGGTCTAATATAGCGCACCTGACTGTTCTGTATCTAACCTTCACCACAAATACGGTATACAACTGATGTGTCAGTGAAACTATATTACTACCTTCCTTAGGAGAAGTTCTCTCAGGATAAGGATCCTCAGTCCGATTGCTACAGACATTATTTTAGCTATTGAAGACTCTTCTATTGACTCTCTTTTACAGACTTGAATTTTTTTAATTCTATTCATATAGCGGTATTATATGTACAGTATATAGCGGTATTATTGTTATGTGTAGTATATAGAGGTATTATTTATATTTACAGTACATAGTGGTAATATTTATATATACGGTATATAGCGGTATTATTTACATGTACAGTATATAGTGGTATTATTTATATGAACAGTATAATGCGGGATTATATGTACACTATATAGCGGTATTATTTACATGTACACTATATAGCGGTATTATTTACATGTACACTATATAGCGGTATTATATGTACAGAATATAGCAGTATTATTGTTATGTGTAGTATATAGAGGTATTATTTATATTTACAGTACATAGTGGTAATATTTATATATACGGTATATAGCGGTATTATTTACATGTACAGTATATAGTGGTATTATTTATATGTACAGTATATAGTGGTATTATATGTACATTATATATTGTATTATTTATATGTACAGCATTTAGCGTATTATTTACATGTACAGTATATAGTGGTATTATATGTACAGTATAATGCGGGATTATATGTACACTATATAGCGGTATTATTTACATGTATAGTATATAGTGGTATTATATGTACAGTATAATGCGGGATTATATGTACACTATATAGCGGTATTATTTATATGTATAGTATATAGTGGTATTATATGTACAGTATAATGCGGGATTATATGTACACTATATAGCGGTATTATTTACATGTATAGTATATAGTGGTATTATATGTACAGTATAATGCGGGATTATATGTACACTATATAGCGGTATTATTTACATGTACAGTACATAATGAAACAGCTATAAGGAACAGGCCCGCTAACAATCCTCGCAGGTGCCGTAGGGTAGATATGAGAACACCAAAATGGAAAGATGCGCTCTGCGAACACCATGCGGGTCATTTATGATGCAGAAATACGCCTATATTATGCGACTTTTCAATCTGCGACTTTTCCCCACTCATGTCAGGTCTATAAAAAGTGAGCGTGGTGGGGAAGGGTCGGCCGGCTCGTCTCATTCCTCATTTACTACGTCTTTTTTAGGTGTATAAAATGGTCTAAATATAAGACAGCGAGGAAGCCGTGTTACACTTAGAACTGGCGCTGGATGCGCTGAAGTTATGGAGGGGCTGTTGATGACTACGGCAGAGCCACCGCCGGTGCAGGGGCTCATTAAGACCGGCGCCTAAAACGCTGGTCTTAATAAATGGGCCCCTGAATGGTTAAAAATATCACATTTAAATTGTACATTAGAGATGAGCGAATTTCATAATTTAGAAATTTGTTGACGCTTCGTTTACTGGTAAAAGGTGCGTTATGGATTCCGATACGGAACATAACGCAATTCTATGACGCAATGCCTTTAGAGGACTCTCCTGCATAACGGAAACAGGACGGATCCGCTCTGCAGCCCATAGACTTCTATTATGACGGAATGAATAACGGAATGCCTCTAAAGGCATTCTGTCATAGAATCGCATTATGGTCCGTGGTAACGGAATCCATAACGCAATTCACCTTTTACCACCAGACGAAGCGTGGACAAATTTCAAAATATGAAATTCGCTCATCTCTACTGTACATCATAAGTAGGGACGAGCGAATGCACTTTGGATGAAACATCCGAAGTCGATTCACATGAATTAGAATATACTGGAGCGAGCGCTCCGTACAGTATTAGAATGTATTGGCTCCGATGAGCTGAAGGTATTATTACCCAAAGTCTCATGAGACTTCACAAAGTAACTTCAGAAATTGATTTCTACTGTAAAAAAAAAAACTTTTACCAAACTCGGGTTCGGTTCCAAATGGTACCTGAGCCGTCAGAACCAGTACATTCCCTGCTCCGTACAGAATTCAAAGCTTTATGCAAATCGACTTTGGATGTTTCATCTGAAGTTGATTCGCTCATCCCTAATTACAAGTAAAATTCACACATATTTGGTAAAGACAGAAAACAGCAGATGACAAGACACCTACTGGGGTCAAAAATAACCCAGTTGGACCAATACAGACAGAGTATAAAGTGCAGGAAGTGAGGCCAGAGAGGGGGGGGGGGTACCGAGATACAGACCCAGTAGGCGCCGCAGACACAGCCCCACGTGCCTCACTTCCTGCACTTTATGCTCTGTCTGTATTGGTCCAACTGGGTTATTTTTGACCCCAGTAGGTGTCTTGTCATCTGCTGTTTTCTGTCGTTACCAAATATGTGTGATTTTTACTTATGATATATAATAAAGCTGATATGTTTAACTATATAGTGTTCACAGAACGCATCTTTCCATTTCAGTGTTCTTATGTACACTATATAGTGGTATTATATATATGTACAGTATATAGCAGTATTATTTATATGCACAGTATATTCTGGTATTATATATATGTACACTATATAGTGGTATTATATATATATGTACAGTATATAGCAGTATTATTTATATGCACAGTATATTCTGGTATTATATATATGTACACTATATAGTGGTATTATACACTCCCCTAAAGAATTATTAGTGCCCCCATACTAATACGGTGTTGGACCCCCTTTTGCCTTCAGAACTGCCTTAATTCTACGTGGCATTGATTCCACAAGGTGCTGATAGCATTCTTTAGAAATGTTGGCCCATATTGATAGGATAGCATCTTGCAGTTGATGGAGATTTGAGGGATGCACATCCAGGGCACGAAGCTCCCGTTCCACCACATCCCAAAGATGCTCTATTGGGTTGAGATCTGGTGACTGTGGGGCCATTTTAGTGCAGTGAACTCATTGTCATGTTCAAGAAACCAATGTGAGATGATTGGAGCTTTGTGACATGGTGCATTATCCTGCTGGAAGTAGCCATCAGAGGATGGACACATGTTCTCATTCTGTTTACCCCAAATTCGGACTCTACCATTTGAATGTCTCAACAGAAATCGAGACTCATCAGACCAGGCAACATTTTTCCAGTCTTCAACAGTCCAGTTTTGTTGAGCTCGTGCAAATTGTAGCCTCTTTTTCCTATTTGTAGTGGAGATGAGTGGTACCCGGTGGGGTCTTCTGCTGTTGTAGCCCATCCGCCTCAAGGTTGTGCGTGTTGTGGCTTCACAAATGCTTTGCTGCAGACCTCGGTTGTAACGAGTGGTTATTTCAGCCAACGTTGCTCTTCTATCAGCTTGAATCAGTCGGCCCATTCTCCTCTGACCTCTAGCATCCACAAGGCATTTTCGCCCACAGGACGGCCGCATACTGGATGTTTTTCCCTTTTCACACTATTCTTTGTAAACCCTAGAAATGGTTGTGCGTGAAAATCCCAGTAACTGAGCAGATTGTGAAATACTCAGACCGGCCCGTCTGGCACCAACAACCATGCCACGCTCAAAATGGCTTAAATCACCTTTCTTTCCCATTCTGACATTCAGTTTGGAGTTCAGGAGATTGTCTTGACCAGGAGCACCCCCCTAAATGCATTGAAGCAACTGCCATGTGATTGGTTGACTAGAGAATTGCATTAATGAGAAATAGAACAGGTGTTCCTAATAATTCTTTAGGTGAGTGTATATATACAGTACAGACTAAAAGTTTGGACATACCTTCTCTTTCAAAGAGTTTTCTTTATTTTCATGACTATGAAGGAATCAAAACTATGAATTAACACATGTGGAATTATATACATAATTTATAGAAATTTATAGAAATCCCACTTATTAACCCTGACAGGGCACACCTATGAAGTGAAAACCATTTCAGGGGACTACCTCTTGAAGCTCATCAAGAGAACGCCAAGAGTGTGCAAAGCAGTAATCAAAGCAAAAGGTGGCTACTTTGAAGAACCTAGAATATGACATATTTTCAGTTGTTTCACACTTGTTTGTTATGTATATAATTCCACATGTGTTAATTCATAGTTTTGATGCCTTCATAGTCATGAAAAAAAAGAAAACTCTTTGAATGAGAAGGTGTGTCCAAACTTTTGGTCTGTACTGTATGTACAGTATATAGCAGTATTATTTATATGCACAGTATATTGTGGTATTATATATATGTACGACCTCCAAAGATGTGATGATTTTATTCCGGCTGGTACCTAAATACTGTGGGGATTCGCTCTGGTAGTTGGGATAAGCGGGTGCAGCACAGAGACAAAGTACAAGTTCTTAATTCAGATGAATCAGTTTATTAACACATAAGGTCAAACAAAAAACAATCTTTGCAAGGTTGGTGTTTGTTCACACCAAGTAGAAAGTTTGTGCATAAAAAAAACGTCACCTTGTCGGCGGTTCTGCCTCCAGCCGTCATAATGCAGGCTTTAGGTGGCTGCTCTCCCAACACACGGGTCTCAGCTTCCCAGCCCAGCGATTGCCAGAGCTCCGCTGTCAGAGAGAGGTAATCACTTCCAGCTGACACTGCCGGCTGGGTTTTTTATAGGCCAGTCGAGACCCGGCCTGGAACGTGGGGAGTAGTCACCTACCCAGCACTTTGCCTACTCCCAGTAAGAGCCGTCCCGGATCAGCTATACAGCCATACTAAAATAGCAAAGTGTCAATCAGCATTAGCTGCCGCTGACACCTGAACATACTGGATCTTACTTTACCGAGGCCTGGAACCTCGGTGACACATTCCTTCCGTCAACGACAGACCCTTGCACCTTTGTAAAATACCTACAACAACCTCACCGTCCCAACTAATGTGCAGCAAAAATCTAGCGGTAATACAAATATTATTAAAGTGGTTATCCCAGGAAAAGTTAATCGGCCATTTTAAATAAAAAATGATTGCAATAAAATATTGGAATGTTTTTTTTTTCTGTACATTTTTCTCTCTGTATCGCCCCCTGCTGTTTATCATTCTAGTCCACCTTCTCAGTGATGGACGCACATGCTCAGTAGCTTCCATCCTCCTCTGAGAGCTGGCGTACTGGTCTCATGTGAAGCTGTTGAAGTGGCCCGGACACCTTTCTGGTACAGCAGTCTATGGCCGTCTCTCTCTCTAGATAGTGTGAAAGGAACTCGGCCGGGGAGGAAGGGGGTCAGTAGGGGGGACTGCATACCATAGTCCTATTTATTAGGAGCTGTATTTCAGGGGAGGAAAGGGTTAACAAGAGCTGACTGCAGTGCACTCCTGGGAGTTACAGGTGCTTGATGACCACGTCACTGGGATGAGCTGCTGCCCACCCACGGAAACGGAAGATAGTACAGTAGATCTGCCCAGAAGTGAGCAGAGAAGGTAAAAATGGAGAGCAGCAGGTTTTTTTTTTGCATTGACATAGAGCTGAAACACAAAAAATGTGAATATCGTGCAAAGTTCATGTATTTCAGTAATGCAACTTAAAAGGTGAAACTAACACATGAGACTCAGTACAGGCGAAGTGAGATATTTCAAGCCTTTATTTGTTATATTTGGATGATTATGGCTTACCGCTTATGAAACCCCAAAGTCACAATCTCAGGTCCCCTTTGCTCAGGGGGTACGGACTAATTAGCTGACTACAGTGTGACACTTTGAGCCCAGAATACTGAACCTTTTCACAATATTCTAATTATAAGCTGCATTACTGAAATAAATGGACTTTTGCAGGATATTCTAGTTTTTCGAGTTTCTTGAAGTTTCTCTCGAGTTTCACCTGTACTTAAAGGGGTTTTCCCATCACAGACAATGGTCTGATTATTGTCTGATAGGTGCGGGTCCCGCTTCACCGAGAACAGAGCGGGGTAAGGTGGTGAAGGGCCCACTGCGCATGCTCAGCCGACCTCAATTTATTTCTATGGGGCCACCGAAAATAGCCGAGCACTGGCAAACCCGGGGTCCTCCAGCCACCACTCTCCCCGCTCCGTTCTCGGTATAGGTGTGGGTCCCAGAGGTGGGACCCGCACCCATCAGACAATGGGGGCATATCCTAGCGATATGCCCCCATTATCTGTGATGGGAAAACCCCTTTAAACGGAGTCTGTCAGCAGTTTTGACTGTGCTAAACAAGGTAGAGGCTGGGGAGAGCAGGACAAACATAAGACATTTGTGTAGAGATTTCTCACCAGGAGTGGTGTGAATATGAAGTTTTACTCTGCCAGGTTCTGCTGATGACCAGGAGGGGGAGCTACAAGCGAGCAGTATAGCAGAGTGGAGGGTCTCCGTTCTGACCCTGAGTCTTGGTTATACTGACAGGCCTCCTCTCAGATACTGCCTCTGGCAGGGACTAATACGTGTACATGGGAGGCCTGAGAGCCGCCATAGTCTCTTTTTAATTTCTGCAAATCCGATCCTTCTCTCCTGAACTTCTGAGCCGTGGAGATCAAGACTTTGTTATTTTTGGACATTTCCTCCTTGTTTTCTGTGAAATAACTTCCTTGTCTCTAGCTGTTAACATTCTTGGGCTTGTGGAGGGGCCCCTGGGGGCTTTGCTTTACCTGGACACGTGTCGGCAGACAACTCCAGGAAGCAGTTCTGAATAAAATGACCCCGCTTGTGACGTCCTCCAGCATGCCGACAATCCTCCGATTTTCCACGGATATCTTGCTTATTTTTGCAGCTCCTTAAAGGGGTTGTGTTACTTCAGCAAATAGCATTTATTATGTAGAGAAAGTTAATACGGGCACTTACTAATGTATTGTGATTATCCATGTTGCCTCCTTTGCTGGCTGGATTCATTTTTCCATTGTGTTATATACTGCTTGTTTCCATGGTTACGACCACCTTGCAATCCAGCATTGGTGGACGTGCTTGCACATTATAGGAAAAAGTGCTTGCCTACGTGCACTCCCACGGTCCTGGCTACCAGAGAGGCCAGTGCTTTTTCCTATTCTGTGCAAGCACGACCACCACTAACAGATTGCAGGGTGGTCATAACCATGGAAACCAGCAGTGTATAATATGATAGACAAATGACTCCAGCCAGCAAAGGAGGAGGCAATATGGAGAATCACAATACCTTAGTAAGTGCCTTGCATTAACTTTCTGTACATGAGAAATGCCAATGGCTGAAGTGAGACGACCCCTCTATGGCACATTTACCCGTAGTGGTGATCGGGCGACCTCTTCAGCACTCGCTCCTGATCATTGCTCCATGTAAGCTTGCCCAGATCCACCTGCTCTATGGGTAATCTCAAGTATAGAGTATATTCGTCGTGGCTCTAGGCTGTTATCTGTGAGACGCCATATATCTACTGCAGCTGCTCTCCTTACAGTTTCAGTTTACTGTATTTTTCACCCTATAAGACGCACCTGCCCATAAGACGCATCTAGGTTTTAGAGGAGGAAAATAAGGAAATAAATATTTATCAGAGCTCAGTTAAGACTCCCAATCAGAGCCCCAATGTTAATCAGACCTCAGAACAGACCCCCAGTATTAATAAGACCCCCAGACCTCAGATTAGATCCCCGATGTTAAAAATACCCCTAATCAGACCTCAGATCAGACCCCCAATGTTAATAAGACCCCCAATCAGACCTCAGATTAGATCTCTTATGTTAATAAGACCCCCAATCAGACCTCACATAAGACCTCCAATGTTAATAAGACCCCAAACCTCAGATCAGACCCCCGATGTTTATAAGACCCCAAATCAGACCTCAGATCAGACCCCTTTGTTGATAATACCCCCAATCAAACCTCAGATCAGACCCCCGATGTTAATGACCCCCAATCAGACCTCAGATTAGATCCCCGATGTTAAAAATACCCCTAATCAGACCTCAGATCAGACCCTAAATGTTAAAAAGACCCCCAATCGGACCTCAGATCAGACCCCCGATGTTAATAAGACCCCCAATTAGACCTCAGATAAGACCCCCGATGTTAATAAGACCCCCAATCACACCTCAGATCAGACTTCCAATGTTAATAAGGCCCTTATTCAGATCAGACCCCCAATCAAACCTTAGATCAGGTAGAGTGTTACTGGCATCTGCCCAATCAAGACCCCCATGTTCATAAGCCCCCATGTGAAGTAGACCTCAGAAAGAAGAAAAAAAACAACTTACCCCTCCTGCTCTAGACGCGGCTGCAGCTCCTGAGATCCAGTGCTCTTCCTGGTCTTCCTGCTGCACTGTGACCCCACTCCGCACAGCTTCCTGGTCCTCCTGTACTAATGAGCGGTTCCATAATGGAAGCGCTCATTAGTATTCGCCCCATAAGGTGCACTGGCACTTGCCCCCCACTTTGGGGGATAGCAAAGTGCATCTTATAGGGCAAAAAATAACTTGAAGTGAACCCTTTGAAATGACCTGGTTTCTGCATTGATTCCTAATAATATGTAGCTATCTAAGGCCTCTTTCACACCTGCGTTCTTGTCTTCCGGCATAGAGCCCCGACGACGGAACTCTATGCCGGAAGAATCCTGATCAGGATTATCCTAATGCATTCTGAATGGAGAGAAATCCGTTCAGGATGCATCAGGATGTCTTCAGTTCCGGTACGGAACGTTTGTTGGCCGGAGAAAATACCGCAGCATGCTGCGCTTTTTGCTCCGGCCAAAAATCCGGAACACTTGCCGCAAGGCCGGATCCGGAATTAATGCCCATTGGAAGGCATTGATCCGGATCCGGCCTTAAGCTAAACGTCGTTTCGGCGCATTGCCGGAGCCGACATTTAGCTTTTTCAGAGTGGTTACCATGGCTGCCGGGACGCTAAAGTCCTGACAGCCATGGTAAGTGTAGCGGGGAGCGGGGGAGCAGTGTACTTACCGTCCGTGCGGCTCCCCGGGCGCTCCAGAGTGACGTCAGGGCGCCCCAAGCGCATGGATCACGTGATCGCATGGATCACGTCATCCATGCGCATGGGGCGCTCTGACGTCATTCTGGAGCGCCCCGGGAGCCGCACGGACTGTAAGTATACTGCTCCCCCGCTCCCCGCTCCTACTATGGCAACCAGGACTTTAATAGCGTCCTGGGTGCCATAGTAACACTGAAAGCATTTGGAAGACGGTTCCGTCTTCAAATGCTTTCAGTACACTTGCGTTTTTCCGGATCCGGAGTGTAATTCCGGCAAGTGGAGTACACGCCGGATCCGGACAACGCAAGTGTGAAAGAGGCCTAAGGCTACTTTCACACTTGCGTTTTTATTTTCCGGCATAGAGTTCCGTCACAGGGGCTCAATACCGGAAAAGAACTGATCAGGCATATCCCCATGCATTCTGAATGGAGAGTAATCCGTTCAGGATGCATCAGGATGTCTTCAGTTCAGTCATTTTGACTGATCAGGCAAAAGAGAAAACCGTAGCATACTAAGGTTTTATCTCCGGCGAAAAAAACTGAAGCCTTGCCTGAATTTTTTCCATAGGAATGTATTAGTGCAGGATCCAAGATTCAAGAAAACGGAATGCCGGATCCGGTATTCCGATCTGCGCATGCGCAGACCTTTAAAAATGAGAAGAAAAAAAAATACCGGATCCGTTTTGCCTGAAAAACGGATCCGGTATTGCAATGCATTTTTCTGACTGACATGCGTTTGCATACAGTTTGCCTGATCAGCCAGGCAGTTCAGGCAACGGAACTGCCTGCCGGAATCAAACAACGCAAGTGTGAAAGTTCCCTAAATCACAATTATATTCAAACACAAAGTAACTAGACTAATAACAAACAACTGCATCGTTCATGTGACACACAATATAAACATCCACAGAGCAAGGAGAACAACTAAGTGACCCTTAACTTGAATAACCTTTAGATCCTTCTTTAGTAGCAAACACCTCCACTTAACTTTACAGCACTGAGGGGATGCCTTGTGTGCACAGCACTCTTCAGGTCATGTCACAGCATCTCCATAGGGTTAAAGGGGTTGTCCAGGTTCAGAGATGAACCCGGACATACCCATAATTTCCCCCAGGCAGCCCCCCTGATGTTAGCATCGGAGCATCCGATGCGCCCCCTTGCCCTGCGCTGGGTAGTGCAGGGCAAGGGCTCTTTTACTTACAATATCACACTGCCGGGCGGAGGCTTCAGCCCGGCAGTGTGTTCGGTGATGTCACCGGCTCTGATGGGAGGGCTTTAGCGCTGCCCTAGTCATTTTACAGGCCAGGTCAGCGCTAAAGCCCGCCCATCAGTGCCGGTGACGCCACCGGGCTCACTGCTGGGTGGAAGCCTCCGCCTGGCAGCCCTATGGAGAGCCCACTACCTCACCGGAACTTCAGAAAATGCCTATGCCCTGTGCGATTTAGCGCAGGGCAAAGGAGAGCATCGGAGCATGAACTGCTCCAATGCTCAAGTCAGGGGGGGCTGCCGGGGTGAAAATGGAGGAATGTCCGGGTTCAGCTCTGAACCCGGACAACCCCTTTATGGCCAGGACTCTTTAGGTCATGACACAGCATCTCAAGAGGGTTAAGGTCAGGACTCTTCACAGCATCTCCATAGGGTCAAGGTCAAGACTGTGACTCGGTCAGTCCAAAATAAAAATTATCTTTTTTTCCCACTGTTCTTTAGTTGATCCGCATATGTGCTTTGGATCATTATGTTGTTGTATCACATCTCTCCAGCTTGAGGTCTTGGATGATGTCTTTACAGTCTCCTTTAAAATGTTTTTTATACACCCTAGAATTCATTGTTCCCTCAAAGATCATAAGGCATCCAGGCATTAAGGCAGTCCCAAACCACGATGCCCCCCTCCAGCAGCCCCAAAAATGATGCCTGCTTCACAAGCCACAAATCATGATGCTCTTGCGCCATCCCGAAACCATGATGTCCCCTCAACCAGCTCCAAACATGATGCTCTCCACCAGCCCCAAACCATGCTGCTCCCTCCACCAGCCCTACAAAATGATGTTCCCTCCACCAGACCCAAACCATGATGCTTCTTCCACCAGCCCTAACCCATGATGCTCCATAACCCCTCCAAAAACTCCAAACCATCATGCCCCCTTCACCATGATTCACAGTTGGGATGAGTTTTGGTGTAGCTGTGCAGTGTCTTTTTTCTCCATAGTGTTGTGCATTGTGACGAGAGAATTTTGCCCCATCTGTCCATAGAACATTTCCAAGAAGCTTTGTGGAACATCCAGGTGGTCTTGGGTTAACTTGAGGTGGTCTGCAGCCTCCATGTCCTTTCATTAACACCAGTTTTGATCAGTGTTTTTATATTAATGGACACATAGACAGAAGGTTTCCAGTTTGTAGAGTCTTTGGTAAGTCTTTTGCTGCTCCTCTCAAGTTCTTTCTCACTTCTTTCCGGATTATTGGTTGTGTTCTTGGAGTGATCCTAACAGATCGTTCACTCCGAGGAAGAGCAGCAACTGTCCTGAATGTTCTCCATTTGTAGATAATTTGTCTATACATAGATTGATGCCCAGGTCTTTATCTTTGGCAGCCTTTACCAGCTTCATGCATCTCTACAGGGAGTGCAGAATTATTAGGCAAATGAGTATTTTGACCACATCATCCTCTTTATGCATGTTGTCTTACTCCAAGCTGTATAGGCTCGAAAGCCTACTACCAATTAAGCATATTAGGTGATGTGCATCTCTGTAATGAGAAGGGGTGTGGTCTAATGACATCAACACCCTATATTAGGTGTGCATAATTATTAGGCAACTTCCTTTCCTTTGGCAAAATGGGTCAAAAGAAAGACTTGACAGGCTCAGAAAAGTCAAAAATAGTGAGATATCTTGCAGAGGGATGCAGCACTCTTAAAATTGCAAAGCTTCTGAAGCGTGATCATCGAACAATCAAGCGTTTCATTCAAAATAGTCAACAGGGTCGCAAGAAGCGTGTGGAAAAATCAAGGCGCAAAATAACTGCCCATGAACTGAGAAAAGTCAAGCATGCAGCTGCCAAGATGCCACTTGCCACCAGTTTGGCCATATTTCAGAGCTGCAACATCACTGGAGTGCCCAAAAGCACAAGGTGTGCAATACTCAGAGACATGGCCAAGGTAAGAAAGGCTGAAAGACGACCACCACTGAACAAGACACACAAGCTGAAACGTCAAGACTGGGCCAAGAAATATCTCAAGACTGATTTTTCTAAGGTTTTATGGACTGATGAAATGAGAGTGAGTCTTGATGGGCCAGATGGATGGGCCCGTGGCTGGATTGGTAAAGGACAGAGAGCTCCAGTCCGACTCAGACGCCAGCAAGGTGGAGGTGGAGTACTGGTTTGGGCTGGTATCATCAAAGATGAGCTTGTGGGGCCTTTTCGGGTTGAGGATGGAGTCAAGCTCAACTCCCAGTCCTACTGCCAGTTTCTGGAAGACACCTTCTTCAAGCAGTGGTACAGGAAGAAGTCTGCATCCTTCAAGAAAAACATGATTTTCATGCAGGACAATGCTCCATCACACGCGTCCAAGTACTCCACAGCGTGGCTGGCAAGAAAGGGTATAAAAGAAGAAAATCTAATGACATAGCCTCCTTGTTCACCTGATCTGAACCCCATTGAGAACCTGTGGTCCATCATCAAATGTGAGATTTACAAGGAGGGAAAACAGTACACCTCTCTGAACAGTGTCTGGGAGGCTGTGGTTGCTGCTGCACGCAATGTTGATGGTGAACAGATCAAAACACTGACAGAATCCATGGATGGCAGGCTTTTGAGTGTCCTTGCAAAGAAAGGTGGCTATATTGGTCACTGATTTGTTTTTGTTTTGTTTTTGAATGTCAGAAATGTATATTTGTGAATGTTGAGATGTTATATTGGTTTCACTGGTAAAAATAAATAATTGAAATGGGTATATATTTGTTTTTTGTTAAGTTGCCTAATAATTATGCACAGTAATAGTCACCTGCACACACAGATATCCCCCTAAAATAGCTAAAACTAAAAACAAACTAAAAACTACTTCCAAAAATATTCAGCTTTGATATTAATGAGTTTTTTTGGTTCATTGAGAACATGGTTGTTGTTCAATAATAAAATTAATCCTTAAAAATACAACTTGCCTAATAATTCTGCACTCCCTGTATATCCCATCTTCTGAGGTCTTCTAAGAGTTGCTTGCATTGAGGCATGGTTCACTCCAACAACCAACCTTCGTCAAGAAGAACAGATTTGTCAGTAACCGGGCATTGTGTGACTTTATTTAATAGACATAGCACCTGTGAAACCCACACTTCGAATCTCCTTAATTGAAAAACCTTCTGCCCCAACTCTTAGAAAAGTCATTTACACAAAGGTTCACTTACTTACTCTCCAATAACAGACATGAACTGTTTGTGTGGGATTCATTTATCTACATTGTGTTTGTCTATAACGGTGACTTAGATAACAATCAGACTACATGTAAAGGAGTATTGGAGAAAACTATTCGATCGGTGGGGGGCTGAACGCTGGAACTCCCACTCATCATGAGAACAGGGGCCGCCAAAATTAATGCAATAGTAGGTCAAGCATGCGCACTGCTGCTCCATTCATCTCTATGGGATAATCGCTTGAACTCTGCTATCTTCAGCAGTCCTACCAGGGGTGGGCGGATTGGCCATAGACCCTACATGGAAATATCCCGGTGGGTCGAAGCCCAGGGGGCCACCCAAGCATTTCTGATGGCTGCAGGCCAGCTACATAATGATCCGATGCTCAACGGCTGCAGTTTCCCTCCTGAACTTATCTGTATTACCATCCTCAGGACTGTGATACAGTTGAATACTGTGAAGAGGGCGGCGGTACTTTGTGCTGCACTGTGGTATTTGATTCTGCTGCGGCGGAACTTTGTGCTGCACTGTGGTATTTGATTCTGCTGCGGTGGTACTTTGTGCTGCACTGTGGTATTTGATTCTGCTGCGGCAATACTTTGTGCTGCACTGTGGTGTTTGATTCTGCTGCGGCAATACTTTGTGCTGCACTGTGGTATTTGATTCTGCTGCGGCGGTACTTTGTGCTGCACTGTGGTATTTGATTCTGCTGCGGCGGTACTTTGTGCTGCAGTGTGGTGTTTGATTCTGCTGCGGCGGAACTTTGTGCTGCACTGTGGTATTTGATTCTGCTGCGGTGGTACTTTGTGCTGCACTGTGGTATTTGATTCTGCTGCGGCAATACTTTGTGCTGCACTGTGGTGTTTGATTCTGCTGCGGCAATACTTTGTGCTGCACTGTGGTATTTGATTCTGCTGCGGCGGTACTTTGTGCTGCACTGTGGTATTTGATTCTGCTGCGGCGGTACTTTGTGCTGCAGTGTGGTGTTTGATTCTGCTGCGGCGGTACTTTGTGCTGCACTGTGGTATTTGATTCTGCTGTGGCGGTACTTTGTGCTGCACTGTGGTATTTGATTCTGCTGCGGCGGTACTTTGTGCTGCACTGTGGTATTTGATTCTGCTGCGGCGGTACTTTGTGCTGCACTGTGGTATTTGATTCTGCTGCGGCAATACTTTGTGCTGCACTGTGGTGTTTGATTCTGCTGCGGCGGTACTTTGTGCTGCACTGTGGTGTTTGATTCTGCTGTGGCGGTACTTTGTGCTGCACTGTGGTATTTGATTCTGCTGCGGCGGTACTTTGTGCTGCACTGTGGTATTTGATTCTGCTGCGGCGGTACTTTGTGCTGCACTGTGGTATTTGATTCTACTGCGGCAGTACTTTGTGCTGCACTGTGGTATTTGATTCTGCTGCGGCGGTACTTTGTGCTGCACTGTGGTATTTGATTCTGCTGCGGCAATACTTTGTGCTGCACTGTGGTGTTTGATTCTGCTGCGGCAATACTTTGTGCTGCACTGTGGTGTTTGATTCTGCTGTGGCGGTACTTTGTGCTGCACTGTGGTATTTGATTCTGCTGCGGTAGTACTTTGTGCTGCACTGTGGTATTTGATTCTGCTGCGGCGGTACTTTGTGCTGCACTGTGGTATTTGATTCTGCTGTGGCGGTACTTTGTGCTGCACTGTGGTATTTGATTCTGCTGCGGCGGTACTTTGTGCTGCACTGTGGTATTTGATTCTGCTGCAGCAATACTTTGTGCTGCACTGTGGTGTTTGATTCTGCTGCGGCGGTACTTTGTGCTGCACTGTGGTGTTTGATTCTGCTGCGGCAATACTTTGTGCTGCACTGTGGTGTTTGATTCTGCTGTGGCGGTACTTTGTGCTGCACTGTGGTATTTGATTCTGCTGCGGCGGTACTTTGTGCTGCAGTGTGGTATTTGATTCTGCTGCGGCGGTACTTTGTGCTGCAGTGTGGTATTTGATTCTGCTGCGGCGGTACTTTGTGCTGCACTGTGGTATTTGATTCTGCTGCGGCGGTACTTTGTGCTGCACTGTGGTATTTGATTCTGCTGCGGCGGTACTTTGTGCTGCACTGTGGTATTTGATTCTGTTGCGGCGGTACTTTGTGCTGCACTGTGGTATTTGATTCTGCTGCGGTGGTACTTTGTGCTGAACTCTGGTATTTGATTCTGCTGCGGCGGTACTTTGTGCTGCAGTGTGGTATTTGATTCTGCTGCGGTGGTACTTTGTGCTGCACTGTGGTATTTGATTCTGCTGCGGCGGTACTTTGTGCTGCACTGTGGTATTTGATTCTGCTGTGGCGGTACTTTGTGCTGCACTGTGGTATTTGATTCTGCTGCGGTGGTACTTTGTGCTGCACTGTGGTATTTGATTCTGCTGCGGTGGTACTTTGTGCTGCAATGTGGTATTTGATTCTGCTGTGGCGGTACTTTGTGCTGCACTGTGGTATTTGATTCTGCTGCGGTGGTACTTTGTGCTGAACTCTGGTATTTGATTCTGCTGCGGCGGTACTTTGTGCTGCAGTGTGGTATTTGATTCTGCTGCGGTGGTACTTTGTGCTGCACTGTGGTATTTGATTCTGCTGCGGCGGTACTTTGTGCTGCACTGTGGTATTTGATTCTGCTGTGGCGGTACTTTGTGCTGCACTGTGGTATTTGATTCTGCTGCGGTGGTACTTTGTGCTGCACTGTGGTATTTGATTCTGCTGCGGTGGTACTTTGTGCTGCAGTGTGGTATTTGATTCTGCTGCGATGGTACTTTGTGTTGCACTGTGGTATTTGATTCTGCTGCGGCGGTACTTTGTGCTGCACTGTGGTATTTGATTCTGCTGCGGCGGTACTTTGTGCTGCACTGTGGTATTTGATTCTGCTGTGGCGGTACTTTGTGCTGCACTGTGGTATTTGATTCTGCTGCGGTGGTACTTTGTGCTGCACTGTGGTATTTGATTCTGCTGCGGTGGTACTTTGTGCTGCAATGTGGTATTTGATTCTGCTGTGGCGGTACTTTGTGCTGCACTGTGGTATTTGATTCTGCTGTGGCGGTACTTTGTGCTGCACTGTGGTATTTGATTCTGCTGTGGCGGTACTTTGTGCTGCACTGTGGTGTTTGATTCTGCTGCGGCGGTACTTTGTGCTGCACTGTGGTATTTGATTCTGCTGCGGTGGTACTTTGTGCTGAACTCTGGTATTTGATTCTGCTGCGGCGGTACTTTGTGCTGCAGTGTGGTATTTGATTCTGCTGCGGTGGTACTTTGTGCTGCACTGTGGTATTTGATTCTGCTGCGATGGTACTTTGTGTTGCACTGTGGTATTTGATTCTGCTGCGGCGGTACTTTGTGCTGCAATGTGGTATTTGATTCTGCTGTGGCGGTACTTTGTGCTGCACTGTGGTATTTGATTCTGCTGCGGCGGTACTTTGTGCTGCACTGTGGTATTTGATTCTGCTGTGGCGGTACTTTGTGCTGCACTGTGGTATTTGATTCTGCTGCGGTGGTACTTTGTGCTGCAATGTGGTATTTGATTCTGCTGTGGCGGTACTTTGTGCTGCACTGTGGTATTTGATTCTGCTGTGGCGGTACTTTGTGCTGCACTGTGGTATTTGATTCTGCTGTGGCGGTACTTTGTGCTGCACTGTGGTGTTTGATTCTGCTGCGGCGGTACTTTGTGCTGCACTGTGGTATTTGATTCTGCTGTGGCGGTACTTTGTGCTGCACTGTGGTGTTTGATTCTGCTGCGGCGGTACTTTGTGCTGCACTGTGGTATTTGATTCTGCTGCGGCGGTACTTTGTGCTGCACTGTGGTATTTGATTCTGCTGCGGTGGTACTTTGTGCTGCAGTGTGGTATTTGATTCTGCTGCGGCGGTACTTTGTGCTGCACTGTGGTATTTGATTCTGCTGCGGCGGTACTTTGTGCTGCAGTGTGGTATTTGATTCTGCTGTGGCGGTACTTTGTGTTGCACTGTGGTGTTTGATTCTGCTGCGGCGGTACTTTGTGCTGCACTGTGGTATTTGATTCTGCTGCGGTGGTACTTTGTGCTGCACTGTGGTATTTGATTCTGCTGCGGCGGTACTTTGTGCTGCAGTGTGGTATTTGATTCTGCTGCGGTGGTACTTTGTGTTGCACTGTGGTGTTTGATTCTGCTGCGGCGGTACTTTGTGCTGCAATGTGGTATTTGATTCTGCTGCGGCGGTACTTTGTGTTGCACTGTGGTGTTTGATTCTGCTGCGGCGGTACTTTGTGCTGCAATGTGGTATTTGATTCTGCTGCGGCGGTACTTTGTGCTGCACTGTGGTATTTGATTCTGCTGCGGCGGTACTTTGTGCTGCACTGTGGTGTTTGATTCTGCTGCGGCGGTACTTTGTGCTGCACTGTGGTATTTGATTCTGCTGCGGCGGTACTTTGTGCTGCACTGTGGTATTTGATTCTGCTGTGGCGGTACTTTGTGCTGCAATGTGGTATTTGATTCTGCTGCGGCGGTACTTTGTGCTGCACTGTGGTATTTGATTCTGCTGCGGTAGTACTTTGTGCTGCACTGTGGTATTTGATTCTGCTGCGGCGGTACTTTGTGCTGCAGTGTGGTATTTGATTCTGCTGCGGCGGTACTTTGTGCTGCACTGTGGTATTTGATTCTGCTGCGGCAATACTTTGTGCTGCACTGTGGTGTTTGATTCTGCTGCGGCAATACTTTGTGCTGCACTGTGGTGTTTGATTCTGCTGCGGCAATACTTTGTGCTGCACTGTGGTGTTTGATTCTGCTGTGGCGGTACTTTGTGCTGCACTGTGGTATTTGATTCTGCTGCGGTAGTACTTTGTGCTGCACTGTGGTATTTGATTCTGCTGCGGCGGTACTTTGTGCTGCACTGTGGTATTTGATTCTGCTGTGGCGGTACTTTGTGCTGCACTGTGGTATTTGATTCTGCTGCGGCAGTACTTTGTGCTGCACTGTGGTATTTGATTCTGCTGCGGCGGTACTTTGTGCTGCACTGTGGTATTTGATTCTGCTGCAGCAATACTTTGTGCTGCACTGTGGTGTTTGATTCTGCTGCGGCGGTACTTTGTGCTGCACTGTGGTATTTGATTCTGCTGCGGCAATACTTTGTGCTGCACTGTGGTATTTGATTCTGCTGCGGCAATACTTTGTGCTGCACTGTGGTGTTTGATTCTGCTGTGGCGGTACTTTGTGCTGCACTGTGGTATTTGATTCTGCTGCGGTAGTACTTTGTGCTGCACTGTGGTATTTGATTCTGCTGCGGCGGTACTTTGTGCTGCACTGTGGTATTTGATTCTGCTGCGGCGGTACTTTGTGCTGCACTGTGGTATTTGATTCTGCTGCGGCGGTACTTTGTGCTGCACTGTGGTATTTGATTCTGCTGCGGCGGTACTTTGTGCTGCAGTGTGGTATTTGATTCTGCTGCGGTGGTACTTTGTGCTGCACTGTGGTATTTGATTCTGCTGCGATGGTACTTTGTGTTGCACTGTGGTATTTGATTCTGCTGCGGCGGTACTTTGTGCTGCACTGTGGTATTTGATTCTGCTGCGGCGGTACTTTGTGCTGCACTGTGGTATTTGATTCTGCTGCGGCGGTACTTTGTGCTGCACTGTGGTATTTGATTCTGCTGCGGCGGTACTTTGTGCTGCAGTGTGGTATTTGATTCTGCTGCGGTGGTACTTTGTGCTGCACTGTGGTATTTGATTCTGCTGCGATGGTACTTTGTGTTGCACTGTGGTATTTGATTCCGCTGTGGCGGTACTTTGTGCTGCACTGTGGTATTTGATTCTGCTGCGGCGGTACTTTGTGCTGCACTGTGGTATTTGATTCTGCTGTGGCGGTACTTTGTGCTGCACTGTGGTATTTGATTCTGCTGTGGCGGTACTTTGTGCTGCACTGTGGTATTTGATTCTGCTGCGGTGGTACTTTGTGCTGCACTGTGGTATTTGATTCTGCTGCGGTGGTACTTTGTGCTGCAATGTGGTATTTGATTCTGCTGTGGCGGTACTTTGTGCTGCACTGTGGTATTTGATTCTGCTGCGGCGGTACTTTGTGTTGCACTGTGGTATTTGATTCTGCTGCGGCGGTACTTTGTGCTGCACTGTGGTATTTGATTCTGCTGTGGCGGTACTTTGTGCTGCACTGTGGTATTTGATTCTGCTGCGGTGGTACTTTGTGCTGCACTGTGGTATTTGATTCTGCTGCGGCGGTACTTTGTGCTGCACTGTGGTATTTGATTCTGCTGTGGCGGTACTTTGTGCTGCAATGTGGTATTTGATTCTGCTGTGGCGGTACTTTGTGCTGCACTGTGGTATTTGATTCTGCTGTGGCGGTACTTTGTGCTGCACTGTGGTATTTGATTCTGCTGTGGCGGTACTTTGTGCTGCACTGTGGTATTTGATTCTGCTGTGGCGGTACTTTGTGCTGCACTGTGGTGTTTGATTCTGCTGCGGCGGTACTTTGTGTTGCACTGTGGTGTTTGATTCTGCTGCGATGGTACTTTGTGCTGCACTGTGGTATTTGATTCTGCTGCGATGGTACTTTGTGTTGCACTGTGGTATTTGATTCTGCTGCGGCGGTACTTTGTGCTGCAATGTGGTATTTGATTCTGCTGTGGCGGTACTTTGTGCTGCACTGTGGTATTTGATTCTGCTGCGGCGGTACTTTGTGCTGCACTGTGGTATTTGATTCTGCTGTGGCGGTACTTTGTGCTGCACTGTGGTATTTGATTCTGCTGTGGCGGTACTTTGTGCTGCAATGTGGTATTTGATTCTGCTGCGGCGGTACTTTGTGCTGCACTGTGGTATTTGATTCTGCTGCGGCGGTACTTTGTGTTGCACTGTGGTGTTTGATTCTGCTGCGGCGGTACTTTGTGCTGCACTGTGGTATTTGATTCTGCTGCGGTGGTACTTTGTGCTGAACTCTGGTATTTGATTCTGCTGCGGTGGTACTTTGTGCTGCAATGTGGTATTTGATTCTGCTGTGGCGGTACTTTGTGCTGCACTGTGGTATTTGATTCTGCTGTGGCGGTACTTTGTGCTGCAATGTGGTATTTGATTCTGCTGCGGCGGTACTTTGTGCTGCACTGTGGTATTTGATTCTGCTGCGGCGGTACTTTGTGTTGCACTGTGGTGTTTGATTCTGCTGCGGCGGTACTTTGTGCTGCACTGTGGTATTTGATTCTGCTGCGGTGGTACTTTGTGCTGAACTCTGGTATTTGATTCTGCTGCGGCGGTACTTTGTGCTGCACTGTGGTATTTGATTCTGCTGCGATGGTACTTTGTGTTGCACTGTGGTATTTGATTCTGCTGCGGTGGTACTTTGTGCTGAACTCTGGTATTTGATTCTGCTGCGGCGGTACTTTGTGCTGCACTGTGGTATTTGATTCTGCTGCGATGGTACTTTGTGTTGCACTGTGGTATTTGATTCTGCTGCGGCGGTACTTTGTGCTGCAATGTGGTATTTGATTCTGCTGCGGTGGTACTTTGTGCTGCACTGTGGTATTTGATTCTGCTGCGGTGGTATTTTGTGCTGCAATGTGGTATTTGATTCTGCTGTGGCGGTACTTTGTGCTGCACTGTGGTATTTGATTCTGCTGCGGTGGTACTTTGTGCTGAACTCTGGTATTTGATTCTGCTGCGGCGGTACTTTGTGCTGCAGTGTGGTATTTGATTCTGCTGCGGTGGTACTTTGTGCTGCACTGTGGTGTTTGATTCTGCTGCGGCGGTACTTTGTGCTGCACTGTGGTATTTGATTCTGCTGTGGCGGTACTTTGTGCTGCAATGTGGTATTTGATTCTGCTGCGGCGGTACTTTGTGCTGCACTGTGGTATTTGATTCTGCTGCGGCGGTACTTTGTGTTGCACTGTGGTGTTTGATTCTGCTGCGGCGGTACTTTGTGCTGCAGTGTGGTATTTGATTCTGCTGCGGTGGTACTTTGTGCTGCACTGTGGTATTTGATTCTGCTGCGGTGGTACTTTGTGCTGCAGTGTGGTATTTGATTCTGCTGCGGTGGTACTTTGTGCTGCACTGTGGTATTTGATTCTGCTGCGGCGGTACTTTGTGCTGCAGTGTGGTATTTGATTCTGCTGCGGTGGTACTTTGTGTTGCACTGTGGTGTTTGATTCTGCTGCGGCGGTACTTTGTGCTGCACTGTGGTATTTGATTCTGCTGCGGTGGTACTTTGTGCTGCACTGTGGTATTTGATTCTGCTGCGGCGGTACTTTGTGCTGCAGTGTGGTATTTGATTCTGCTGCGGTGGTACTTTGTGTTGCACTGTGGTGTTTGATTCTGCTGCGGCGGTACTTTGTGTTGCACTGTGGTATTTGATTCTGCTGTGGCGGTACTTTGTGCTGCACTGTGGTATTTGATTCTGCTGCGGCGGTACTTTGTGTTGCACTGTGGTGTTTGATTCTGCTGCGGCGGTACTTTGTGCTGCAGTGTGGTATTTGATTCTGCTGCGGCGGTACTTTGTGCTGCACTGTGGTATTTGATTCTGCTGCGGTGGTACTTTGTGCTGCACTGTGGTATTTGATTCTGCTGCGGCGGTACTTTGTGCTGCAGTGTGGTATTTGATTCTGCTGCGGCGGTACTTTGTGCTGCACTGTGGTGTTTGATTCTGCTGCGGCGGTACTTTGTGCTGCAGTGTGGTATTTGATTCTGCTGCGGCGGTACTTTGTGCTGCACTGTGGTATTTGATTCTGCTGCGGCGGTACTTTGTGTTGCACTGTGGTGTTTGATTCTGCTGCGGCGGTACTTTGTGCTGCAGTGTGTTATTTGATTCTGCTGCGGCGGTACTTTGTGCTGCAGTGTGGTATTTGATTCTGCTGCGGTGGTACTTTGTGTTGCACTGTGGTGTTTGATTCTGCTGCGGCGGTACTTTGTGCTGCAGTGTGGTATTTGATTCTGCTGTGGCGGTACTTTGTGCTGCACTGTGGTATTTGATTCTGCTGCGGTGGTACTTTGTGCTGCACTGTGGTATTTGATTCTGCTGCGGCGGTACTTTGTGCTGCAGTGTGGTATTTGATTCTGCTGCGGTGGTACTTTGTGTTGCACTGTGGTGTTTGATTCTGCTGCGGCGGTACTTTGTGCTGCAGTGTGGTATTTGATTCTGCTGTGGCGGTACTTTGTGCTGCACTGTGGTATTTGATTCTGCTGCGGTGGTACTTTGTGTTGCACTGTGGTGTTTGATTCTGCTGCGGCGGTACTTTGTGCTGCAGTGTGGTATTTGATTCTGCTGTGGCGGTACTTTGTGCTGCACTGTGGTATTTGATTCTGCTGCGGTGGTACTTTGTGCTGCACTGTGGTATTGCAGGCCCTGCCTATTTATGTTGCCCTGTCTTCTATCAATTTAGTCCCGCCTACAACATGGGGCCACTTTTAGTTTTTTTCCCAGGGCCACTTTACGTTCCCAGTCCGCCCCTGAGTCCTACAGAGATGAATGCACATACTTGACCTGCCACTGCATCCATTTTGGGGGTCACTGTGGGGAACGGAGCCCCTGTTCTCATGACTGGGAAGCGACCCAGCAGTAGGACTCCCACCAAGCTAATCGGCGCTCCCTATCCTGTGGGTAGGGTTTAATTTGAAATAACTGTAATACCCCTTTAATCCCAAATTGTTCACTTACTTTTTCTTGCAACTTTCCAGCAAATTGCACAAAATCACATTAGCCATAAGGACAGTTATTGGGGAGCAGGGGCAGTACTGGGCCTTCTCTATCTTTCTGCACTGCCTGCAGCCTCCCTCCTCCCTCTCCGGCCCGACTGCTGAGCCAGTTACTGTATCAAGTTACAACAGCCAAACTGCATTCAGAGGAAGCAGAAGGGTGCACTGTAATGAGTCACCACAAGGTGGCAATACAGTCCCACTAAAGCCTGCTCTCATCAGTGAGTGACTAGCAGGGAGGGGGCTTGGTGCATGGAGGGGGGCTTGGTACAGGGAGGGGGGCTTGGTACAGGGAGGGGGGCTTGGTACAGGGAGGGCGCTTGGTACATGGAGGGCGCTTGGTACATGGAGGGGGCTTGTTACATGGAGGGCTTTTGGTGCTGGGAGGGGGCTTGGTACATGGAGGGGGCTTGGTGCAGGGAGGGGGCTTGTTACATGGAGGGCTTTTGGTGCTGGGAGGGGGCTTGGTACATGTAGGGGGCTTGGTGCAGGGAGGGGGCTTGGTGCAGGGAGGGGGCTTGGTGCATGGAGGGGGCTTGGTACATGGAGGGGGCTTGGTACATGGAGGGGGCTTGGTACATGGAGGGCTTTTAGTGCTGGGAGGGGGCTTGGTACATGGAGGGGGCTTGGTACATGGAGGGGGCTTGGTACATGGAGGGCTTTTAGTGCTGGGAGGGGGCTTGGTGCAGGGAGGGGGCTTGGTGCAGGGAGGGGGCTTGGTGCAGGGAGGGGGCTTGGTACATGGAGGGGGCTTGGTACATGGAGGGGGCTTGGTGCAGGGTCTTCCTCCCTCTTGTCAGCTTCTCTCTCATTATTCTCAGCTCTTTCGAATGCCAAACTCGCCCTGAAGTGCCGACTGCACACAGACCCCCTGACAGTGCTGACTGCACACGGACCCCCTGACAGTGCTGACTGCACACGGACCCCCTGACAGTGCTGACTGCACACAGACCCCCTGACAGTGCCGACTGCACACAGACCCCCTGACAGTGCCGACTGCACACGGACCCCCTGACAGTGCTGACTGCACACGGACCCCCTGACAGTGCTGACTGCACACGGACCCCCTGACAGTGCTGACTGCACACGGACCCCCTGACAGTGCTGACTGCACACGGACCCCCTGACAGTGCTGACTGCACACGGACCCCCTGACAGTGCTGACTGCACACGGACCCCCTGACAGTGCTGACTGCACACAGACCCCCTGACAGTGCTGACTCCACATGGACCCCCTGACAGTGCTGACTGCACACAGACCCCCTGACAGTGCTGACTCCACATGGACCCCCTGACAGTGCTGACTGCACACAGACCCCCTGACAGTGCTGACTCCACATGGACCCCCTGACAGTGCTGACTCCACATGGACCCCCTGACAGTGCTGACTCCACATGGACCCCCTGACAGTGCTGACTCCACATGGACCCCCTGACAGTGCTGACTCCACATGGACCCCCTGCCAGTGCTGACTCCATATGGACCCCCTGACAGTGCTGACTGCCTCATTCACACGTCAGTGTTCGGTCAGTGATTTCCATCAGTGATTTTGAGCCCAAACCAGGTGCGGCTCTGAACACAGAAAATGTGAAAATCTTTCCATTATACCTTATGTCTGCGGAGGCTCCACTCCTGTTTTTGGTTCATAATCACTGATGGAAATCACTGACCGAACACTGACGTGTGAATGAGGCTTTAGTAAATATGAGCCTGTCTTACCAGAAAACAACCACTAGAGCTTGGTGCAGGGAGGGGGCTTGGTGCATGGAGGGGGCTTGGTACATGGAGGGGGCTTGGTACATGGAGGGCTTTTAGTGCTGGGAGGGGGCTTGGTACATGGAGGGGGCTTGGTGCAGGGAGGGGGCTTGGTGCAGGGAGGGGGCTTGGTGCAGGGAGGGGGCTTGGTACATGGAGGGGGCTTGGTACATGGAGGGGGCTTGGTGCAGGGTCTTCCTCCCTCTTGTCAGCTTCTCTCTCATTATTCTCAGCTCTTTCGAATGCCAAACTCGCCCTGAAGTGCCGACTCCACACAGACCCCCTGACAGTGCCGACTGCACACAGACCCCCTGACAGTGCTGACTGCACACGGACCCCCTGACAGTGCTGACTGCACATGGACCCCCTGACAGTGCTGACTGCACACAGACCCCCTGACAGTGCCGACTGCACACAGACCCCCTGACAGTGCCGACTGCACACGGACCCCCTGACAGTGCTGACTGCACACGGACCCCCTGACAGTGCTGACTGCACACGGACCCCCTGACATTGCTGACTGCACATGGACCCCCTGACAGTGCTGACTGCACACGGACCCCCTGACAGTGCTGACTGCACACAGACCCCCTGACAGTGCTGACTCCACATGGACCCCCTGACAGTGCTGACTGCACACAGACCCCCTGACAGTGCTGACTCCACATGGACCCCCTGACAGTGCTGACTGCACACAGACCCCCTGACAGTGCTGACTCCACACGGACCCCCTGACAGTGCTGACTCCACATGGACCCCCTGACAGTGCTGACTGCACACAGACCCCCTGACAGTGCTGACTCCACATGGACCCCCTGACAGTGCTGACTCCACATGGACCCCCTGACAGTGCTGACTCCATATTGACCCCCTGACAGTGCTGACTGCCTCATTCACACGTCAGTGTTCGGTCAGTGATTTCCATCAGTGATTTTGAGCCCAAACCAGGTGCGGCTCTGAACACAGAAAATGTGAAAATCTTTCCATTATACCTTATGTCTGCGGAGGCTCCACTCCTGTTTTTGGTTCATAATCACTGATGGAAATCACTGACCGAACACTGACGTGTGAATGAGGCTTTAGTAAATATGAGCCTGTCTTACCAGAAAACAACCACTAGAGGTCAGACTTAAATCCAATACGATTAAGCAGATTCATTATGGGATCATACATTTGAGGCAATACACCAGTCTCTTTTTACCCCTAAAAAAAGGCGAGCTTAATTATTGTGCCCCCTTGGCTTCCAGCCCAGACATTCTCCTGCAATGGACAGGCCGTTCTGTACCGCCGACCTCCGGATCACCGACACTCCCTCGATAGACAAACTTTAGGCCCCATTCACATGAATGTATGGCCTCCGAGCCCGTGTTATGGTCTGCATTACAGGGGCACCGGTCGTGTGAGCTCCGTGCTGAGGTGTGGACCCATTGACTTGATAGGACTTGTCTTATCTTTTGCGGTGCGGAGGCGCTGATCGGAAGCCCTTCTGTCAGTTTCCAGGTCCGTGCCTCCGCACTGCAAAAGATAAGACATGTCCTATCTTTTGCCGTATGTTGCGGATCGTGGACCCATTCAAGTCAACATTCTGCAACACGGGCACAGAGGCCACACATTCATGTGAATGGGACCCAAGGGTACAGTCACACGTTCAGGTTCCTGATTTCGGCTTCCAGAAGGGCATCAGGAAACCTGACCGTGTGGTCGCGCCCTAAGCCTGACAGATCAGACAGGTCAACGTGCGGACCACCAAAACCTGCTCCACCTGCATCCCTCCA
Source organism: Bufo bufo (assembly GCF_905171765.1). Lineage (NCBI taxonomy): Eukaryota > Metazoa > Chordata > Amphibia > Anura > Bufonidae > Bufo > Bufo bufo. Next base: position 230,041,762 of record NC_053395.1, read on the forward strand.
GGGTCACTGTGCACTCTGCTATGTCAGCTATCGTGACCGCATGGTAAGCACCGCGGCCCAACAGTTCAGCAACCCAGGGCCCAAAAGTGTCACCACATAACACAACTTCACATGTAGGGATGAGCCGAAAACATCCGAAGTCGATTCGCATAAAACTTAGTTCTAATACAGGAGCTCCGTACAGTGTTAGAATGTATTGGCTCCGATGAGCCGAAGTTATTGGAACCGAACCCGAGTTTGGGAAATGTTTTTTTTTTACAATAGAAATTAATTTATGAAGTTATTGCGCAAAGTCTCCCGAGACTTTGCGAAGCAATAACTTCGGCTCATCAGAGCCAATACATTCTAATACTGTACGGAGCTCCGTACTTTCATCCGAAGTCGATTCGCTCATCCCTAGTCACATGCACGCAGTATAAGGGCTCATACACCAAGCCGCAGCCATTTTTGCAGTCCGCAAAACACGGATACCTGGCGTGTTCCATCTGCATTTTGCGAAGCGGAACATCCAGCCCATAATAGACCAGTCCTATCCTTGTCCATCATGCGGACAAGAATAGGACATGTTCTATATTTTTGTGGGTCCCATGGAGCGGACATACGGATGCAGACATTACACGGTGAGCTGTCCGCATCTTTTGTGTCCCCATTGAAATGAATGGGTCTCAATCTGGACTGCACAAAATGCGGATCGGATGCGAATAAAAACATTGGTCGTGTGCATGAGCCCTAACACATGCACTGCCTGTGCATTTACCCCCTGCCCCCGTTCAGCAGCAGAACTAGATAAATTTACTGCTTAGGAGTTTTGGAAATCAAGGTGACAACCCTATAATGGCGGCCATAGTGGTTGTCACGCTTTATCTAAGACAGGCATCCTCAAACTGCGGCCCTCCAGCTGTTGCAAAACTACAACTCCCAGCATGCCCAAACAGCCTACAGGCATCAGCCTACAGCAGAGCATTGTGGGAGTTGCAGCTTTACAACAGCTGGAGGGCCACAGTTTGAGGATGCCTGATCTAAGACCATATAACTAAAGATTACTGAATGTTTCTCCTTTATATAATCATCATCAGGGTGCGGTACCTCCTCTTACCTGCAGGTGTCACTGCAGCACTGACTTGCCCTCCCCTGAATGATACAATAACAGATAATAACTTGATGACGTCACCTGCAGAACACACTGGGGGTCATTTACTAAGAGCGGCATTGCTGGTCTTGTACTCTCCTCTGCGCTGGCTTTGCTGCAGCAAGATGCAAATAATTTGTGCCTCATCATTAATTAGGCGCACCTTCAGCAGTCCGTGCACCTGGCGGAGTAGCTTATCGCCAACATGTACGCCTGTTGGCCACCGCCACTCCTAGGTGTCGAAGGCAGAGCAAAAAAATACTGTGCAACAAAATAAGCGTTTAGATAAAAAATCTCAAACATGCCAAAAACTGGCTTAAAAAATGTTTGCAAATGACCCCCAATGTTGTCTGTGACAATGAAGAGCGCCGTCCTGTCTGCCGGAGTCATCGGCATAATGACATCAGTGGGCAGAAATATATTTCCCTCATCCCCTGGCACAGCAACACTGCCCCATCAGAAACATACCATGGACTCTGCTCATCCTGGGCTTCCTGCTTCATACACAGGGAGGGCAGGAGACAAGGATGGCGGTATATGTAACACTACATAACAAGGCTTACGGAAATGTGACGCAGGGTCTGCGGAGAGCTGGGTGAGAACCCGTGTGTGCAGTGTAATGGCTGTCAGCGGGATCTGTTCTATCATACAGGACGAGGAGCTCCCGGGGAAATCATCCACTACTGATTATATCAATATTATCTTATCTGTATCTGGGAAAGCTGGGTGAAGTCGATATGTCACGGCCAGGTGATTCCATAGAAGTGAATGGGATGGCGGCGACTGCTGCATTTCTTGTGACGGGCGCGGAGATGCCATTCATTTCTATTGAATCATCGATACTTGGCGAAGCTGCCCGCAACCAGTGCCACCGTGTAGCCGTACCCTAAACCTCCCTAGATATTGGGGCAGGGGATGTATAACTACACCAGAGATTTGAGACTCAGGAGACTGGGAAAGTTGGGTCAGAATCCTGGTCATATAGAGCTCTGACAATCCCCCCCCCCCCCCCCCCCCCCCCCCGCCACCTCATCATAGGGCTCAGATCATATATTGGGAGCAGACGGTAATTTGTGGTTCCCCTTATGCGTATATGTAACACCCCAGACTGCACCCTGCTACTATCTCTAATGGGTTAATATAATGTCATCTTATCTATGTCTTTCCAGGTCCTCCACAATGTGCATTCATAATCTTGTTATGCAATTGTTCTTATGTAATGTGCCTGGTTCACCAGAAGGTGGCAGCAAAAAAGGCAGAGCTACAGTTACATAGAGTGGAACCTTCTTTTCCATTCTATCCCCCCTCTGTGGTGTGGTGGTCGTGTCCCACTTGCTGCAGGTGGAGTTCTAGTTAGAGTTAGTTTCAGCTTACCCCCTGCTAAGGGAGGTTGTGAGGGGTCACACCCCAGCTAGAGCACCTTCAGCTCTGCTGGATATGGAGGCCACAGCCTGAAGCCTCAGAAGCCAGGGAGTAGAGCTCCCCGGTACTACTTAAGAGACAGACTACCGAGAGGAGTTGCAGCATCCAGAGGAAGCTAAGTTATACAGCCACCCTGTTAGTACAGCAGAGCCAGAGAGCAACAGATGTAGCAGAGACGACTTTGCCTGCCAGAGTTTTAATGCTAAAGCCTGCTGGGACCAAGATAAAGCCTGTAAACCATTTTGGGCAATGTTTATTGAAAGTAAAGCTGTTATTGAACTTCATCCCACAGTCTGGACTCAATTTATTCTTCATCCCCAAGTTAATTACCCCCCTTATTTGCTGCTTCGGAAGACAACGCCTGAGGTCCAGCGTATCCAGGTAGGAGCACCGTGACACATACAAAACAGTAAGGGACATTGTAGGCCTCCCTATACCACTCAGCCATTCCTACACCTGGGTACCACCACCAACACCATTTCTTAAAGGGACTCTGTCCCGTTGTTGCTTCACTGCAACTGGCATCACAAAGATTTCTTAAAGGGACCCTTTGTCGCTGTCGGACGTCGCATATATATTAACACCCGTCTCACCATATATGCTCCTGCACGCGGGAGCTGTTACTTTTTGCTGTCTATAGGCACAGACTCTTGCATTGTGTTATGCAATGTGCGCTGATCGCCATATAGTGGAGGTTACAGAGTAAAGTCAATCAATATCGGATAACCGCAGCCGCCTCCCTGATGACCCGAGGGCCAGGATTTTATTAGAACTGATTGACTTATTTACTGTATTATCTGCGGATCAATAAGTGCTAAATGTGGAAGCACAAGCTCCAGAATTAGAACAGAGCTGGAAGATTTAAAGGGGCCTCGACCCATTCACTGTGCAGATTACTACAATCTATTGCTCCCTGTTATCAGCCATCAGAATTGCTCAAACAGCAATGACCTAATATAAGGTTTCCTGGATTCAGTTCTCAGGAGTTGGAGCTATGGAGATGATGGGAGAGGCTTTGGGTCTCTGCTTAGGTATCTGTTCCTGGGGAATGCATTATTTATCATGACTGACACACAGCTTTCCTAGAGTCCTGGACAGTAAATCTGCCTCACAATATGCAGGGGAGGTTATGTACTGGAATATCTCCTGCTCCTGTATATAGGCGGATTTGCCTCTCAGGAGAGTACACCATATATTGCTGCCACTACAGCCCCCAACATGGGTTATCACCCAGCTTATAGTCTCACTGCTCTTACAGTAAAGAATCACAAAGTCAAACTGATCTTACAGAAAAGAGTCCACAGTCTCACTGCTCCTACAGTAAAGAGTCCATAGTCTCACTGCTCCTACAGTAAAGAGTCCATAGTCTCACTGCTCTTACAGTAAAGAATCACAAAGTCAAACTGCTCTTACAGTAAAGAGTCCATAGTCTCACTGCTCTTACAGTATAGAGTCCATAGTCTCACTGCTCTTACAGTACAGAGTCCATAGTCTCACTGCTCTTACAGTAAAGAGTCCATAGTCTCACTGCTCTTACAGTAAAGAGTCCATAGTCTCACTGCTCTTACAGTATAGAGTCCATAGTCTCACTGCTCTTACAGTAAAGAGTCCATAGTCTCACTGCTCTTACAGTAAAGAGTCCATAGTCTCACTGCTCTTACAGTAAAGAGTCCAAAGTCTCACTTCTCTTACAGTAAAGAGTCCATAGTCTCACTGCTCTTACAGTATAGAGTCCATAGTCTCACTGCTCTTACAGTAAAGAGTCCATAGTCTCACTGCTCTTACAGTAAAGAGTCCATAGTCTCACTGCTCTTACAGTATAGAGTCCATAGTCTCACTGCTCTTACAGTAAAGAGTCCATAGTCTCACTGCTCTTACAGTAAAGAGTCCATAGTCTCACTGCTCTTACAGTATAGAGTCCATAGTCTCACTGCTCTTACAGTATACAGTCCATAGTCTCACTGCTCTTACAGTACAGAGTCCATAGTCTCACCGCTATTACAGTAAAGAGTCCATAGTCTCACTGCTCTTACAGTATAGAGTCCATAGTCTCACTGCTCTTACAGTATAGAGTCCATAGTCTCACTGCTCTTACAGTAAAGAGTCCATAGTCTCACTGCTCTTACAGTACAGAGTCCATAGTCTCACCGCTATTACAGTAAAGAGTCCATAGTCTCACTGCTCTTACAGTACAGAGTCCATAGTCTCACTGCTCTTACAGTAAAGAGTCCATAGTCTCGCTGCTCTTACAGTATAGAGTCCACAGTCTCGCTGCTCTTACAGTAAAGAGTCCATAGTCTCACTGCTCTTACAGTATTGAGTCCATAGTCTCACTGCTCTTACAGTATATAGTTCCATAGTCTCACTGCTCTTACCGTAAAGAGTCCATAGTCTCACTGCTCTTACCGTAAAGAGTCCACAGTCTCACTGCTCTTACAGTAAAGAGTCCATAGTCTCACTGCTCTTACAGTACAGAGTCCATAGTCTCACTGCTCTTACAGTAAAGAGTCCATAGTCTCACTGCTCTTACAGTAAAGAGTCCATAGTCTCACTGCTCTTACAGTATAGAGTCCATAGTCTCACTGCTCTTACAGTAAAGAGTCCATAGTCTCACTGCTCTTACAGTAAAGAGTCCATAGTCTCACTGCTCTTACAGTATAGAGTCCATAGTCTCACTGCTCTTACAGTATAGAGTCCATAGTCTCACTGCTCTTACAGTAAAGAGTCCATAGTCTCACTGCTCTTACAGTAAAGAGTCCATAGTCTCACTGCTATTACAGTAAAGAGTCCATAGTCTCACTGCTCTTACAGTAAAGAGTCCATAGTCTCACTGCTCTTACAGTATAAAGTCCATAGTCTCGCTGCTCTTACAGTAAAGAGTCCATAGTCTCACTGCTCTTACAGTAAAGAGTCCATAGTCTCACTGCTCTTACAGTAAAGAGTCCATAGTCTCACTGCTATTACAGTAAAGAGTCCATAGTCTCACTGCTCTTACAGTAAAGAGTCCATAGTCTCACTGCTCTTACAGTAAAGAGTCCATAGTCTCACTGCTCTTACAGTATAGAGTCCATAGTCTCACTGCTCTTACAGTATAGAGTCCATAGTCTCACTGCTCTTACAGTAAAGAGTCCATAGTCTCACTGCTCTTACAGTAAAGAGTCCATAGTCTCACTGCTCTTACAGTAAAGAGTCCATAGTCTCACTGCTCTTACAGTAAAGAGTCCATAGTCTCACTGCTCTTACAGTATAGAGTCCATAGTCTCACTGCTCTTACAGTATAGAGTCCATAGTCTCACTGCTCTTACAGTAAAGAGTCCATAGTCTCACTGCTCTTACAGTAAAGAGTCCATAGTCTCACTGCTCTTACAGTATAGAGTCCATAGTCTCACTGCTCTTACAGTAAAGAGTCCATAGTCTCAATGCTCTTACAGTAAAGAGTCCATAGTCTCACTGCTCTTACAGTATAGAGTCCATAGTCTCACTGCTCTTACAGTAAAGAGTCCATAGTCTCACTGCTCTTACAGTAAAGAGTCCATAGTCTCACTGCTCTTACAGTATAGAGTCCATAGTCTCACTGCTCTTACAGTAAAGAGTCCATAGTCTCACTGCTCTTACAGTAAAGAGTCCATAGTCTCACTGCTCTTACAGTAAAGAGTCCACAGTCTCACTGCTCTTACAGTAAAGAGTCCATAGTCTCACTGCTCTTACAGTAAAGAGTCCATAGTCTCACTGCTCTTACAGTAAAGAGTCCATAGTCTCACTGCTCTTACAGTAAACAGAGACATTGTTTCACTGATCTTACAGTAAAGAATCCCATAGCCTGACACTGGTTGCTAAAGTTAAAGGGGTATTCCCATCAACAGTTTTCATACTTACCTGCGGCGAGCACGACGTTCACTTCCCGACTCTGTACTATACTGGCCAGGAAGAAGTCATCATGGCGCATGTGCGGCGGCGTGCGCGTTCAGGACATTGTGCGGCCCGGCCAGGGGAAAATCTTCAGTCTTCTGCGCAAGCGCGGCCACGGGATTCGACAGGCGAGAGATGGCCATAACCAGGGGAGACCATAGAGAACAGATAAGAGGGGACTTATTTTCTCAAAAAGGGTGGGAATTGGGTAACAAAATGTATTTACAAAAATGATCACTGTCAAATCATTAACAGATTTAACAGTGATCATTGTGATGGGAATACCCCTTTAAGTTCCTCCCACATCCCCAAATCTTTTTCGGGGGTAGTTTTTCCCAGTGTTTCCCTCTTTAGTCCATACTTGTAGAACTTGTTTCCTGGAGCAGGACCTAACACTGATCCCCATTACACTCCAGGACTCGTGGTGAGACGCGGGGCTTCCCCTCTGACCTCTGATGCAAACATCCCATGGGATTCAGATCCAGCTTCTTTGGATTTGTATTTTGTTGTCTTTAAGACTTTTTTTTTTTCTTTCTTTGCTTTTACTGCATCAATGGGCAGGAGCATTATTCTCTCGTCCACCCCTGTGAAAAATGAAATGAAGTTCAAGAGGTCGCCCGGCTGTGTCATTGTTAGGATGTCTCCCGAAAGAAGAAGCCAAGGGACAAACAATGGAGGAATAAGAGGAGGCGACCTCTTACCAGCCGCCTGGGTGTGAAAAGCTCCTCACGCTCTTATCTGTGTTTCTCAGGAGAACACACCTATCCCCCCCCCACCCCGTCCATGGTGGGAGACCTCTTTATATTATGGGTAGATCCTAACCAGAAAGGAGACAGTGAGAGGGTAACGGGAGAGCCTGTTATCTCAGGTTTTCATATTCCAATAGAATAAGGATCCACAAAGACTTCTGTCACATGACGATCAAGTCGCAGATTACCGCAACCCCTGTGCAACCTCCTTACTGGGGTAAAAAACACATGTCTATACATTGGAAGTATATGTCAGGAGTATTCCCCAGTGTATACCTCTGCTGTATATACCAAGGTCGGGTGCATGCGCAGAACCTCCACCAGATGCCACAAGTGGTCACAAAGCATGATAAGAACACGGCCTCAACTGCAGGGTCACTAGAATTCTGGAGATGATGAGATTCTTGCCGTTATGACATTTCCCAAAGATTGCGTGATGGTGGCTTTACCATCAGTCATTGGTTCCTCCATCTATAGGGGAACCCACTCTGGGGTCACTAGTGATGATCCTTTAGGTTGTTGGAGCAGCATTCAGCAATGGTCAGCAGGAGGTCATGTCTTTGGAGGTCAGCTATTGGAGCAGACATGGCAGAAAGCACCTCGGATGTCCAACATCTAAAGAGCGGCGTGTCCAAACTGTAACTGGAAGGGATAGGACACGTTTATAAATCCCTGCCTTGGTCAGCTTTGTCCCACCTCTGAGTACAAGCTATGAACGATTTCTGCAGGATGAATATTTTCTAACATTCAGGATTTTATATATATTTTTCAATACAGCCTAAGATCCCATCTGCTTTTGCAGCTGCTGCCTGGCATTGAGTGCTATAGCTTAGCTGGCACCAATATTCTCCAGGATGTATTCCATTATATGTGCAGTGGATATAAAAAGTCTTCACACCCCTGTTAAAATGTCAGGTTTCTGTGATGTAAAAAAAATTAACTTTTTCCACCTTTAATGTGACCTATAAAATGTACAACTCAGTTGAAAAACAAACTGAAATCTTTTAGGTGGAGAGAAGAAAATAATGTGGTGGCATAAGTGTGCGCCCCCTCTTATAACTGGGGATGTAGCTGTGCTCAGAATGAAGCAATCACATTCAGAATCATGTTACATAGCAGTCAGCATACACCGGCCATCATGTAAAGGGCCTCTGATTAACCCCAAATAAAGTGCACCTGCTCTAGTTGGTCTTTCCTGAAATGTTCTTAGTCATATCCCACAGCAGAAGCCACGGTCCACAGAGAGCTTCCATCAGAGGGATCTGATTGTTAGAAGGTATCAGTCAGGAGAAGGGGACAGAAGAATTTCCAAGGCATTAGATAAACCATGGAACACAGTGGAGACCGTCATCATCAAGTGGAGAAAATATGGCACAACAGTGACATCACCAAGAACCGGACGTCCCTCCAAAACTGATGAAAAGACGAGAAGAAAACTGGTTTGGGAGGCGACCAAGAGGCCTACAGCAACATTACAGGAGCTGCAGGAATATCTGGCCAGTCCTGGCTGTGTGGTCCATGTGACAACAATCTCCCGTATTCTTCATATGTCTGGGCTATGGGGTAGAGGGGCAAGACGAGAGCCTTTTCTTACCAAGAAAATCATCCAAGCCAGGCTACATTCTGCAAAAACACATCTGAAGTCTCCCAAAAGCATGTGGGGAAAGGTGTTATGGTCTGATGAAACCAAGGTGGAACTTTTTGGCCATAATTCCAAAAGATATGTTTGGTGCAAAAACAACCCTTCACATCCCCAGAAGAACCCCATCCCCCACAGTGAAGCCTGGCAGGGGCAGCATCATGCCAAGGGGCTGCTCTTCTTCAGCTGGAACTGGGGCCTTAGTTAAGCTGGAGGGAATCCTGAACAGTTCCAAATACCAGTCAATATTGGCCCAAAACCTTCAGGCTTCTGCTAGAAAGCTGAACATGAAGAGGAACTTCATCTTTCAGCATGACAACGACCCAAAGCATACATCCAAATCAACCAAGGAATGGCTTCACCAGAAGAAGATTAAAGCTTTGGAATGGCCCAGCCAGAGCCCAGACCTGAATTCGATTGACAATCTGTGGGGTGATCTGAAGAGGGCTGTGCACAGGAGATGCCCTCGCAATCTGTGGGGGGATCTGAAGAGGGCTGTGCCCAGGAGAGGCCCTCGCAGTCTGTGGGGTGATCTGAAGAGGGCCGTGCCCAGGAGATGCCCTCACAATCTGTGGGGTGATCTGAAGAGGGCTGTGCCCAGGAGATGCCCTCACAATCTGTGGGGTGATCTGAAGAGGGCTGTGCCCAGGAGATGCCCTCGCAACCTGACAGATTTGGAGGGTTTTTGCAAAGAAGAGTCAAAATGTGCCATGCTGACAGACTCAGACCCAAAAAGACTAAGTGCTGGAATAAAATCAGAAGGTGCTTCAACAAAGTATTAGTTTAAGGGTGTGCACACTTATGCAACCATATTATTTTATTTTTATATTTTTTTTCTTCCCTCCACCTAAAAGATTTCAGTTTGTTTTTCCATTGAGTTGTACAGTTTATAGGTCACATTAAAGGTGGAGAAAGTTCTGAAATGATTTATCTTTGTCTCATTTTTTTACATCACAGAAACCTGACATTCTAACAGGGGTGTGTAGACTTTTTAAATCCACTGTATATACTTTAAAAACCCAAATTCACCCATTTTCTTGATGTAGCAGGTGCCACAAGTGAAGACTGATGCTGTTCTTCTGTAATCTGAGCAAACCCTAGATGAAATTCCCAGTTGTCCACCATGTCTCCAGTCGATCTCCAGATGCCCTGTACGTTGCAGTGAATGTTTCTTATGTTGCATGTTGGGCGATTCTTCTTTGTTTTCCAGGATGTGTCTCATTGTGCTTTAAGAAATGGGGCGGAGGGTGGGGGTGGTTGTTTTAATTCTGCTCAGTGACCATTTCGCAGTTTTCGGCATCACTGCCCTCACTCAGGGTGGCTGTGGGGATCAGCATACAGGATGTGTAGGCAGCGCCTCACAATGTCAAATTAAGAGGTAACTCCATTCTCCTGGGTTCGGTGACTGGGGGGCGATTGTGTCCTGCCATTATCAGGCTTTGCCACGTTTTCTCTTGCACGCCGAGGTCTCTACTGTTTTCCTCACAGAAGCCATTGTTCTCCCCAAAGCGTCCATTGTGGACACCATTCATCCCAGCGATGTGTGTGTCCCCGGCTAAGTCCCGGCGAAACGTGACGCCAATTCAAGCCCCTTTTTGTGGGTTCATCACGCAGTTGGAAGCTCCAGGAGATTTTTGTCACTCTTAAGTCTTGACAAACGGTTGCGTTCGTTCTTTTTTTTGTTTTGTTATAAACCGATTTACGTTGATCACTCAAGACCCTCGAATGTGAACAATCGGGGAACATTAGTTTCAAGAGGGCTGAGGCGGGAAGCCATACATTCAGTCACTTTCTTATGGATGAAGGCGAGTGAGATCTTGGAGATTAAACAGAAGACTAATCTGATGCCAATGGAAAAATGGCTTCCGGCTCTGAGATCATTTGAGTGAAAGTCAAAGCCGCCATTGTAGATGTTACTGAGAACTTTCTATTGAAAGCAATGTGGTTCCCTTACTGTTCATGGTCTAATTTCAGCTTTCCATAAGTGCAATGTGCATACGTGGAGCAGACACCATGCAACAGTATACAGATATAGCAATCTTTAACTTGACACTTGACTTTCATTTACTTTTGTTGTGTTAAAAGGGTTATCCAGGAAAAGGATAGCTTCTGCGGAGGTGTGACACCTGGGACCCCCGCCGGTTAGCTGTTAAAAAAATTATAATCCTGTGCACTGCAGCCTTTTCCTAGGCCAGTGACATCACTGTACATTCAAGTCAATGGGGCTGAGCTGTAATACCAAGCGCTGCCACTGTACGATGTGCAGCGCTGTGCTTGGAAACCTGGCGGGAGCCTGCATCACTCACCATAGCTTCGGTGAGCACTGCGGCTCCCTAAAACAGCTGACCAGCGGGGAAGCCAGGACTTGGACCCCCACTGATGTGATAATGATGACCTATCCTGAGGATGTCATCGTTATCTTTTCCAGGACAACCCCTTTAAGTGTCAATTTAAAGTTTGCTGCATCCAAACATATAGAACTAATCTCCATAAACAGTGGAATTATCCTGTACATACATTACATATCTTATCCTGTACTGATCCTGAGTTACATCCTGTATTATACTCCAGAGCTGCACTCACTATTCTGCTGGTGCAGTCACTGTGTACATACATTACTTATCCTGTACTGATCCTGGGTTACATCATGTATTATACTCCAGAGCTGCACTCACTATTCTGCTGGTGCAGTCACTGTGTACATACATTACTTATCCTGTACTGATCCTGAGTTACATCCTGTATTATACTCCAGAGCTGCACTCACTATTCTGCTGGTGCAGTCACTGTGTACATACATTACTTATCCTGTACTGATCCTGAGTTACATCCTGTATTATACTCCAGAGCTGCACTCACTATTCTGCTGGTGGAGTCACTGTGTACATACATTACTTATCCTGTACTGATCCTGAGTTACATCCATTATTATACTCCAGAGCTGCACTCACTATTCTGCTGGTGCAGTCACTGTGTACATTACATTACTTATCCTGTACTGATCCTGAGTTACATCCTGTATTATACTCCAGAGCTGCACTCACTATTCTGCTGGTGCAGTCACTGTGTACATACATTACTTATCCTGTACTGATCCTGAGTTAGATCCTGTATTATACTCCAGAGCTGCATTCACTATTCTGCTGGTGCAGTCACTGTGTACATACATTACTTATCCTGTACTGATCCTGAGTTACATCCTGTATTATACTCCAGAGCTGCCCTCACTATTCTGCTGGTGCAGTCACTGTGTACATACATTACTTATCCTGTACTGATCCTGAGTTACATCCTGTATTATACTCCAGAGCTGCACTCACTATTCTGCTGGTGCAGTCACTGTGTACATACATTACTTATCCTGTACTGATCCTGAGTTACATCCTGTATTATACTCCAGAGCTGCACTCACTATTCTGCTGGTGCAGTCACTGTGTACATACATTACTTATCCTGTACTGATCCTGAGTTACATCCTGTATTATACTCCAGAGCTGCACTCAATATTCTGCTGGTGCAGCCACTGTGTACATACATTACTTATCCTGCACTGATCCTGAGTCACATCCATTATTATACTCCAGAGCTGCACTCACTATTCTGCTGGTGCAGTCACTGTATACATTACATTACTTATCCTGTACTGATCCTGAGTTACATCCTGTATTATACTCCAGAGCTGCACTCACTATTCTGCTGGTGCAGTCACTGTGTACATACATTACTTATCCTGTACTGATCCTGAGTTATATCCTGTATTATACTCCAGAGCTGCACTCACTATTCTGCTGGTGCAGTCACTGTGTACATACATTACTTATCCTGTACTGATCCTGAGTTAGATCCTGTATTATACTCCAGAGCTGCATTCACTATTCTGCTGGTGCAGTCACTGTGTACATACATTACTTATCCTGTACTGATCCTGAGTTACATCCTGTATTATACTCCAGAGCTGCACTCACTATTCTGCTGGTGCAGTCACTGTGCACATACATTACTTATCCTGTACTGATCCGGAGTTACATCCTGTATTATACTCCAGAGCTGCACTCACTATTCTGCTGTTGCAGTCACTGTGTACATACATTACTTATCCTGTACTGATCCTGAATTACATCCTGTATTATACCCCAGAGCTGCACTCACTATTCTGCTGGTGCAGTCACTGTGTACATACATTACGTATCCTGTACTGATCCTGAGTTACATCCTGTATTATACTCCAGAGCTGCACTCACTGTTCTGCTGGTAGAGTCACTGTGTACATACATTACTTATCCTGTACTGATCCTGAGTTATATCCTGTATTATACTCCAGAGCTGCACACACTATTCTGCTGGTGCAGTCACTGTGTACATACATTACTTATCCTGTACTGATCCTGAGTTACATCCTGTATTATACTCCAGAGCTGCACTCACTGTTCTGCTGGTGGAGTCACTGTGTACATACATTACTTATCCTGTACTGATCCTGAGTCATATCCTGTATTATACTCCAGAGCTGCACTCACAATTCTGCTGGCTTTTACTTGACACAGTCATCGAGCCTGTGGACAAACACATGAGCTGTTTTAATGTAGTTTTTCCTTTAATATCTGGTGTAAAGACCCACTCTTTCATCTTTCATACAATGCGTGACATCTGATACATTTGGTGCAAATTACAGCAAAACTGACTTTAAAAAATGCTCTCGTGATAAATCTACTTTGTGTTCAATTCTTCAATATTCATACCCCTTGAACTTTTCCACATTTTTTCACGTTACACTCACAAACTTAAATGGATTTTATTGGGATGTTATGTGATCGACCAAAACAAAGTAGCAAGTGTGTATGAAGTGAAAAGAAAATGATACATGGTTTTCACAAGGTTAAAAATCTGAAAAGTGTGGGATGCATTTGTATTCAGCCCTCTGTATCCTGATACCATTAAATAAAATCCCGTATGACCAATTGCCTTCCGAAGTCACCAAAGAGTATAACTCCAGCTGTTCTGTGAAGGCCTCAGAAGTTTGTTAGAGAACATTAGTGATCAAACAGCATCATAAAAACCAAGGAACACACCAGACAGGTCAGGGATAAAGTGGAGAAGTGTAAAGCAGGGTTAGGTTATAAAAATATATCCCAAGCTCTGAGCATCTGACGGAGCACTGTTCAGTCCATCATCCGAAAATGGAAGGAGTATGGCACAACTGCAAACCTACCAAGACGTGGCTGCCCACCTAAACTGACCGCCCAGGCTAGGAGAGCACTAATTAGAGCAGCAGCGAAGAGGCCCACGGTCACTGTGGAGGAGCTGCAGAGATCCACAGCTCAGGTGGGAGAATCTGTCCACAGGACAACTATTAGTCGTGTCCTCCACAAATCTGCCCTTTATGAAAGAGTGACAAGAAGAAAGTCAGTTTTTGTTGTAAAATAATTTTTATTGTACTTTTCCACAAACAATTTACATAAATGCCGTTACACAGGGCATTATAGAAAATCAACCAATATATAACTCAGTTACAAAGCTTAATTGCAATGCCGTGCCAAGATACAGTTTCAGAAGTTGGTGATATACCGAGGAGCAAAGCATAACTGCATGACAATAAACTTGAACCAGTTCTAACCGGGGGGGGGGGATTCTGAGGGAAGGGGAAAAAGGAAGGATGAATCAGAGGGAAAAAGGGTAGGGAAGTGGGTTTTGATTTCAGGTGAAGTACCTCATGTATTATGTATTATCTTGCTGGAGTGCGAAGATATTGCATAAATGTAACGTAGTACGTAAAAGGGACATGTAGAAAAGTGAGAGCGTAGGAGGAAACAGGACAAAAGCCATATATTATATTTGGAACTAACCCCCCTCTGTACCCTACTAATTTAGGTATCAGAGAAGTTTCCGTAATTTTTCCAGGGCCCCCAAACCTTTTCAAACTGGTGAGCGGCACGGGAGTCCCAGTGTGCTATTTGCTCAAGGCGATACAGTTGATCACATTTCTGAATCCAATGTGGCAATGTAGGAGAGTCCGGAGACTTCCAACCCACAGCAATCAATAATCTAGCTGCAGCTAAAGAGTACGGGTGGGTTTAGAGCATTTGAGATCGCTATATATCCCAAAAAGGCATAATTTAGGCGACACAGGAATAGGAACCCTGCAAAGTTCTGAGATGGTTTTGCAGATGATCTGTCAGTAGGTTTTTATTTTAGGGCAAGTCCACCAAATGTGACCGTGAGTACCCAAGTCACGTCTGCATCTCCAACACTCAGGGGCGCATTCCGGGAACATGCGGTTGAGGCGGTGCAGAGTATAGTACCATTGCGTTAATATCTTATAACTATTTTCTTGAAGTTTGGCACATCTGGACACCCTGGATGGATTCAATAATGCACTTTTTAAGTCATTGGGGGAGAAGGTGATGTTTAGATCTCTTTCCCAACGTGAAATGTAAGGGTGGGCATCAGAGTATGTTAGAGACAATAGTAGGTCGTATCATTTAGAGATTTTGCCCTTTGGCTCTTTAGACTGAAGAGCAAACTTTTCAAAAAAGGAGTGATCTTGGGGGTCAGAGAGGTCAGTTAAATGTTTTTTCATAACCTGAATAAAGTGTGTCAAATGGAAGGTAGATAGACTGACCATTGAGGGGTGTCCCCGCAGGGCCGCGAATGATGGGATATCATTGTCTGGGCATAAATCTAGGGCCGGGGATGAAATAGATTTCACTCTATCTGGTAAAGTTGTATTATTTGTTTATAAGGTAGACTAGCTTTCCTACCTCCCCACAGGAATCAAAGTAGTATTTGGGAATTGATATAGGCAGAGCTTGGCGATAATAAAGGATGGTGGGCATGAGGATGGACTTAATTAGCGTTCTGCGTCCGAACCATGTAACAAAGGGTATATCCCATGAGCCTATCAGGTTTTCTAACCATTCAGGTAGCGGGAGGAAATTTTCTCTGAACAGAAGTGAAAAGTCAGGTGTGAGTTTTACCCCTAAGAACGTTATCGAGTGCGAAGTCCACTGAAAAGAGGTAAGTGTCTGTAACGCAGTCATTTCTGCTGCTGGGAGAGACACATTTAGAACCGTAGATTTTGAAAGATTCACCGAGAAATTGGATAGTGTATGGAATGTCTGAAGGATTGCCACAATCGCTGGGAACGCAGTCTTGGGGTTAGTGATCAGTATTAAAACATCATCGGCAAAGGCAGCAGTTTTACCGATTGTGGATCCGACTGACATTCCAGCAATATCATTGTTTGCCTAAATGACTGCAAGAGCGTTCCAATTACTAGTACAAATAGTAACGGTGAGAGAGGGCACCCTTGACGCGTACCGTTCGTTATGTGGAATTTTGGGGAAAGGGTGCCATTCACTAAGATGCGAGCTGTGGGATCTTGGTACATAAGAAGAAAGTCCGTTTTGAAAGCAGCCATAAGAAGTCCTGTTTGCAGTTTGCCACAAGCCATGTAGGGGACACAGCAAACATGTGCAAGAAGGTGCTCTGCTCAGAGGAGACCAAAGGTGAACTTTTTGGCCTAAATGCAAAATGCTATGTGTGGTGGAAAACTTACCCTGCACATCCCCCTGACGCACCATCTCCACCGTGAGACATGGCGGTGGCAGCATCATGCTGGGGGAGGCTATTCTTCAGCAGGGACAGGGAAGCCGATCAGAGATTATGGGAAGATGGATGGAGCTAAATACAGGGCAATCCTGGAGGAGAACCTGGGAGAGGCTGCAAAAGACTTGGGACTGGGAGACGGTTCACCTTCCAGCAGGACAACAACCCTCAACATCCAGCCAGCGCTACTATGGGGCGGTTTAGATGAAAGCATATTGATGTGTTAGTCAGTCACAGTCCAGACCTAAATCCCATTGAGAATCTGTGGCAAGACTTGAAAATTGTTCTTCACAGACGCTCTTCATCCGATCTGACTGAGCGCGAGCTCTTCTGTAAAGAAGAATGGGCAAAAATGTCAGCCTGTAGATGTGCAAACCACAAAAGACTGTCAGCTGGAATTGCAGAGAAAGGTGGTCCTACAAAGGATTGACTGAGATTGGGGGCTGAATACAAATGCACTCCACACTTTCCGGATTTTTATTTATTACAAATGTTGAAAACCTCGTATCATTTTCTTTTCCCTTCACACATAGTTGCTACTTTGTGTTGGTCTATCACATAAAATCCAAATTAAATAAATTTAAGTTTATGGGTGTGACAGTAAAAAAATGTGGACACGTTCAAGGGGTATGAATACTTTTTGCCTGAATGCATTTTGCCTTTACTGATACATTGTAGCAAACTTTAAGGTCAGGAGATTGTTTTGAGGGCATGTTCTATACCCCCTTACATATTGCACAGCAAGTTGTATTGTACCTGCAAATCCTCCCCCCGGCGGGCATTTCAGGGCACTCTCAGGGCTCAGTCAGTGGATCTGACCTACTCCCAGTACACAATGGAATATGTTCGCCATGTATTAGCAGCTGTCGCGTTTCTTCCAGTAAAATGCTTGGAATGTTCTGTAATCATCTTCTCCTTACAAGGCCATGAAGTAAGAAGATACAGATACCTGCGCACCGACCTGCTCCCACTCTTACCTCTGCCGGAACGGGGGAACCAGAGCATCTCCTACCCCTTATACCATTGTCTCCAGGAGGTTGCTGAGTCCTACTGAAGTCACTGAAATAAAAACAGAGACTTCAAAATCCCTTCACCCTGATCTGACCTGAGTATAAAGTGCCCAGAGGTTTCATCACAGATAAATTAGTCATAACAAGAGGAGGACAAAAGCCAAGAAAGTATCAATGTGTTAATAATAGTTTTGTCCTGTACCCCAAGTGTCAGTGTCATCATCCTGTACCCCAAGTGTCAGTGTCACCGCCCTGTACCCCAACTGTCAGTGTCATCGTCCTGTACCCCAAGTGTCAGCATCACCGTCCTGTACCCCGAGTGTCAGTGTCCTGTACCCCAAGTGTCAGTGTCATTGTCCTGTACCCCGAGTGTCAGCATCATCGTCCTGTACCCCGAGTGTCAGTGTCCTGTACCCCAAGTGTCAGTGTCATTGTCCTGTACCCCGGGTGTCAATGTCATTGTCCTGTACCCCAAGTGTCAGTGTCATTGTCCTGTACCCCGAGTGTCAGCATCATCGTCCTGTACCCCGAGTGTCAGTGTCCTGTACCCCAAGTGTCAGTGTCATTGTCCTGTACCCCGGGTGTCAATGTCATTGTCCTGTACCCCAAGTGTCAGTGTCATTATCCTGTACCCCGAGTGTCAGCATCATCGTCCTGTACCCCGAGTGTCAGTGTCCTGTACCCCAAGTGTCAGTGTCATTGTCCTGTACCCCGGGTGTCAGTGTCATTGTCCTGTACCCCAAGTGTCAGGGTCATTAACCTGTACCCCCAAGTGTCAGTGTCACCGTCCTGTACCCCAAGTGTCAGTGTCATCGTCCTGTACCCCGAGTGTCAGTGTCCTATACCCCAGGTGTCAGTGTCATTACCCTATACCCCAAGTGTCAGCGTCATTATCCTGTACCCCAAGTGTCAGCATCATTATCCTGTACCCCAAGTGTCAGCGTCATTATCCTGTACCCCAAGTGTCAGTGTCATTACCCTGTACCCCGAGTGTCAGTGTCCTGTACCCCAAGTGTCAGTGTCATTGTCCAGTACCCCAGGTGTCAGTGTCATTGTCCTGTACCCCAAGTGTCATTGTCATTATCCTGTACCCTGAGTGTCAGTGTCCTGTACCCCAAGTGTCATTGTCCTGTACCCCAAGTGTCAGTGTCATTATCCTATACTCCGAGTGTCAGTGTCCTGCACCCCGAGTGTCAGTGTTATTGTCCTGTACCCCAAGTGTCAGTGTCATTATCCTGTACCCTGAGTGTCAGTGTCATTATCCTGTACCCCAAGTGTCAGTGTCATTATCCTGTACCCCAAGTGTCAGTGTCATTATCCTATACCCCAAGTGTCAGCGTCTCATTATCCTGTTCCCCGAGTGTCAGTCTCATTATCCTGTACCCCGAGTGTCAGTGTCATTACCCTGTACCCAAAGTGTCAGCGTCATTATCCTGTACCCCAAGTGTCAGTGTCATCGTCCTGTACCCCAAGTGTCAGTGTCATTATCCTATACCCCCAGTGTCAGTGTCCTGTACCCCAAGTGTCAGTGTCATTGTCCTGTACCCCAAGTGTCAGTGTCATTATCCTGTACCCTGAATGTCAGTGTCATTGTCCTGTACCCCAAGTGTCAGTGTCATTATCCTGTACCCCAAGTGTCAGTGTCATTATCCTATACCCCGAGTGTCAGTGTCATTGTCCTGTACCCCGAGTGTCAGCGTGTTATTACCCTGTACCCCAAGTGTCAGCGTCATTATCCTTTACCCCAAGTGTCAGTGTCATTACCCTGTACCCCAAGTGTCAGCGTCATTATCCTGTACCCCAAGTGTCAGTGTCATTACCCTGTACCCCAAGTGTCAGCGTCATTATCCTGTACCCCAAGTGTCAGCGTCATTATCCTGTACCCCAAGTGTCAGTGTCATTATCCTGTACCCCAAGTGTCAGCGTCATCATCCTGTACCCCAAGTGTCAGTGTCATTACCCTGTACCCCAAGTGTCAGCGTCATTATCCTGTACCCCAAGTGTCAGTGTCATTACCCTATACCCCAAGTGTCAGCATCATTATCCTGTACCCCAAGTGTCAGTGTCATCATCCTGTACCCCAAGTGTCAGTGTCATTATCCTGTACCCCAAGTGTCAGTGTCATTATCCTATACCACAAGTGTCAGCGTCATTATCCTGTAGCCCAAGTGTCAGCGTCATTATCCTGCACCCCAAGTGTCAGCGTCATTATCCTGTACCCCAAGTGTCAGTATCATTATCCTGTACCCCAAGTGTCAGTGTCATTATCCTGTACCCCGAGTGTCAGTGTCCTGTACCCCAAGTGTCAGTGTCATTGTCCAGTACCCCAGGTGTCAGTGTCATTGTCCTGTACCCCAAGTGTCATTGTCATTATCCTGTACCCCAAGTGTCATTGTCCTGTACCCCAAGTGTCAGTGTCATTATCCTATACTCCAAGTGTCAGTGTCCTGCACCCCGAGTGTCAGTGTTATTGTCCTGTACCCCAAGTGTCAGTGTCATTATCCTGTACCCCAAGTGTCAGTGTCATTATCCTGTACCCCAAGTGTCAGTGTCATTATCCTATACCCCGAATGTCAGTGTCCTGTACCCCAAGTGTCAGCGTCTCATTATCCTGTACCCCGAGTGTCAGTCTCATTATCCTGTACCCCGAGTGTCAGTGTCATTACCCTGTACCCCAAGTGTCAGCGTCATTATCCTGTATCCCAAGTGTCAGCGTCATTATCCTATACCCCGAGTGTCAGTGTCCTGTACCCCAAGTGTCAGTGTCATTGTCCTGTACCCCAAGTGTCAGTGTCATTATCCTATACCCCAAGTGTCAGTGTCATTATCCTGTACCCCAAGTGTCATTACCCTGTACCCCAAGTGTCAGCGTCATTATCCTGTACCCCAAGTGTCAGTGTCATTACCCTGTACCCCAAGTGTCAGCGTCATTATCCTGTACCCCAAGTGTCAGCGTCATTATCCTGTACCCCAAGTGTCAGTGTCATCATCCTGTACCCCAAGTGTCAGTGTCATTATCCTGTACCCCAAGTGTCAGTGTCATTATCCTGTACCCCAAGTGTCAGTGTCATTATCCTGTACCCCAAGTGTCAGGGTCATTAACCTGTACCCCCAAGTGTCAGTGTCATTATCCTGTATCCCAAGTGTCAGTGTCATTATCCTGTATCCCAAGTGTCAGTGTCATCATCCTGTACCCCAAGTGTCAGTGTCATTATCCTGTACCCCAAGTGTCAGGGTCATTAACCTGTACCCCCAAGTGTCAGTGTCATTATCCTGTACTCCAAGTGTCAGTGTCATTATCCTGTACCCCAAGTGTCAGCATCATCATCCTGTACCCCAATAGTCAGTGTCATTATCCTGTACCCCGAGTGTCATTGTCCAGTACCCCAGGTGTCAGTGTCATTATCCTGTACCCCAAGTGTCAGTGTCATTATGCTGTACCCAGAGTGTCAGTATCATTGTCCTGTACCCCGAGTGTCAGTGTCATTATCCTGTACCCCAAGTGTCATTATCCTGCACCCCAAGTATCAGTGTCATTATCCTGTAGCCCAAGTATCAGTGTAATTATCCTTTTTGGGGGCAGCTTTGTGTATAAACAGTTCTCTCGCGCTAGTGTATTTCAGTGAATTCTCAGCAGATGTAGCAGAGCTGAGCTGTGATATAATGACAGATTCTGAGGTTTCGTTCTTATAAAACCTGTTATAACTAATAACATCACCAGGAATCTCACAATCTAATTCTTGGAAACGCTTGACTCAGAGGCTGACACTTCACTGCTCCGGCGGACACTGCACGTCACTTACCCAAACTGGTGCCCTGTGCAGTCAGAACATGTTACTGGGTCTGGGAAATCAAGAGACTCTAGAACCCCACAGACTGACAAAACCTCTACATGAACGGATCACAGATAAAGGAGGTCCAGTCATCCAAACAATAAAGGGGGTGTATATTTTTGTAGCCACTTTGTAATATAGTGGCTCACCCCTCGTGTCACCGTGGTGATGGAGCTCTGCCAAGAGTGATTCACCTAATCGCTTGACTTTGAATGATTATATAATAATAATTAGCACTCACCATCTGTATTTCATATATATAAGATTTATGATACAATATTAATAATTATTAATAAATATGATATTATTAGATAAAAGGTTGATAAGTGTAAGGCCGATTCATTGGCCTGTATTTGTGGGAGGGGCTTGGCTACCTACTTTAACGGCCGGCGCCCTCCCACATGTGTACGACGTGCAGAGTTTCGCAGGAAGCGTGCGCTCGTACCTGGCATTCTGTGTCAGCAGGCAAGGTGAGTGGACGTCCGGTCGGCGGTCGGCCCTTTGGTAAGCAGGGGCCCCCATGCTCCGGACCACTTCGTCACAACATGTCAGCACAGCGAGAGGCGGGGCCTTGACGAGACGGAGGTTCCCTCCTGGCTGTTCGGCAACGGCACTCCTTCGGTCTCCGGCGGAGGGGGTGGAGCCCGACGGAGACAGCGCTCCCCTCCTCCGCCGCCCAAGTCACTAACATGGCGGTTGTTCACCGGCGGGGGGGCGGGGCCACGGCCGACAGAGGCCCCCCCCCGCCCGCCTCCTCCGCTCACCTCCTCCGCCCCCGAATGTCTAGCCAGTGCCGCACAACTGGTACAATACTGGGCTGGCACATGATAAGGGGGGCTACTGGGCTGGCACATAAGGGGGGCTACTGGGCTGGCACATAAGGGGGGACTACTGGGCTGGGCTGGCACATGATAAGGGGGGCTACTGGGCTGGCACATGATAAGGGGGGACTACTGGGCTGGCACATGATAAGGGGGGACGACTGGGCTGGCACATGATAAGGGGGGACTACTGGGCTGGCACATGATAAGGGGGGCTACTGGCACATGATATGGGGGGCTACTGGCACATGATATGGGGGCACTCTGGCTACTGGCACATGATATGGGGGCACTCTGGCTACTGGCACATGATAATGGGGGGGATCTGGCTACTGGCACATGATATGGGGGGGGGGCTCTGGCTACTGGCACATGATAAGGGGGGGGGCTCTGGCTACTGGCACATGATAAGGGGGGGGGGGCTCTGGCTACTGGCACATGATATGGGGGGCTACTGGCACATGATAAGGGGGGCTACTGGCACATGATAAGGGGGCTACTGGCACATGATAAGGGGGTCTACTGGCACATGATAAGGGGGGCTACTGGCACATAGGGGGGCTACTGGCACATAAGGGGGGCTACTGGCACATGATATGGGGGGCTCTGGCTACTGGCACATGATATGGGGGGGCTCTGGCTACTGGCACATGACATTTATTTTGACTTGTCAAAGCCGTTGACTAAGTTATTGTCAAAGCAAATTGGTGGGGCTAAAGTTGGGGGCTGAAGTTGTTGCCATAGAAACATTGTAAAGGGGAGGAGTTAGTAAGATAACCACGCCCATGTGGGGGCGCCAGAAATATTTCTGCACCCAGGCGCCTGTGACCCTAGGATCGGCCCTGGGTGGAGGTGCCCAGCCGGCGGCGGGTCGGCCCCTCAGACGAAGGGGGGCACCCCCGAACTGAGCACTCCATCAGGGACCGGCGAGGCCCCCCACGCGGCACGTCCTCGGTTGGCAAGGGGTGGAGGCGGTGTCACATAAGGCCTCCCCCAATCAAGCCAGGGGGCAGCGCCGTTTCCCCACGCGGTGGATGTGCCCAGCCGGCGGTGGGTCGGCCCCTCAGAAGAAGGGGGGCACCCCCGCACTGAGCACTCCATCAGGGACCGGCGAGGCCCCCCACGCGGCATTTCCAGTTTATCGGCAAGGTGGGGCCCTCGCTGCCGGGGGTCCCCCCTGTGCCGGTTTCATGCCAGAGGGGTACGCTGCTCCCCACGCGGTAGGAGTGCTCAGCCAGCGGGCAGGCCAGCCCTTGGACGGAGGGGGCCCCCCGCACTGCGCACCCTATCAGGGACCCGCGTTAGCTCTCCATGTGGCGCCCAAATCGTGTCTGCGTGGGGCGTGAGCCGTTGCCCAAGGTCTCCCCCCACCTGGTTCTCGGTGCCAGGGAGCTCTGCGCTCCCCACGCGGTTGCCGTGGAGCACGGTGGGGGACGCAATGGCCCGCTCCTCGCCCGCACCCAAAGTCTGGCACGGGCCGCCGTGCCGCTTAGATAGGTAGGGGTTCATCGCAGACGCCAGTTAGAGCCAGGGGGTGGTCAACGTCGATCAACGCCACTCCCATCCATCAGTTAAACCTTCAACTCACAGCTCACGTTCCATTAAATTGAGCCTTACGCATTTGACTGGTTTCTTGGGTGTTGTTTTGTTGTTGTTTTCCAGGTCCGAAAGAGTGAAAAAAAAAAAAACTGAGAGAAGTTGGTTTGGATCTCAGTTGGTTTTCCTTGTCGAACAAGGTAGTGGGGGTACACGTTGAGGGACGGGGAGGTACCGGCCGTTAGCAGGGTTGTATCTCATGCACTATTTTACGTCCAGGTTGTTCTATTTTCATCAAATTTCCGTGGGGGTCAGAGTATAGAGTTTCTCAGTTGGTAAGTACGTCAGGTCTCCTTGCATGGACTTCCGGGTGGCGGTTCCTGGCCACTCCTTCACGGCTTTTCTGGTGTTAGTGTGCGTTCTTCACAGGGACAGTGCACCTTTTTCCGTTACGTTCTTAAAACAGCTTCACGGATACCGGTGGTCGTACAGGTTAGTCGGTCACCTTACGTTACTGTTTCCACAGCTGTGATGTCACACGCGTCAGACATTGTTGAAGCGTCAGTGGACGAAATCGTAGCAGGGACATCCGAAGGGGGCAGTATACCATCCCTGCGTGCCTGGACCATCCCCAGGCTTATGGCGGAGCTGACAAGGCGGGGCGTCCCTTTCCCGGCATCTGCCAGAAAAGCGGAGCTATATCGGCTATGGAAAGACTCCCTGGTGCCAAGTAGTAATGATCCCCCTGCGACCACGATGCAAACGTCGCTGACTCAGATACACGTCATGCTGAACAGTCTGACGTCTGCCGTCACTTCCATGCAGGCGAGATTGGAGTCTATCGAGGCTCGCAGCTCAGTCTTCCCTGTTTCCTCCCCCGAGGTTCCAGTCGCCTCCACCTCTGCCATAGCGGAGATTCGTACTGCCCAGCCCGTCCCCAACGTGGCTCTGTCTCATTTTGTCCCGATCAGCATCAGGAAAGACATCCTAGAGGGTAGGGATGTCAATCTCGCTTCACTGCTGATAGCCTCCAGGGACCTGTCTGACAACAAGGTCATAGCTTGCGGGGAGGTCTCGGTGGTGCTAAGAAGCCGTGACCACCGGCTTAACCGCAAGTTAACCATTCCGGAGTTCGTCATGGCTTTCAGCATTTTTAGGGATGTTATATGTACTGCCAGGCCGGACAGGAGGGAGGAGCTAGACCTGTACCTCTTTCGGGTCACAGAATTGGGTCATAGGTATGGAGGGAATGCATTCTATGATTATCACTGTTCATTCTCAGCCAAAGCAGCAGCGGCTCTTTCCCAATTCCAACATGTCACAGACTGGTCCAATCTGGACACCGAGTTATTCTGCAGACACTTTGCAGGCCTGAAAGCTCCCTCCTGTTCTGCCTGTCAGTCTATCTTCCACTCGGTAGAGTGGTGCCATAAGTCAGCTGTCAGCACGGCCTCATACCCCTCCAGCTCTTCAGCTGGACCACTCAACGTCTTCAGACCCCCCAGTTCGGTAGACAAGCTAGGCCGGCCCATCGTTCAGCTAGGAAGGGCCCAGATATGTAACAACTATAATTACGCGTCTTGTAATTTCGGGCAATGCCGTCTGTTACATATCTGTACCAACTGTTTCAGGGCCCACCCCCGAGTAGCTTGCTCATTAAAATCGGTGAAGAATTACATGAGTGTGGTCAATACTAGTTGTTTACAGGAGTACTTGCGAGGTCACCACAATCCAGGGTTTGTACAGTTCCTGGTGTCAGGGTTTCATGAGGGCTTCCATACGGGGTTAATCACGACTCCAGAGGTTACATACGAGTGCAGGAACCTTCAGTCAGCCGAAAGGAACCCCGGTTCCGTAGACACACTAATAGAGTCCGAGTTAAACAAAGGGTTCTTAATCGGTCCTTTCGGAGTGCCCCCTTTTCAACGATGGAGAGTCAGTCCCGTTGGGGTAGTCACAGGCAAGTTCAGCAAGAAGGAGAGACTCATTATTGACTTATCTGCCCCGCATGGCTCCCAGGTCCCCAGCCTCAACTCCCTCATTCCTTCGGAAGAAGTTGGCATGAGATTTTCTTCGATCGACCAGGCTATCGCCATTATCATGAAAACGGGTCCCGGGTCCATGTTGTCCAAGGCCGACATATCGGATGCCTTTAAGTTGCTTCCCATCACTCCAGCTCTCTGGCAGTGGCACGGCATCAAGTGGAGAGGCCTGTATTATTTCTCTACGAAACTCACCTTCGGTTCCAAGAGCAGCCCGTGGCTCTTCGATCAGTTGGCTCAGGCCCTCCACTGGGTTTTGGTACACAAGATTCACTGTGAATTTGTCATCCACTACTTAGATGACTTCTTACTGATCGAGAGGCCAGGGGCAATTCCCCTAGGGTTGGGGAAGTTGCTGAGGTGTTTTTCCCAGTTAGGGGTACCAGTTTCCCCCAAGAAAGTAGAGGGCCCGTCCACAGTGATCGCCTTTCTGGGCATCGAGTTAGACTCCCAGCACATGTTAGCTAGGTTGCCTGCGGACAAGCTAACAAGAATTAGAGAGGTCATCCGTAGGTTTGCAGTCACAACCGTGGTCACTAAGACTGATCTCCAGTCTCTACTGGGCATGTTAAATTTTGCCATGCGCATCATCCCGCAGGGCA
Organism: Bufo bufo; assembly: GCF_905171765.1. Taxonomy (NCBI): domain Eukaryota; kingdom Metazoa; phylum Chordata; class Amphibia; order Anura; family Bufonidae; genus Bufo; species Bufo bufo. The sequence goes on from NC_053395.1 coordinate 230,068,059, forward strand.
GAACGTTCATATCCCGCCTGCTGGCGCTCTTGAGCACCGCCCTGGAGCAGGACAGCCCAGTGTGCCTGGACAGTCAGGCCTTAGCGGATCTCCATATGTGGGACCATTTCCTGGGCCAGTGGAACGGGGTGTCCCTATTCGTACCCGAGCTGTCGAGTCAGTCCCCCATAGTCTTCTCAGACGCGGCGGCAAGCTCAGGGTTTGCCGCCATCTTTGGCACCCACTGGGTTGCAGACGGATGGCCTGCCGAAGTGGGACGAATCCCGGGGTTCCTCCAAACCTCGGCACTGTTCGAGCTGTACCCCATTGTGGTAGCCGCCCACATATGGGGCAGTCTTTGGGCGAATCAGTCTGTCCTGTTTGTGACTGACAATACAGCCGTGGTAGACATCGTTAACAGTGGGTTGTCGAAATCAAGCCACGTCATGTGTTTCCTCAGACGGTTAGTACAGCTCTCCCTACGTCACCATTTCCATGTTTATAGTGCGCACGTGCCAGGTGCGCAAAACTTGGCTGCTGACGCCTTGTCGAGGGCTAACTTCTCCCGTTTCTTACAGATCATGCCAGAGGCAGATGCGACAGGCGCCACCGTCCCTCCTCACGAGTCCTTAATACTAACGTAACCGACCACCTCAAGACGGCCCACGTTTTGATACACAATTCCCTCTCGCCTAACACATCCAGAGCATACAACACCGGGTGGAAGACGTTCTGCAGGTTCCAAGGGGAATGTCCTCAGGGGGAATCCAGTTTTCCAGAGTACATCCTGGCGTTCATTGGCTACTGCCACTCAGTGCGCAAGCTCTCCCACAGTACAGTGAGGTCGTACCTGGCGGGAGTGCAACATTTCCTCTCGGTTAGTCATCCCGAACGAGCATCAGTGTTTACCATGCATGCCGTCAAGGCCGCACTCAAGGGTTTGAGCAAATGCGGACCTCAAAGCCAAGTGCGCAGGCAAGCGGTCACCGGCCCCCTTTTCCGTAGACTATCCGACGTCCTGGACAGTAATCCTTTCGGGGTTTTGCCCAGCTTGGTACTCAAATCCGCCATCTATCTAGCCTTTTACGGCTTCCTAAGACCTGGGGAGTTCACTTGTTCTCCTGGCAGTAGCAGGTTCCTCACGGTCAGCCAGCTGGTCCGGAACTCCGAAGGGTTCGTACTACTGCTCAGGACGTCTAAAACCTCCCAGGTGGGCCCCCCTGTCCCGGTATCCTTCTTTCCCACATCGCACCAATGGTGCCCCGTCGCGGTGCTCCGTCAGCTACGATCTGCCTTGTCAGGGTCCGGGCCAAACAGTCCACTGTTGCCCTTCGGGGTGGTTCCACTCACCACGCACCAGTTCGTATCCCATGTGAGGTCACTGGTGGCCAGCTTGGGCGGCGACCCTGCCACAATTTCAGGACATTCGTTCCGCATAGGTGCTGCGTCCGCGGCATCCAAAAATCGAGTGCCGGCGCATGTCATTCAGAAACTAGGGCATTGGCGCTCGTCATGTTTCAACCGTTATATACCTCACCCCGAAACTGAAATGTCGACAGCCTTTCAGACTCTGGCTTTGTAATGACGTTGTAATAAATTACTTCTGCCTATCAGTATGTCTTTTGCCCTCTTTCAGGCGTCCCTCCACGACGCGGTTGCGGCACAACTCTGACCGCTTAGGGGTAGGGTATCCCAGGTAGGGTTAGGTACATACGTACGTGGTAGCCACGACCACAAATGAAAGTCAGTTGAGGGTTCTCCACGGATAGAAATTATATAGCATATGACTTGATGTTAAGATCCATGTAATGTGCCAATGGTGAGTCCCGTCTTTTTGTAAAGTGTATTCGTTATTGCAATTGCATTTTTTTATTTTATTCTTATACAAAAGTATATGTCGTCTTCCAGATGTACTGTATGTATAACAATGTAACAATGTCTTTTAACTTAGTCCACCGTAGTGGTGTTGGGATTCATCCACTGTATTTTCAGGTGGAAAGCGCTGGACCAGAGGGAGATAATCAGACAATATAGCTCTTATCGATATCTCTTTCAACTTATAGATGCGATTTTTCTTGCGAATAATTGTGATATTCGATTGTCTCTACTTACGAAAGACTTTGGTGTTGCTTCCTGCAGGGGCGCCCCACCTGCAGTACAGCTGCTCACCCAATCGAGAGCTGTTTTTTTCTTTTCTTTAGTGATGCTCTGTTATTGCGCTCGAATGTCGGCGTCCCACGTAGTATTTGGCGGTCACAGGACTTGACTGCAATTGTATGAAGATGTTCTATTCGATTTTTATAACTTTTCCGTTTTTTTGTCGATTGTGCACTTTTAAGTCCTGCAGGATATGTATTCGGTAGTGAACACAGCCCGGATCCGTGCAGAGCAGGTCAGAGCACCTTTACCACTGGAGAGCTGGACTATCTACAATATGTATGACCCCTCACTGATCCGCAGGAAGCACAGAGTGACTGCATGGTCTAGATTTTATACAAATTAAAATCAGATACTGATAAAACTCATTTTTTTTACTTATCTATTTTCTATGCAAGATTATAGGGGCGGCAATCTTACCTGAGCTGCTGTTAACAGCATTCAGAGATTTCCCTTAGCCGCATGGACCGCAGAAAACTGTAGTCTGCAGAGGACTCTATGGGAGGGGGTTGTGGGCATGCTCGGTGACCTGTTCAGGGGTCATTGTGCGGGGAGGGAAAGGAGGTGAGCTGTGACCATCACCTATTGGCAGTGGTTGATTCTGTGTTATCTGCCTCTGTTTCTAGAAGGGTTACCTGTCATTGTAGTCCTTCCTGTTTATGATAATTAGATGACTGGGAGCTAAACAGCCTGGACGCCAGACTGATTCATTCTATATTCCCTGATACATTGTAACAGACAGTGGGTAAGAATATTCTTATTTTAATGCAGACCTAATACTTCTCTGGGCTGTGGCATGAGCAGCAGGGATTCCCCTATTGCCTCATCTCCTCCTGTTTACTAACATTGTTTGGGGCAGATACTTTGCACTCTCCTTACACCTGATTCCTGGGTCACATGATCACTTTGCTCATCTTGGTTAATTCAGGGAGGATTTTGTGATTGGCTAGCCTTCTTTTAAATATTCATGCTTTCTGTTCCTTAGCTGCAGGGTGTGAGGAATATGGATTAATATTTACCATCAGCCATGTCCTCACACCCATCATGTGCTAAAAGATAGCAGAGGTAGTGAACTCCACAGGAGGGCCTTGCTTCAAAGCCGCAGCCAGATAGCAGAAAACTCCTAGCAGGCCACATTTGGTTACATTTCACACCTCCATTCAGACAGCACGGCTCCTGCAGGGGGTCTACTCCATTCCGGCGATTTATAAGGAATTATTGTTTTGGCCGCGCCTGATGTTTTTGCTATCTCTCTGATGGGTTTGTTGTGTTTTTTCAGCCTAATGATGGCTTCACTGATAGTGACAGCTCTTTGGATCTCATCTTGAGAGTTGACAGCAACAGATTCCAAATGCAAATAGCAGACTGGAAATGACCTCTGACCTTTTATCTGCTCATTGTAATTGGGATAATGAGGGAATAACACACACCTGGCCATGGAACAGCGGAGAAGCCAATTGTCCCATTACTTTTGGTCCCTTAACCCCTTAAGGACCGGGCTCATTTTCACCTTAAGGACCAGGCCATTTTTTGCAAATCTGACCAGTGTCACTTTAAGTGCTCATAACTTTAAAACGCTTTGACTTATCCAGGCCATTCTGAGATTGTTTTTTCGTCACATATTGTACTTCATGACACTGGTAAAATGAAGTCAAAAAAATTATTTTTTTTGCACAAAAAAATACCTAATTTACCAAATATTTGAAAAAAATTAGCAAATTTCAAAGTTTCAGTTTCTCTACTTCTGTAATACATAGTAATACCCCAAAAAATTGTGATGACTTTACATTCCCCATATGTCTACTTCATGTTTGAATTGTTTTGGGAATGATATTTTATTTTTTGGGGATGTTATAAGGCTTAGAAGTTTAGAAGCAAATCTTGAAATTTTTCAGAAATTTACAAAAACTCAATTTTTAGCGACCAGTTCAGGTCTGAAGTCACTTTGCGAGGCTTACATAATAGAAACCACCCAAAAATGACCCCATCTAAGAAACTACACCCCTCAAGGTATTCAAAACTGATTTTGCATACATTGTTAACCCTTTAGGTGTTGCACAAGAGTTATTGGCAAATGGGGAGGAAATTTGAGAATTTCATATTTTTGTCAAATTTTTCATTTTAACCCATTTTTTCCACTAACAAAGCAAGGGTTAACAGCCAAACAAGATTGTATCTTTATTGCCCTGACTCTGCCGTTTACAGAAACACCCAATATGTGGCCGTAAACTACTGTACGGCCACACAGCGGGGCGTAGAGTGAAAGGTGCACCATATGGTTTTTGGAAGGCTGATTTTTATGGACTGGTTTTTTGACACCATGTCCCATTTGAAGCCCCCTGATGCACCCCAAGAGGAGAAACTCCCTAAAAGTGACCCCATCTAAGAAACTACACCCCTCAAGGTATTCAAAACTGATTTTACATACGTCGTTAACCCTTTAGGTGTTGCACAAGAGTTATTGGCAAATGGGGATGAAATTTGAGAATTTCATTTTTTTGCCTAATTTTCAATTTTAACCCATTTTTTCCACTAACAAAGCAAGGGTTAACAGCCAAACAAGATTGTATCTTTATTGCCCTGACTCTGCCGTTTACAGAAACACCCCATATGTGGCCGTAAACTACTGTACGGGCACACAGTAGGGCGTAGAGTGAAAGGTGCGCGGTTTGGTTTTTGGAAGCCAGATTTTGCTGCACTGGTTTTTTGACACCATGTCCCATTTGAAGCCCCCCTGATGCACCCCTAGAGTAGAAACTCCATAAAAGTGACCCCATCTAAGAAACTACACCCCTCAAGCTATTCAAAACTGATTTTACAAACTTTGTTAACCCTTTAGGTGTTGCACAAGATTTAATGGAAAATAGAGACACAATTTCAAAATTTCACATTTTTGGCAGATTTTCCATTTTAATATTTTTTTTCCAGTTACAAAGCAAGGGTTAACAGCCAAACACAACTCATTATTTATGGCCCTAATTCTGTAGTTTACAGAAACACCCCATATGTGGTCGTAAACCGCTGTACGGGCACACGGCAGGGCGCAGAAGGAAAGGAATTCCATACGGTTTTTGGAAGGCAGGTTTTGCTGGACTGTTTTTTTTGACACCATGTCCCATTTGAAGCCCCCCTGATGCACCCCTAGAGTAGAAACTCCAAAAAAGTGACCCCATTTTAGAAACTACGGGATAGGGTGGCAGTTTTGTTGGTACTAGTTTAGGGTACATATGATTTTGGTTGCTCTATATTACACTTTTTGTGCAGCAAGGTAACAAGAAATAGCTTTTTTGGCACGTTTTTTTTTTTTGTTATTTACAACATTCATCTGACAGGTTAGATCATGTGGTCATTTTATAGAGCAGGTTGTCGCGGACGCGGGGATACCTAATATGTATACATTTTTTTTTATTTATGTAAGTTTTATACAATAACTTCATTTTTAAAACCAAAAAAATGTTTTAGTGTCTCCATATTCTAAGAGCCATAGTTTTTTCAGTTTTTGGGCGATTATCTTGAGTAGGGTCTCATTTTTTGCGGGATGAGATGACGGTTTGATTGGCACTATTTTGGGGTGCATATGATTTTTTGATCGCTTGCTATTACACTTTTTGTGACGTAAGATGGCAAAAAATGGCTTTTTTTACACTGTTTTTATTTTTATTTTTTTACGGTGGTCATCTGAGGGGTTAGGTCATGTGATATTTTTATAGAGTCGGTCGATACGGACGCGGCGATACCTAATATGTATACTTTTTTTTTATTTATGTAAGTTTTACAGAATGAGTTCATTTTTGAAAAAAAAAAAATCATGTTTTAGTGTCTCCATAGTCTAAGAGCCATAGTTTTTTCAGCTTTTGGGCGATTATCTTGAGTAGGGTCTCATTTTTTGCGGGATGAGATGACGGTTTGATTGGTACTATTTTGGCGTACATGCGACTTTTTTGATCACTTTTATTACCTTTTTTGGGAAGTAAGGTGGGCAAAATTTCAATTTTCTCATAGTTTTTATTTTTTTATTTTTATGGCGTTCACCGTGCGGGGAAAGTAACATGACCATTTTATAGATCAGGTCGTTACGGACGCGGCGATACCTAATATGTGTAGTTTATTTTATTTTTTTAATTTTTATTCAGTGATAAATGTTTTTTTTTTTATCTTAACTTTTTTCACTTTTTTTTACATTTTTGTGACCCAGACCCACTTGGTTCTTGAAGATCCAGTGGGTCTGATGTCTGTATAATACAGTACAGTACAATATATATTGTTCTGTACTGTATTTTACTTACACTGAACAGATCTGTGCTTTTAGCACAGATCTGTTCAGCACCATGGACAGCAGGACGCCTGAGCAGGCGTCCTGTTGCCATGGGAACCCTCCCCGTCTGCTCAGAACTTCGCAGACGGGGAAGGGTAAGGACGGGGCTGAGGGGGGCTCTCTGGGGGCTCTCTCCCTCTCCATCGGGGGGCTGCAAAGCCACAGCAGCCCCCCGATGGAGAGGGAGGGAGCTCCCTGACCAATGACAGTTAACTTTTTCCATACAGCGGTCCGTACGGACCGCGGTATGGAAAGGGTTAAACGGCTGACATCTTCACAGATGTCAGCCGTTTATACCAGGGTGCCAGCAATGTGCTGGCACCCTGGTATACCCACTAGAAGCCAACGATCGTTCATGGGGAGGCGGGCGGGGGATCGCGATCCCGCCTGCCGCACCGCCCGCCTCCCGCAACGCCCCCACCGCCTGCGACACCCCCCCCGCACCACCCTCCGGCATAAAATCGTGCAGGGGTGCAGGGGGGGGGTGAAAAATAATGATTTTAGCCACTCTAAAGTTTCTGATCCCCGCGGTCAGGGACCGCGGCGATCAGAAACTGCACAAAGCGCAGCAAACCGCAGGTCTGAATTGACCTGCGGTTTGCTGCGATCGCCGATACGGGGGGGGGTCAAATGACCCCCCCCCTGCGTTGTTACGGGATGCCGGCTGAATGATTTCAGCCGGCGTCCCGTTCCGATTAACCCCTGCGGCGCCGGAATTCCGAATTTAAGTCAGGACGTACCTGTACGCCCTTGGTCCTTAAGGACTCGGGAAATAGGGCGTACCGGTACGCCCTGCGTCCTTAAGGGGTTAACAAGTGGGAGGCACATATGCAAACTGCTGTAATTCCTGCACCGTTCACCTGATTTGGATGTAAATCCCCTCAGATTACAGCTGACAGTCTGCAGGTAAAGCACATCTTGTTTGTTTCATTTCACATCCATTGTGGTGGTGTATAGAGCCAGAAATGTTAGAATTGTGTCCATGTCCCAATATTTATGGACCTGACTGTATGTGGGCAGGGGGCAGCAGCCAGCAGATAATAAGGGGGCAAAATGAATAAAATATATAGGGCAAAATGAAATATGGTGAGAGAGGGGGCCACTGACAAAACCTTGGCATTAATAAACATGAGCACCGCCATGCCCTGCCCTCATATGGCCGGTGGGACATGGCGGTGCTCATGGTTATTATTGCCAAGGTTTTGTCAGTGGCCCCCTCTTTCACTATATTTCATTTTGCCCCCACTCCCTCTATATATTTCATTTTGCCCCCTCATTATTTTCTGCTGCCCCCTGCCCTCATATGGCCGGCGCGGGGATTTCTGAATTCAGACATTAGTGCCGCACCATTAAATGGGGGGGGGGGGGGGGGGGGGAATTCCCAATTCCCATAGAACTCTACTTACGCCACTGCCCCTAGAGCCTTCTTGCTGGGGTCAGTATTGCAGATTTGGGTCAGCGTCTGTCACCGTCATTGATCCGCTCTCTGTCTGTACACCATGACGTCTTCCGTCAGTTCCATTGCCCGAATGTCATCTCTTATCATCATTCACTTCTGTATATTTGCCGCCTGCCAGTGTTCATAAGTGCTTTATAATAATATTATTCTTGTGACAGTCCAGTTGTTATATGATTCGTAAGAAATCTGTAGGATCCTGATCCGGCATTTATTTTTTTCACATTATTTGCGGTCTGAGCATGTGCAGACCGCAAAAACGGATCCATTTTGGTGGAACACTCGGGGCCAGATCCAGCATTAATGCATGTCAATGGGAAAAAATGCTGGATCTGGCATTCCGGCAAGTGTTCTGGAATAAAACCGCAGCATGCTGCGGTATTATCTCCGTCCTGAATAGGCAAAAAGACTGAACTGAAGACGTCCTGATGCATCCTGATCGGATTGGTCTCCATTCAGAATGCATGGGGATAAAACCAATCAGTTATTTTCCGGTATTGAGCCCCTAGGACGGAACTCAGTGCCGGAAAAGAATAACGTAAGTGTGAACGTACCCTAATACAGCACCACATACTGTGCTTCCTAATACTGTACAGCAGAAACAGGCAATCCCCCTTCCTCTGCCACTACCTGGTGCAATCGCCTCACCTCGCCTCATTGGCGGTGCACCCCTGGGTCTTGCGAACAACCAGCATCGTGACAAGCTGATGGTTTATTAAATTGTTACCCAGTCCGGACAATCAGCCAAACACATCAGCAGCACAACTCTCCCTCCTGTCCTGATAGTTTGTTACAATGTATCAGTCTGGAGTTCGGGCTGTTTACCTCACAGCGGATTGTCTAAACTGGATACAGTTGTAACAAACCATCAGCTGTGAGAAGTATTAGGTCTGTCAGGGTTCCAGCCTCTGGATCTGAAGTAGAGTATTCACATTCAGTGACTACAAGCAGTGATCCTGACAATGGTGAGGGCACTATGGTGGCTCAGTGGGTTTGAATATGACCATGGAGTTTGTATGCTCTCCCCATGTTTGCGTGGTTTTCCTCCGGGTTCTCCCACACTCTGAAGACATACCGATAGATTGTGAGCTCCTGGGAACAGCAAGTGATGATTACACTATATTCTTCAATCAATGTGGCGGTTATACACTCACCTAAAGAATTATTAGGAACACCTGTTCTATTTCTCATTAATGCAATTCTCTAGTCAACCAATCACATGGCAGTTGCTTCGATGCATTTAGGGGGGGCTCCTGGTCAAGACAATCTCCTGAACTCCAAACTGAATGTCAGAATGGGAAAGAAAGGTGATTTAAGCAATTTTGAGCGTGGCATGGTTGTTGGTGCCAGACGGGCCGGTCTGAGTATTTCACAATCTGCTCAGTTACTGGGATTTTCACGCACAACCATTTCTAGGGTTTACAAAGAATGGTGTGAAAAGGGAAAAACATCCAGTATGCGGCCGTCCTGTGGGCGAAAATGCCTTGTGGATGCTAGAGGTCAGAGGAGAATGGGCCGACTGATTCAAGCTGATAGAAGAGCAACGTTGGCTGAAATAACCACTCGTTACAACCGAGTTCTGCAGCAAAGCATTTGTGAAGCCACAACACGCACAACCTTGAGGCGGATGGGCTACAACAGCAGAAGACCCCACCGGGTACCACTCATCTCCACTACAAATAGGAAAAAGAGGCTACAATTTGCACGATCTCACCAAAATTGGACTGTTGAAGACTGGAAAAATGTTGCCTGGTCTGATGAGTCTCGATTTCTGTTGAGGCATTCAAATGGTAGAGTCCGAATTTGGGGTAAACAGAATGAGAACCTGTGTCCATCCTCTGATGGCTACTTCCAGCAGGATAATGCACCATGTCACAAAGCTCCAATCATTTCACATTGGTTTCTTGAACATGACAATGAGTTCACTGTACTAAAATGGCCCCACAGTCACCAGATCTCAACCCAATAGAGCATCTTTGGGATGTGGTGGAACGGGAGCTTCGTGCCCTGGATGTGCATCCCTCAAATCTCCATCAACTGCAAGATGCTATCCTATCAATATGGGCCGACATTTCTAAAGAATGCTATCAGCACCTTGTGGAATCAATGCCAAGTAGAATGAAGGCAGTTCTGAAGGCGAAAGGGGGTCCAACACCGTATTAGTATGGGGGCACTAATAATTCTTTAGGTGAGTGTATATACCTGAACATTACCCCTCACCTGGTCCTTCGGCACAGCGCAGAGTACACCGACGTAGCCGCTCAATGTGAGGTCTCAGCAGCTGACAAACAAAAGAGGGAAAAAGTTACGGACGAGAGTAAAATCCATTTTTTTTGTCGCTCGATTAGCTGCCGCGTCTCTTCTCACCTCATTACTTATCGCTGCAGAATATAAGAGACGTCACGGCACATTTAACCCCAAAGCTTCTCTGGCACACAATGGGCCCCGGCTCCCGTAAGGAGGGTCTCTACCTGATCCCTGCTCCACGCTCCAGTAGATCTCAGCACCCAGGAATAACAATCCCCAGTCTCCGCAGCCCAGGTGCTCCCCGGGATGAGTGCAGACAAGTCTCATACAAGCCGGACGGATCAGCGGCAACACTGAAGGAGCTCAACCCCGTCCACTGGTAAGTGCACTCCACCATTTCCCAGTTCTGTCTGTTTCTGACAACCAATACAATTGCCATTCCAGCTTTCCAGAGGGGCTATCACCTGGCTTTCCTGCAGTCCTGAACGGGGAGGCCATCATTCTGTCCTCCACATCCCTGCCCGGTGCACATGTATGACAGCTACGGATGTATCATGTCACAGGAATGTATCCTTCTCACCATTGTGTTACATTGTATACGGATTCCACAGTATGTAACAAGTCCCCATTGGATGAGCTCATTGACAGGTAGGTGGAGGCCGAGGTGGAGCGCTGCCGCGTACCTCCAGGTCACGTCTCTGCGCAGGAAAGTAAACCGTACAGTAATCAAAATCATGGAAAGGGAACGCCCATGTTATTCTGTGACATCCTATGCTAGGATATGTCATTGCTTTATGATTGAGGTCTGACCCCCGCAGATCCTGAAGGTGTGCTCTAAGGCCGACCATACACATTAGATGTAGCTGAATGCTGTCTCTGCACCCTCTGTATATGTGCACACTTGGCCAAGCATGCATGTGTCCGAGGAGAAAGCAAGACACCTCAGGATCGGGCAGCTGAAATCAGGAATCGGTGGGTTCAGCTGGCACCTATGTAATGTGTATGGTGGCACCCCGGTCACCTCGCTGGGCAGGCCCCCACAGCTGGCCACATTCACATTTGGTATTGGTGCAATAAAAGTTATCGTGTCACCTTATAAACAAACCCTAAGAAAAAAATGGCAGAATCTTTTTCCATGGCGTCACCCCTACATTTTTTTTTTTTTTACAAGTTATAGAATTCCTTCAATTTACCCCACAGTAAGTGTGCAGTAACATGACCGTGAGATGGCCGCAGGGCCGTCTTTAACGCGGGGCAAAAGGGGCAGCTGCTCTGGGCCCTGTTGCTCCTGGGGGCCCCAAGGCAGCTGCCTCTTTAGCCCCGCTTGCTACTGGCGACGTGGGGGGTGGCAGCAGGGCACAGGGAGATGAGCGCTTCCATTATGGAAGCGCTCATCTCCATAGTCATCTGTATCGCCGTCCTCAGGACAGCGATACAGATGGAAGTGTGCGGCGCGGCAGGGAGAGGCGTGTCCCTTCCCCTTCCTCTGATAGGATGCAGGCCTAGTGCCTACAGCCTATCAGAGGCCGCTGCAGGTGGGGCGATTACGTCATCACGCCGCCTGAGCCGTAGGGCGCGAGACACAGGCCTGCATCGCTGCCAGCCTGATGAAGGTAAGTATAAGTAGGGTACTACTACTGGCACATGATTGGGGGGCATCTATGGGGGCACCTGTTACTGGCACATGATTGGGGGGCATCTATGGGGGCACCTGTTACTGGCACATGATTGGGGGGCATCTATGGGGGAACTTGTTACTGGCACATGATTGGGGGGCATCTATGGGGGCACATGATTGGGGGGCATCTATGGGGGAACTTGTTACTGGCACATGATTGGGGGGCATCTATGGGGGCACATCTTACTGGCACAGTATTGGTGACACTTTTTACTGACACATTATTGGGGGATCTTTGGGGGCATCTATGGGGGCACTTCTTACTGGCACATTATTGGGGGCACTAAGGGGGCATCTACTGAGACCACAAAGAAGGGGTATTTTATATGGGGGAAGGGGGGAGAGGAACACTATGGGGGCTTCTACTGAGGCCACAAAGAAGGGGTATTTTATATGGGGAATCTCTATAGGGGTATTTTATACTGGGGCACATTATGGTGGGTACTATGGGGAAGAGGAGAGAGGAGTACTATGGGCTCATCTATGGGGGGCACTAAGAAGGGGTATTTTATACTTGAAAATTATGGGGGACACAGGGCATCTACTGGGGCACTATATATGGGGCATTTTATACTGGTACATTATGGGGGGCTCTAGGAAGAAGGTAGGAGAGGAGCACTATGGGGCATTTACTGGGGCACTATATAGGGGTATTTTATACTGGCACATTATGGGGGCAGTATGGGGACATTAGCTCAACTGGGGGCATTAAAAGGGGGTAATTTTTGCACTGTCACATTAGAAGATTACTATTATTATTACTACTGGGGGGCATTATGATGGGCTTTATTACTACAGGGGGTCTATGGGGAGCATTATTACTTCTGGGGCACAATGGGGACATGTTGGGGGCCCTGTAGGAGCACTATTACTACCATGTGTGCTCTAGCAGAGAATTATTACTATTGGTGGGACTTTTGGGAGCACTATTACTGGGGGGCACCTTGGCACAGTATCAGCTTACCACAATTATTTTTGGGGGATGTTATGGTTACACTATTAGTGTCAGGGGCACTATTTGCTGGGCGCAGTTATTTTAGGACACTGTGTGCCAATAATTATTGAAGGGCACTATCTGCATGGCACTACTATTATCAGGGGGTTTATCTGTTTCTGCCGTATTGGGGAGCACAGCGGCACAGTGTTGGGGGTGGTAGGATAATTTGTCCAGAAGGTGGGAGGATGATGGAAAAGTAATAGTAAACTAAGATTTTGTTTGTCAAACTGCAGAGACGAGAAATGGCTGAAAAATGGTGTCTGGTCTGAAGGTCTGAAGGGAGAAGATGAGGAAAGAGGACATCTACATCGAAGAGACGTCACTGGATGTAAGAGGTATGTGCGCTGTATTATCCTGTATGTAAGAGGTATGGGGCGCTGTATTACCCTGTATGTAAGAGGCATGTGCGCTGTATTACCCTGGATGTAAGAGGTACGGGGTGCTGTATTACCCTGTATGTAAGAGGTATGGGGCGCTGTATTACCCTGGATGTAAGAGGTATGGGGAGCTGTATGACCCTGGATGTAAGAGGTATGAGGCGCTGTATCACCCTGTATGTAAGAGGTATGGGGCGCTGTATTACCCTGGATGGAAGAGGTATGGGGAGCTGTATGACCCTGGATGTGAGAGGTATGAGGCGCTGTATTACCCTGGATGTAAGAGGTATGGGGCGCTGTATTACCCTGTATGTAAGAGGTATGGGGCGCTGTATTACCCTGGATGTAAGAGGTATGAGGCGCTGTATTACCCTGTATGTAAGAGGTATGGGGAGCTGTATTACCCTGGATGTAAGAGTTATGGGGAGCTGTATGACCCTGGATGTATGAGGTATGAGGCGCTGTATTACCCTGTATGTAAGAGGTAAGGGGCGCTGTATTACCCTGTATGTAAGAGGTATGGGGCGCTGTATTACCCTGGATGTAAGAGTTATGGGGAGCTGTATGACCCTGGATGTAAGAGGTATGAGGCGCTGTATTACCCTGTATGTAAGAGGTAAGGGGCGCTGTATTACCCTGGATGTAAGATGTATGGGGCGCTGTATTACCCTGGATGTAAGAGGTATGGGGCGCTGTATTACCCTGTATGTAAGAGGTATGGGGCGCTGTATTACCCTGGATGTAAGAGGTATGGGGCGCTGTATTACCCTGTATGTAAGAGGTATGAGGCGCTGTATTACCCTGGATGTAAGAGGTATGGGGAGCTGTATGACCCTGGATGTAAGAGGTATGAGGCGCTGTATTACCCTGTATGTAAGAGGTATGGGGCGCTGTATTACCCTGGATGTAAGAGGTATGGGGAGCTGTATTACCCTGTATGTAAGAGGTATGTGCGCTGTATTACCCTGGATGTAAGAGGTATGGGGAGCTGTATTACCCTGGATGTAAGAGGTATGGGGCGCTGTATTACCCTGGATGTAAGAGGTATGAGGCGCTGTATTACCCTGTATGTAAGAGGTAAGGGGCGCTGTATTACCCTGGATGTAAGAGGTATGGGGCGCTGTATTACCCTGGATGTAAGAGGTATGGGGCGCTGTATTACCCTGTATGTAAGAGGTATGGGGCGCTGTATTACCCTGGATGTAAGAGGTATGGGGCGCTGTATTACCCTGTATGTAAGAGGTATGAGGCGCTGTATTACCCTGGATGTAAGAGGTATGGGGAGCTGTATGACCCTGGATGTAAGAGGTATGAGGCGCTGTATTACCCTGTATGTAAGAGGTATGGGGCGCTGTATTACCCTGGATGTAAGAGGTATGGGGAGCTGTATTACCCTGTATGTAAGAGGTATGTGCGCTGTATTACCCTGGATGTAAGAGGTATGGGGAGCTGTATTACCCTGGATGTAAGAGGTATGGGGCGCTGTATTACCCTGGATGTAAGAGGTATGGGGAGCTGTATTACCCTGTATGTAAGAGGTATGTGGCGCTGTATTACCCTGGATGTAAGAGGTATGTGGCGCTGTATTACCCTGTATGTAAGAGGTATGGGGCGCTGTATTACCCTGGATGTAAGAGGTATGGGGCGCTGTATTACCCTGTATGTAAGAGGTATGAGGCGCTGTATTACCCTGGATGTGAGAGGTATGGGGCGCTGTATTACCCTGTATGTAAGAGGTATGGGGTGCTGTATTACCCTGGATGTAAGAGGTATGTGGCGCTGTATTACCCTGTATGTAAGAGGTATGGGGCGCTGTATTACCCTGTATGTAAGAGGTATGGGGAGCTGTATGACCCTGGATGTAAGAGGTATGAGGCGCTGTATCACCCTGTATGTAAGAGGTATGGGGCGCTGTATTACCCTGTATGTAAGAGGTATGGGGCGCTGTATTACCCTGGATGTAAGAGGTATGGGGAGCTGTATGACCCTGGATGTAAGAGGTATGAGGCGCTGTATCACCCTGTATGTAAGAGGTATGGGGCGCTGTATTACCCTGTATGTAAGAGGTATGGGGCGCTGTATTACCCTGGATGTAAGAGGTATGGGGAGCTGTATGACCCTGGATGTAAGAGGTATGAGGCGCTGTATTACCCTGTATGTAAGAGGTATGGGGCGCTGTATTACCCTGGATGGAAGAGGTATGGGGAGCTGTATGACCCTGGATGTGAGAGGTATGAGGCGCTGTATTACCCTGGATGTAAGAGGTATGGGGCGCTGTATTACCCTGTATGTAAGAGGTATGGGGCGCTGTATTACCCTGGATGTAAGAGGTATGGGGCGCTGTATTACCCTGTATGTAAGAGGTATGGGGAGCTGTATTACCCTGGATGTAAGAGTTATGGGGAGCTGTATGACACTGGATGTATGAGGTATGAGGCGCTGTATTACCCTGTATGTAAGAGGTAAGGGGCGCTGTATTACCCTGTATGTAAGAGGTATGGGGCGCTGTATTACCCTGGATGTAAGAGGTATGGGGCGCTGTATTACCCTGGATGTAAGAGTTATGGGGAGCTGTATGACCCTGGATGTAAGAGGTATGAGGCGCTGTATTACCCTGTATGTAAGAGGTAAGGGGCGCTGTATTACCCTGGATGTAAGAGGTATGGGGCGCTGTATTACCCTGGATGTAAGAGGTATGGGGCGCTGTATTACCCTGTATGTAAGAGGTATGGGGCGCTGTATTACCCTGGATGTAAGAGGTATGGGGCGCTGTATTACCCTGTATGTAAGAGGTATGGGGCGCTGTATTACCCTGGATGTAAGAGGTATGGGGAGCTGTATGACCCTGGATGTAAGAGGTATGAGGCGCTGTATTACCCTGTATGTAAGAGGTATGGGGCGCTGTATTACCCTGGATGTAAGAGGTATGGGGAGCTGTATTACCCTGTATGTAAGAGGTATGTGCGCTGTATTACCCTGGATGTAAGAGGTATGGGGAGCTGTATTACCCTGGATGTAAGAGGTATGGGGCGCTGTATTACCCTGGATGTAAGAGGTATGGGGAGCTGTATTACCCTGTATGTAAGAGGTATGTGGCGCTGTATTACCCTGGATGTAAGAGGTATGTGGCGCTGTATTACCCTGTATGTAAGAGGTATGGGGCGCTGTATTACCCTGGATGTAAGAGGTATGGGGCGCTGTATTACCCTGTATGTAAGAGGTATGAGGCGCTGTATTACCCTGGATGTAAGAGGTATGGGGCGCTGTATTACCCTGTATGTAAGAGGTATGGGGCGCTGTATTACCCTGGATGTAAGAGGTATGGGGAGCTGTATGACCCTGGATGTAAGAGGTATGAGGCGCTGTATCACCCTGTATGTAAGAGGTATGGGGCGCTGTATTACCCTGTATGTAAGAGGTATGGGGCGCTGTATTACCCTGGATGTAAGAGGTATGGGGAGCTGTATGACCCTGGATGTAAGAGGTATGAGGCGCTGTATTACCCTGTATGTAAGAGGTATGGGGCGCTGTATTACCCTGGATGGAAGAGGTATGGGGAGCTGTATGACCCTGGATGTGAGAGGTATGAGGCGCTGTATTACCCTGGATGTAAGAGGTATGGGGCGCTGTATTACCCTGTATGTAAGAGGTATGGGGCGCTGTATTACCCTGGATGTAAGAGGTATGAGGCGCTGTATTACCCTGTATGTAAGAGGTATGGGGAGCTGTATTACCCTGGATGTAAGAGTTATGGGGAGCTGTATGACCCTGGATGTATGAGGTATGAGGCGCTGTATTACCCTGTATGTAAGAGGTAAGGGGCGCTGTATTACCCTGTATGTAAGAGGTATGGGGCGCTGTATTACCCTGGATGTAAGAGGTATGGGGCGCTGTATTACCCTGGATGTAAGAGTTATGGGGAGCTGTATGACCCTGGATGTAAGAGGTATGAGGCGCTGTATTACCCTGTATGTAAGAGGTAAGGGGCGCTGTATTACCCTGGATGTAAGAGGTATGGGGCGCTGTATTACCCTGGATGTAAGAGGTATGGGGCGCTGTATTACCCTGTATGTAAGAGGTATGGGGCGCTGTATTACCCTGGATGTAAGAGGTATGGGGCGCTGTATTACCCTGTATGTAAGAGGTATGAGGCGCTGTATTACCCTGGATGTAAGAGGTATGGGGAGCTGTATGACCCTGGATGTAAGAGGTATGAGGCGCTGTATTACTCTGTATGTAAGAGGTATGGGGCGCTGTATTACCCTGGATGTAAGAGGTATGGGGAGCTGCATTACCCTGTATGTAAGAGGTATGTGCGCTGTATTACCCTGGATGTAAGAGGTATGGGGAGCTGTATTACCCTGGATGTAAGAGGTATGGGGCGCTGTATTACCCTGGATGTAAGAGGTATGGGGAGCTGTATTACCCTGTATGTAAGAGGTATGTGGCGCTGTATTACCCTGGATGTAAGAGGTATGAGGCGCTGTATTACCCTGTATGTAAGAGGTATGGGCGCTGTATTACCCTGTATGTAAGAGGTATGAGGCACTGTATTACCCTGGATGTAAGAGGTATGTGCGCTGTATTACCCTGGATGTAAGAGGTATGAGGCACTGTATTACCCTGGATGTAAGAGGTATGTGCGCTGTATTATCCTGGATGTAAGAGGTATGGGGCGCTGTATTACCCTGGATGTAAGAGGTATGGGGAGCTGTATGACCCTGGATGTAAGAGGTATGTGGCGCTGTATTACCCTGAATGTAAGAGGTATGGGGAGCTGTATTACCCTGTATGTAAGAGGTATGTGGCGCTGTATTACCCTGGATGTAAGAGGTATGGGGCGCTGTATGACCCTGGATGTAAGAGGTATGGGCGCTGTTTTACCCTGTATGTAAGAGGTATGGGGAGCTGTATTACCCTGTATGTAAGAGGTATGTGGCGCTGTATTACCCTGTATGTAAGAGGCATGGGGCGCTGTATTACCCTGTATGTAAGAGGCATGGGCGCTGTATTACCCTGTATGTAAGAGGTATGGGGCGCTGTATTACCCTGGATGTAAGAGGTATGGGGCGCTGTATGACCCTGGATGTAAGAGGTATGGGGCGCTGTATTACCCTGTATGTAAGAGGCATGGGCGCTGTACTACTCTGGATGTAAGAGGTATGGGGCGCTGTATTACCCTGGATGTAAGAGGTATGGGGCGCTGTATTACCCTGTATGTAAGAGGTATGGGGCGCTGTATTACCCTGGATGTAAGAGGTATGTGTGCTGTATTACCCTGTATGTAAGAGGTATGGGGAGCTGTATTACCCTGTATGTAAGAGGTATGTGCGCTGTATGACCCTGGATGTAAGAGGTATGGGGCGCTGTATTACCCTGTATGTAAGAGGCATGGGGCGCTGTATTACCCTGTATGTAAGAGGTATGGGGCGCTGTATTACCCTGTATGTAAGAGGTAGGTGGCGCTGTATTACCCTGTATGTAAGAGGTATGGGGCGCTGTATTACCCTGTATGTAAGAGGTATGGGGCGCTGTATTACCCTGTATGTAAGAGGTATGTGGCGCTGTATTACCCTGTATGTAAGAGGTATGTGACGCTGTATTACCCTGTATGTAAGAGGTATGGGGCGCTGTATTACCCTGTATGTAAGAGGTATGGGGCGCTGTATTACCCTGTATGTAAGAGGTATGGGGCGCTGTATTACCCTGGATGTAAGAGGCATGGGGCGCTGTATTACCCTGTATGTGAGAGGTATGGGGAGCTGTATTACACTGTATGTAAGAGGTATGTGGAGCTGTATTACCCTGTATGTAAGAGGCATGGGGCGCTGTATTACCCTGGATGTAAGAGGTATGGGGCGCTGTATGACCCTGGATGTAAGAGGTATGGGCGCTGTATTACCCTGGATGTAAGAGGTATGGGGCGCTGTATGACCCTGGATGTAAGAGGTATGGGGCGCTGTATTACCCTGTATGTAAGAGGCATGGGGCGCTGTATTACCCTGGATGGAAGAGGTATGGGGCGGTGTATTACCCTGTATGTAAGAGGCATGGGGCGCTGTATTACCCTGTATGTAAGAGGTACAGGGGGCTGTATTACCCTGTATGTAAGAGGTATGGGGCGCTGTATTACCCTGTATGTAAGAGGTATGGGGCGCTGTATTACCCTGTATGTAAGAGGCATGGGGCGCTGTATTACCCTGTATGTAAGAGGTATGGGGCGCTGTATTACCCTGTATGTAAGAGGTAGGTGGCGCTGTATTACCCTGTATGTAAGAGGTATGGGGCGCTGTATTACCCTGTATGTAAGAGGTATGTGGCGCTGTATTACCCTGTATGTAAGAGGAATGAGGCGCTGCCTGTATTACCCTGGATGTAAGAGGTATGGGGCGCTGTATTACCCTGTATGTAAGAGGTATGGGGCGCTGTATTACCCTGTATGTAAGAGGTATGTGGCGCTGTATTACCCTGTATGTAAGAGGAATGAGGCGCTGTATTACCCTGGATGTAAGAGGTATGTGCGCTGTATTACCCTGGAGGTAAGAGGTATGGGGCGCTGTATTACCCTGTATGTAAGAGGTATGTGGCGCTGTATTACCCTGTATGTAAGAGGTATGGGGCGTTGTATGACCCTGGATGTAAGAGGTATGGGGCGCTGTATTACCCTGGATGTAAGAGGTATGGGGAGCTGTATTACCCTGTATGTAAGAGGTATGGGGCGCTGTATTACCCTGGATGTAAGAGGAATGGGGCGCTGTATGACCCTGGATGTAAGAGGTATGGGGCGCTGTATTACCCTGTATGTAAGAGGCATGGGGCGCTGTATTACCCTGGATGGAAGAGGTATGGGGCGGTGTATTACCCTGTATGTAAGAGGTATGTGGAGCTGTATTACCCTGTATGTAAGAGGCATGGGGCGCTGTATTACCCTGTATGTAAGAGGTACGGGGCGCTGTATTACCCTGTATGTAAGAGGCGCTGTATTACCCTGTATGTAAGAGGTATGGGGCGCTGTATTACCCTGTATGTAAGAGGTATGGGGCGCTGTATTACCCTGTATGTAAGAGGTATGGGGCGCTGTATTACCCTGTATGTAAGAGGCATGGGGCGCTGTATTACCCTGTATGTAAGAGGTATGGGGCGCTGTATTACCCTGTATGTAAGAGGTAGGTGGCGCTGTATTACCCTGTATGTAAGAGGTATGGGGCGCTGTATTACCCTGTATGTAAGAGGTATGTGGCGCTGTATTACCCTGTATGTAAGAGGAATGAGGCGCTGTATTACCCTGGATGTAAGAGGTATGTGCGCTGTATTACCCTGGAGGTAAGAGGTATGTGGCGCTGTATTACCCTGTATGTAAGAGGTATGGGGCGCTGTATTACCCTGTATGTAAGAGGTATGGGGCGCTGTATTACCCTGTATGTAAGAGGTATGGGGCGCTGTATTACCCTGGATGTAAGAGGCATGGGGCGCTGTATTACCCTGTATGTAAGAGGTATGAGGCGCTGTATTACCCTGTATGTAAGAGGTATGGGGCGCTGTATTACCCTGTAAGAGGTATGTGGCGCTGTATTACCCTGTATGTAAGAGGTATGTGCGCTGTATTACCCTGTATGTAAGAGGTATGGGGCGCTGTATTACCCTGTATGTAAGAGGTATGGGGCACTGTATTACCCTGGATGTAAGAGGCATGGGGCGCTGTATTACCCTGTATGTAAGAGGTATGGGGCGCTGTATTACCCTGTATGTAAGAGGTATGTGCGCTGTATGACCCTGGATGTAAGAGGTATGGGGCGCTGTATTACCCTGGATGTAAGAGGTATGGGGCGCTGTATTACCCTGTATGTAAGAGGCATGGGGCGCTGTATTACCCTGTATGTAAGAGGTATGTGGCGCTGTATTACCCTGTATGTAAGAGGTATGGGGCGCTGTATTACCCTGTATGTAAGAGGTATGGGGCACTGTATTACCCTGGATGTAAGAGGCATGGGGCGCTGTATTACCCTGTATGTAAGAGGTATGGGGCGCTGTATTACCCTGTATGTAAGAGGTATGTGCGCTGTATGACCCTGGATGTAAGAGGTATGGGGCGCTGTATTACCCTGGATGTAAGAGGTATGGGGCGCTGTATTACCCTGTATGTAAGAGGCATGGGGCGCTGTATTACCCTGGATGTAAGAGGTATGGGGCGCTGTATTACCCTGGATGTAAGAGGTATGGGGCGCTGTATTACCCTGGATGTAAGAGGTATGGGGCGCTGTATTACCCTGTATGTAAGAGGTATGGGGCGCTGTATTACCCTGTATGTAAGAGGCATGGGGCGCTGTATTACCCTGGATATAGGGGTGGATGGAGGGGTTAGTAGTACAGTACTATCTGCACATTGTAAAAAAAAAAATACTATATATTTGTGTCAGAAGTTGTGCTTTTTTAATTTTTAGAATAATGATACAGCCATTTTATTTGATACTTTTGGGCTGATTCCCCCCCCCCCCTCTATATTAAGGGACACTATAGTCACCAGAACCACAACAGCTTAGGCTCCATTCACACGTCTGCAAATGGGTCCGCATCCGTTCCGCACTTTTGCGGAACGGGTGCGGACCCATTAATTTTCTATGGGGACGGAATGGATGCGGACAGCACACAGTGTGCTGTCCGCATCCGCATTTGCGGAGCGCGGCCCCGATCTTCGGGTCCGCAGCTCCGCAAAAGATAGAACATGTCCTATTCTTGTCCGCAGCTTGCGGACAAGAATAGGCATTTCTATTGGGGTGCCGGGCGGGTGTGTTGCAGATCCGCAATTTGCGGGTCCGCAACACACCACGGACGTGTGAATGGAGCCTAAACGTCGTAGTTCCGGTGTCTGTAGCATGTCTCTGCAAGCTTTTTAATGTAAACACTGCCTTTTCAGAAAAAAAGTCAGGATTTACATTTACTGCCGAAGAACACGTCTAGTGGCCACTCATCACTATTACAGTTCACTACTCTACGAGGTGTGTGGATTATTTATTTTTTGGTGTGTGTGTGTTGTGGTGGAGGGCGTGATTGCATGCTAGGGTGTGGGAAGGCGGGATCCAGGGGGCCCAAGTAAATTCTTGCCCAGGGTCCAATCAATATTAAAGACGGCCCTGGATGGCCGCATCTGTTTTGTGAACTACAAACCGTGGATCTGCAAAACATGGGCACTGACCATGTGCACTCCACATCGTGGTGCGGTCCCATTGACTTCAATGGGTCCACGATCCTCAATGTGGAAGAAGACAAGGCCTATACTATCTTTTGCGGAGCAGAGGCACGGACCCGGAAGCACATGGTCATGTGAATGCGCCCTAAAGCTGTCCCCGAAGAAAACAAGCCCTCGTACAGTTATACTTCTGAAAAAAAAAAAAAAAAATGATGGCTTCATTATTGTCTATTGATCAGAAATAGCCTCTGGGTTACCAACACTTATCAGTAATGTGGTAACGATGTATCAGTAATGTGGTAACGAGGTATCAGTAATGTGGTAACGATGTATCAGTAATGTGGTAACGAGGTATCAGTAATGTGGTAACGATGTATCAGTAATGTGGTAACAATGTATCAGTAATGCGGTAACGATGTATCAGTAACGCGGTAACGATGTATCAGTAATGTGGTAACATAGTATCAGTAATGCGGTAACATAGTATCAGTAATGCGGTAACATAGTATCAGTAATGCGGTAACGATGTATCAGTAATGCGGTAACATAGTATCAGTAATGCAGTAACGATGTATCAGTAATGCGGTAACATAGTATCAGTAATGTGGTGTGGTCCTCCTCACATTGAGAGCTCTCAATCACACGGCTGAGAATGAGTTCTCTCCACGGGATTATCACATTTTATTCCCACAGGAAGGATCCCGGCTCCTCACATGGACCCCCCACCTTAAGTGGCTGTTAAATCTAATATGTGCTTATGGTCACAATGAAGGGTTAATCCTACCAGGGGAGGGGGCTGTGGAGGAGTGTCCACCATTATATCCGCCTGCGCTGCAGCGTCATCCACGTCTTAATGCCAGACACGACATTTTGCCTCCATTTTTGCACAAATCCCATCCGGTTCTGGAGGAAATGCAGCCATGTGCAGGATGAAGGGCAGTGGAGGGATTAAAGGGGACCTCACCCTGAAATCATCAAATTCCCAGTAAATATAAGAATCCAAATGGAGAAGTTGGCCACGGATGCTTTTATAATGTTTCAAGGGAAACTGTAATAATCTGTAGGCGCAACGCGTTTCCGGACAGAGTCTGTTCATTGAAGGGAGAAGTTTGAACTGGAAATGCATAGTCATTTTGTGCAGCTTTCAGGCCATTCTTAGCATTCCCCGGCAGCGTGTTGTACCTCATACTCACCTGTTCCCCGCTCCTTGGCCTACATGTGGCGCTGTGTCCCCGAGCAGCACGTGATCCTGCAGTGAAGTGCCACTTTGAGACACGTAACACTGAGGCCAATCAGGACACGTGACCCCCACCCATGCAGATGTTTACAGGCCGAGGAACAGAAGCAGGTGAGTATGGGTCATCAGCAGGGGCGCGGGCAGCTTCCTTTATGCCTCCGCTCAGGACCTCTGCAGGCCCACTCACCGCCGCAGCCCCCATGTAATGGTGGGTGCCTGTTCCGTACTCACTGTGTGCATTGCTGTAGTGGGTGGCCCTGGAACTCGGAACAGGCACCCACCATACTGCCCCCTTAACGTCCTGACATTATCCAGTGTCAGGACAATGAATGGGAACATTTTTGTTTCTATCCAGAATCAGAAAAAAAATCACAGACCCCAAATGTTTAGTATACTTGATATAATTAAGGGTTTGTGAAAATTGTATCCAGTCTAGACAATCCTCTGTGAGCTAAACAGCCTGGACGCCAGACTGATACAATCTATCTTCCCTGATACATTGTAACAGACTGCACAACAAAACAGTTACATCCGCAAGCCTGACCTCACCATACAACATTGTAACAGACTGTCAGGACAGTGGGAGGATTTTGTAATTGGCTAGCCTTCCTTTAAATATTCATGCTTTCTGTTCCTTAGCTGCAGGGTATAGTGTAAGCTCTGTGCACAGTACTTCTTGTATCCTGGTCCTAGTCATGTCTGGGTCCTAGCCCCTTTATTGCTGCTGCATTGAACATTTTTGTGTTCTTGTTAACTGTTTGCTGAGTTTTTTTTTTTGTTTCTGCCCCTAGAGCCTTCTTGCTGGGGACAGTATTGCAGATTTGGGTCAGCGTCTGTCACCGTCATTGATCCGCTCTCTGTCAGTACACCATGACGTCTTCCGTCAGTTCCATTGCCCGAATGTCATCTCTTATCATCATTCACTTCCTGTCATCTGCTGAGGAGTTCACTTCTGTATACACTGCGTGCAGAATTATTAGGCAAATGAGTATTTTGACCACATCATCCTCTTTATGCATGTTGTCTTACTCCAAGCTGTATAGGCTCGAAAGCCTACTACCAATTAAGCATATTAGGTGATGTGCATCTCTGTAATGAGAAGGGGTGTGGTCTAATGACATCAACACCCTATATTAGGTGTGCATAATTATTAGGCAACTTCCTTTCCTTTGGCAAAATGGGTCAAAAGAAGGACTTGACAGGCTCAGAAAAGTCAAAAATAGTGAGATATCTTGCAGAGGGATGCAGCACTCTTAAAATTGCAAAGCTTCTGAAGCGTGATCATCGAACAATCAAGCGTTTCATTCAAAATAGTCAACAGGGTCACAAGAAGCGTGTGGAAAAACCAAGGCGCAAAATAACTGCCCATGAACTGAGAAAAGTCAAGCGTGCAGCTGCCAAGATGCCACTTGCCACCAGTTTGGCCATATTTCAGAGCTGCAACATCACTGGAGTGCCCAAAAGCACAAGGTGTGCAATATTAAGAGACATGGCCAAGGTAAGAAAGGCTGAAAGACGACCACCACTGAACAAGACACACAAGCTGAAACGTCAAGACTGGGCCAAGAAATATCTCAAGACTGATTTTTCTAAGGTTTTATGGACTGATGAAATGAGAGTGAGTCTTGATGGGCCAGATGGATGGGCCCGTGGCTGGATTGGTAAAGGGCAGAGAGCTCCAGTCCGACTCAGACGCCAGCAAGGTGGAGGTGGAGTACTGGTTTGGGCTGGTATCATCAAAGATGAGCTTGTGGGGCCTTTTCGGGTTGAGGATGGAGTCAAGCTTGAAGACACCTTCTTCAAGCAGTGGTACAGGAAGAAGTCTGCATCCTTCAAGAAAAACATGATTTTCATGCAGGACAATGCTCCATCACACACGTCCAAGTACTCCACAGCGTGGCTGGCAAGAAAGGGTATAAAAGAAGAAAATCTAATGACATGGCCTCCTTGTTCACCTGATCTGAACCCCATTGAGAACCTGTGGTCCATCATCAAATGTGAGATTTACAAGGAGGGAAAACAGTACACCTCTCTGAACAGTGTCTGGGAGGCTGTGGTTGCTGCTGCACGCAATGTTGATGGTGAACAGATCAAAACACTGACAGAATCCATGGATGGCAGGCTTTTGAGTGTCCTTGCAAAGAAAGGTGGCTATATTGGTCACTGATTTGTTTTTGTTTTGTTATGTCAGAAATGTATATTTGTGAATGTTGAGATGTTATATTGGTTTCACTGGTAAAAATAAATAATTGAAATGGGTATATATTTGTTTTTTGTTAAGTTGCCTAATAATTATGCACAGTAATAGTCACCTGCACACACAGATATCCCCCTAAAATAGCTAAAACTAAAAACAAACTAAAAACTACTTCCAAAAATATTCAGCTTTGATATTAATGAGTTTTTTGGGTTCATTGAGAACATGGTTGTTGTTCAATAATAAAATTAATCCTCAAAAATACAACTTGCCTAATAATTCTGCACTCCCTGTATTTGCCGCCGGCCAGTGTTCATAAGTGCTACCACATTACTGATACATTGTTACCATATTACTGATATGTCATTACTGATACATTGTTACATTACTGATACGTTGTTACCACATTACTGATACGTCGTTACCACATTACTGATACATTGTTACCACATTACTGATACATTGTTACCATATTAGTGATATGTCATTACCACATTACTGATACATTGTTACCACATTACTGATACATTGTTACCACATTATTGATGCATTGTTAAATTACTGATACATTGTTACCACATTGCCTATTTATTTTAACCCCTGGCAGGCAAGGCACATGGTTTGCATAAATAATTTAGATTTACAAAATGGTGACAACCAAAAGTTTAACTGTATCAACAATTTAATCTCTATTTGAAGTCTTTAACAAAGACCACTAAGGGTATGAGGGCGCTTACCCGCACGGTGCCCGCTGGCACTGGACATCTGCCCTCGTCAGGGCACCTTGAAAAAAAAAAATTCTAAAAATAAACAGGCGGCACTCTTCACCCTACTTCAGGGGGAACACGGGGATCTCGTGAGGCCGCCGCCTCCACCTTTCTTCTAAAGCGCTGGGGTCGCGCCCCTCTTTGACAAGAGACAAAATAAATCTCTGTTAAGCCGAAGGCTCCACTTAAATCTCTCCAGTTTTTTTCTTATATTTAAGCTTTTTCCCTGGAATTCCATTAAAAGCCTTTATTAAAATGCTAATTCTCCGAGCAGAGAAACAAAGGCTTTGTCAACGGCAAACCCAAGAGTCTCTAAAGAGGAGATTTAGGTCCCGGACTCCTGACCACAGAGGGCGCAGCTCACACCTCATGGCTCTGCTTTCTGATGGCTTTAAATCCTCAGCTTCAATATAAATAAATATATATAGCGGTAATATATACCGCCATAGATAGCGGGAAATTTTACAACTCAAGTTGAGAAAAAGCAAAGCTCTTAGAATTTAAGAATGTGGGCTTTATTTTAGCAATTTTTGTTCTCTCGAAAGTAACTTAGTTAAAGGGGCTCTGAAAATTCATAAGGCGCCGGGCCCCGCGCGAGATTTCTCTAACAAAAGCTTTATAATTGGCCCATGCAGCTGCCATTAAACGAGGGATTCTTTCTAAGGGGATTTGCGATTCAGAGGGTCAGCTCTTGGGCTGCGATCTTGGAGGCTTCCCGGGAAGTGCTGGGCGGCGGTGAATAAGCAGCTGTCCGTCACAGTCATGTTCAACCTGAACCGTCCCCAGGACTTTACCGCAGACTAAAATGAAGGAGCGCGGCCATCACAGGGCATCGCCCGCCATTTATTAGGTCATCACCCTTCACAGCAAACATAAGGGGTCTTCATTACACCGGTTTAGATTTTTTTTAGGCTTTATTTTTATATATGTCTTTTTTTATTTATTTTTTCATCTCCTTTTTCTTTTCTTGGTAAAAGCTCAGACAAATACAGAGAGACGACCGGCAGCTAAGTGACCGTCAACGCAACAAAATAATGCAAGAGAGATGGATTTACCGCCAGCGAATACTGACTTGTCTCATGATTTTGCCGCAATAAATTTGCTAAAGAAGTAAAAAGCACGGCATTATTAACCCCTTAACAAACTTGTATCAGTCTTTGAGATCTTGAGGTTTCTCCTGAGATTGTGGTGGAAGTGCAGCTTTAGGTCTCATCCACATTTCCTTATCAGTGACATGTCCGTGAAAAAAAAAAAACGTACGTGTTTAATCCGTGAAGGATCTGTGGTTGGTCTGTGCGTCTGTTTTTACCATCCGTGTTTCATCCGTAATTCACTGACGTTGCTCAGCTGAAAATTAATTTACAAAGAATCTCCTATTAGTCTTCAGTAAAAAACGGACGCACCACAGATGCCATCCGTGGTGTGTCCATGATTTTCACGGCCCCTCAGACTTGGGTGTGCTTGGTCCGCATCACGGATCAAAGTAGCGATTTTTTTTACTTACCCACGGTCAGTAAAAAATACTGCAATGTGAACAGACACATTTAAATCGCATGGTACGTGTGCTGTCCGTGCCATGTCAGTGAAAAACGGAAATGTAGACGAGGCCTTATTCCATACATGTTCTTTTTTTAAACTAGTTCTAAAACTTTTGTAACAAAAAAAAAAGACGTTATGCCCCTGGACTACCCCTTTAAATGGGTTGCCCCACCACAGCCTCTTTGTTACAGTGTTACAGGGACTGTCCCGCCTGCTACTTATCTGAGCAAGGCAAGGATTGCTGTCAAACAGAGGCGCAACATAGGGCAAGTGCGTCCGAGATTGTGGTCCAATAGGAGGCTTCCCTTGTGGAGCGGTGCTTGACATGGGCACAACTCTGTTGTAGGCTTGTGAGTAAGTAAAATCAGTTCCAGTCCTTGGGTATGCAGCCGCAGGTAAGTGCCCCCGCAGGAAATGCCCTTCTTCCAGGGGAATCACCACGGCCAGAACTTATAGAATATCTTCCTTTATTATTCCAGTTTTTTAGCAATATATACAACGCGTTTCGGGGCTATTAGGTAAAATCTGCTTACCTGGGGCTATTTATGGCATATCCACAAGGTATCACATAAATGTCTCCTCTGGCTGCGACCTCTTCTGTCCCCCTATTTCTTCATGGATTGTAAGCTCCTGTTGTTGACTAGTCTTACTCTGGAACATGCTGTATAAATGACTATTATTATAGGTCCCACCTCCATCTATCTTGAGAACGGGCCCCATTCCGTCAGGGATGGCGAGGTGGACGCACTGGCACAAGCCTCTCTCTTCACTTCTACTGGACTTCCTTTATGGCCCCGATCCCACAACCGTGTTTTTGGTCAGCATCCGAGTCGCATTTTTTGCGGATAGGATGAGGACCCATTTATTTATCCACAAAAAATGCGGACAGCAGACTGTGTGCTGTCCACATCTGTATGTCCGTTCCGTTGCCCCGCAAAAAAGATAGAACATGTCCTATTCTTGTTGCAATGGACCCTCCAAAAAAAAAAAAAAGGAAGAAACACGGACGTCACAGAGACGTCATCCATATTATTTGTGGATGTGTTTTGGGGACCGCAAAATACATACAGTCGTGTGAATGCACCCTAATGGCCAAGCAAACTGAGCACAATGTGAAAACCACTTTAAAGGGGCTGTCCATCCCCATATCAATTTTTAACCTCCGGGTCGTGTCGGTGCTTACCTAACACTCATTTCCGGTCCTAGGGTCCAGCACTGTCTTCTCCAGACTCAGGCTACTTTCACACTCGCGCTTTCCCTTTCCGCTATTGAGATCCGTCATAAGCCGCGCGATGTGGTGCGGAGTAAGACGGATCCGTCCTCACACACAATGTAAGTCAATGGGGACGGAACCGCTTTCTGTGACACAATAGAAAACAGATCCGTCCCCCATTGACTTTCAGTGGAGTTCATGACGGATCCGTCTTGGCAATGTTAAAGTTAATACAACCGGATCCGTTCACGGTGGATGGTATTAACGTCTGAGCCCGGCCGCATCAGGCAAAAACGCTGGTGTGAAAGTCGCCTCAGGCTACTTTCACACTTGCGTTGTTCTTTTCCGGCATAGAGTTCCGTCACAGGGGCTCTATACCGGAAAAGAACTGATCAGGTATGTTCCTATGCATTCTGAATGGAGAGTAATCCGTTCAGTTTGCATCAGGACGTCTTCAGTTCAGTCGTTTTGACTGATCAGGCAAAAGAGAAAACCGTAGCATGCTACGGTTTTATCTCCGGCTAAAAAAACTGAAGACTTGCCTGAATGCCGGATCAGGCATTTTTTCCCATAGGAATGTATTAGTGCCGGATCCGGCATTCAGAATACCGGAATGCCGGATCCGTCCTTCCAGTATGCGCATGCGCAGACTGAAAAAGAGGTGAAAAAATAAATGCCGGATCCGTTTTTGCCGGATGACACCGGAAAGACGGATCCGGCATTTCAATGCATTTTTTCGACTGATCAGGCATTTTTAAGACTGATCAGGATCCTGATCAGTCTTACTAATGCCATCAGTTAGCATACATTTTGCCTGATCCGGCAGGCAGTTCCGGCGACGGAACTGCTTGCCGGATCTCTCTGCCGCAAGTGTGAAAGTAGCCTCAGCTGCAAGTCTTTTGGCCATTGTTTGCTACAATGTATCAGTCTGGATGTTTACCATTGTCTGCACTGGATACAATTGTATCCACTTCTCAGCTGAGATCAGGACTGACAATGTGCAGGGTTACTGCCTCTGAAAGTAAACTAGAGTGCTTTTATTCACTGACAGCAAACACCAGAGGATGAGGAATGAGACATAAAGGGGAGATTATACTAAGACCCCTGCCGAAACATGCAGTAATTTAGCGCATCTCGGGCGGTCTGTGCTGAAGAAACTAAAATATATAAGGAGCAGATTTCTGGTGCAACAGATGTGAAATTCGACAGGTCATGCAGCCCAAAACTGGTGTAAAGTAGAACTGGCTTAGTTGCCCATAGTGACCAATCAGATTCTTCCTTTCATTTAGCAGAGGTCCTTTGGGAAATAAAAGGTGGAATCTGATAGGTTGCTATGGCAACTAAACCAGGTCTACTGCTGTTTTAGGCTAGCTTCACACTAGCGGCAAGGAACTCCGGCGGGTGAACAGCCTGTCAGATCGTAGTTTTATTCCGGCCCGCCCTCATTATAGTCAATGGGGCCGGAGCAGTAGTCCGGGGGCAAGCGTGCACTAGCGGCAGTACAGATCCGACAGGCTGTTCACCCGCCGGAGTTCCTTGCCGCTAGTGTGAAAGTAGCCTTAGGCCTCCTGCACACAACCGTTTTTTTTTCCCCGTTTACTGGCCGTTTTTTGCGTTCCTTATACGTAACTATTCATTTCAATGGTTCCGGAAAAAAAAACGGAATGTACTCTGTATGCATTCCATTTCCGCATTTCCCCTTCTGTTGAAAGATAGAACATGTCCTATTATTGCCCGTAAATCACGTTCTGTGGCTTCATACAAGTCAATGGGTCCTCAAAAAAACCGGAACACATACGGAAATGCATCTGTATGTTTTCCGTATCCGTTCCGTTTTTTGCGGAACCATCTATTGAAAATGTTTTGCCCAGCCCAATTTTTTCTATGTAATTACTGTATATGCCATACGGAAAAACGCAAACACAACGGAAACAAAAAATGTAACGGATCCGTGAAAAACGGACCGCAAAACACTGAAATAGCCATACGGTCGTGTGCAGGAGGCCTTAAACAGTTTTAGTTATTTTTAGCCACATTTACTACTAAAATGCGCCTGTTTTGGAGGCTTTTGCAACTATTTAGATTTTTTTAAACTAAGGCCTCATGCACATGACCGTTGTGTGCATCCGTGGCCGTTGTGCCGTTTTCCGTTTTTTTTCACGGACCCATTGACTTTCAATGCGTCCGTGGAAAAATCGGAAAATGCACCGTTTTGTAGCCGCATCCGTGTTTCCTGTCCGTCAAAAAAATATGACCTGTCCTATTTTTTTGACGGACAACGGTTCACGGACCCATTCAAGTCAATGGGTCCGTGAAAGAACACGGATGCACACAAGATTGGCATCCGCGTCCGTGGCCGTAGGTTACTTTCATACAGACGGATCCGAAGATCCGTCTGCATAAAAGCTTTTTCAGAGATGAGTTTTCACTTCATGAAAACTCATATCCGACAGTATATTCTAACACAGAGGCGTTCCCATAGTGATGGGGACGCTTCTAGTTAGAATATACTACGAACTGTGTACATGACTGCCCCCGATCATTGGTGGCAGCGGAGAGTTCCGATCGGAGTCCCAGTTTAATCGCTGGGGCTCCGATCGGTAACCATGGCAACCAGGACGCTACTGCAGGCCTGGTTGCCATGGTTACTTAGCAATATTACAATATTAGAAGCATCATACTTACCTGCTGCGCTGTCTGTGTCCGGCCAGGAGCTCCTCCTACTGGTAAGTGTCAGGTCTGTGAGGCGCATTGCTTAATGATCTGTCACTTACCAGTAGGAGGAGCTCCCGGCCGGTCACAGACAGCGCAGCAGGTAAGTATGATGCTTCTAATATTGTAATATTGCTAAGTAACCATGGCAACCAGGCCTGCAGTAGCGTCCTGGTTGCCATGGTTACCGATCGGAGCCCCAGCGATTAAACTGGGACTCCGATCGGAACTCTCCGCTGCCACCAATGATCGGGCAGGGGGGGGGACAGGGGAGGCCGCACACTGGCCACCAATGATATTACAATAGAGGGGGGGGAGGCCGCACACTGGCCACCAATGATATTACAATAGAGGGGGGGAGGCCGCACACTGGCCACCAATGATATTACAACAGAGGGGGGGGGGCGCACGCTGGCCACCAATGATATTACAATAAAGGGAGGGAGGGGGGGGCCGACAAAGTATATTCTAACTAGAAGTGTCCCCATCACTATGGGAACGCCTCTGTGTTAGAATATACTGTCGGATCTGAGTTTCACGATCTAACTCAAATCCGATGGTATATTCTAACATAGAGGCGTTCCCATGGTGATGGGGACGCTTCAAGTTAAAATATACCATCGGATTGGAGAAAACTCCGATCCTATGGTATATTAACTCCTGACTTTACATTGAAAGTCAATGAGGGACGGATCTGTTGCAATTGCACCATATTGTGTCAACGTCAAACGGATCTGTCCCCATTGACTTGCATTGTAAGTCAGGACGGATCCGTTTGGCTCCGCACGGCCAGGCGGACACCAAAACGACTTTTTTTTCATGTCCGTGGATCCTCCAAAAATCAAGGAAGACCCACGGACGAAAAAACGGTCACGGATCATGGAAAAACGGAACCCGTTTTTGTGGACCGCAAAAAAAACGGTTGTGTGCATGAGGCCTAATTCAAGAGATGCGGAATGGTGTGGGACGGAAGCACGGAACGGAACCCTACTGGAGCACTACAGAGTGCTTCCGTGGGGTTTCGTCCCGTACTTCCGTTCCGCAAAAAGATAGAACATGTCCTATCTTTTTGCGGAACGGCCGGATGGTGGACCCATTAAAGTGAATGGGTCCGCGATCCGCTGCCCCACGGATGGTGTTCGTGCATTGCGGGCTGCAGCACGACCACGTTCGTGTGCAGGAGGCCTCATAATAATACGCTGAGTGTAATCCATCAACGGTTGTGCGTCTTTAATTAATTACCTGGCAAAAAGAAAGACAGACGAAAAAAATACGCCGGTCAAAAATAGGCGAGCTTGATAAATGTGTCCCACAAAGTCACAAAGTTTGGCGGACAGGGGGCACGCAGAAACCTTTCCTACAGCGGTTGGTGTAGAGGCCTCAATAAATCCTGCGCCCCCCAGGTCTATTAGAGCTGTTCATTTACAGTTATTACCGGGTTTTCCAGGCCATTTTCAGAACCAGTCTGCGCCGTACACCGTGTAATGGTTGTGCCCGGTTACATTGAAGTGGATGGGAGCAGCGCTGCAGCCACCGACAGGCGAGCTGAGAAGTCTCATTGCTGAGGCTTCAGAAAGCACCTGAGGGAAGGGTCCTGGGAGTCGTTTGCTGGTTAAAGGTGAATTGCGTTATGGATTCCATTACCACGGACCATAACGCAATTCTATGACGGAATGCATAACGGAATGCCTTTCGAGGCAAGAGAGGACTCCCCTGCATAACGGAAACGGGACGGATCCGTTCTGCAGCCCATAGACTTCTATTGTGACGGAATAAATAACGGAATGCCTCTAAAGGCATTCTGTCATAGAATCGCGTTATGGTCCGTGGTAATGGAATTCATAACGCAAATCACCTTTAACCAACAATCGAATTTCAAAATATGAAATTCGCTCATCTCTAGCGTCTGATATTGAGGCCTAACCTAAAACTGGGAAACTCCTTGACATATATTTGCTAATCGGAGGTCTAGGAAAACCGGGGGCTATCACTGAGGACTGTATAACCGCCGTACTCCGTGTCACCCAGTTTATCCATACCCTCATGTAACCCCATTTGTATGCCCGCGTGTTCCTCGCTATAGCGGTATGGCTGAAAATAGCAGGGCCACAGCGGAAAATCTACTGCGAATCTACTGAAGTTTCTCAGCAACAGAATCCGTGGATCAGAAACCTTTGTGCCGCATGTTCTCAGCAACAGAATCCGTGGACATGTGCCGCATGTTTGCTGCAGATTTGAACCTCTGTGTTGCAAAGAGTGAAATTCATGTCAGAAATCTGCAACATAAAGTGACCTCCGGCAGATTTCTAATTCTACGTTTTGTGCAGAAATTCTTATGGAAATGTCTGCAGCTTGTGGAAGACGTGCACGGGCACTTTCACTCTAGCGGTTTTCTGTTCCGTCCTAGGGGCTCTACACCGGAAAAAAACTGATCAGTTTTAGGCCTCATGCACACAACCGTTGTTTTATTCCGTGTCAGTTGCGCCGTTTTTCGTGATTTTCTGCGGACCCATTGATTTTCAATGGGTCCGTTGAAAACTCAGCTAATGCACCGTTTGCCATCCGCGTCCGTGATCCGTGGTTCCAGTCCGTCAAAAAAATATAACCTGTCCTATTATTTTTCGCAGAAAACGGTTTGCGGCCCCATTCAAGTCAATGGGACCGCTAAAAAACGCGGAGGCACACAAGATTGTCATCCGCATCCGCGTCCGTTTTTTTCCTATCATTTGCACGGCAAACCTGTCTTAGACTTTTTTTTTACATTCCTTTATGGCCTCATGCACACGACCGTTGTTGTGTTCCGTTCCGCAAAATGGGGTTCCGTTGTTCCGTGATCTGTTTTCGTTTCCGTGTGTCTTCCTTTATTTTTGGAGGACCACCAGACATAAAGGAAAGTAAAAAAAAAAGTCTAAGTCAGGTTTGCCATGCAAATGATAGGAAAAAAACGGACGCAGACGCGGATGACAATCTTGTGTGCCTCTGCGTTTTTTAGCGGTCCCATTGACTTGAATGGGTCCGCGAACCGTTTTCCGCGAAAATAATAGGACAGGTTATATTTTTTTTACGGACTGGAACCACGGATCACGGACATGGATGGCAAACGGTGCATTAGCTGAGTTTTCAACGGACCTATTGAAAGTCAATGGGTCCGCAAAAATCACGAAAAACGGCACAACTGACACAATAAAACAACGGTCGTGTGCATGAGGCCTATGTCTGGTGGTCCTCCAAAAATAAAGGAAGACACGCGGAAACAAAAACGGAAACGGATCACAACGGAACCCCATTTTGCGGAACGGAACACAACAACGGTCATGTGCATGAGGCCTTATTCTAATGCATTCTGAATGGAGAGCAATACGTTCAGGATGCATCAGGATGTCTTCAGTTCAGTCTCTCTTACGTTATTCGGACGGAGAAAATACCACAGCGTGCTGCAGTTTACTCTCCGGCCAAAAATACTGATCACTTGCCGGAATCGTCATTAATTTACATTGAAGTGCATTAGTGCCGGTCTGCGCATGCGCAAACCTTTAAAAATGCAAAAAAATATTAATACCGGATCCATTTTTCCGGATGACACCAGAGAGAGATGGATCCACCTGACAAATGCCATCAGTTTGCGTCCGGATTGCCAGAATCCTCTGCCGCAAGTGTGAAAGTAGCCTAAGGCCTCATGCACACGACCGTTTTTTTTTGCGGTCCGCAAAACGGATTTCCGTTGTTCCGTGATCTGTGACCGTTTTTTCTTCCGTGGGTCTTCCTTGATTTTTGGAGGATCCACGGACATGAAAAGTGAAAAAAAAAACTAAGTCAAGTTTGCATTGAAAATGATAGGAAAAACGGACACGGATCACGGACACGGATCACGGACGCGGATGACTATCTTGTGTGCATCCGTGATTTTTCACGGACCCATTGACTTGAATGGGTCCGTGAACCGTTGTCTGTGAAAAAAATAGGACAGGTCATATTTTTTTCACGGACTGGAAAAACGGATCACGGACGCGGAAGCCAAACGGTGCATTTTCCGATTTTTCCACGGACCCATTGAAAGTCAATGGGTCCGCGAAAAAAAACGGAAAACGGAACAACGGCCGCGGATGCACACAACGGTCGTGTGCATGAGGCCTAAATCGTATCCGCTTTACTGCTACAGTAAAAGCTGTGGTTTTTCTGCATGCAATTCCGTATGGCGGCACGCTGGGAGAATCCTGAGGTGGAGTGCGTGTGGCAGAGCAGTGCGGCCATCGTTCTGAGAGGTTATGGATTGCATGGTGCTTGGGGTCCAGGGTTTACTGTGGTTATCTGTGACCTGAGTCATCCCCACTATGAGTATTATGGGGTGCAGTGTCAGGGGAGGGGGGGGGGTTTCTGTGGTTATTTGTAGACTGAGTAGATCCCACTATGACGGTATTGAGGGATACTCCCTTGTAACCTGAGTGAACCTCGTTCCTTTCCTAAAGCGTCTTTCCTCTCACTTCTTCCTGCGACAACTTCCGTGTAGAAGAAGGAAACGGGCTCTTTCCTGACTGTAATCCAGAGGGACTGTTTTCCCGCCAGCGCAGGACACGGCCGTCCTCATCAGTGATCATTGATACGAGGAGCGCCAACTAGTGGGAATAATAAAGGATGCGCCACATTCTAGTGTACTGGGCGATCCATTCAGGGTAGGTTCACAGGTTGGGGATATGCTGTGGACTGTACAGTACCGGCACAAGAAGTCCATCCGCACCCTGTGCAAACAGTCTGCAGTGTGATCTGACCTGGGGTCCGCGTGAGAAATCTGCAGGATCCAAATTTAGGCTACATTCACAGGACCGTGTTTATTTTGTGGTCCGCAAAACACTGATCTGCAAAAAAATATGGATGGCGTCCTTTCGGCATCTGTATTGCATCCGTTTTTTTGCGGATCCATTGTAATGATGCCTATCCTTGTCTTCAAAACGGACAAGAATAGGACATGCTCTATATTTTTTGCGGGGCTACGGAACGGAACTACGGATGCGGACAGCACGCGGTGGACTGTCCGTATTTTTTGCGGACCCATTGAAATGAATGGGTCCTCATCCAATCCGCAAAAAACAGACACGGAAACAAAGAACTAAAGACATACATTACATTCAGCACTACCAAACATACAGGAGGATACAGCACCTCATACCTCTCCCATCCAGTCTCCTCTGATGGAGATGTTCTCTTTCCTCGTCTTCTCCATTTGGACCAGACCACCATGATGATTTCTAATAATGTGGGGCAAACACAACTACATTTCCCGCCCTTGCGGACGATATATCGCCTTTTTGGGATATGATATGTGCCAGTCTCTTTACCTTGGGTCCTTCATCACATATACCAACCACATCTGCCCATTAGCCTGGAATGTGAAATGGCTGTACAAGGCATAGTATGTACTACTACCCCTCTGGTTTCTGAAGGCGCACTAAATGACACACCCTCCAACTACTATTCTTCCTTTAAAAGGGTTTTGCGAGATATCGGTGGGACCGGCATCCAGCTGTTTGAGAAGACACCGGTGCCCACATTAGCGCCACGGTCTTCTCTCAGTTCACTATGCACAGCGCCGCACATTGTATAGTGGCTGTGCCTGGTATTGCGCTCAGCCCCATTCACATCTATGGGGCTGAGCTGCGCCTAGGTCATGTGACCATTGAACATGATGTCATTGGCCTAGGAAAACCTGGAGAAGGCTGCAGCACTACTGCAAGCGCCGCTGCCTTCTCCAACAGCCGATCGACGGGGGTCCTGGGTGTCGGACCCCACGATTAGATACTGATCCAGAGGATAGGCCATCAGTATTAAAGCCTCGGAGAACCCCTTTAGGCCTCTTTCACACAAGCGTTGCGGGAAAATGTGCGGGTGCGTTGCGGGAACACCCGCGATTTTTCCGCACGAGTGCAAAACATTGTAGTGCGTTTTGCACTCGCGTGAGAAAAATCGCGCGTGTTTGGTACCCAAACCCGAACTTCTTCACAGAAGTTCGGGCTTGGGATCGGTGTTCTGTAGATTGTATTATTTTCCCTTATAACATGGTTATAAGGGAAAATAATAGCATTCTGAATACAGACTGCATAGTAAAACAGCGCTGGAGGGGTTAAAAAAAGATAAAAAATTATTTAACTCACCTTAGTCCACTTGATCGCGATGCCCGGCATCTCCTTCTGTCTTCATCTGATCTCTGTGCAGCAACCGGACCTTTGATGACGTCATTCCGGTCATCACATGATCCATCACCATGGTGATGGATCATGTGATGACCGGAGTGATGTCATCAAAGGTCCTTTACCTGTAAAATGCTCACCACAGGTCCTGTTCAGCAAAGGAGACAGAAGAGATGCCGGCTCCGCGGTCAAGTGGACTAAGGTGAGTTACATTTTTATTTATTTATTTTTAACCCCTCCATCCCTATTGTACTATGTATTCTGTATTCAGAATGCTATTATTTTCCCTTATAACCATGTTATAAGGGAAAATAATAATGATCGGGTCTCCATCCCGATCGTCTCCTAGCAACCGTGCGTGAAAATCGCACCGCATCCACACTTGCTTGCGGATGCTTGCGATTTTTACGCAACCCCATTCATTTCTATGGGGCCTGCGTTACGTGAAAAAACGCACAAAGAGGAGCATGCTGCGATTTTCACGCAATGCACAAGTGATGCGTGAAAATCACCGCTCATGTGAACAGCCCCATAGAAATGAATGGGTCGGTATTTAGTGCGGGTGCAATGCGTTCACCTCCCGCATCGCATCCGCGCGGAATACTCGCTCATGTGAAAGGGGCCTTAATCTTTCAGCCCTACACAGAGATAGGGTGCTTGTATTACTGTGATAGACATTACATGTAAGTTACCTTCCCCTTCCATCCACTATAGGACCTTCACCTATGGGCCAATATCTCCTATGTACGACACAATGGCCCCCACTGGACACGCGCAATGTTCCAGTCCAGCCATATCCTGTACAGTTCATCTACGGTGACCCCTATAGTAATGGGCTGATGCCCCCGGATCATGCGCCCTTCACACTGGAGCTGCAGGTAGATTTCTTACCAGCCTATTGTTTGTTGGAGTCGTTCGTCCTGTCTGATGTGTTACACGTATGCACTTTTTTGTTATTAGGGACTCTACATACGTCGCTGTAATATGTGATTCATGCAGATGTTGCGTGCGGTCTTCTGGTGGAAGGAGATGGTTGTGCAGAGGTTACCACACTTTTCTATCATCCTCCTCTTGGTGCCCCAACAGTGTAATCCTGCTGCCCGCAGTACTGTGCCCGCAGTGCTCCCCAATGCCCCCAGAAAAGATACTGCAAAAATAATAGTGCCATACAGATACTTCCCCCATAGTAACATTACTACCAAAAGTCCCACTAATAGTAATTCTCTCCCAGAGTGCCCCGATTAGTATTAGTGCCCCCTACACCCCCCTCAATAGTGATAATACTCCCCGAGAGTGCTCCCATTAGTAGTACTGCCCTCTATATTGTGCCCACTAATAGTAACGTCTCCTATAGTGTACCCAGCAGTCATAATGCCCATTAGAATATGCCCCCAGTAGTGCCCATAAGATTCATAAAGCTTCCCATGCAATGCCCTCAGTAGCTATAATGCCCCACCAAAGTACCCCCAGTGGTAATAATGCCCCAATTGTGCCCTAGCAATAATAGTAGTAATAATGCCCACTATAACAACCCCAGTAGTTACACTGCCCTCTATAGGGGACCCAGTAATTACACTTCCCTCTATAGGGCCCCCAGAAGTTACACTGCCCCGTATAGGGGCCCCAGTAGTTACACTGCATTCTATAGGGGCCCCAGTAGTTACACTGCCCTCTATAGGGGCCCCAGTAATTACACTTTCCTCTATAGGGCCCCCAGTAGTTACACTGCCCTCTATTGGGGCCCCAGTAGTTACACTGCATTCTATAGGGGCCCCAGTAGTTACACTGCCCTCTATAGAGGACCCAGTAATTACACTTCCCTCTATAGGGCCCCAAGAAGTTACACTGCCCTGTATAGGGGCCCCAGTAGTTACACTGCATTCTATAGGGGCCCCAGTAGTTACACTGCCCTCTATAGGGGCCCTAGTAGTAGTGACAACATAAAGAAAAACAATATACTCCCCGGACACCCTCCGCCTGCGGCCTGAGTTGCCTGCATCTTGGCGCAGACGGTTATGATGATGTCATCACTTCACAACTGCCCCCACAGTCTACTGCCTCATAGGCTTCAGGCCTAGTGGTCTATAATGGTGAATGGTGGGGGCAGGGACCCCACCCCCCGCCCTAGTATTCAAACATGGGCCCATGGACACATCTGGGGTCCAAGCCCTGGATATTTGGGCTTACAGACCCCCAGAAACACTGATAGGCATTTTGGGCTGTGGCCCCTCGGACCTGATACTTCTCACAGCTGAGAGTTTGCTTCAGTTGTATGCAGTCTAGACAATCCTTTTTGAGCTAAACATTGTGGATTGCAGACTGATACATTTTACCTGGACTGATACATTGTAACAAACTATCAGTGGTGTGTGCAGGACTCGGCTGCATTTCTACCCACATTCTCCGCCCAGAGCGCGGCGTTGGTGTGTGTCGTCACCAGGTGCTGCTCCGCACCCGCCTCAAACGTCAGATCGGCGTAGTCACACCCTGATACAAGGCGGAGGGGTCGTCCAGGCGCAGCCTCCAACCTGACCGGACGTGGAGAGACGCATCTGCCGCAGTGTGGCCCAGGAGACGAGGCCTGACCCATAGGGCAGCACTACATCTGCTCCTCAGAGGATGGGCATGAGGGGGCGGGGCCCTACATAAGGGCGGAGCCTGATATAGGGGACGAGGCCTGACCCATAGGGCAGCACTACATCTGCTCCTCAGAGGATGGGCATGAGGGGGCGGGGCCCTACATAAGGGCGGAGCCTGATATAGGGGACGAGGCCTGACCCATAGGGCAGCACTACATCTGCTCCTCAGAGGATGGGCATGAGGGGACAGGGCCTTACATAAGGGTGGGGCCTGATATAGGGGACGAGGCCTGACCATAGGGCAGCACTACATCTGCTCCTCAGAGGATGGGCATGAGGGGCGGGGCCTTACATAAGGGCGGAGCCTGATATAGGGGACGAGGCCTGACCCATAGGGCAGCACTACATCTGCTCCTCAGAGGATTGGCATGAGGGGGCGGGGCCTTACATAAGGGCGGAGCCTGATATAGGGGACGAGGCCTGACCCATAGGGCAGCACTACATCTGCTCCTCAGAGGATGGGCATGAGGGGGCGGGGCCTTACATAAGGGCGGAGCCTGATATAGGGGACGAGGCCTGACCCATAGGGCAGCACTACATCTGCTCCTCAGAGGATGGGCATGAGGGGGCGGGGCCTTACATAAGGGCAGAGCCTGATATAGGGGACGAGGCCTGACCCATAGGGCAGCACTACATCTGCTCCTCAGAGGATGGGCATGAGGGGACGGGGCCTTACATAAGGGCGGAGCCTGATATAGGGGACGAGGCCTGACCCATAGGGCAGCACTACATCTGCTCCTCAGAGGATGGGCATGAGGGGGTGGGGCCTTACATAAGGGCAGAGCCTGATATAGGGGACGAGGCCTGACCCATAGGGCAGCACTACATCTGCTCCTCAGAGGATGGGCATGAGGGGGCGGGGCCTTACATAAGGGCGGAGCCTGATATAGGGGACGAAGCCTGACCAATGGGGCAGCACTACATCTGCTCCTCTGAGGATGGGCATGAGGGGGCGGGGCCTTACATAAGGGCGGAGCCTGATATAGGGGGCGGGCCTGACCCATAGGGCAGCACTACATCTGCTCCTCAGAGGATGGGCATGAGGGGCGGGGCCTTACATAAGGGCGGAGCCTGATATAGGGGACGAGGCCTGACCCATAGGGCAGCACTACATCTGCTCCTCAGAGGATGGACATGAGGGGGCGGGGCCTTACATAAGGGCGGAGCCTGATATAGGGGACGAGGCCTGACCTATGGGGCAGCACTACATCTGCTCCTCAGAGGATGGGCATGATGGGCGGGGCCCTTACATAAGGGGCGGAGCCTGACCCCGGGGCTTTCTTTCTCACCTTTCTAGGGCAGTCTTACATCTGCTCCTCAGGGTTCCTGCTGCATCTTCAGAAGCCAAAACCAGGAGTGGAGTCAAAACACAGGAGACATCAGATCCGTCCTGTAGATTTCCTCTCCTTATTTTGGCTTTCCAACTGCGCTGGCATCCCTGGCCGTTTGGTCCTACCCTGAGGGACAAATGTATTACTACCCCAGAAAGGTGAGAAAGAAAGCCCCCTCCCTGTGTCACGCCCCGCCCCCTCATCAGACGCAGTATCAGGCAGTCTCGTCATTTCTCAGTCGCTGATCCAGAATTATAACGTTTCTATAAGCGGAAAACACCTCAGCCTTCTCCATCCGGGACTCGTGGCCACTGCGCATGCGCACGCCCTCTCGCGTTCCAGCTTTGGGCGTGGTTTGTCCAGTCAGCCGCTCCGTAGCTTCGACTTGAGGAGAATTGTCCCAGCCGGGAAACTGTAGCGGCAGCAGGAAGCGGAGCCGCGCCCGGAGAGTAGGAGACGGAGACGGGGATCCGCGGAGAGAGCCACCCGAAGGTGAGGAGCCTGGACACCCCGTTATACCGGCCATCTGACTGACTGGCTGCTATACTGTCCGTCTGCCCCCCCCCCCCATTCCTTCTCTGTGCTGTCTGTCCCCCCCCCCCATTCCTCCTCTGTGCTGTCTGTCCCCCCCCCCATTCCTCCTCTGTGCTGTCTGTCTGTCCCCCCCCCATTCCTCCTCTGTGCTGTCTGTCTGTCCCCCCCCCGTTCCTCCTCTGTGCTGTCTGTCCCCCCCCCCCCGTTCCTCCTCTGTGCTGTCTCTGTCCCCCCCCCGTTCCTCCTCTGTGCTGTCTGTCCCCCCCCCCCGTTCCTCCTCTGTGCTGTCTGTCCCCCCCCCCCGTTCCTCCTCTGTGCTGTCTGTCCCACCCCCCCGTTCCTCCTCTGTGCTGTCTGTCCCCCCCCCCCCGTTCCTCCTCTGTGCTGTCTCTGTCCCCCGTTCCTCCTCTGTGCTGTCTCTGTCCCCCCCCTGTTCCTCCTCTGTGCTGTCTCTGTCCCCCCCCCCGTTCCTCCTCTGTGCTGTCTCTGGCCCCCCCCCCCCGTTCCTCCTCTGTGCTGTCTCTGTCCCCCCCCCCCCGTTCCTCCTCTGTGCTGTCTCTGTCCCCCCCCCCCGTTCCTCCTCTGTGCTGTCTGTCCCCCCCCCCCCGTTCCTCCTCTGTGCTGTCTGTCCCCCCCCCCCCCCGTTCCTCCTCTGTGCTGTCTGTCCCCCCCCCCCCCCCCCCCCCCCGTTCCTCCTCTGTGCTGTCTGCCCCCCCCCCCGTTCCTCCTCTGTGCTGTCTGTCCCACCCCCCCGTTCCTCCTCTGTGCTGTCTGTCCCACCCCCCCGTTCCTCCTCTGTGCTGTCTGTCCCACCCCCCCGTTCCTCCTCTGTGCTGTCTGTCCCACCCCCCCGTTCCTCCTCTGTGCTGTCTCTGTCCCCCCCCCCGTTCCGCCTCTGTGCTGTCTGTCTGTCCCTCCCCTGTAGTGTCTGTCTGTCTCCCCCCCCCCCCCCCCCCCCGTTCCTCCTCTGTGCTGTCTGTCTGTCCCCCCCCCGTTCCTCCTCTGTGCTGTCTGTCTGTCCCCCCCCCCCATTCCTCCTCTGTGCTGTCTGTCTGTCCCTCCCCTGTAGTGTCTGTCTGTCTCCCCCCCCCCCCCCCCCCGTTCCTCCTCTGTGCTGTCTGTCTGTCTCCCCCCTGTAGTGTCTGTCTGTCTCCCCCTAACCCCCCCCCCCCCCCCCCCGTTCCTCCTCTGTGCTGTCTGCTTCTTGGTGACCATTGTCTATGATGCTGCTGGATTTGCTTCATACATCAGGAGATCTATAGGGGTCATTTATTATCCAGAAATACGCCTATATTAGGTATATTTCTGGCGCAGATTGCGCTGTAACGGTTAGTTGCGCCGCCATTTGCGACTTTTCCCCGTTCACGGCAGGTATAAAAAAGTGGGTGTGGTGTAGGAAGGGGAGGGGCCGGCAGACGCATCTCAGTCATCATTTTCTACACCTTTTTTAGGAGTAGAAAATGGACTAAATGTAAGACAGCGAAGAAGCCCTTACATTTAGACCGGCACTGGACGCGCCAAAGTTATGTAGAGGCCGGACACCGCTCATGTGGACTCCATGTGATTCGGTAGACACCGGACAGGGAGAGTTTCAACTCCTCAGGAACCCAATTAAATACCAAATCCGTTATAATCGCAAAAATTGCACAGTGTGACCAGTCCTTCTGGGGATGGTCCCGACCTCTGACTTCAGCCACTGTGAAACTACATCTCCCAGCATGCCCTTATAGCTGGGGGATTTGAGAGCATACGCTTTAGGTCGGGCACTGACTCCTCCATACCTTCACTCTCTTCTGGGATCTTCCAGATTCGTCCATCAGACTGCGGATGTGCGAGGCGTCCTTCTGGAGAACGTGGCTTTACCCTCCTCCAGCGG
This sequence comes from Bufo bufo, assembly GCF_905171765.1. Lineage (NCBI taxonomy): Eukaryota > Metazoa > Chordata > Amphibia > Anura > Bufonidae > Bufo > Bufo bufo. The sequence goes on from NC_053395.1 coordinate 230,112,679, forward strand.
GTGCCTGGCATTGAGCATGGCAGTGTGGGTGTCGCGTGCGGATGATTGAGGTCCAGCCCTGGGTGCAGAGCTCTGTGTCCCTTTTCGCAATGGGCATGGCTGAAATTGGCAAACCTCCCCTAAGTCAGGGGTGCACCTACTTACGGTGTTTATAGAGCAGCATCTTGGTGCTCGGGTCGTGAACAGTGACTGCACCGCTCTGTTATCTCATGCTGCAGTCAGACGCCATAACTAGGGCAATGTGTAGAGTGATCCGGCATCCTCCGAAATTCAAAACTTCGGAATAGTCTGAGCCCCGCTGAGAGTTGTAGACGTACATCGTCAGGAGAGCCGCAGCTGAGCGCTGATTAAAGGCGCAGTCACCCGTTCATGATGACATCCGTGACAAGATGGTCGGTGGTTCACCTGCGAAGATGTTCGTGAAGGATCCGTGTTTGTTTCCTTTTTGCCCTCTGTATTCCACAGACACTGCCAGGCTGAAGATGCAGAGCGTCTCCTATCGGTGGTCAGTGACGGACTTATAGATTATAATGTGCGTGATGGATCCGTAATCACAGACAGAGATGGGGCCACAGTGCTGCCACGGGCCGAGGAACAAGTCAATGGATACGTGAGCAGTCTGTGGAGACCATGGACAGCACATGTCTGCGATTCACAGACCTAAGGGTCCATTCACACGTCCGTGGAATGGGTCCGCATTCCATTCCGCAATATCCGGAACGTGTGCGGACGCATTCATTCTCAATTCGCATTTCCGTAGCGCTGCCCCGATCTTCCGGTCCGCAGCTCCGGAAAAAAATTGAAAATGTCCTATTCTTGTCCGCAATTGCGGACGGCCCGCACCACCGCTTGCTCACAATCCGTGATGGAAACCAGAGACGTGTAAAGGAGGCCTAATGCTCCGATCCGACAAACATCCCGAGGACGAATCATCCGGATACTGACCGCAAAATGTCATATCCAGGCAGTCAGCTCTGACCTTTATTGATACAAACAGGAAAGAGCTGTTTCTCATTCGCTGACAGCTAGCAGAGATCTTAAATGGCGAGAAATTGAAATGCACAGGATATTAGTTGCAGCCCTCTGACTGATTGTGATGCGGCCTCCTATAGAGGCTGTAATCTGTATGTAATAAGCCCGCTCCACCCACGCAGCCCTGCGGATGGCTAAATAAAGATAGCATATTAATAATATGGAGGCACTCCGGGCCTCCGCCCTCCGTGACCTCTGTGTGTGGCATTCCTGGTTCAGGGTGTTGGGGAAGGTTCACACAGAGTTTTTTTAAGGAGATTTTGAGGCTGATTTTCCTGCAGGTTTTTCAGCCAAAGCCAGAAGAGGATCTAAAAGGGATGAGTGATATAAAGGAAGGGCGTGCGCGTCGCCCTCCTGCTGGAGCCAAAATGGCTTTGGCTGAAAAACCTGCAGGAAAATCTACCTCAGTGTGAACCTAGCCCTATATAGTAGCCCCTGACTTCTTTGTACATTATTCATGTTTGGGGGGCTTCCAGTAAAACCTTCCTGGTGCCGTCCCGGCTCGAGGAGGATGCGGCGCTGTTCACATCTATGCGCTGAGATATTGGGGAGCTGCTTCCAGTAGTTACGTTTTTTTTCTCCTTTTATTAGGCTCTGTACGGTAGCTGATTGTGTAGGGTTTGGAGAAGTGAAACAAATTTTATGAGCTGCTCTGGCAGTGATGGTTTCTTCCCATCCCTCGGCGTGTGTTCACACATTGCTGTTGGGTTGCATTCTGTCTGGGTCAGGAAAGTCGCTGAGCCGACATTCTCCCAGGTGACGTCGTGGTGGTGACATCACAGGACATTTCACAGCGATCAGCCATAAGTGAATGCCGTGGATTATCAGGTGGCAGTGGCGCCTGTCGGGGCAGCGAGAGAACAGTTGGGTCTCAGAGCGGCCGGGTGCGGGGCTTAGTATCTACCAGAAGGGGTCCAAGGAAGGTCCGTGTGAAGTGGCCGCAATTCACATTCAACAGTACTTATTCCATAAGGGCTCATGCACACGACCGTTGTGGTTTTGCGGTCTGTTTTTCACTGATCCGTTGTTCCATATCAGAGGTTTTTTTTCCCCTCTGATTTAAGTCCTCTTCCGTTCCGTTATTGCACAAAACATATCCGTAGGATCTCCGTATTTTATCCGCTTTTTGCGGATCGTATACAGAAACAGTAACATGAGCAATATGGGCTGGGCATAGCATTTCTACAGTATGTATCCGCAAAATACAGATGACATACGGATGTGGTCCGTGTGCGTTCCGTATTTTTTGCAGACCCATTGGACTTGAATGGGGCCTTGGACCGTGATTTGCGGACAATAATAGGACATGCACTTCTTTTTTGCGGAACGGCCATGCGGACAAACAGAAACGAAATGCACACAGAGTAACTTGTGTATTTTCTACAGCCCCATTGAAGTGAATGGTTCTGTATACGGTCCGCAAAAAAACTAGAACAGAAGCGGAAAGGAAATACGGTCGTGTGCATGAGCCCTAAAGGCGATCGCGCTGCCGGGTACAAGTAAAGGCTTCTGAGTTCGGTCAGATTATATCGGGCTCTTCTTATGCAACTGAACATCCGAGTTCCAGCAGGGATAGCCTCATCACAAACGATCCTTCTGCGGAGGTCAGAGTTTCGGGCACATGGTGAAGATCCAGCAAAGATTGAATCTTTTTAAAAAGTTTTATTATACTCACAAAGGAGATGAACAAACATCCACAGTCATGGATCCGCCCGACCCAGGTTTCGCCTTTGTGATGAGGCTATCCCTGCTGGAACTCGGATGTTCAGTTGCATAAGAAGAGCCCGCTATAATCTGACCTAACCCAGAAGCCTTTACTTGTACCCGGCCGCGCGATCGCCTTCATGGAATAAGTACTGGGCACGAGATGGCACCGGGTGCACTATGGGGAGAAGACTGATGTTCTGCTGGAAACCTTGGCTCGTGGCATCGTGTAGATGTGACCGGTACGGCGGTGTCCCCTTTGTGGCGGCGGTGTCCCCTTTGTGGCGGCGGTGTCCCCTTTGTGCCTCGGCCTCAGTGAGGAACATGACAAAGATGAAGGTGATGACTTGTCTCCATATTCCCACATCTCGGTCCATCATCTGCGGGATCCATGGAGGCCGCACCGAGCAGCTTGCAGGATCTGATACCACAGACAGGACACCTCGGAGGTCACGTGGGGTCCTGACCTCTACCAGTTCTGGGTGACTGGTGGAATGACCTGACATGGAGGCACAGACTTCGGAGAGGGCGACATCCGCTGTCCGTATCTGCAGATCTCCTGAATTTGGTCAAGCAAATGTTGCTAATGAGTCTGGAAGATTATTACAGTGTGAAACGTCTGGTGTTTAGCGCCAGATCTGTGATAATGGTCGTCTGCACCGTGTAGTCCGCCCTCACAGCCTGCGGATTGTAGGAGTGGTGGTAGAGACCCTGGACCAGCCGTCTATGGATCTAGTGGCTCCTCTTCTGTGCCGGTCTCTCAGCTGTTTTCAGATCGGGGGTCTCGTAGTGCAGCCCCCCCGTCCCTTCTTCTGCGGTAGATCGCAGCGCTCTCTCTAGTGACGTGCGTTCTCTTGAGAAGTCACCACCGGGTCTTGTGAAACTTTCAGGAGACCAAACCCTGGGAAGGACGTACGACCCCTGTCACAGGGCATGTATATATGGGGGCTACCAAACCAACATTAGCCTGCACTGATACACTGAAGCAAAGCTTCAGGCAGGAAAGTGATTCATGCCGCTCATGTGTTTAGTTCACATAGGGTTGTTTGCACTGGCAATACTGTAGCAAACCCTCAGCTGTTAAGTGTTAGGTCTGTACAGTTTGAGACGAGATTCGTACTCCCATTCACTGACAGCATGCAGAGACTTTGAAGATGGTAAGGAATTAAAGTATATGAAGCAACTGGAAACATTGTACTGTAGCCAGTCCACGCAATCGCTGACCTTTTCTGAGGATTTGTTACAATGTTTCAGGGCATTTTAGCATTATCATCCAGGGGTCCAGGAAAGAAGTGAGACGTTTGTGCTGCGGTTGCTTAGCTCTGTTGTGTTAGCGGGACCTGTCTGACAATCAACAAGAAAGTTTCCATTCATTGACAGTAAGCAGAGGAGAAGCAGACTGTAGTAGAGGTTGGCTCAGGGTTTCATTATCGAGTAATCTCTCTGGAGCTGCCGATATCAGTCACATGTGGATGTGGAGTCTTGGGGTCGGGGGGGGGGGGGGCTAAGGATCAGACATGTTAGATTTCAGCTGTCTGATCCTTTCTGTTCTTGGCAGTGCCTTTCTCCCCATTCCCTATTAATTCATGCTCTGCCAATCTGAGGATGCATGTGTATGGGAGGGACGGGCAGAGGCAGCTGACGGTTATCTCGGGTATGGGAGGGACGGGCAGAGACGGCTGACGGTTATCTCGGGTATAGGAGGGACGGGCAGAGACGCCTGACCGTTATCTCGTGTATGGGAGGGACGAGCAGAGACGGCTGACCGTTATCTTGGGTATAGGAGGGACGGGCAGAGACGGCTGACGGTTATCTTGGGTATAGGAGGGACGGGCAGAGACGGCTGACGGTTATCTCGGGTATAGGAGGGACGGGCAGAGACGGCTGACGGTTATCTCGGGTATAGGAGGGACGGGCAGAGACGGCTGACGGTTATCTTGGGTATAGGAGGGACGAGCAGAGACGGCTGACGGTTATCTCGGGTATAGGAGGGACGGGCAGAGACGGGTGACGGTTATCTCGGGTATGGGAGGGACGGGCAGAGACGGCTGACCGTTCTCTCGTGTATGGGAGGGACGGGCAGAGACGGCTGACGGTTATCTTGGGTCTAGGAGGGACGAGCAGAGACGGCTGACGGTTATCTCGGGTATAGGAGGGACGGGCAGAGACGGCTGACGGTTATCTTGGGTATAGGAGGGACGAGCAGAGACGGCTGACGGTTATCTCGGGTATAGGAGGGACGGGCAGAGACGGCTGACGGTTATCTCGGGTATAGGAGGGACGGGCAGAGACGGCTGACGGTTATCTCGGGTATAGGAGGGACGGGCAGAGACGGCTGACGGTTATCTCGGGTATAGGAGGGACGGGCAGAGACGGCTGACGGTTATCTCGGGTATAGGAGGGACGAGCAGAGACGGCTGACGGTTATCTCGGGTATGGGAGGGACGGGCAGAGACGGCTGACGGTTATCTCGGGTATGGGAGGGACGGGCAGAGACGGCTGACGGTTATCTCGGGTATAGGAGGGACGGGCAGAGACGGTTATCTCGGGTATGGGAGGGACGGGCAGAGACAGTTATCTCGGGTATAGGAGGGACGGGCAGAGACAGCTGACGGTTATCTCGGGTATAGGAGGGACGGGCAGAGACAGCTGATGGTTATCTCGGGTATCGGAGGGACGGGCAGAGACGGCTGACGGTTATCTCGGGTATAGGAGGGACGGGCAGAGACGGTTATCTCGGGTATAGGAGGGACGGGCAGAGACGGTTATCTCGGGTATAGGAGGGACGGGCAGAGACGGCTGACGGTTATCTCGGGTATGGCCAGCGTAGATGCTCCTGGAGGTTGCCGGCACTGGAGACATTACAGTCGGGCTTTAGTGGCTGATAACAGGATCTGCGTCCGGATTATTGTGTGATTGATGGTCACGTTATCATCCGCCCTTCATATCGGACATTTCCAGGATCTGATGCAGGTAAAGAAAGGTGTCGGCCATTAGTCAGAGGTTCCCATGACTAAGCGGAGCGCGGCTCATCCCTGGCACCACTTCCCATAGATCTGACTCTTATCATGTATTCATTACAGATCTGATCGATGCAGGAAATGAAGCGTTCCGGTCCGTGCAGCCATGTTGGATTATGTGGAGATGCTGCAGGCGCCGGTGCGGCTCACACTACGTTGGTTATGAAGTGCAGAGCCGGTGGGTGTCACTATTCCTAGAGCTTCCTGCGTCTGCTTCACTTATTATCATCTATACCCCTGTCACACGCAGGCACGGCGTGGGGGCTGGGCACAGATCCCTTCCTGACCCCCCCCCCAGTCACACAGCTGGGGCTCCTCTCTCCCTTCTTACAAACTCTGTGACGTCCACAGATGCCAGCAAACCTATTAGTTTATAATTCCAGCCATTTATATCCAGAGAAATTCATTTTTCTTGCTGTGGCTCCATGCCAGGAAGCGACTGTTCTTACAACAAGCCCTGTCTGCCCAGCCTGGCTCCAGTATCGCTGAAATACGCCGCGCCGGGAGCATCTCGTGGAGGGTAAGACGCTTCTCCCCATCTTCTGCTAACGGGCCGCAGGATTTCAGAGAATCGGGGGCAAAAAAAATCACATTTTATAGTGATGGGTACTATTCAATGGCACAGCTAGGGCTGCATGGGGGTTTATTGTGGATGCACTTATTGTATTTGGCGCTGCCGGTGCTGTGCCCCCTTCCCTAGGTCGCTGCCGGTGCTGTGCCCCCTTCCCTAGGTCGCTGCCGGTGCTGTGCCCCCTTCCCTAGGTCGCTGCCGGTGCTGTGCCCCCTTCCCTAGGTCGCTGCCGGTGCTGTGCCCCCTTCCCTAGGTCGCTGCCGGTGCTGTGCCCCCTATTTGGCAAGCTTTTGGGGCTTATGCTTGAATTTGGGGTGATGCATCCTCATTATGTGGCTCGGCTGCTGCTCTTTTATATGGGGGCCGCCACTTCTGTGTGGGGTGCCGCGTGGGCTACCACTGATTTTATGGGGCTAATAACCAACACCTTCATGGTGGTTACTACAGCCCTTTGTCTGGTTCTCCAGGTTTGATGTTGGCTCCTGGCATCTTCAGGTCTGACCGGAGTAGCGTCTGGCCTGAGTGATACGTTGTATCAGTGTAACATCCGAGACCCTCTCCCACTTGTTAACTTGTTTCTGCCTGTTCCATAAAGAGATGCGTCCTCTGTCCGATGGTAGCACCGCGCCGGTCACGTTACTACCGCTCATCTACATTCTTCCGTGTTTGAGGAACTGTCGGCCGGTGACTCCTTCCCACATGTTCTGCTTTATCTTTCTTTCCAGAGAAGTCCAGACACTCGTCCCACTGCTGCTAAAGGCAAAGCAAATCTTATCCTGTTACAGTAGAAGGACGGCACATGCAGCATTCGGTATATTCATCACTGACGCGCACCGTGATTCCGCTAGGTATCAGCAATGAAGCTGCCAGACGTAGTCGCAGTATTTCCCCTGGTGCTTCGTCTCCTTCCACCATCCGGACCGTGCATGGTGCCGTTCACATGGTCCATGCCCAGAAACCCGCACTATGCACTGTTCTCGTCCGTTTTCCATGTGAGACTCGCTCATTCAACAGAATTCAGAATAACATGGAATCCTCCAGACGCCGTACAGATGTCTACACACATCTGTATTCTGCAGGTGGAAATTGGAGTGGTTGTCGGAATCCGACCCAATTTTGAATTTTGATTCAGTAATTAACTGCAGAGCCCCCCCCCCCCCCCCCGTTATTTCAGTAATGATGACCAAAAAAAATCAAACCTCTTTTATTTAAGTTAGTTGGTGGTAATGAAGAGATTGGAGTTATGAAGGCGACTGGAAATATTAAAAGTCCATATATTATAATATGATCATTCACATCCTGCTGACTAATATATGTAGTAAGTGGCGTTACATCCTGTATTATACTCCAGAGCTGCACTCACTGTTCTGCTGGTAGAATCACTGTGTACATACATTACTTATCCTGTACTGATCCTGAGTTACATCCTCTATTATACTCCAGAGCTGCACTCACTATTCTGCTGGTGCAGTCACTGTGTACATACATTACTTATCCTGTACTGATCCTGAGTTACATCCTGTATTATACTCCAGAGCTGCACTCACTATTCTGCTGGTGCAGTCACTGTGCACATACATTACTTATCCTGTACTGATCCTGAGTTGCATCCTGTATTATACTCCAGAGCTGCACTCACTATTCTGCTGGTGCAGTCACTGTGTACATACATTACATTACTTATCCTGTACTGATCCTGAGTTACATCCTGTATTATACTCCAGAGCTGCACTCACTATTCTGCTGGTGCAGTCACTGTGTACATACATTACTTATCCTGTACTGATCCTGAGTTGCATCCTGTATTATACTCCAGAGCTGCACTCACTATTCTGCTAACTCAATCACAAAATTCAGCCCGGTGAACATACTTGATTCTTACTTGTCACATATTGTGTATTTTTTGGCAGGCTTGCTGTGTTTTTGTGACTACCACGTGTGGCTCCAGTCTTATTGGGGGCCCCTGGAGGGATTGCAGATTACTGGTTTGTACTGATGAGTAGGGATCCCATCTTTGTAATTATAAGTGCAGTGCCATTATATATCTGAAGCTTAGAGCATGATGGGGGGTGTAGTGTGGTCCTGTGTCTTCACTGGGGAGGGGTGACCCTGCATGTCCTATTCTGTGGACTCATCTGGCCGGATACTTGGACAGGAAATTTACACTTTATGTCCATGAACGGGGAACAATGACGGGAAGCTCAGCCGCCTCCTCTTCCATATTAAAGGGGCAGTCATCAGTAACTGATACTTACAGTATATAAAGTCTGAGCGTTATAAGAGGAGCGGCTGATATCAGTCACATATGATGTAATGTCTGGAGGTTATATCAGTGCGGGAGCGTTATAAGAGGAGCGGCTGATATCAGTCACATATGGTGTAATGTCTGGAGGTTATATCAGTACTGGAGCGTTATAAGAGGAGCGGCTGATATCAGTCACATGTGATGTAATGTCTCTGGAGGTTATATCAGCGCTGGAGCGTTATAAGAGGAGCGGCTGATATCAGTCACATATGGTGTAATGTCTCTGGAGGTTATATCAGCGCTGGAGTGTTATAAGAGGAGCGGCTGATATCAGTCACATATGGTGTAATGTCTCTGGAGGTTATATCAGTACTGGAGCGTTATAAGAGGAGCGGCTGATATCAGTCACATATGATGTAATGTCTCTGGAGGTTATATCAGCGCTGGAGCGTTATAAGAGGAGCGGCTGATATCAGTCACATATGGTGTAATGTCTCTGGAGGTTATATCAGCGCTGGAGTGTTATAAGAGGAGCGGCTGATATCAGTCACATATGGTGTAATGTCTCTGGAGGTTATATCAGTACTGGAGCGTTATAAGAGGAGCGGCTGATATCAGTCACATATGATGTAATGTCTCCGGAGGTTATATCAGCGCTGGAGCGTTATAAGAGGAGCGGCTGATATCAGTCACATATGATGTAATGTCTGGAGGTTATATCAGCGCTGGAGCGTTATAAGAGGAGCGGCTGATATCAGTCACATACGAGTAGAGTTCAGAGATGCTGCTCTCACGTGGAGCGTGTCCTGAAGTGAACGAGCTTGTTTGAAACTGACCTAAAGCTGGAGGAGAAAGGACAAGAACTTCAGCATCTGCTGGGGCAGGAGGTGGATCTCTGACTACTGTAGAAATCAGATAGACTTTGCAGTTTGCTGGAGTTGTCGATGTCTTGTCAAGCAATGCTGCAGAGGATGCTTTTTTTTTTTTTTTTTTTTGTTACATTGGACCCTGATTTGAATGGAAAATATGGGGCACGTTTTTCCAGCTTGTATCTGAACTTCCGCCTTAGTGATGGATGATTTCTGCTCCTACTTGTGACTTCTGTACTGAATGTGAGCGGAAAAACCTCCCGCGAAGTTACTAAGAACAAAATCGGATTCTTGTCTAACATTAAATTCGTTTAAGAGCCACATAGATTCTGAACTGGGCTGCCGGGGCCGCGGCGGCGAATACGTGCTGCATACCAGGATTTAGTTCAGGGGTCTCTGGCGTAAACATGGAAAGTTTTATGCAGCTTTTGCAGAAATTTGGCCTCACACTTAAGATATCAGGATTTACAGCTGTATAAAATGGGGTTAAACAAACTGATCTGATCCAGTAAAGGATGTGGTGAATGGAGAGGAGCAGCAAGGGGCCCCAGAGCTGCACTCACTATTCTGCTGGTGCAGTCACTGTGTACATACATTACTTATCCTGTACTGACCCTGAGTTACATCCTGCATTATACTCCAGAGCTGCACTCACTATTCTGCTGGTGCCGTCACTGTGTACAAACATTACTTATCCTGGACTGATCCTGTTACATCCTGTATTATACTCCAGAGCTGCACTCACTTTTCTGCTGGTGCAGTCACTGTGTCCATACATTACTTATCCTGTACTAATCCTAAATTACATCCTGCATTATACTCCACAGCTGCACTCACTATTCTGCTGGTGCGGTCACTGTGTACATACATTACTTATCCTGTACTGATCCTGAGTTACATCCTGTGTTATACTCCAGAGCTGCACTCACTATTCTGCTGGTGGAGTCACTGTGTACATACATTACTTATCCTGTACTGATCCTGAGTTACATGCTGTATTATACTCCACAGCTGCACTCACTATTCTGCTGGTGCAGTCACTGTGCACATACATTACTTATCCTGTACTGATCCTGAGTTACATCCTGTGTTATACTCCAGAGCTGCACTCACTATTCTGCTGGTGCAGTCACTGTGTACATACATTACTTATCCTGTACTGATCCTGAGTTACATCCTGTATTATACTCCAGAGCTGCACTCACTATTCTGCTGGTGCAGTCACTGTGTACATACATCACTTATCCTGTACTGATCCTGAGTTACATCCTGTATTATACTCCACAGCTGCACTCACTATTCTGCTGGTGCAGTCACTGTGCACATACATTACTTATCCTGTACTGATCCTGAGTTACATCCTGTGTTATACTCCAGAGCTGCACTCACTATTCTGCTGGTGCAGTCACTGTGTACATACATTACTTATCCTGTACTGATCCTGAGTTACATCCTGTGTTATACTCCAGAGCTGCACTCACTATTCTGCTGGTGCAGTCACTGTGTATGTATGTTATATGACTTATGAGATGTTTCTTTGTGTCTTGCAGTTGCTGGGATTAAACGAGCCGCCAGTTAGTGCATGACGGCATCCGCCACAACCATCCAAGATGGCAGCCAACAAGAACAAGACGCAGAGTTCCCTTGTCTTACACAAAGTGATCATGGTCGGTAGTGGAGGAGTCGGCAAGTCTGCGCTCACCCTGCAGTTCATGTATGACGAAGTGAGTGACGACGCGCTGCATGCGGCTGATCAGACCCACCACGATGCTGTGTAGTTATTGCGGCACTGCTGTTGTGTCTGCGCCATCAGGGGCAGAAGCCGGGCTGTGATTGACGTCCCCGCTCCTGCACGAATAGTCGGCTCCAGTTCTAGCTGTTTAACCCCTGAAACACCATGATCAGTGCTGATTGTGATGCGGACAAAGAAATAGATGTGTGAGGACTTGATGTATCTTTTAATGGCATCATTTTGGGGTACATCAGGTGAATTGAATAATTTTAAATTTTTGGGGTATGACGGAAAAAACAACCCAATTCCACCCCAGTGTTTAGGGTCTCGCCTTCAGTGTTCACTGTGCGGTAGTAATGACACTTCACCCTTTATTCCCCGGTCAGTGCAGTTATGCAGATAAAACATTTCTACGGATTTTGTTGTGTTTCACCATTTTTAAAAATAAAGAATATCTTTTTATTTAAAAAACAAAAAAACAAAAAAAACTGTCGCCGTATTCTGACAGCTGTCAGGCCTCCATTTTTTGTGGGGAGATCTGTATATTTTATTGATTTCACTTTATGATGCGTTTGACCTTTTTTATCTTTTTTCTTTCTTTTTTTTGTGGATGCGAGGTGAGCAAAAGTTAATTTTTCTCATGATGATGACTGGTGGGTTATATAATAGTATCATCTAATAGATCCGGTTATTATGGACGTGCTGATGCACATTGTTTATCCTTTACATTTGTATCTAATGGAGGAAAGGGATTCTTTTTTTGCAAATTAAATTTTTTAATAATTGTGTTTTTACATATTTTTAAAAGCTTTAAGTGTTTATAAAACCAAGTTCTTTACCGATTCCTTCCCATCTGTGCATTACGTCAGCCATACTGTCACATTATCACTCGGTGACGTGCAGAATGGTGAGGAAACCAACATTTGGCAATTATTATTATTTTTTTCTTGAGCTCCCTTTACGCTGCCTGTTTAATCAGATTATCACATATGTTATTATCGTATGAACGCTCGTTGGGAGGATCTGACTGTGTAAAGGCTGACGATTATTAGGATTGTTGGTGCGGACACCCAAATCATTGCTGACAGCAGATCCTGTCTAAACGGCCTCTGCTGCAGCAAATGAGTCTGTACGGGGAGGAGCGGTAGTGATCACTGCTCCCTGTACTGTGGAGGAGATCGCTGCATGGAAATGTGTCTCCTCCACTGACGAGCAATGTGGGCCTTTAGGCCAATTGCCACTAAATACTAAGCCCACAAATCGCCTCTAAATGCGTGAAAACAATGTTCCGGATCGCGGTTGTCTAATACGACCGTTCTGTGGCGGCAGGCGTGGTGATTCTTCGTTCTGATTATCCGCTCTCCTTGTCTCTCTTAGTTTGTGGAGGATTATGAGCCCACGAAGGCCGACAGTTACCGGAAGAAAGTGGTGCTGGACGGGGAGGAGGTGCAGATAGACATTCTGGACACAGCCGGCCAGGAGGACTACGCAGCCATCCGTGACAACTACTTCCGCAGCGGAGAAGGCTTCCTGCTGGTGTTCTCCATCACGGAGCAGGAGTCCTTCACTGCCACCAGCGAGTTCAGGTCAGAGGGGGAACCATATAGAAGATAAAGTCTAAAATCTACTGTATATGTTCACCCATCCTGCCATAGAACAACAAATACACGCATTACTTATCCTGTACTGATCCTGGGTTACATCCTGTATTATACTCCAGAGCTGCACTCACTATTCTGCTGGTGCAGTCACTGTGTACATACATTACTTATCCTGTACTGATCCTGGGTTACATCCTGTATTCTACTCCAGAGCTGCACTCACTATTCTGCTGGTGCAGTCACTGTGTACATACATTACTTATCCTGTACTGATCCTGAGTTACATCCTGTATTATACTCCAGAGCTGCACTCACTATTCTGCTGGTGCAATCACTGTGTACATACATTACTTATCCTGTACTGATCCTGAGTTATATCCTGTATTATACTCCAGAGCTGCACTCACTATTCTGCTGGTGCAGTCACTGTGTACATACATTACTTATCCTGTACTGATCCTGGGTTACATCCTGTATTATACTCCAGAGCTGCACTCACTATTCTGCTGGTGCAGTCACTGTGCACATGCATTACTTATCCTGTACTGATCCTCAGTTACATCCTGTATTATATCCAGAGCTGCACTCACTATTCTGCTGGTGCAGTCACTGTGTACATACATTACTTATTCTGTACTGATCCTCAGTTACATCCTGTATTATATCCAGAGCTGCACTCACTATTCTGCTGGTGCAGTCACTGTGTACATACATTACTTATCCTGTAATGATCCTGAGTTACATCCTGTATTATACTCCAGAGCTGCACTCACTATTCTGCTGGTGCAGTCACTGTGTACATACATTACTTATCCTGTACTGATCCTCAGTTACATCCTGTATTATATCCAGAGCTGCACTCACTATTCTGCTGGTGCAGTCACTGTGTACATACATTACTTATCCTGTAATGATCCTGAGTTACATCCTGTATTATACTCCAGAGCTGCACTCACTATTCTGCTGGTGCAGTCACTGTGTACATACATTACTTATCCTGTACTGATCCTGAGTTACCTCCTGTATTATACTCCAGAGCTGCACTCACTATTCTGCTGGTGCAGTCACTGTGTACATACATTACTTATCCTGTAATGATCCTGAGTTACATCCTGTATTATACTCCAGAGCTGCACTCACTATTCTGCTGGTGCAGTCACTGTGTACATACATTACTTATCCTGTACTGATCCTCAGTTACATCCTGTATTATACTCCAGAGCTGCACTCACTATTCTGCTGGTGCAGTCACTGTGTACATACATTACTTATCCTGTACTGATCCTGAGTTACATCCTGTTTTATACTCCAGAGCTGCACTCACTATTCTGCTGGTGCAGTCACTGTGTACATACATTACTTATCCTGTACTGATCCTCAGTTACATCCTGTATTATGCTGCACCAGGTAATTGTTAGTTGAGCGGTTTCCTGGAGCGCCCTGCAGTGTGAGGCTGTAATACACTTGTAGCTTTACATTTCTGAGGATTGCAGCAGCTATGCGAGGGTTAAGCTTGGGAAGGTTTTTTGCACGTTTCTCCTCAGATTTTTCTGCTCTTCAGGAATTTCTTTTTCTCTGTGAAGACAAGAACAGACAGGAGGGTGAGACCCGGAGCAGCGGTACACTGACCTGGAACATGCCGCAGCCCGCAGCGCAGGGGCGTGCAGCATCATGAAAGATAAATTAATAAAGTGCAGCGAGTTGTGACTGGTGGTGAGAGGGCAGAGCGGGGTGAAGGGACAATGCACCGCTCCTGCTGCGTACCGATCAGGCCACAGGCACAGCGTGATGGGGTCGCTTTAAATCGGGGATGCCCAACCTGCGGCCCTTCAGCTGTTGCCAAACTACAATTCCCAGCATGCCTGGACAGCCTACAGCTATTAGGGCATGCTGGGAGTTGTAGTTTTGCAACAGCTGGAGGGCCGCAGGTTGAGCATCCCTGCTTTAAATTCTAACTGCAGAAAATTCCCCAAAACGGGAAATCTTTGTACAAGGAAGAATGTATAGAATGTACTTTTTTTTTTTTTTTTTTTTTAACACCTTTAATAAATTCCCCCTTTTTTTGCCCGTTCTGCAGCACTTTCAAGATTTCTGTTGCCGGGAAATGAAAAGATTCTTGTATATATCCAGAGGCTGAAATCTCTTCCTAACCTCGTAGCTGAGGTCTTGTTACAGTGTGTCAGTGCAGATGAGTGATCAGCCTGAAGTCAGTGACAGGAGATGCAGATGCTCAGTTTTCAGAGCGCGCAGGCGTTGGATGTGGCAGATTTAACCCCTTCATAAACTGAGCCCATCTCCTGGCAGTGCTTACGCTGGAAAAGCAAATATACGTTCTCTGTAATTCACACCAGTTTCCAGCATAAATTATGGTAAATCTGTCAGGCCAATATAAGCCCCGCCCCTCCAGCCGAGCCCCACCTACTTTTTTGAAAGTGGAGAGAGCAACATGAAATAAAAAAAAAGTAGCAAATTTCTGTGCAAATTGCTATTTGCCAAAAATAGCACTTTTTTTTAATTTTTTTTACACTCTAGAAAACTGCAAGATGTGTAATAAATTCACCCCGTCCAGGATGAGGGTTCAGCCTCTGAATGGAACAAATGTTCCATTCACTGACGGCAAGCAGAGAACTGGGATATGGTGAGGAATTGAATGACAGTTGATTTTTTTTTACAAAGCTGCAGAGCTTTTCCTGATACAGGGGCCCGTAGAGCCAGACTCTGGGGGATGGGGGCCCTCAGTCAGAAGCAGTAGAGTAGTTTGGGGTCAGCGGTCGGGCTCCGGCTTTCATCTTTGCCGCTGCTTGTTTGTGCCGGTTCTTTTGGATTTCTTCCTATAGGTTTGGTGCAGATTGACAGGAGCGTGACTCCAGGGGATCCGTCCTTCCGCCACTATGGGGGTGACCTGGTCATCATCTCCCTGAAACCACTAGATTCCCTCTTATTGATAGCTCTTATCTCCCCCTCCAGGGAGCAGATCCTGCGTGTGAAGGCAGAAGAAGACAAGATTCCTCTTCTGGTTGTGGGGAACAAGTCCGACCTGGAGGACAGGAGGCAGGTCCTTGTGGACATCGCCCGGAGCAAGGCCGAGGAGTGGGGTGTGCAGTATGTGGAGACGTCCGCCAAAACAAGAGCCAATGTAGACAAGGTGAGACTTCCTGTGCCCTCTACATGGACCATGATGCCCCCAGACTTTCTGGTCTTCTGCTACTGACACAGGGGGAAGTCCCCTCCTGTCGACCATATTGGGTCTAATGCTTGTCGTCCAACCTGTATCTGCATGTGACCGCTTCTTCTTCTCCTCTCTGCTCTCCTTCGAAACCAGTTTCTGTGAGGCAGCCCTCCAAGAGCTAGGCATGCTGAGTAGTGGAGCTCCTTGAGGGTGGAGCTTATTGTGTGCAGGATTTGCAGACCCCTCCCCTGCTTATGTTAAGCTGCATGCATTTCTTTTTCTATTTCCAGGTGTTCTTTGACCTCATGCGAGAAATCAGAGCTAAGAAAATGTCTGAGAACAAGGACAAGAACGGGAAGAAAAGCGGCAAAAGCAAGAAGAGCTTCAAACAGCGATGCTGTCTACTGTGACCGGGCCGCCAAGGACGCCACCTGTGAAGGGCTGCAGCGAGCGACGCCCCCTGCTCCAAACCCCATTCTATGATTTATCTTATTTTTTTTTTCTAATGCAACATTTTAGTATTTAATTCAGTCAGACTAAGCAGCGAACCCATCGCCGGACCCTACTGAGCGGGGGAGGGTGGCCTCGTTTCAGCTCCTCGATGTATAACTCTGGGGTTTTACTTTCTCTTTATTTTCTTTTTGCCAAAAGAGAACAAACAGTTTTTTTGTATGATGTAAGAAATTCTATATTTCGCTCACATAATATGTAAATTCTGACAGCCTGTGGTTCGCACGGAAAACCGCGGGTCATCCGCGTGCTCCAACAGCAGCATAGTCCTTGTTGTGTCTGAGAATGGGCAGAAGCTCCTTGTAAGGGGCAGGGAGGCGACATGAATTATGAGGCCCGTATGTACCCCCATGTACTACAACTCCTCTCATCTGTGGGCGTCCCCAGCACCCTGCGGAACGCCCTTCTCTCTTTGTTTCTTAGTCTCAGTTGCCAAATTTCCTCTTGGTCAATTTTCTCTACACTTTTCAAAAACCACTAAAAGTTTTGCAATGAGTAAAGTTGTTCACTCATGGACGTGCGAGGAGCTGTCCGACCCCGGGAGACGCCTCGTGGATGTTGGGGAATGTTGTTCTGACTTGTGTCTTATACTGTAGTCACATCCAAAGCTGCATTCGTTCTTCTGCAGGTTGCCGCTTTGCTGTTAGGCCACGTGATGTCGCATTACAGGTTTCACATTTTGCTTTTTTAAATTTTCGCAAGGACTTTGGACTAATGAAAGATCACGTAGCCGTCATGTGACGCTGGACTGTCGCAGGGGGCGGGGTTTGTCGCTACGCTCTGAGACCGTCGCCTAATGTGACAGATAAACTTTACATTAATGTAACATAATCATCCTTAAAGGCACATCGCCTGCATTGCGGGTCAGGTCGTTTTCCCTCTGCTTCGGCTGCTTTACTTTTTCTGCCGCTATGTAGCGCAGCAGAACAACTTCTGCAGAAAACAGAATTTTAAATGCAGCTTTGGACGCGACTGGAGTATATTGCAAAAAAGTCACACAAAAAAAATCCGTTTTGCAGAGTTGCTGGGCTGTGGACATGCAGGGGTTATTTTCACAGTGACCTTTGACCCTTTAGCGCATACCGGGTAGCAGGCTTATAGGGAGGTTTTGTGTATTTTTGGCCGCTCTCTCTGTGGCTTGTTAAGTAAATGGTGCAGAGATTTCTGGCTATGATCTGTTTCACCCGGTAGGATCATCTGTGGGTGATAGTTATCAGGGTCTCATCCCATTTAAAGGGCCAGTAACCTACAAGGTGGAGTCGCGGTGAGCAGAAGATCAGCGTCTCTTCAGGTTTCCACTTGGAAAGATCCAGAGCAGATCCAGTCCTATGCTTATTTGGGTGCAGCTCAATGTTCCATTTAAAGGGGTGCTCCATCGGGATTTAAAGGGTTCATCCAGTCTTGTGTAAATGAAGCTCAATCGTGTCTCATTAGACATTCTTCAGCTTTAGAGTTGCCATTTCTCATGCATTTCGATGTCCTTACTCGCTGTGGAGGCTGAAGGTGTGTCCTGAACCTATATTTTTAGTACAGCTGAGGGTTTGTCACATTTGTGTCCAGCCCAGACAATCTTCTGTGAGCTAAACATGTCAGCAGCACAAATCTCTCCTGTCTTGATGGTTTGTTACATTGTATCAGTCTCGAGTCCAGACTTGTTGGATTGGACACAATTGTCACAAAGATGGCAGTTTAGAATGAGGTTTTTAGAACACTGACAGCAAGCAGAGATCTTGACATGGTGCAGACCCTGTCATTGGAAGAAGTGGAGCACCCCTTTAAGTAAATATTCTGTCTTTGAAGCTCTACTTAGGGATAAGTTGCCCCTCGCTCCTGAGCTCTGTAACAGAACACTAATTGTATAAGTTACCCTAATGCGGGCCCCCTGTGTTGGGGGAGGGGCGACATGTACCATTATATGAGTATTATGAGCAGTATTACACAGATGTCCCCACATTGTGCCAATCCCTAGAGTCGGTCAGGAAGCGATGTAGCTGAGCTCTTCAGGGTATTTTTGATAGCGATGAATTATATTAAGGCAGCGCTGCTCATGTCGGAGGCGGCCATTGCGAGGAGAGTGACGAGCGCTAAAAACGTCACTGCTTTTGGTTCCATCCTGTGACATGGCGGCCTGGGATTTTCTACACGTGTGTTTGGGGGGGGGAGATTCCACGTTTTTATTTTATTTTTTTTCTCTTCCATGCTAATCGCACTGATTTGTATTTCTACTGTATAATAATAAATTGGTACATTTTACCTTCTGACTTCTGGTCATAAAACGCGGCGAGGATGATGGGAGGAGTAGTACAGATCTCCTGTGTGACACGGACGGTGCCACAATGTGTAACGCGCTAGAAGAATGTCTGATCAAATCATTGTGCAGCGACATCAGGCGCCACGGACAGATGTGGCACCCCCTATGATGAGCAGAAGAAAGCAGATGTGAACAGGGCCCAACTGATTTGTTTCAGGACCTCACCATTTTCAAGATCTCTACTTATTGGTCAAGAAATCGGAACATTCAACTTTACATCCACAGACTTCACAAAGCAGAGGGTTTGTTACATTATCCTGGCTAGATGTCTGTGAGCCAAGCGCTTCAGCAGCACAAATTCCTGCCCTGTCCTGTTTGTTACTGTGTATCAGTGCAGGTAAGGGTATCTGTGTGGAGTCCAGAGAGGATAGTCTACACTGGATACTGTAGTAAGCCGTGAGAAGAGTTAGGTCTGTACAGTTCTTCACCTTATAGGTGTAAACAAGGATGTTCCCATTCACCATCAGCAAGCAGAGATCTTAAAAATAACATAAAATGGAAAGTATATTACAAAAATGCAGAACTTGATATAAAAATCATTGTGAAGAGCTTAAAGGGCCTCTGTCATCAGATCTGCCCCTATGACATGTGCGGTCGGCAGCTGAAGGCATCTGTGTCGGTCCCATCTTCAATGCTGTCCCTTCCGGGTCTTGTCCGGTTGCTAAAGGCTCATCAGGCAGCGCGTCCCTAGCAACAAGTCCGCACTGAACCGGAGAAGTGAAGGTTCTGGTCAGCATTTATACGAGACCTGTCACTGTCCCCAATACTTAGGGTATGTTCCCATGACAAAATCGGTGGCTGGAAACGGGTCGTTTTTGGTGGCAGATTTCTAATTTGGAGGAGGTTTTAGAAGAGTTTTTACAAAAGGATTAGGCTGGGGCTACACGACGACATGTGTCACACAACATATAGAGCACAACTACACTGCGACGTGTGTCACACAACATATAGAGCACAACTACACTGCGACGTGTGTCACACAACATACAGAGCACAACTACACTGCGACGTGTGTCACACAACATATAGAGCACAACTACACTGCGACGTGTGTCACACAACATACAGAGCACAACTACACTGCGACGTGTGTCACACAACATATAGTACAACTACACTGCGACGTGTGTCACACAGCATACAGAGCACAACTACACTGCGACGTGTGTCACACAACATACAGAGCACAACTACACTGCGACGTGTGTCACACAACATATAGAGTACAACTACACTGCGACGTGTGTCACACAACATATAGAGCACGACTACACTGCGACGTGTGTCACACAACATATAGAGTACAACTACACTGCGACGTGTGTCACACAACATATAGAGCACAACTACACTGCGACGTGTGTCACACAACATACAGAGCACAACTACACTGCGACGTGTGTCACACAACATATAGAGCACGACTACACTGCGACGTGTGTCACACAACATACAGAGCACAACTACACTGCGACGTGTGTCACACAACATACAGAGCATGATTACACTGCGACGTGTGTCACACAACATACAGAGCACAACTACACTGCGACGTGTGTCACACAACATACAGAGCACAACTACACTGCGACGTGTGTCACACAACATATAGTACAACTACACTGCGAAGTGTGTCACACAGCATACAGAGCACAACTACACTGCGACGTGTGTCACACAACATACAGAGCACAACTACACTGCGACGTGTGTCACACAACATATAGAGTACAACTACACTGCGACGTGTGTCACACAACATATAGAGCACGACTACACTGCGACGTGTGTCACACAACATATAGAGTACAACTACACTGCGACGTGTGTCACACAACACATAGAGCACAACTACACTGCGACGTGTGTCACACAACATATAGAGCACGACTACACTGCGACGTGTGTCACACAACATACAGAGCACAACTACACTGCGAAGTGTGTCACACAACATACAGAGCATGATTACACTGCGATGTGTGTCACACAACATACAGAGCACAACTACACTGCGACCTGTGTCACAAAACATACAGAGCACAACTACACTGCGACGTGTGTCACACAGCATATAGGGTACAACTACACTGCGACGTGTGTCACACAGCATATAGAGTACAACTACACTGCGACGTGTGTCACACAACATACAGAGCACAACTACACTGCGACGTGTGTCACACAACATATAGAGCAAGACTTCACTGCGACGTGTGTCACAACATACAGAGCACAACTACACGACGACATGTGTCACACAACATACAGAGCACAACTACACTGCGACGTGTGTCACACAGCATATAGGGTACAACTACACTGCGACGTGTGTCACACAGCATATAGGGTACAACTACACTGCGACGTGTGTCACACAGCATATAGGGTACAACTACACTGCGACGTGTGTCACACAGCATATAGGGTACAACTACACTGCGACGTGTGTCACACAACATATAGAGCACAACTACACTGCGACGTGTGTCACAACATACAGAGCACAACTACACTGCGACGTGTGTCACACAACATATAGAGCAAGACTTCACTGCGACGTGTGTCACAACATACAGAGCACAACTACACGACGACATGTGTCACACAATATACAGAGCACAACTACACTGCGACGTGTGTCACACAGCATACAGAGCACAACTACACTGCGACGTGTGTCACACAGCATATAGAGTACAACTACACTGCGACGTGTGTCACACAGCATATAGGGTACAACTACACTGCGACGTGTGTCACACAGCATATAGGGTACAACTACACTGCGACGTGTGTCACACAGCATATAGAGTACAACTACACTGCGACGTGTGTCACACAGCATACAGAGCACAACTACACTGTGACGTGTGTCACACAGCATATAGAGCACAACTACACTGCGACGTGTGTCACACAGCATATAGGGTACAACTACACTGCGACGTGTGTCACACAGCATATAGAGTACAACTACACTGTGACGTGTGTCACACAGCATATAGAGCACAACTACACTGCGACGTGTGTCACACAGCATATAGGGTACAACTACACTGCGACGTGTGTCACACAACATACAGAGCACAACTACACTGCGACGTGTGTCACAAAACATATAGAGTACAACCACACTGCGACGTGTGTCACACAGCATATAGAGTACAACTACACTGCGACGTGTGTCACACAACATATAGAGCACAACTACACTGCGACGTGTGTCACACAACATATAGAGTACAACTACACTGCGACGTGTGTCACACAACATATAGAGTACAACTACACTGCGACGTGTGTCACACAGCATATAGGGTACAACTACACTGCGAAGTGTGTCACACAGCATATAGGGTACAACTACACTGCGACGTGTGTCACACAGCATATAGGGTACAACTACACTGCGACGTGTGTCACACAGCATACAGAGCACAACTACACTGCGACGTGTGTCACACAGCATATAGAGTACAACTACACTGCGACGTGTGTCACACAGCATACAGAGCACAACTACACTGCGACGTGTGTCACACAGCATATAGAGTACAACTACACTGCGACGTGTGTCACACAGCATATAGGGTACAACTACACTGCGACGTGTGTCACACAGCATATAGAGTACAACTACACTGCGACGTGTGTCACACAGCATATAGAGCACAACTACACTGCGACGTGTGTCACACAGCATATAGGGTACAACTACACTGCGACGTGTGTCACACAACATATAGAGTACGACTACACTGCGACGTGTGTCACAAAACATATAGAGTACAACTACACTGCGACGTGTGTCACAAAACATATAGAGTACAACTACACTGCGACGTGTGTCACACAACATATAGAGCACAACTACACTGCGACGTGTGTCACACAACATATAGAGTACAACTACACTGCGACGTGTGTCACACAACATATAGAGTACGACTACACTGCGACGTGTGTCACAAAACATACAGAGCACAACTACACTGCGACGTGTGTCACAAAACATATAGAGTACAACTACACTGCGACGTGTGTCACACAACATATAGAGCACAACTACACTGCGACGTGTGTCACACAACATATAGAGTACAACTACACTGCGACGTGTGTCACACAACATATAGAGTACAACTACACTGCGACGTGTGTCACACAGCATATAGGGTACAACTACACTGCGACGTGTGTCACACAACATATAGGGTACAACTACACTGCGACGTGTGTCACACAGCATACAGAGCACAACTACACTGTGACGTGTGTCACACAGCATATAGGGTACAACTACACTGCGACGTGTGTCACACAACATACAGAGCACAACTACACTGCGACGTGTGTCACAAAACATATAGAGTACAACTACACTGCGACGTGTGTCACACAACATATAGAGTACAACTACACTGCGACGTGTGTCACACAACATATAGAGTACAACTACACTGCGACGTGTGTCACACAACATATAGAGCACAACTACACTGCGACGTGTGTCACACAACATATAGAGCACAACTACACTGCGACGTGTGTCACACAGCATATAGAGTACGACTACACTGCGACGTGTGTCACACAACATATAGAGTACGACTACACTGCGACGTGTGTCACACAGCATATAGAGCACAACTACACTGCGACGTGTGTCACACAACATATAGAGTACAACTACACTGCGACGTGTGTCACACAACATATAGAGTACAACTACACTGCGACGTGTGTCACACAGCATATAGAGTACGACTACACTGCAACGTGTGTCACAACATACAGAGCACAACTACACTGCGACGTGTGTCACACAGCATATAGAGTACAACTACACTGCGACGTGTGTCACACAACATATAGAGCACAACTACACTGCGACGTGTGTCACAACATACAGAGCATGACTACACTGCGACGTGTGTCACACAACATACAGAGCACAACTACACTGCGACGTGTGTCACACAACATACAGAGCATGACTACACTGCGACGTGTGTCACACAGCATATAGAGCACAACTACACTGCGACGTGTGTCACACAACATACAGAGCACAACTACACTGCGACGTGTGTCACACAACATATAGAGCACAACTACACTGCGACGTGTGTCACACAGCATACAGAGCACAACTACACTGCGACGTGTGTCACACAACATACAGAGCACAACTACACTGCGACGTGTGTCACACAGCATATAGGGTACAACTACACTGCGACGTGTGTCACACAGCATATAGAGTACAACTATACTGCGACGTGTGTCACACAACATATAGAGCACAACTACACTGTGATGTGTGTCACACAACATATAGAGCTCGACTACACTGCGACGTGTGTCACACAACATACAGAGCACAACTACACTGCGACGTGTCACACAACATACAGAGCACGACTACACTGCGACGTGTGTCACACAACATACAAAGCACGACTACACTGCGACGTGTGTTACAACATACAGAGCACGACTACACTGCGACGTGTGTCACAAAACATACAGAGCACGACTACACTGCGACGTGTGTCACAACATACAGAGCACAACTACACTGCGACGTGTGTCACACAACATACAGAGCACGACTACACTGCGACGTGTGTCACACAGCATACAGAGTACAACTACATTGCGACGTGTCACACAACATACAGAGCACAACTACACTGCGACGTGTGTCACACAACATACAGAGCACAACTACACTGCGACGTGTGTCACACAACATACAGAGCACAACTACACTGCGACGTGTGTCACACAACATATAGAGCACAACTACACTGCAACGTGTGTCACACAGCATACAGAGCACAACTACACTGCGACGTGTGTCACACAGCATACAGAGTACAACTACATTGCGACGTGTCACACAACATACAGAGCACAACTACACTGCGACGTGTGTTACACAACATACAGAGCACAACTACACTGCGACGTGTGTCACACAACATATAGAGCACAACTACACTGCGACGTGTCACACAACATACAGAGCACAACTACACTGCGACGTGTGTCACACAACATACAGAGCACAACTACACTGCGACGTGTGTCACACAGCATACAGAGCACAACTACACTGCGACGTGTGTCACACAACATATAGAGCTCGACTACACTGCGACGTGTGTCACACAGCATATAGAGTACAACTATACTGCGACGTGTGTCACACAACATATAGCGCACAACTACACTGTGATGTGTGTCACACAACATATAGAGCTCGACTACACTGCGACGTGTGTCACACAACATACAGAGCACAACTACACTGCGACGTGTCACACAACATACAGAGCACGACTACACTGCGACGTGTGTCACACAACATACAAAGCACGACTACACTGCGACGTGTGTTACAACATACAGAGCACGACTACACTGCGACGTGTGTCACAAAACATACAGAGCACGACTACACTGCGACGTGTGTCACAACATACAGAGCACAACTACACTGCGACGTGTGTCACACAACATACAGAGCACGACTACACTGCGACGTGTGTCACACAACATACAGAGCACGACTACACTGCGACATGTGTCACACAACATACAGAGCACAACTACACTGCGACGTGTGTCACACAACATACAGAGCACAACTACACTGCGACGTGTGTCACAACATACAGAGCACAACTACACTGCGACGTGTGTCACACAACATATAGAGCACAACTACACTGCGACATGTGTCACACAACATATAGAGTACAACTACACTGCGACGTGTGTCACACAACATATAGAGTACAACTACACTGCGACGTGTGTCACACAGCATATAGAGTACAACTACACTGCGACGTGTCACACAACATACAGAGCACAACTACACTGCGACGTGTCACACAACATACAGAGCACAACTACATTGCGACGTGTCACACAACATACAGAGCACGACTACACTGCGACGTGTGTCACACAACATATAGAGTACAACTACACTGCGACGTGTCACACAACATACAGAGCACAACTACACTGCGACGTGTCACACAACATACAGAGCACAACTACATTGCGACGTGACACAACATACAGAGCACGACTACACTGCGACGTGTGTCACACAACATACAGAGCACAACTACACTGCGACGTGTGTCACAACATACAGAGCACAACTAAACTGCGACGTGTGTCACACAACATATAGAGCACAACTACACTGCGACATGTGTCACACAACATATAGAGTACAACTACACTGCGACGTGTCACACAACATACAGAGCACAACTACATTGCGACGTGTCACACAACATACAGAGCACAACTACACTGCGACGTGTCACACAACATACAGAGCACAACTACATTGCGACGTGTCACACAACATACAGAGCACGACTACACTGCGACGTGTGTCACACAACATATAGAGTACAACTACACTGCGACGTGTCACACAACATACAGAGCACAACTACACTGCGACGTGTCACACAACATACAGAGCACAACTACATTGCGACGTGTCACACAACATACAGAGCACGACTACACTGCGACGTGTGTCACACAACATATAGAGTACAACTACACTGCGACGTGTCACACAACATACAGAGCACAACTACACTGCGACGTGTCACACAACATACAGAGCACAACTACACTGCGACGTGTCACACAACATACAGAGCACAACTACACTGCGACGTGTGTCACACAACATATAGAGCACAACTACACTGCGACGTGTGTCACACAGCATATAGAGTACAACTACACTGCGACGTGTGTCACACAACATATAGTACAACTACACTGCGATGTGTGTCACACAACATATAGAGCACAACTACACTGCGACGTGTGTCACACAACATACAGAGCACAACTACACTGCGACGTGTGTCACACAACATATAGAGCACGACTACACTGCGACGTGTGTCACACAGCATATAGGGTACAACTACACTGCGACGTGTGTCACACAGCATATAGGGTACAACTACACTGCGACGTGTGTCACACAGCATATAGAGTACAACTACACTGCGACGTGTGTCACACAGCATATAGGGTACAACTACACTGCGACGTGTGTCACACAGCATATAGAGTACAACTACACTGCGACGTGTGTCACAAAACATATAGAGCACAACTACACTGCGACATGTGTCACACAGCATATAGAGCACAACTACACTGCGACATGTGTCACACAACATACAGAGCATGACTACACTGCGATGTGTGTCACAAAACATATAGAGTACAACTACACTGCGACGTGTGTCACACAACATACAGAGCACAACTACACTGCGACATGTGTCACACAACATATAGAGTACAACTACACTGCGACGTGTGTCACAAAACATATAGAGCACAACTACACTGCGACATGTGTCACACAGCATATAGAGTACAACTACACTGCGACATGTGTCACACAACATACAGAGCATGACTACACTGCGATGTGTGTCACAAAACATATAGAGTACAACTACACTGCGACGTGTGTCACACAGCATATAGAGCACAACTACACTGCGACGTGTGTCACACAACATACAGAGCACAACTACACTGCGACGTGTGTCACACAGCATATAGGGTACAACTACACTGCGACGTGTGTCACAAAACATACAGAGCACAACTACACTGCGACATGTGTCACACAGCATATAGAGTACAACTACACTGCGACGTGTTACACAACATACAGAGCACGACTACACTGCGACGTGTGTCACACAACATACAGAGCACAACTACACTGCGACGTGTGTCACAAAACATATAGAGCACAACTACACTGCGACATGTGTCACACAACATACAGAGCACAACTACACTGCGACGTGTGTCACAAAACATATAGAGCACAACTACACTGCGACATGTGTCACACAACATACAGAGCATGACTACACTGCGATGTGTGTCTCAAAACATATAGAGTACAACTACACTGCGACGTGTGTCACACAACATACAGAGCACAACTACACTGCGACGTGTGTCACAACATATAGAGCACAACTACACTGCGACGTGTGTCACAAAACATATAGAGCACAACTACACTGCGACATGTGTCACACAGCATATAGAGTACAACTACACTGCGACGTGTCACACAACATACAGAGCACGACTACACTGCGACGTGTGTCACACAACATACAGAGCACAACTACACTGCGACGTGTGTCACAAAACATATAGAGCACAACTACACTGCGACATGTGTCACACAACATACAGAGCACAACTACACTGCGACGTGTGTCACAAAACATATAGAGCACAACTACACTGCGACATGTGTCACACAACATACAGAGCATGACTACACTGCGATGTGTGTCTCAAAACATATAGAGTACAACTACACTGCGACGTGTGTCACACAACATACAGAGCACAACTACACTGCGACGTGTGTCACACAGCATATAGGGTACAACTACACTGCGACGTGTGTCACAAAACATATAGAGTACAACTACACTGCGACGTGTGTCACACAACATATAGAGTACAACTACACTGCGACGTGTGTCACAAAACATATAGAGTACAACTACACTGCGACGTGTGTCACACAACATATAGAGCACAACTACACTGCGACGTGTGTCACACAGCATATAGAGTACAACTACACTGCGACGTGTGTCACAAAACATACAGAGCACAACTACACTGCGACGTGTGTCACACAACATATAGAGTACAACTACACTGCGACGTGTGTCACACAACATATAGAGTACAACTACACTGCGACGTGTGTCACACAGCATATAGAGTACAACTACACTGCGACGTGTGTCACAAAACATATAGAGTACAACTACACTGCGACGTGTGTCACACAGCATATAGAGTACAACTACACTGCGACGTGTGTCACACAGCATATAGAGTACAACTACACTGTGACGTGTGTCACAAAACATATAGAGTACAACTACACTGTGACGTGTGTCACACTGCATATAGAGTACAACTACACTGCGACGTGTGTCACACAACATATAGAGCACGACTACACTGCGACGTGTGTCACACAACATATAGAGTACAACTACACTGCGACGTGTGTCACACAACATATAGAGTACAACTACACTGCGACGTGTGTCACACAACATATAGAGTACAACTACACTGCGACGTGTGTCACACAGCATATAGAGTACAACTACACTGCGACGTGTGTCACACAACACATAGAATACAACTACACTGCGACGTGTGTCACACAACATATAGAGTACAACTACACTGCGACGTGTGTCACAAAACATATAGAGTACAACTACACTGCGACGTGTGTCACACAGCATATAGAGTACAACTACACTGCGACGTGTGTCACACAGCATATAGAGCACAACTACACTGCGACGTGTGTCACACAACATATAGAGTACAACTACACTGCGACGTGTGTCACACTGCATATAGAGTACAACTACACTGCGACGTGTGTCACACAACATATAGAGTACAACTTCACTGCGACGTGTGTCACACAACATATAGAGTACAACTACACTGCGACGTGTGTCACACAACATATAGAGTACAACTACACTGAGACGTGTGTCACACAACATATAGAGCACAACTACACTGCGACGTGTGTCACACAACATATAGAGTACGACTACACTGCGACGTGTGTCACACAACATACAGAGCACAACTACACTGCGACGTGTCACACAACATACAGAGCATGACTACACTGCGATGTGTGTCACACAACATATAGAGTACAACTACACTGCGACGTGTGTCACACAACATATAGAGTACAACTACACTGAGACGTGTGTCACACAACATATAGAGCACAACTACACTGCGACGTGTCACACAACATACAGAGCACAACTACACTGCGACGTGTCACACAACATACAGAGCACAACTACACTGCGACGTGTGTCACAAAACATATAGAGCACGACTACACTGCGACATGTGTCACACAGCATATAGGGTACAACTACACTGCGACGTGTGTCACGCGGCATATTTTATAATGCTAGTCTATGGTCGCTCTGCAACATACTGTGACACACAAAGATCCATCTTGGATGCAGTGCAACATAGACTACCACTGTAAAATATGTTGTGCGACATCACTGCGACACATTTCATCGTGTAGCCCTAGCCTTAAGGTGCTTTCACACATTGCAGAAAATTCTGCCAGAAAAATCTGCAACATCAAGACTTCCACCATGATATCCTATGGCAAACAGATTCTGCAGTGGAAAATTTTGTAGAAAAATATGTATTTTGTTGCAGATTTTCAATCGCAGAAATTCTGCAACAAAATCCCCAGAGTGAAGACACATAGCAGAGTTATAGGTGGAGATTTCTCTGCTCCCCATTGACTTCTATGAAATCCTCAATCAATGCTTCCCAGAAGTAACCGCTCCGTCTCTCTAAGGCCTCATGCACACGGACGGTTTCCGTTGTTCTGTGATCTGTGTCCGTTTTTTCTTCCGTGGGTCTTCCTTGATTTTTGGAGGATCCACGGACATGAAAAATGAAAAAAAAATCTAAGTCAAGTTTGCCTTTGAAATGATAGGAAAAAACGGATCACGGACGCTAATGACAATCTTGTGTGCATCCGTGATTTTTCACGGACCCATTGACTTGAATGGGTCCATGAAAAAAATAGGACAGGTCATATTTTTTTTCACGGACTGGAAACACGGACGCGGATGCCAAACGGTGCATTTTCCGATTTCATGTCCGTTTTAGTCATTGTTACAATGGATCCGCAAAAAAAACGCATGGCATACGGAATGTCATCCATTTTTTTTGCGGACCTTGAAGGTGGGAGAATTTGCGCACCTTGGATTGCACACCCCACGTACACGTGTGCGAGGCGTTAGACTGCCCCTTATACTCTGAGCACCGTATGACACTGTGCACATTGTGCAGATTCCGCCTCCTGTTTCCTTCTACGCAGAGTTTTTACTTTGATATCAGTTTGAGGCAAATAAATAACCGGAGAGATCGGAGGTCCTTGACCCGGACACCTTGGATGTATTAGAGCAGCAGCTCCTTCAAGAAAAGTCATTCTGTAAAAAGCTGTCATTCCTGGTAGTGGTCGGGTCCTTTCACAGCGCAGGAATGTCAGCCGCGTTACAATGTATCACCTTGAGGGGTTCTCACTGGCACAGCTCCCGTGTTAGGTGCAGTTCTCACATAAAGCACCTTCTTTGTGTCTTTTTGATTTTATTGCATAATTTTCTGGTTATTCAAATTCTCCCTCCTTGGCCACATGCAAATAGTTTAAAAAGAACCCTCCCTGATAGGAGATCCTGAAATCCTCTGTGCTGCTGGGAACCTGCTCACTCCACTATGTAACTCTCATCCTGTGACCTCCACAGGATCAGCACACTGCTCTCCTGAAATCCTCTGTGCTGCTGGGACCCTGCTCACTCCACTATGTAACTCTGATCCTGTGACCTCCACAGGATCAGCACACTCCTCTCCTGAAATCCTCTGTGCTGCTGGGACCCTGCTCACTCCACTATGTAACTCTCATCCTGTGACCTCCACAGGATCAGCACACTCCTCTCCTGAAATCCTCTGTGCTGCTGGGACCCTGCTTCTTCCACTATGTAACTCTCATCCTGTGGCCTCCACAAGATCAGCACACTCCTCTCCTGAAATCCTCTGTGCTGCTGGGGGCCCTGCTCTTTCCACCATGCAACTCTCATCCTGTGACCTCCACAAGATCAGCACACTCCTCTCCTGAAATCCTCTGTGCTGCTGGGGGCCCACCATGTAACCTTTTGACAAGATCAGCACGCCCCTCTCCTGAAATCCTCTGTGCTGTCACTTTTGCCCCTTTATCTGCAGGGACAGAATATGTGTTTTAGATACAGGAATGACGGTGCCGCTTCCCAGAACTGCTGCAGCGTGATGTCCTGTTTACACACAGCAGGATGTGGTAAGAGCTGCGTGCCAATCAGCGGGCACAGCGGGCAGCACATTACCCACGACGCCATCTGCTGGTGACTGAATTTAGGCTCTGCAGACATTAGAAGTGTGGGTGTAAGGGGGCCCGGGGGGAGCCCTGGATCTTGCCCAGTGCAGAGCGGAGCGGGCAGCATCGCTGGCGAGGGGGATACGGTTTATTTTATTCTAATCGTTTTCTCCACAAAAAACTTCTTCAATATGTACAATAATCGCACAGGACGCCACAGACTAAGGGCTCAGACGGCCGTATGTCTGCAGCCGGTCCGCAAAATACGGACCCATTCACTTCAATGGGGCAGCGAAAGATGCGGACAGCACACAGTGCGTCTTTTCCACGGCCCCGCAAGAAAGATAGAGCATGTCCTATTCTTGTCTGCAATCGCGGACAGGAATAGGCATTTCTATGATAGGGCTGCCTGTTCCATTACGCAAAATGCAGGACGCGCACGGCCGGTATCCGTGTTTTGTGGGCCACAAAAAACGGATACAGTTGTCTGAATGAGCCCTAAGGATCATCTTACAGGAATCAATGCTGGCAATAAACGAGCGACGATATACAAGTTGATTGGCGGCTGTTGGCCCAATGCAAGGTGAAAGGGGCATGGGTGATTGGGTCTATGATGGCGTGCCCCTCAGGGCGACGTGCTGCCGACAACATGCTGAGCGCTGCAGGGAAGATACCATCACCAACAAACAAGCTCAGTGACACCTTCACAGTGTAGGACTGTTTGTTCCTGTCCTCCGACTGGCAATAAGCTCTGGCCCTGGCACTGCTGGCAATCAATGGGCACTGACAGCTCTGGGGGAGTCAGTCACTCCCACTGGCTAGCTAACTACCAGGCAGTGTGGTGCCCTCCTGG
The DNA here is from genome assembly GCF_905171765.1 of Bufo bufo. Classification (NCBI taxonomy): domain Eukaryota; kingdom Metazoa; phylum Chordata; class Amphibia; order Anura; family Bufonidae; genus Bufo; species Bufo bufo. The sequence continues at coordinate 230,145,350 of NC_053395.1, forward strand.
CTCCCCTATTAACTCATTGGGGGGGTGTTCGCGTTGTGACCCCTACACTGACCCCTGACTCTGCAGCCAGCAAGACCATTAACCCCTCATTTTCAGGCAGATGCCAACAACATACAGTGCAGTTTTTATCATGTACAAATCTATTGGCAGTGCCCAACGACACCCTGTCTGAAGGCACATGGCTCCCATGGGTGCTATCCCCGCTTCAGCAGATACCTGGGACCTCACCGCTGACACATTGTAAAGTGCTTCACATCTCACAAAACAGTCACTGAGCTCATGTTGGGCGAAAGCCGGGCGACCCCGCGGGAAGCTGCAATGGCAGCCATGTTGTCTCGCAGCTTTCTGAGAATATTAAGATCAAAAGGATTTTTAATAACTTGATATCAGATGACGTCCCAAGGATTTTATATATAAGAACTTGCATCTTCCACCCCTCCCCCGTTTTACGTAAATTTGCCTTTTTATGATTGTGATGGGATTGACTTCTTAATACGTTACGCCTGAGCATCATCCTCTTGATAGGCTTGGGGGCAGGAGCCGACTTGTGTGCATCAAACTAAGTTGCAAAAATGCAAACGGACGAAGATTTGCGACATCGTCAGATTAAGGGTTTATGATGCCCTCACGTGAATATCATGGGAAAATTCCCCAGGGATTCGCCCCCTACTGCGGATCTCAGCGTTAACGCTTCATCATGGCCTCTGCGGGGACTGAGGAGATTCTCATAGTCATGGCTGCCTGCAATCTCCAGGGACTGTGTATCTAATCCCATCATGTGCGATACTGTCTGCTGAGCTGTGTATCTAATCCCATCATGTGTGATACTGTCTGCTGAGCTGTGTATCTAATACTATCCTGTGCGATACTGTCTGCTGAGCTGTGCATCTAATCCCATCATGTGTGATACTGTCTGCTGAGCCGTGTATCTAATCCCATCATGTGTGATACTGTCTGCTGAGCCGTGTATCTAATCCCATCATGTGTGATACTGTCTGCTGAGCCGTGTATCTAATCCTACCATGTGTGATACTGTCTGCTGAGCTGTGTATCTAATCCCATCATGTGTGATACTGTCTGCTGAGCTGTGTATCTAATCCTATCCTGTGTGATACTGTCTGCTGAGCTGTGTATCTAATCCTATGTGATACTGTCTGCTGAGCTGAGTATCTAATCCTATCATGTGTGATACTGTCTGCTGAGCTGTGTATCTAATCCTGTCCTGTGTGATACAGTCTGCTGAGCTGTGTATCTAATCCTCTCCTGTGTGATACAGTCTGCTGAGCTGTGTATCTAATACTATCCTGTGCGATACTGTCTGCTGAGCTGTGTATCTAATCCTATCCTGTGTGATACTGTCTGCTGAGCTGTGTATCTAATCCTATCCTGTGTGATACTGTCTGCTGAGCTGTGTATCTAATCCCATCATGTGTGATACTGTCTGCTGAGCTGTGTATCTAATACTATCCTGTGCGATACTGTCTGCTGAGCTGTGTATCTAATCCTATCCTGTGTGATACTGTCTGCTGAGCTGTGTATCTAATCCTATCCTGTGTGATGCTGTCTGCTGAGCTGTGTATCTAATCCTATCATGTGTGATACTGTCTGCAGAGCTGTGTATCTAATCCTATCCCGTGTGATACTGTCTGCTGAGCTGTGTATCTAATCCTATCCTGTGTGATACTGTCTGCTGAGCTGTGTATCTAATCCTATCCTGTGTGATACTGTCTTCTGAGCTGTGTATCTAATCCTATCCTGTGTGATACTGTCTGCTGAGCTGTGTATCTAATCCATTCCTGTGTGATACTGTCTGCGGAGCTGTGTATCTAATCCTATCCTGTGTGATACTGTCTGCTGAGCTGTGTATCTAATACTATCCTGTGCGATACTGTCTGCTGAGCTGTGTATCTAATCCTATCCTGTGTGATGCTGTCTGCTGAGCTGTGTATCTAATCCCATCATGTGTGATACTGTCTGCTGAGCCGTGTATCTAATCCCATCATGTGTGATACTGTCTGCTGAGCCGTGTATCTAATCCCATCATGTGTCATACTGTCTGCTGAGCCGTGTATCTAATCCCATCATGTGCGATACTGTCTGCTGCGCTGTGTATCTAATTCCATCATGTGTGATACTGTCTGCTGAGCCGTGTATCTAATCCCATCATGTGCGATACTGTCTGCTGCGCTGTGTATCTAATCCTATCCTGTGTGATACTGCCTGCTGAGCTGTGTATCTAATCCTATCCTGTGTGATACTGCCTGCTGAGCTGTGTATCTAATCCTATTCTGTGTGATACTGTCTGCTGAGCTATGTATCTAATCCTATCCTGTGTGATACAGTCTGCTGAGCTGTGTATCTAATCCTATCCTGTGTGATACTGTCTGCTGAGCTATGTATCTAATCCTATCCTGTGTGATACAGTCTGCTGATCTGTGTATCTAATCCTATCCTGTGTGATACTGTCTGCTGAGCTGTGTATCTAATCCTATCCTGTGTGATACTGTCTGCTGAGCTGTGTATCTAATCCTATTCTGTGTGATACCATCTGCTGAGCTGTGTATCTAATCCTGTCCTGTGTGATACTGTCTGCTGAGCTGTGTATCTAATCCTATCCTGTGCGATACTGTCTGCTGAGCTGTGTATCTAATCCTATCCTGTGTGATACTGTCTGCTGAGCTGTGTATCTAATCCTGTCCTGTGTGATACTGTCTGCTGAGCTGTGTATCTAATCCTGTCCTGTGTGATACTGTCTGCTGAGCTGTGTATCTAATCCTATCCTGTGTGATACTGTCTGCTGAGCTGTGTATCTAATCCTATCCTGTGTGATACTGTCTGCTGAGCTGTGTATCTAATCCTATCCTGTGTGATACTGTCTGCTGAGCTGTGTATCTAATCCTATCCTGTGTGATACTGTCTGCTGAGCTGTGTATCTAATCCTATCCTGTGTGATACTGTCTGCTGAGCTGTGTATCTAATCCTATCCTGTGTGATACTGTCTGCTGAGTGGACGTACAATACTACACCCCCCATCATGTTCCGTGTACACTATGAATTGCAATCCTCTGATATTTGGATTTGAACTCTCCTGAGTAAAAGCCGAGTGCACAGTATATACAAATATATCATTCCAGTCCTGCAGGTGTGAATGGTGATCTGTGACCACTGGGGGGCGCTGTTCCACCGAGGCTGTATGACAAATGTCACAAGGTGCAGCACTTTCCTCACTGGTGATTTCTTGGAGTTTATAATCTTCTGTCTGTGCTGTAATATATTTCTCTCTCCACGCACTGACTTCCTTCTGAGCTTGTGCTTTTTACATAGCACCACCAACAGGAACAAACAGAGCTGCAGTGTAAAGCATGGTGGATGGACAGAGCAGGAGCCTGAGCATATCAAGAGACAGGAGCGGGATTTCAGTCTATCCCAGACCCCCCCCCCCCCCTCCCCCCCACAAAAAAAGATAAATACAGATAAACTGGAGGCACAAAGCTGTACCCTTCTTAAGCAGAGCTGCAGTATAAAGCATGATGAAAGGACACAGCAGGAACCCAGACTTCTGCTAAAATGGCAGAGCAGCTCTCAGTTCTGCTAGACAGAGTGGTGCAGAGTTTGTAACGGGGTTGGGGGCAATGGCGTACCCTGGCCAGTGGGGTAGGGGCTCAATATTTTGTAGGGTATGTCTCTACCAGGTACTGGCATAACTATAGGGGTCGCAGCGGTCACGGTTGCGACCGGGCCCCTAAGCCAGGTACTGGTACTGTACTTTTCCCTTTATAAGATGCAGTGCAGGAGAGGTAAGTGACTTTATTATTTTACAGTCTGATCTGAGGTCTGATATGGAGGTCTAATGGGGGGTTTGGAGAGGTCTCACTGGGGGTCTGGAGTGGTCTATGGGGGGTCTGGAGGTTTGACTGGGGGGGTATGGAAGTCTGACTGGGGGTCTGAAGTGGTCTAATGGGGGGGTCTGGAGGTCTGACTGGGGGGTCTGGAGAGGTCTGACTGGGGGGTCTGGAGAGGTCTCACTGGGGGTCTGGAGAGGTCTAATGGGGGTCTGGAGTGGTCTATGGGGGGTCTGGAGGTTTGACTGGGGGGGGTATGGAAGTCTGACTGGGGGTCTGAAGTGGTCTAATGGGGGGGTCTGGAGGTCTGACTGGGGGGTCTGGAGGTCTGACAGGGGGGTCTGGAGAGGTCTGACTGGGGGGTCTGGAGAGGTCTGACTGGGGTCTGGAGGTCTAATGGGGGTTTGATTGGGGGTCTAGAGGTCTAATGAGGGTCTGATTGGGGGTCTGGAGGTCTAGTGGGAGTCTGGAGGTCTAATGGGGGTCTTTTCTGAGGTCTGATATTGGGTCGGGGTCTTACATGCAGGTCTTCTAGGGGTCTGATATGTGGTCTAAAACTGGGGTCTTATATGGGGTATGACATAGAGGTCTAAAGGGGGTTTGGTCTGAGATGGGGGGATCTTATTTAGGGTTTTATTTGGGGGTCTGATCTGAAAGGAAGGGGGGATTTTTTTTGTACTAGCGCACAATATAAAGGGGTGTTTTTGTACTGACGCACTATCTGTGTGGTACCAGTATTTTCAGGGGGACTGTTTCTGCAGGAAAGTATTGGGGAGCTCAGCGGACACAGTATTAGGGGGGGGGGGGGGCAGGATGGGGTGTTGAGAAGGTGGGAGGATGATGGAAAAGTAAGATGTCTGTTTGTTTAACTCTGCAGAGACGAGGCGCGGCTGAAAGAAGTCACCATGGCGGTCTGGTCTGAGAGGAGAAGAAGAGGAAAGAGAATATCTACAGTTGTGTTCAAAATAATAGCAGTGTGTTTAGAAAAGTGAACAAAGCTCAGAATCCTTCTAATAGGTTTTATCTCCATCCACACAGATGCACTGGGAACACTACACCTTCTATTCCAAATCAAAACATGAAGAAAAATATATCACATTTGTGTTGTTCCTCTAAAACATTTGAAGAAAAGTGAATATTAGACTGTTCAAAAAAATAGCAGTGTTTGTCTTCTTCTTTACAAACTCAAACATTCACTCTATAAACTGAGAAATGTCTGTAGATTTTCTTCCCTCTGAATCCCGTCACTAATAGTCAGTTGTATAACCGCTGTCTCTGAGAACGGCTGGACGTCTGTGCTGCTCGGAGTCACCACCTTCTTCCCCTGTGACCAGGTTCTCCAGCCCAGGAGGATCGGACCACAGTCCACAGTTCTTCTCTATTTCTTGGTTTTGCCTCAGAAAGTGCATTTTTGATGTCGCCCACAAGTTTTCTATTGGATTAAGACCCGGGGATTGGGCCGGCCGCTCCATAACGTCAGTCTTGTTGGTCTGGAGCCAAGATGTTGCCCGTTTACTGGTGTGTTTGGGGTCGTTGTCTTGTTGGAACACCCATTTCAAGGGCATCTCCTCTTCAGCATAAGGCAGCACGACCTCTTCCAGTCTTCTGATGGATTCAGACTGATCCGTGATCCCTGATCTGTGATAAATGGGCCCAACACCGTAGTCTGAGACACATCCCCATATCATGATGCTTGTCCACCATGCTTCCCTGTCTTCACAGTGTACTGGGGCTGAATTCAGTGTTTGGGGGTCGTCTGACAAACTGTCTCCGGCCACTAGACCCAAAAAGAACAATCTTACTTCCATCAGTCCACAGAATGTCTCTTCAGGCCGGTCAATGTGTCTTTGGCAGATTGTAAGCTCTTCAGCACACGTCTTGTTTCCAGCAGCCGGACTTTGCGGGGGCTTCTTGCAGATCGCTCGGCTTCACATCGGCGTCTTCTCCTTGTAACAGGACTCACAGGGAACTTTACACCTTCTGTGATCTTCCTGGAGATGATTGTTGGCCGAGTCCTTGCCATTTTGGCTATTCTTCTATCCATTCGAATGGTAGTTTTTCGCTTTCTTCCACGTCTTTCAGGTTTTGGTTGCCATTTTAAAGCATTTGCGATCATTTTAGCTGAGCAGCCGATCATTTTCTGCACTTCTTTATATGTTTTCCCCTCTCCAATCAACTTTTTAATCAAGGCACACTGTTCTTCTGAACAATGTCTGGAACGACCCATTTTCCTCATAATTTCAGAGAGAAATGCACTGTAACAGGCAGGTACATTTGCTGCCTTCCTTCCTTTTAAATAAGGGAAATAATTGCCACCTGTTTATAAAATGAATGACCTCACTCATTGAACTCCACGCTGCTATTATTTTGAACATGCCACTTTCAATAAGTGATTGAATTACACAGAATCAGCAGCATGCGGGTGCTGACTGTTGGGTTTCTATTACTCTACTACACCTGCTAGTAAATTATCTGCCATGTAGAAATATCATTTCTACCAAAAACAGTGATTGATCAGGTTAGTGACTGCTATTATTTTGAACACAACTGTACATCAGAGAAGAGAAGTCACTGGATGTAAGAGGTACATATGTGGCGCTGTACGACCCTGTATGTTCTGTAGCGCTTTATGTAATGTTTTCCAAGTATGTCTTTAAAGGGGTTGTCCGCTTTTTTTTGTATGAGTGCCGCCTTCTCTGCTCTGTTTACTTGCTCATCACTGCAAATGCAATGGCGAGCAGGTGAACAGAGCAGAGAAAGCAGCTCTCATATGAGCGCTGCCCTCTCTTCAAATAGCTGATTGTTGGAGGGGCCGGAGGACCCCGGCTGATCTGATATTGATGACCTATCCTGAGGATAGGTCATCAGTAGTAAAAAGAGGACAACCCCTTTAATAGTAGGACTGGAGGGAAGGGGGGGACATTTCAATATTTGCCTTGGGCAGCAGAAAAGCTAGGTGCATGAGCGCTAAGTGAATGGGGAGGGGGGGCCCAAGCTGAACTCTTACACCGGGGCCCATGAGCCTTTAGCTACGCCCCTGCTACCAGGTTTGCACATCTAGAGGCTGATACTTTTGCCCATTCTTCTTTGCAGAAGAGCTTGCGCTCAGTCAGATCGGATAGAGAGCGTCTGTGAACGTCAATTTTCAAGTCTTGCCACAGAGTCTGAATGGGATTTAGGTCTGGACTGTGACTGGGCTGTTCTAACACATGAAGATGCTTTCATCTAAACCGCCCCATAGTAGCGCTGGCTGGATGTTGGGCGTTGTTGTCCTGCTGGAAGGTGAACCTTCTCCCAGTCCCAAGTCTTTTGCAGCCTCTCCCAGGTTTTCCTCCAGGATTGCCCTGTGTTTAGCTTCATCCATCTTCCCATCATCTCTGACCAGCTTTCCTGTACCTGCTGAAGAAAAGCCTCCCCCAGCATGTGTCACGGTGGGGATGGTGTGTTCAGGGTGATGTGCAGAGTTAGTTTTCTTCTTGCCACTCTTCCATAAAGGGCAGATTTGTGGAGTACAGCACTAATGGTTGTCCTGTGGACAGATTCTCCCACCTGAGCTGTGGATCTCTGCAGATCCTCCACAGTGACTGTGGGCCTCTTGGCTGCTTCTCTAATTAGTGCTCTCCTAGCCTGGGCGGTCAGTTTAAGTGGACGGACATGAGGAATCATTTCACATCATGAGGACAACCCGATGCATGTGCGTCACTTACCTGGTGAATAAATGGCACCAGGTGCCCTATGGGAAGACGTCAGCTTGGTCTGAGGTACCACGTTACATCATGTGGACGACTGGGTGTGGGTACGTCACTTACCTGGGGACGAGATGGCACCAGGTACACTATAGGAAGAAGGCACCTTGTCTGAGAAATCACATTACAATGTGTGGACGGCCGGGTGCATGTGTGTCACTTACCTGGTGAAGAAATGGCACCAGGTGCCCTATGGGAAGACATCAGCTTGGTCTGAGGTACCACGTTACATCATGTGGACGACTGGGTGTGGGTACGTCACTTACCTGGGGACGAGATGGCACCAGGTACACTATAGGAAGAAGGCACCTTGTCTGAGAAATCACATTACAATGTGTGGACGGCCGGGTGCATGTGTGTCACTTACCTGGGGCAGAGATGGCACCAGGTGCCCTATGGGAAGACGTCAGCTTGTCTGAGAAATCACATTACAATGTGTGGACGGCCGGGTGCATGTGTGTCACTTACCTGGGGACGAGATGGCACCAGGTGCACTATGGGAAGAAGGCACCTTGTCTGAGAAATCACATTACAATGTGTGGATGGCCGGGTGCATGTGTGTCACTTACCTGGGGCAGAGATGGCACCAGATGCACTATGGGAAGAAGACACCTTGTCTGAGGAATCACATTACAATGTGTGGACGGCCGGGTGCATGTGTGTCACTTACCTGGGGCAGAGATGGCACCAGATGCACTATGGGAAGAAGACACCTTGTCTGAGGAATCACATTACAATTTGTGGACGGCCGGGTGCATGTGTGTCACTTACCTGGGGCAGAGATGGCACCATGTGCCCTATGGGAAGAAGACAAGCTGGCGAAGGAAGTGTGCTGATCTGGGTCATTTTTCTGCTGAAAACCTTGAGTCCTAGCATCATGTGGATGTAACACAATCCACCTACCTACATTGTACACATGCACCCCCTTCATGGCAGCAATGCCCCCTAATGTCAGTGCCATCTTTCAGCAGGATAATGCATCGGCCACAAACTGTCTGAAGAACATGACAAAGAGATGAAGGTGGTGACTTGTCTCCAAATTCCCAGATCTGAATCCAGGTGTCATTTGTGGGATCCTTGGAGTCCATACTCAGCAACTTACAGGATCAGGTACAAGAGGCCACCTGAGAGGTCAAGAGGTGTCCAGGCCACGATGGTTCAGAGTGGAGGAGACGCACAATATTAGGCAGGGGGTGCTAAATGGGTATTCTCGTCTGAGACATTTATGGCATAGTGATAGGACATACCACAACTCCTGGTTCAGGCTAGAGATGAGCATATCGATTCTTCCAACTCAGAACTTGTTCCAAATTTCTCGTGATATATTTCAGATAAATGAGAGGGAGAGAGTATTATTTCTCATTATGGAGAGGACCTAGTATGCATGAGGAGAAAAAGTATGGGCTTCTAGGAAAAATATATGCAAATTAGCATTTCTCACTTCTGCTGGAATCAGACAGGCTTAGCTTTCTATTTCTTTTGGAAGGAAAGCTAATTTGAATATCTTTCCCATATACCCAAATATATGCAAATTAGCTTTCCTTCCAAAAGGAAAATAAAACTAAGCCTGTCTAATGCCAGCTGAAAGGGGTCGTCTCACTTCAGTAAGTTGCATTTATCATGTAGAGAAAGTTAATACAAGGCACTTACTAATGTATTGTTATTATCGATATTGATTCATTTGCTGGCTGGATTCATTTTTCCAGCGGATTATACACTGCTCGTTTCCATGGTTACAGACCACCCTTCAATCCATCAGTGGTGGTCGTGCTTGCACACTATAGGAAAAAGCATCAGCCTCTCTGGTGGCCGGGACCATGGGAGCGCACATAGGCTAGTGCTTTATCCTACAGTGTGCAAGCACGACCACCACTGATGGATTGCAGGGTGGTCTGTAACCATGGAAACGAGCAGTGTATAATGTGATAGAAAAATGAATCCAGCCAGCAAAGGAAGCACTATGGATAATAACAATACATTAGTAAGTGAGACAACCCCTTTAAGTAATGGCTATTTGCACATATTTTTCCCCAGAAGCTCAAAACAGCGGTGCCTGGCCTACAGTACTCCTCACACATCCCAGGCGCTCTCCATAATGAGAAATAGGTCTCTTTTTCTCTCTCTTAAATCTGAGTCCTTGAAGACCAGAGAGTGTTATATATCAATTTTCAGGGAAATTGGAGTATATTTGATTCTGGTAAAAGTGACCCAAACCGTTTTTTTAAATAAATTCACAGAATTTTACACAAAACAAATGTTAAGAAGCTTGGCCATCTCTAATACAGACCCACTGCTATCTGCAGAAGAGGGCCCTGAAGTGAACAGAGAGCAAGCTGTGCCGATCACCACTATGGGACATCTGAAAACAGCTCCGTACTGGCTCGGTATGTGCGGTATGTTCTCTGTTCACTTCACGGCCCCATTCTAGAGAAAGGCGTGGGTCCCTCAGTAGGACCTAACAGACAATTAGGACATATCCTATCGATATACCTTAAATGTCCCAGATGGGAATACCCCTTTAATGTTAAAGGGAACCTGTCGTCAACTGAGAAGAGTCCTGGTTATTCATGAAGTCCCGCTCTCCTTGCCCACCTGCTGATGACTGACCGGCTTCTACATAGTTTTCTCCCTTTCTCTCTAGGAGAGAACTGCCAATCATCAGCAGATGGGCGAGAGAGCAGGAGGTTATAATCACCAGGACTCTTCTCAGGTAGATAGGACTCTTTTCCAGGCCTGGGCTGCAATGATTAAGATGCTGGTTCTCGGCAACCACTTACTTTTAGCTCATGAGTGACACTCCGCTGACATCAGCCCTCAGTACGGTCAGCATAAAGAAGATGACAGGTTCCCTTTAAGACTGATTGGTGTATACAGACATTCTGGTGAATAAAGCCTAATATTATTTTACGCCTTGGATGTGCCGTGGAATTTTTCCTATTATATAATGTATGTACATATGTATGTACACAGCCGCACTGCACAGCCTGACATTGAGCACATCTGCCTGTCTGGGGTTCTGACCTGTGCTTTATCTGTAATGACAATGGGTGTAACAAGACATCAGAACTGGTCGGGCCGGTTCTGTCACATCAGCGTCACGTGTACAGCAGTGTGTAATGACACAGTCCTGGTCGGATCCCTTAAGAAATGTGCAAACACAATAACCTGCGGCAGCCCCCATACCTGCCCCCTCCGCTCCAGTAATCCATTAATACTGCTCAGCACAAGTGTAATAATAAGGGTATAGTCTCCGCACATCTGCTTCTTATATAATATTCTGCCATTACAAGGCAGGCGGCTGCTGGGGTGGTACATTCATGTAATAGGGGCGCTGGTTACCCCTCCGTACCCCTCTCCCCAGTTTACAATTTAACAAACAATTCTGTCCACATCCACTGAAGCACTGTGACGCCCATCAGGGCTCGTCACCTATAATCAAGTTACCCCCATTAAGACCTTTGTATTTTAGGTGTGAATAGTATCCAGATATCACAGCTCTGGACCCTCCAGCCCAACGGCCCACTGACTGGTGACACATGGAAGGTGAAAAGTGGTGATCCAAGATGGACAATGTTTTTTATCAGTCTATAGTCATGACCTAGGTCGGGTGAATGGCCGGACAACCCTCGAGGGTTGGCAGCTTTAAGACCACACAGCTGGTGACGTAGCCCTTCCAACCCATATATGCCCAATCCGAGACCTCGGGAATCAAACATTCCTGGCATAGTAATGGTAAAGATGAACACAAGGTTCTCTGCAGGCACACAAATACCAGAAGAGCATATGCCGGGAACAGTGGACGATTAAGTAAACCATAGGACTGGACTGTTCCCAAATCTTGACCCCTACCCTTAGCTTCACCACTGCTGCCCGGCCAAGCTGTGTCTATAGACATCACCATATTTCTGTGCTAGCATTGACAACCAGGTGATGTCTCCTCTAATGTAGATGTTCTCTTTCCTTTTCTTCTCCATCTGGCACAGGCCGCCATGACAACTTCTCCTGACCACAACAGAGTTTGTTGCTGAGACATCTTTGGCACCTCACCACCCTCCAAAATAAACACCTACCTAAGCATATAAAAGACCCAGACAAATAAACAAAACTATTGCTGGCCTCAGACCAGACCTTACAAAACAAAGACCCCAGAACAGACCTGTAAATAAATGCAGACCCTCCAACCAGATCGTATAAATATAGACCCAGAACAGACCCCTAAATAAAGACCAGATGTAAATGTGAGTCTGTGAGCCAAACACATCAGCAGCAGAAATCTCTCTTTTGATACAATGTATCAGTGCAGGTGAAACGTGTCAGTCTGCGTTAGCTCACAGAGGATTTCCCAGATAATTGTAACTAGAGTGCCAGTTTTAAGACTCTGCATAAAGAATTTTCCATTCAACGACAGCAAGCAGAGATCTTGAAAATGGGAAGGAATGGAGACACAAAGTGTACTAGAAGAGGTGTGTGGCAGCCTGCTGACCTCTGTGAAGGAATCTGGTGTAATAGTATGTTTACTCTGGGGAGAGGGCGGTGTTGGTGACCCTGTACCACAGGGTGTAGTTGTGCTGATTACACAGCCTTAAAGAAGCTTCGTTCATTTTCCAGAAGTGACAGCTAATCCAAAATAAACGAAAGCTGCGTGTTTTCCATCCACCAGCCGGGGCTGAAGACAGGAGCAGAAGACAATGCAGCTGCCCCAGGGTCACTATGGCTGGGTAATTAGAGCTCAGGCCTGGACTCCTGGCACTCAATGCAAAGAGGAAAATCACCAATAATAAAAAAAAAACTAATGGTCCGAACACAGGAGCAGCGGACACCACAGAATATCTGACAAAGCATCTAGTACTTCTCTTCAGTGATGGGAGGACCAGATGTTACTGGACATCCAACATCTGTCTGCTACTCTGGATCCCAGATTAAGGGTCCATTCACACGTCTGAAACTTGGGTACGATCCGTTCTGCAAGATTGCGAAACGGGTGCGGACCCATTCATTTTCGATGAAGTCGGAACGAATCTGCACTTCCGGATCTGCACTTCCGGATCCGCACTTCTGGATCCGCAATTCCGTTCCCGAAAAAAAAAATAGAACATGTCCTATTCTTGTCCGCAACTGCAGACAAGAAAAGGCATTTTCTATTATAGTGCCAGAACGCACTTTGCCGGTGTCCGTGTTTTGCGGATGCGCAATTTGCGAACCGCAAAACACCTACGGACGTCTGAATGGACCCTAATGGAATTTTTTTTGTTAAAGAAAAATTCCAGAGCATTAATACCTCACCGATAATCCTAAAATACACAACAAAGACGTTTGGTCAATCCTGGTATATTCTTAACATCATCATCCATGAAAAAGCACATATTTTACGTTATCATTACACTGAGAGATTATCTCTTCACTGCTCAACATCGCCTCCTACTGAGTAATACTGTATATACTATATAGGCTGCCAGGAGGATGTAGATAATGGAAGTGACAACTACTATCAGGGCACATTTCTACTTCAATACAGGGTGAAATACTATAATACTCCTCCTAAGTACAAGAATATTACTACTATAATACTCCTCCTATGTACAAGAATATAACTACTATAATACTGCTCCTATGTACAAGAATATAACTACTATAATACTGCTCCTATGTACAAGAATATAACTACTATAATACTGCTCCTATGTACAAGAATATAACTACTATAATAATGCTCCTATGTATAAGAATATAACTACTATAATACTGCTCCTATGTACAAGAATATAACTACTATAATACTGCTCCCATGTACAAGAATATAACTACTATAATACTCCTCCTAAGTACAAGAACATAACTACTATAATACTGCTCCTATGTACAAGAATATAACTACTATAATACTGCTCCTATGTACAGGAATATAACTACTATAATACTGCTCCTATGTACAGGAATATAACTACTATAATACTGCTCCTATGTACAAGAATATAACTACTATAATACTGCTCCTATGTACAAGAATATAACTACTATAATACTGCATCCTATGTACAAGAATATAACTACTATAATACTGCTCCTATGTACAGGAATATAACTACTATAATACTGCTCCTATGTACAAGAATATAACTACTATAATACTGCTCCTATGTACAAGAATATTACTACTATAATACTGCTCCTATGTATAAGAATATAACTTCTATAATACTGCCTCCTATGTACAAGAATATAACTACTATAATACTGCCTCCTATGTACAGGAATATAACTACTATAATACTCCTCCTAAGTACAAGATTATAACTACTGCAATACTGTTCCTATGTACAAAAATATAACTACTATAATACTGCTCCTATGTACAAGTATATAACTACTATAATACTGCCTCCTATGTACAGGAATATAACTACTATAATACTGCTCCTATGTACAAGAATGTAACTACTATAATACTGCTCTTATGTACAAGAATATTACTACTATAATACTGCTCCTATGTATAAGAATATAACTTCTATAATACTGCCTCCTATGTACAAGAATATAACTACTATAATACTGCTCCTATGTACAAGAATATAACTACTATAATACTGCTCCTATGTACAAGAATATAACTACTATAATACTGCTCCTATGTACAAGAATATAACTACTATAATACTGCCTCCTATATACAAGAATATAACTACTATAATACTGCTCCTATGTACAAGAATATAACTACTATAATACTGCCTCCTATATACAAGAATATAACTACTATAATACTGCACCTATGTACAAGAATATAACTACTATAATACTGCTCCTATGTACAAGAATATAACTACTATAATACTGCTCCTATGTACAAGAATATAACTACTATAATACTGCTCCTATGTACAAGAATATAACTACTATAATACTGCGCCTATGTACAAGAATATAACTACTATAATACTGCGCCTATGTACAAGAATATAACTACTATAATACTGCCTGCTATGTACAAGAATATAACTACTATAATACTGCTCCTATGTACAAGAATATAACTACTACAATACTGCTCCTATGTACAAGAATATAACTACTATAATACTGCTCCTATGTACAAGAATATAACTACTATAATACTGCCTCCTATGTACAAGAATATAACTACTATAATACTCCTCCTAAGTACAAGATTATAACTACTATAATACTGTTCCTATGTACAAAAATATAACTACTATAATACTGCTCCTATGTACAAGAATATAACTACTATAATACTGCTCCTATGTACAAGAATATAACTACTATAATACTGCTCCTATGTACAAGAATATAACTACTATAATACTGCGCCTATGTACAAGAATATAACTACTATAATACTGCGCCTATGTACAAGAATATAACTACTATAATACTGCCTGCTATGTACAAGAATATAACTACTATAATACTGCTCCTATGTACAAGAATATAACTACTACAATACTGCTCCTATGTACAAGAATATAACTACTATAATACTGCTCCTATGTACAAGAATATAACTACTATAATACTGCCTCCTATGTACAAGAATATAACTACTATAATACTGCTCCTAAGTACAAGATTATAACTACTATAATACTGTTCCTATGTACAAAAATATAACTACTATAATACTGCTCCTATGTACAAGAATATAACTACTATAATACTGCCTCCTATGTACAAGAATATAACTACTATAATACTGCTCCTATGTATAAGAATATAACTTCTATAATACTGCCTCCTATGTACAAGAATATAACTACTATAATACTGCCTCCTATGTACAGGAATATAACTACTATAATACTCCTCCTAAGTACAAGAATATAACTACTATAATACTGCTCCTATGTACAAGAATATAACTACTATAATACTACTCCTATGTACAAGAATATAACTACTATAATACTGCACCTATGTACAAGAATATAACTACTATAATACTGCTCCTATGTACAAGAATATAACTACTATAATACTGCTCCTATGTACAAGAATATAACAACTATAATACTGCTCCTATGTACAAGAATATAACTACTATAATACTGCCTCCTATATACAAGAATATAACTACTATAATACTGCTCCTATGTACAAGAATATAACTACTATAATACTGCCTCCTATATACAAGAATATAACTACTATAATACTGCACCTATGTACAAGAATATAACTACTATAATACTGCTCCTATGTACAAGAATATAACTACTATAATACTGCTCCTATGTACAAGAATATAACTACTATAATACTGCTCCTATGTACAAGAATATAACTACTATAATACTGCGCCTATGTACAAGAATATAACTACTATAATACTGCGCCTATGTACAAGAATATAACTACTATAATACTGCCTGCTATGTACAAGAATATAACTACTATAATACTGCTCCTATGTACAAGAATATAACTACTACAATACTGCTCCTATGTACAAGAATATAACTACTATAATACTGCTCCTATGTACAAGAATATAACTACTATAATACTGCCTCCTATGTACAAGAATATAACTACTATAATACTGCCTCCTATGTACAAGAATATAACTACTATAATACTGCTCCTATGTACAAGAATATAACTACTATAATACTGCCTCCAATGTACAAGAATATAACTACTATAATACTGCTCCTATGTACAAGAATATAACTACTATAATACTACTCCTATGTACAAGAATATAACTACTATAATACTGCTCCTATGTACAAGAATATAACTACTATAATACTGCTCCTATGTACAAGAATATAACTACTATAATACTGCTCCTATGTACAAGAATATAACTACTATAATACTGCTCCTATGTACAAGAATATAACTACTATAATACTGCTCCTATGTACAAGAATATAACTACTATAATACTGCTCCTATGTACAAGAATATAACTACTATAATACTGCCTGCTATGTACAAGAATATAACTACTATAATACTGCCTCCTATGTACAGGAATATAACTACTATAATACTGCCTCCTATGTACAAGAATATATCTACTATAATACTGCCTCCTATGTACAGGAATATAACTACTATAATACTGCCTCCTATGTACAAGAATATAACTACTATAATACTGCTCCTATGTACAAGAATATATCTACTATAATACTGCCTCCTATGTACAGGAATATAACTACTATAATACTGCTCCTATGTACAAGAATATAACTACTATAATATTGCCTCCTATGTACAAGAATATAACTACTATAATACTGCCTCCTATGTACAAGAATATAACTACTATAATACTGCTCCTATGTACAAGGATATAACTACTATAATACTGCTCCTATGTACAAGAATATAACTGCTATAATACTGCTCCTATGTACAAGAATATAACTACTATAATACTGCCTGCTATGTACAAGAATATAACTACTATAATACTGCTCCTATGTACAAGAATATAACTACTACAATACTGCTCCTATGTACAAGAATATAACTACTATAATACTGCTCCTATGTACAAGAATATAACTACTACAATACTGCCTCCTATGTACAAGAATATAACTACTATAATACTGCTCCTATGTACAAGAATATAACTACTGTAATACTGCTCCTACGTACAAGAATATAACTACTATAATACTGCTCCTATGTACAAGAATATAACTACTATAATACTGCTCCTATGTACAAGAATATAACTACTATAGTACTGCTCCTATGTACAAGAATATAACTACTATAATACTGCTCCTATGTACAAGAATATAACTACTATAATACTGCCTCCTATGTACAAGGATATAACTACTATAATACTGCACCCTATGTACAAGAATATAACTACTATAATACTGCATCCTATGTACAAGAATATAACTACTATAGTACTGCTCCTATGTACAAGAATATAACTACTATAATACTGCCTCCTATGTACAAGAATATAACTACTATAATACTGCCTCCTATATACAAGAATATAACTACTATAATACTGCCTCCTATACAAGAATATCACTACTATAATACTGCTCCTATGTACAAGAATATAACTACTATAATACTGCCTCCTATGTACAAGAATATAACTACTATAATACAGCCTCCTATGTACAAGAATATAACTACTATAATACTGCACCTATGTACAAGAATATAACTACTATAATACTGCCTCCTGTGTACAAGAATATAACTACTATAATACTGCTCCTATGTACAAGAATATAACTACTATAATACTGCCTCCTATGTACAAGAATATAACTACTATAATACTGCTCCTATGTACAAGAATATAACTGCTATAATACTGCCTTCTATGTACAAGAATATAACTGCTATAATACTGCTACAGGTAGAGAGGTGTGGGCAGCACAGCTGTCTGTATGGTGCGGTCGGAGTGCCAGCGGCTGAGGAGACGATCCACCTCCAACGATATATAAGTTGAAAAATCCACAGCACATCCAAGTTGTAAAAAGTAAAAGACGGCTTTATTCACCAGACACGCGACGTTTCGATCCACTCAATGGGATCTTTTTCAAGCAGTGACAAAAGTGGGCAGTGCATAGTGCATATTTATGCGGTTTAAACATGATTAATCAATTAACAAATCAAGTGCATTTATCACATATAATACAAAAAATAACAAGAAAAATAATGTTATCGCTTGTTTTAAATCAATCAGACTCAGCATTTCATTAACGTGTATTACAATGGCATTATTCCTTTTTATACAATACATTTTAGCCATCGAAAATATAGCATAATACATTAATTGTGAAAATAGTGGATACAGGTGTAAGTCTTTACAATAGCTTAATAATCTAAAGTGCACAGGTGTACCTTCAGTTGGAGATGACAAGGATCACGGGGGTACATAGTGAAGTCACAACACATGGATCTCGGCGTATCAGACAATGCAATGCGCATGTCAAAGGACCTTTCAGAATAGTTTAGTCACGTGATCGCGCGTACACCGGTCACGTAGTGCGCATGTCCAAGGACCTTGGAACTTGTGATCGCACCACGTGATCTCGCACCCGATCACGTGATCAGAGATATCACGTCACAAGAAAGGGAGGGGATGCTGATGTTCCATACTATGTATCATGTAGGGACAGCTGATCATATGTCCAGTCATGTGGTCAAATGTATGATCACCTCATCATAAAGAGATGTTAACATGTAAAGGAATACAGCTAAATTATACAGTAATCGTAATGGTGTCTGCATCTCGGCATATGAAGATCCTGTCTGCATCCGCATACATTGGACATCGTATGTCAGTATTGGCCGCATTTCTCCGGCCCCGATTTAGGAGGTGTATATATATGGGTCACTGGCTGATCAGGGGATTATAAGGCAACATCTTAAACGGAAGTACCGATATTATGAGAAAAGCAAAGAAAAGGTGTATAGTGAGCGGTAGTACCGCCAGAGCCCAATTCGAGTTGTCAATTCAAAGTGGTCATTCTAGAGCCTCCCAGTCATATCGAGGAACACAACCAATGTGGCCCGGTTGTCACCGTATAGCCCAAGGTTGAAGTAGCCCCCTGTTCATAGGATTCCATTCCTGGAAATCCGATGTAACAGCCCGGGGTCATCCTCTAGGCTGGGGGGCAGTCACAAGAAAACACCCATGAGAAAAATCCTCGTGTCGCCTATCCCTCTGATACCAGTGACTCCAAAAACAACCACCATAATCGGCCAGAGAATGTAGGTCATATTCTGAACATCATCGGTCACCCACTGTAATGCTACGCATGACAATAATCATAAGCCAGGTGCAAAAAAGATATATTGTAATGCTCAAGGACTACCAATTATTAAATGTATATAAAGAAAAAAGAGTAGAACTTTGTGGTATGACTAATCCGGGTCCCATAATGATCCAATTGGTTGGCCCTGCACCGTTCTCCCCTGGCACAAAGCAGATCCACTGTCACCATCCCCTGAAGACAATAAAAACAATAGAATTACCTTGTTAGTTCAACAAGGGGCACTACCACAGATAACTTCAAAACTGAAGCAGGCGAGCAGAGTCCAAACATGACCACTCAGGACAAAAGCCAGGGCCTATAGTCCACGTTCAACCCTTGGGGTCTCAGGGTATTTAGTCTGGCGATCCATCGGATCTCACATTTCTTTAGTAGACTATGTCTATTACCACCTTGTCGGGGAGTAGGAATGTGATCAATGAGCATAAATTTGAGGTCACTTTCTTTGTGGCCCATGTCAGTGAAATGTTTTGGAATTGGGAGATCCATACGTTTTTTGCGAATGGTATACCGATGTTGGTTGATTCGGCATTTAAACTCCAGTGAGGTTTCCCCCACGTATAGTAACTGACATGGGCACCAGAGAATGTATACAACGAATGAGGATTCGCATGTTAAATAATGTTTAATTTGATATTTTTTCTGTGTCGAGGGATGCAGAAAGAAACTGCCTTTTTGCATATAGCGACAATTAATACAATTTAAACACGGAAAACTTCCCAATTTAGGGCAACGTAAAAAGGTCTGTCCAGATTCTTTCTGTGGGCCTATGTCAGTGTGTATAATTTTATCTTTGAGATTCCTGGCCCTCTTGTATGACATGAGGGGAGGAAGAAGAAATTCTTCAATTCCCCCATGTCCACTTTTAAGTACCGGCCAGTGTTTTAATATGATTCGTCTAACCTGTGTACTATCTTCAGTGTACGTTGTAACTAGAGGAATTCTCTTGATTTGTTTGTTGTTATTCTTCTCCTTCTTTTTGAGAAGTTCATCACGTGTTTTCTCTTGTGTCGTAATGAGATGTTCATTTAATAAAGATAGAGGATAGTTTCTATCCACAAAGGCCTGTGTCATGCGTTTGAGGGTATCCGGTAATTCATCATTATTGCTCACAACGCGTTTAGCGCGGTAGAACTGACTTAAAGGCAGTGATTTCACCATAGCTCTTGGATGTGCACTGTTGTAACTCAACAGGGTATTGCGATCGGTGGGCTTGGAATACAAGCCCGTCGATAGCACGCCCTCCTTGATGGTCACAACAGTGTCCAAAAAATGAATCTGTTCACTTGAATGTTCCAATGTGAATTTAATATCTATGTCAACCGTATTCAAAAAATGAAAAAACTCAATAAGTGCACTCTCTGTCCCAGTCCAAATCAAAAAAAATGCTATGTACAAGAATATAACTACTATAATACTGCCTCCTATGTACAAGAATATATCTACTATAATACTGCCTCCTATGTACAGGAATATAACTACTATAATACTGCCTCCTATGTACAAGAATATAACTACTATAATACTGCTCCTATGTACAAGAATATATCTACTATAATACTGCCTTCTATGTACAGGAATATAACTACTATAATACTGCTCCTATGTACAAGAATATAACTACTATAATATTGCCTCCTATGTACAAGAATATAACTACTATAATACTGCCTCCTATGTACAAGAATATAACTACTATAATACTGCTCCTATGTACAAGGATATAACTACTATAATACTGCTCCTATGTACAAGACTATCACTACTATAATACTGCTCCTATGTACAAGAATATCACTACTATAATACTGCTCCTATGTACAAGAATATAACTACTATAATACTGCTCCTATGTACAAGAATATAACTACTATAATACTGCTCCTATGTACAAGAATATCACTACTATAATACTGCTCCTATGTACAAGAATATAACTACTATAATACTGCTCCTATGTACAAGAATATTACTACTATAATACTGCTTCTATGTATAAGAATATAACTGCTATAGTACTGCTCCTATGTACAAGAATATAACTACTATAATACTGCTCCTATGTACAAGAATATAACTACTATAATACTGCCTCCTATGTACAAGAATATAACTACTATAATACTGCTCCTATGTACAAGGATATAACTACTATAATACTGCTCCTATGTACAAGAATATAACTGCTATAATACTGCTCCTATGTACAAGAATATAACTACTATAATACTGCCTGCTATGTACAAGAATATAACTACTATAATACTGCTCCTATGTACAAGAATATAACTACTACAATACTGCTCCTATGTACAAGAATATAACTACTATAATACTGCTCCTATGTACAAGAATATAACTACTACAATACTGCCTCCTATGTACAAGAATATAACTACTATAATACTGCTCCTATGTACAAGAATATAACTACTGTAATACTGCTCCTACGTACAAGAATATAACTACTATAATACTGCTCCTATGTACAAGAATATAACTACTATAATACTGCTCCTATGTACAAGAATATAACTACTATAATACTGCTCCTATGTACAAGAATATAACTACTATAATACTGCCTCCTATGTACAAGGATATAACTACTATAATACTGCACCCTATGTACAAGAATATAACTACTATAATACTGCATCCTATGTACAAGAATATAACTACTATAGTACTGCTCCTATGTACAAGAATATAACTACTATAATACTGCCTCCTATGTACAAGAATATAACTACTATAATACTGCCTCCTATATACAAGAATATAACTACTATAATACTGCCTCCTATACAAGAATATCACTACTATAATACTGCTCCTATGTACAAGAATATAACTACTATAATACTGCCTCCTATGTACAAGAATATAACTACTATAATACAGCCTCCTATGTACAAGAATATAACTACTATAATACTGCACCTATGTACAAGAATATAACTACTATAATACTGCCTCCTGTGTACAAGAATATAACTACTATAATACTGCTCCTATGTACAAGAATATAACTACTATAATACTGCCTCCTATGTACAAGAATATAACTACTATAATACTGCTCCTATGTACAAGAATATAACTGCTATAATACTGCCTTCTATGTACAAGAATATAACTGCTATAATACTGCTACAGGTAGAGAGGTGTGGGCAGCACAGCTGTCTGTATGGTGCGGTCGGAGTGCCAGCGGCTGAGGAGACGATCCACCTCCAACGATATATAAGTTGAAAAATCCACAGCACATCCAAGTTGTAAAAAGTAAAAGACGGCTTTATTCACCAGACACGCGACGTTTCGATCCACTCAATGGGATCTTTTTCAAGCAGTGACAAAAGTGGGCAGTGCATAGTGCATATTTATGCGGTTTAAACATGATTAATCAATTAACAAATCAAGTGCATTTATCACATATAATACAAAAAATAACAAGAAAAATAATGTTATCGCTTGTTTTAAATCAATCAGACTCAGCATTTCATTAACGTGTATTACAATGGCATTATTCCTTTTTATACAATACATTTTAGCCATCGAAAATATAGCATAATACATTAATTGTGAAAATAGTGGATACAGGTGTAAGTCTTTACAATAGCTTAATAATCTAAAGTGCACAGGTGTACCTTCAGTTGGAGATGACAAGGATCACGGGGGTACATAGTGAAGTCACAACACATGGATCTCGGCGTATCAGACAATGCAATGCGCATGTCAAAGGACCTTTCAGAATAGTTTAGTCACGTGATCGCGCGTACACCGGTCACGTAGTGCGCATGTCCAAGGACCTTGGAACTTGTGATCGCACCACGTGATCTCGCACCCGATCACGTGATCAGAGATATCACGTCACAAGAAAGGGAGGGGATGCTGATGTTCCATACTATGTATCATGTAGGGACAGCTGATCATATGTCCAGTCATGTGGTCAAATGTATGATCACCTCATCATAAAGAGATGTTAACATGTAAAGGAATACAGCTAAATTATACAGTAATCGTAATGGTGTCTGCATCTCGGCATATGAAGATCCTGTCTGCATCCGCATACATTGGACATCGTATGTCAGTATTGGCCGCATTTCTCCGGCCCCGATTTAGGAGGTGTATATATATGGGTCACTGGCTGATCAGGGGATTATAAGGCAACATCTTAAACGGAAGTACCGATATTATGAGAAAAGCAAAGAAAAGGTGTATAGTGAGCGGTAGTACCGCCAGAGCCCAATTCGAGTTGTCAATTCAAAGTGGTCATTCTAGAGCCTCCCAGTCATATCGAGGAACACAACCAATGTGGCCCGGTTGTCACCGTATAGCCCAAGGTTGAAGTAGCCCCCTGTTCATAGGATTCCATTCCTGGAAATCCGATGTAACAGCCCGGGGTCATCCTCTAGGCTGGGGGGCAGTCACAAGAAAACACCCATGAGAAAAATCCTCGTGTCGCCTATCCCTCTGATACCAGTGACTCCAAAAACAACCACCATAATCGGCCAGAGAATGTAGGTCATATTCTGAACATCATCGGTCACCCACTGTAATGCTACGCATGACAATAATCATAAGCCAGGTGCAAAAAAGATATATTGTAATGCTCAAGGACTACCAATTATTAAATGTATATAAAGAAAAAAGAGTAGAACTTTGTGGTATGACTAATCCGGGTCCCATAATGATCCAATTGGTTGGCCCTGCACCGTTCTCCCCTGGCACAAAGCAGATCCACTGTCACCATCCCCTGAAGACAATAAAAACAATAGAATTACCTTGTTAGTTCAACAAGGGGCACTACCACAGATAACTTCAAAACTGAAGCAGGCGAGCAGAGTCCAAACATGACCACTCAGGACAAAAGCCAGGGCCTATAGTCCACGTTCAACCCTTGGGGTCTCAGGGTATTTAGTCTGGCGATCCATCGGATCTCACATTTCTTTAGTAGACTATGTCTATTACCACCTTGTCGGGGAGTAGGAATGTGATCAATGAGCATAAATTTGAGGTCACTTTCTTTGTGGCCCATGTCAGTGAAATGTTTTGGAATTGGGAGATCCATACGTTTTTTGCGAATGGTATACCGATGTTGGTTGATTCGGCATTTAAACTCCAGTGAGGTTTCCCCCACGTATAGTAACTGACATGGGCACCAGAGAATGTATACAACGAATGAGGATTCGCATGTTAAATAATGTTTAATTTGATATTTTTTCTGTGTCGAGGGATGCAGAAAGAAACTGCCTTTTTGCATATAGCGACAATTAATACAATTTAAACACGGAAAACTTCCCAATTTAGGGCAACGTAAAAAGGTCTGTCCAGATTCTTTCTGTGGGCCTATGTCAGTGTGTATAATTTTATCTTTGAGATTCCTGGCCCTCTTGTATGACATGAGGGGAGGAAGAAGAAATTCTTCAATTCCCCCATGTCCACTTTTAAGTACCGGCCAGTGTTTTAATATGATTCGTCTAACCTGTGTACTATCTTCAGTGTACGTTGTAACTAGAGGAATTCTCTTGATTTGTTTGTTGTTATTCTTCTCCTTCTTTTTGAGAAGTTCATCACGTGTTTTCTCTTGTGTCGTAATGAGATGTTCATTTAATAAAGATAGAGGATAGTTTCTATCCACAAAGGCCTGTGTCATGCGTTTGAGGGTATCCGGTAATTCATCATTATTGCTCACAACGCGTTTAGCGCGGTAGAACTGACTTAAAGGCAGTGATTTCACCATAGCTCTTGGATGTGCACTGTTGTAACTCAACAGGGTATTGCGATCGGTGGGCTTGGAATACAAGCCCGTCGATAGCACGCCCTCCTTGATGGTCACAACAGTGTCCAAAAAATGAATCTGTTCACTTGAATGTTCCAATGTGAATTTAATATCTATGTCAACCGTATTCAAAAAATGAAAAAACTCAATAAGTGCACTCTCTGTCCCAGTCCAAATCAAAAAAAATGCTATGTACAAGAATATAACTACTATAATACTGCCTCCTATGTACAAGAATATATCTACTATAATACTGCCTCCTATGTACAGGAATATAACTACTATAATACTGCCTCCTATGTACAAGAATATAACTACTATAATACTGCTCCTATGTACAAGAATATATCTACTATAATACTGCCTTCTATGTACAGGAATATAACTACTATAATACTGCTCCTATGTACAAGAATATAACTACTATAATATTGCCTCCTATGTACAAGAATATAACTACTATAATACTGCCTCCTATGTACAAGAATATAACTACTATAATACTGCTCCTATGTACAAGGATATAACTACTATAATACTGCTCCTATGTACAAGACTATCACTACTATAATACTGCTCCTATGTACAAGAATATCACTACTATAATACTGCTCCTATGTACAAGAATATAACTACTATAATACTGCTCCTATGTACAAGAATATAACTACTATAATACTGCTCCTATGTACAAGAATATCACTACTATAATACTGCTCCTATGTACAAGAATATAACTACTATAATACTGCTCCTATGTACAAGAATATTACTACTATAATACTGCTTCTATGTATAAGAATATAACTGCTATAGTACTGCTCCTATGTACAAGAATATAACTACTATAATACTGCTCCTATGTACAAGAATATAACTACTATAATACTGCCTCCTATGTACAAGAATATAACTACTATAATACTGCTCCTATGTACAAGAATATACCTACTATAATACTGCTCCTATGTACAAGAATATAACTACTATAATACTGCTCCTATGTACAAGAATATAACTACTATAATACTGCCCCTATGTACAAGAATATAACTACTATAATACTGCTCCTATGTACAAGAATATATCTACTATAATACTGCTCCTATGCACTATAAAGTTTTCTTCTCTATCAGACTCATCCACTTTGCTGTCATCCTATCACCGCCTATTTTAGTGCTTTCGAGCAATGAACCCTGATCAGGAAATTGCAAAACAATACCACTGAATTGTTGTGTAGGATTTTCTAATTAACCAATGCCATTATTTATAGTTACAGTATCGAGTGATGAATCAATGGTAATTACAGTGGCGGGCTGTATTGTGGAGTAAGATGGCGGCTTTATTGGATTGTACACTGTATACAGCGAGGAGCAGAGCGGGGACTTTAGGAACCAAATTCATTGGAATCTTACAGAAATAACTGCGCCCGAATCCTTCTTTTTCAGGCCCGTTTTTATGTCATTGTCGGCCTCCTGCATTTATTTTAGTCACAATGGGAGTATGCGCTGCCTCTGTGAGCGACACAAGAGAGAGCCGGCCATACGGCGAGCGAACAAGATGCCTATTATGTCCCGACCTGCGCTGCACTAACATAAGTTCCACTTCATAGGAGCCTTTCAATCCCTTCCCCACCGCACATAGAGCCGGCCGGCTCGTCCCTGAATAGAACCTCGGCCGTCTCACAGTGGGCGCACCTAATTAGATATAAATACATTTAACCCGTCAAGCAGAGCAGTGTCCCCGCTGGCATTCATGCAGGGCAGGTCCCCGCTGGATCAATGGGCAGGATCGGTGCCGGCCTCCTCCGAGGTATGTGAAGCAGTTCTCACATTAGCACCTAACAACAAGAGCGGAGCGCAGGTTCTGTGCTGACCGGCCCTGAGAGCGAGCGGGGCCTTGTGTGCCCCTCAATAGGCCGCGCTCCGAGGATTAGAGAGGTCTAATGGCAGTTTTTTATTTTTCTCGCCTCACCCTGGTGGCTGCCCCGCAGGGTCTCATTCAATGGCGGGATAGAAAACACCTCTGTAAGAAGCACAGATTCAATTACATTCCTGGTTGGAAAGCAAGAAGGAATGTTAGGTCCACAAATCTGGGCACAATGTTCTGTGGGCTCTCCTGGAACGGGGGAGGAACAGGGGGCACAGCTGTATCTGGCAGAACTTGTGTGACATTTTGCTTCTGCTTATGGTCGGACGTGATGTTGGGATGTGGATGGACGACAGGCCCGGTCTCCAAATGTTTTGGGGCTGGTCCTGGGATGGGTGAGAATCGGGGTGTAATGGGTCTTACAGTGACACACAGAACTTTGGGACATCCTAAGGCCTCTTTCACACGAGCGTGTCCGGATTAGGTCCCGGTGCATTGCTGCAAACCTGCGCGAGTAGGTACGCAATTGCAGTCAGTTTTGACTGCGATTGCGTTCCGTTGTTCAGTTTTTATCGCGCAGGTGCAATACGTTTTGCACGCGCGTGATAAAAAACTGAATGTGGTACCCAGACCCGAACTTCTTCACAGAAGTTCAGGTTTGGGTTAGTTGTAGTGTAGATTGTATTATTTCCCCTTATAACATGGTTATAAGGGAAAATAATAGCATTCTGAATACAGAATGCAAAGTAAAACAGCGCTGGAGGGGTTAAAAAAATATAAAAAATAATTTAACTCACCTTAATCCACTTGTTTGCGCAGCCGGCTTCTCTTCTGTCTTCTTTTGTGAGGAATAGGACCTTTGATGACGTCACTACGCTCATCACATGGCCAGTCACATGATCCATCACCATGGTAAAAGATCATGTGATGGACCATGTGATGAGCGTAGTGATGTCATTAAAGGTCCTATTCCTCACAAAAGAAGACAGAAGAGAAGCCGGCTGCGCAAACAAGTGGATTAAGGTGAGTTAAATTAGTTTTTCTATTTTTTTTTTAACCCCTCTAGCGCTATTGTACTATGCATTCTGTATTCAGAATGCTATTATTTTCCCTTATAACCATGTTATAAGGGAAAATAATAAAGATCGGGTCCCCATCCCGATCGTCTCCTAGCAACCGTGCGTGAAAATCGCACCGCATCCGCACTTGCTTGCGGATGTTTGCAATTTTCACGCAGCTCCATTCACTTCTATGGGGCCTGCGTTGCGTGAAAAACGCACAAAATAGAGCATGCTGCGATTTTCACACAACGCACAAGTGATGCGTGAAAATCACTGCTCATGTGCACAGCCCCATAGAAATGAATGGGTCCGGATTCAGTGCGGGTGCAATGCGTTCACCTCCCGCATTGCACCCGCGCGGAAAACTCGCCCGTGTGAAAGGGGCCTAAAACATTTCATGTGAAAATGGCTTAATGTAGCTTAATGTGCCTAAACCTCAATCAATTGCCTTCTTACAGAAAAGAATCAACTCTTCTGGAGAATGAACTTTTTCTTCTCCAGTCGGAGGCAGCGCCCCCGTGTCTTTTGAGGGGATTTTATTTGGAACAATTTTTCACCATATTTTTTTGTATGGAAAAGCAAACACTGTATGCAGCAGCCCATCGCAGGCACTGGGAACATGGGGACATCTGAACCGCATCACTGCTATACTTACAGTATGAATATGAGAAGCTCTTTGTGCACATTCTTGATCAAAATTTTGTCTGGCCCATCTACCAAGGTGGCCTCCAACAGACGGGACCTAGGCCTACAACATTCAGGGTAATGCAGAATCCAGCTTTATTATACTCCGATTACAAGCCCTGGGCAGGTAAGCAGCAGTGCAAGGTCCAAATGGAGACAGCTACTACCCCAAATGTACGATGCAAAAAACAGAGTTAGTGAAGGAAGGGGTTTGAATAGCGCACTGGATCAGAACCTGATATGTCCATGAATCAGCGCTCCATTAGTCAGAAACACTAGCACGCAGGAGTAGAGCAGCTGAGCAATCAGCCCACTGCTAATCACATGCCCGCTGCAGGGAGAAACAGAGCATGGCATCCAGAATGCGGTCGCATCACCAGGAAACGGGTGTTGCGAATACTGATATTAATTTGGGTCCAGCTCTCCCCCCTCCCTGGTGAGTCCTGTGTATATGTTTGTCGGTGCGCAGATCTGTGTCCAGTCATCTAGGGCCTTTGTCTTCTAGCTAGTCACACCTCAGCACCCGGAGATAGCACAGGGCCGGCGTCCTAAAACTCCCGGATCCAGCGATACTCCAATACTCCACAGGGACATCAGAGGATCGATATAGAAGCAGGTTCATAAGGTATGAAAAGCCAGGGCTGGGGGTCATTTCTGGGGTCTCACCGAAGTAATGAAGATTTGTCCTGGTTTCGCCATCACGTGCGTGTTAGGCTTCTGGTTTACTTCCTCTTATTTTTAGAAACTGTTGTGCATTATATTTCTGATTGTCTTTTGTTCCATTTTTGTATATCTCTCTATATATATAAAAACTAGCGGAAGGAGCCGGCTTCACACGGGTATATTTCATCTATTTCATTTAATGTTTCTGTGTGTCTATAAAAGAGATCGACAGTATCCCCCATAACAGTGACCTCCACAGTGCCTGCCCCTTTAACAGTGACCTCCACAGCGCCTGTCTCTTTAACAGTGACCTCCACAGTGCCCATCCCTTTAACAGTGACCTCCGCAGTGCCCGCCTCTTTAACAGTGACCTCCACAGTGCCTGCCCCTTTAACAGTGACCTCCACAGCGCCTGTCTCTTTAACAGTGACCTCCACAGTGCCCATCCCTTTAACAGTGACCTCCGCAGTGCCCGCCTCTTTAACAGTGACCTCCACAGTGCCTGCCCCTTTAACTGTGACCTCCACAGCGCCCTGCCCCTTTAATGCTAAGGCTACATGACAACATTTTGTCTCAACAATTTTTATAATGATAGGCTATGGTGTCGCACTGCGACATGTGACACGCTGCGACTGCGACACGACAGTCGCAAAAATCCATCCAAGATGGATGCATGTAGCAGTGTAGTTGTGCCCTATGTGTCGTGCGACTTATTGTCATCGTGTAACCCTAGCCTAAAGCTGACCTACAGCAGTGAAGAAAAATGGCTGGGTTGTTATGGAAACCTGGAGTAAAACTGTGTGTATGTGGAGACTAAGGGCCTGCGAGCTTCTATTGGCTGATAATGGACATGTGACCGTGTGTATGGCAGTTGTGATACGAAGAAAAAGACTTGTAGGCTTGTATTGGCTAATGCAGGCAATTTTCTTGGGGAATATCTCAGTAGTCATGGACGACATCGGCTGGGACGTTTCGCGAACGCATTCACTTTAATGGCAGGCGAACCTGAAAAACCTGTGTATGTATTTTAATCAGGGGCCATTTTTTTGTGTCTTAAAAGGGAAACTCTCAAAAATGCGCCCTGCTGGAGCCTAGAAAATTTTTATTTTAGGCCACAGGAGTACGGGACCCAAAAATTAGGCATTAACCTGACAGAAAAGAGCAAGTGATTGCAGGATGACAGGCCGAACTGGATGGACAAATGTCTTTTTTCGGCCTTATGTACTATGTTACTATGTTACTATGTGGCTGGAGGTACATTAGACGGTCAGCGGATAACAATTTTGCTGTAGGCCAGTGAAGTACAGACCCCAAAAAATTAGGCATTTACCTGACAGAAAAGACCTTTTATGCCGCTGTATATACAGTCCTGATCAAAAGTTTAAGACCACTTGAAAAATGGCAAAAAATCCTATTTTACATTGTTGGATCTTAACAAGGTTCCAAGTAGAGCTTCAACATGCAACAAGAAGAAACGAGAGGGAGACAAAACATTTTTTGAGCATTCAATTAATTGAAAATAACGATTAAACTGAAACAGGCTGTTTTTCAGCTGATCCAAATTTTAGGACCACATGCCTTTAAAAGGCCAAATCTGGCTATCCCACAGTCCATAAGATCTTTCTCGCTACTATCACATTACTCATTACTTCTGTGGAGATCCGTTCGATTTAAGCATAATTTTCAAACCAGGCCCTCCCCCCTAGTCTACCTAATAGGAAATCCCCATTTCTCCCCGGGTCTCCAACGTCGTAACTTCTCATTGTGGTTGAATAACCGACTATGCTCGTTGCATAAGTTCCTAGCCAGAGGTAAACTGTTATCAATTGTCAACTTCAAAGAGGTCCACTCCCCTCCAGTTGGTGAATCTCTTCGTATAAATCAAGTGTTCTCTTTCCTGAAGTCTTTACAAACACCAGATGGGAACATAACACTCTCCCCATTCGAGCGATCCATTACCTACTCCTTACATAGACAGGGATTACTTTCTTGTATTTATGGTTTGCTTTGTAACTTACCTGAAGGTGTCAAACTACCCTATATGAGAGCCTGGGAGGAGGACATGCAACAAGAATCTTCATCCCCCAAATGGTTCCAGAGATCCCAAACTCTTACAAAAGGATCCTGGCAGGTCACACTAGCCGAAACCTCAATTAAAATACTACACAGAACCTATATGGTCCCTGCCAGACTCCATCGTATTTACCCAGAGGTTTCTCCCAACTGCTTTAGAGGTTGCGAAGATGAAGGATCTATGCATCACATTTGGTGGTCTTGCCCAATTGTGAGACGGCTGTGGGACAACTTCTTTACTGTCTACAGTATTACAATGTAGTTTCCCCATGACGCTACCTTTGTGTTTATTAGGTGACAAGCCTCATTGGTTGACATATGCCAAGTTTAAACTATCACAACACATATTGATGGCCACCAGGATCCACATAGCTTTTAAGTGGCGTACTGATACTCTCTGCTTCCAAATGGTTCTGGACAGGATTAACAAAATCCTCCAATGTGAAAAATTATCAGCCATACGCACCGATACATTCTGTACATTTGAGAAGGTATGGGAACCTTGGCTGTCCTCCTCCTATGCCTCAGATATTCGCTACAGTATCTCATTATAGTTACTATGTCGATACCCCCCAGAAGTGTGGGGCCCTCCCTGATGTATGTTACTTTCACTCGATTTTGATGGAACTCCACCTATTCTGAATTTGCTGAAATATGAACGAATATGTATATGCCTCGATAACCTATTTTCCTTTCTGTATTTCTTTTGAAATATTACGTTTTGTAAGTTTACTTGCTTACTTTAACTCAAAAACCAAATAAATGATTTTTGAAATTAAAAGGCCAAATCTGTGCACAGATGTGGATTCATTGTCATCTTCTGTCAGGTAGTCACACGTTGTGATGGCAAAGGCAAAAAAACTCTCCCTTTTTGAACGTGGTCGGGTTGTTGAACTGCATAAGCAGGGTCTCTCACAGCGCGCCATCGCTGCTGAGGTGGGACGCAGTAAATGATCCTGAGGGTTATGGAACAAAAAAGTCAAGTGGAAGACCCAAAAACATTTCATCAGCACTGAGCCGGAGGATCCAATTGGCTGTCCGTCAAGACACTGGACGATCCTCGACCCAAATGAAGGCCCTTACTGGTGCTGACTGCAGCCCCATAACCATCAGACGGCATCTGAGACTGAAGGGCTTCAAAAACAAAAAACATCTTCAAGGACCTCGTCTCCTTGAACGCCACAGAACTGCTCGTTTGGACTTTGCAAGAGAGCACCAAACATGGGACATTCAAAGGTGGAAGAAAGTTTTATTCTCTGATGAGAAAAAATGTAACCTTGATGGTCCTGATGGTTTCCAGTGTTACTGGCATGACAAGCAGATCCCACCTGAGATGCTTTCTACGCGCCACAGTGGAGGGGGCGCCATAATGATCTGGGGTGCTTTTTCCTTCAGTGGAACCTATGGAGGTCAGTGTAAAGGGGCGGGGTGCTGTATAGGTCACTGTTGAGGGAGCGAGCCCCTGAGGAGGTTAATGTAAAGGGAGTGGGGGTGCTGTGAAACTCTACTAAAGGGGCGGGCTGCTGTGAAGGTGAAGATCGCTCCAGTCGTTTGGTCACGCATAAAGAACAGATAGACAGAAAATCATCTCATATTATAAAAATGAGTTTCTGTCTGTCTGTTCTTTATGCGCGACCAAACGACTGGACCGATCGTCACCAAATTTGGCACACAGGTACATCAGGTGTCCGGTAAGGTTTTAGACCGGGTCTCAGCTCTCTAGGACGTACCGTTCCTGAGATATAGAGATGGCCTTGTGGTTCGCCCGGCGGTCGTTTTATGGCAAACTTTGCTTGTTCCTGTAATAGAAGCCTGTAAGCCTTTTACTTCATGTCCCAACTGCCATACATACGGTCACATGTCCCTTATCAGCCAATAGAAGCTCGCAGGCCCTTAGTCTCCACATACACACAGTTTTACTCCAGGTTTCCATAACAACCCAGCCATTTTTCTTCATTGCTGTAGGTCAGCTTTAGGCTAGGGCTACACGATGACAATAAGTCGCACGACACATACGGCACAACTACACTGCTACATGCATCCATCTTGGATGGATTTTTTGCGACTGTCGTGTCGCAGTCGCAGCATGTCACATTTCGTGGAGGTCTCTGTTAATGAGGCAGGGAACAGTGGCGGTCACAGATAATGGGGACGGTCCCCTATGGAGGTCAGTGTAAAGGGGCGGGGTGCTGTATAGGTCACTGTTGAGGGAGCGGGCCCCTGAAGAGGTTAA
Organism: Bufo bufo; assembly: GCF_905171765.1. Lineage (NCBI taxonomy): Eukaryota > Metazoa > Chordata > Amphibia > Anura > Bufonidae > Bufo > Bufo bufo. The sequence goes on from NC_053395.1 coordinate 230,179,101, forward strand.
TGTAAAGGGAGTGGGGGTGCTGTGAAACTCTACTAAAGGGGCGGGCTGCTATGAAGGTCAAAGTTTATGGGATGGGCTGCTGTGGATGTCCCATTTTAAGGAGGCAGGGCACTGTGGGGGGGGGGGGGGGGGGGGGGGGTCAGTGTTAAGGGGTGAGGGGCTGTGGAGTTCACTTTTAAGGGGGCAGGGTGCTGTAGAGGTCACTGTTATGGGGGATACTGTCGATATATTTTAACAACACACAAACATTAAATGAAATTGATGAAATATACCCGTGCGAAGCCGGGTCCTTCTGCTAGTCTTATATATATATAAGCATTGTGACTCTTTTTGTCATACTAAACTCTGTTTAATAAGTTCTGTCTTATGAAATGTTAGTATTTAACTAACAAATGTGCATTATATAGATATAATGGGGAGTGACTGAGGGCTTCCTTTAAGAGTGTGAGCTCTTGAAGCAAACCTTAGTGGTGGCAGAGTTGAGGTATTACTGGGGAATAGTAATAATTTAGATAAGGCTACTTTAACACTAGTGTTTTAGTTTTCCGGTATTGAGTTCCGTCATAAGGGCTCAATACCGGAAAAAAACGCTTCCGTTTTGTCCCAATTCATTGTCAATGGGGACAAAACTGAACTGAACAGAACGGAGCGCTCCAAAATGCATTCCGTTCCGTTTAGTTGTGTTCCCATACCGGAGAGAAAACCGCAACATGTTGTAGTTTGCTTTCCGTCCTGGGATGCGGAGCAAGATTGATCCGGCAAGACCCCCAATGCAAGTCAATGGGGGCGGATCCGTTTTCTCTGACACAATCTGCCACAGTAGAAAACGGATCCGTCCTCTACTGACTTGTAATGGAGTTGATGACGGATGCAGATGGTTGTATTATCAGTAACGGAAGCGTTTTTACTGAACCCTGCCGGATCCAGTAAAAACGCTAGTGTGAAAGTAGCCTAAATCAGTTGCTTTTGTATTGTTCGTCGAGCCAAACCCACACATCATGTGAATTCCAGCGAGGGTGATCGTGACAGTGCCACTCTCGGTGCGGCCATGCCAAGGCTGAGGATCGCGCTGCTGGAGCCCGGACAGGTACGTTTATTACAACACCATGGCAAGAATGAGCACAGTAGCAAGACACAGTGGTTATACTGGTTATACTGGGATTAAAGATGTGCTGTTCAAGCTCTTTTGAAGAAGCACAAAGAAATGGGCAATGTTAGGGACCATAGAGGTCGGCCAAGGAAATAGACACATCATGCTTACTTCCATTCAAAATGAGAAGATATCCTGCAGTGCCAACATCAGCTCAGAACTGGCAGGAACCAGTGGGACCCAGGTACACCTGTCTAATTTTCGGAGAAGTTTCTCTACAAGTTGTATTCATGGAAGATTTGCAGCCAAAAAGCTATATCTTTGACGTGTCCTCAAGACTGAGAAACACAGGCAGATACTTCTCCATCATACAATACAATCAGGGGGGCCTCTAATTGGCACAACATTTATTCTGCAGCAGGACAACAACCCCCAACATCCTGTCAATGTCATTAAGAACTATCTCCAGAAGAACAATGAGTCCTTGAAGTGATGATATGGCCTCCACAGAGACCTCATCTCAACACCATCCAGTCTGTCTGGGATTACATGAAGACACAGAAGGATCTGAGCGAGCCTACATCCACAGAAGATCTGGGCTTAGTCTGCAAGTGTACACATGTACCTAGAAGAGCTGGGCTTAGTGTGCAAGTGTATACATGTACCTAGAAGAGCTGGGCTTAGTGTGCAAGTGTATACATGTACCTAGAAGAGCTGGGCTTAGTGTGCAAGTGTATACATGTACCTAGAAGAGCTGGGCTTAGTGTGCAAGTGTATACATGTACCTAGAAGATCTGGGCTTAGTGTGCAAGTGTACACATGTACCTAGAAGAGCTGGGCTTAGTGTGCAAGTGTACACATGTACCTAGAAGAGCTGGGCTTAGTCTGCAAATGTACACATGTACCTAGAAGAGCTGGGCTTAGTGTGCAAGTGTATACATGTACCTAGAAGAGCTGGGCTTAGTGTGCAAGTGTATACATGTACCTAGAAGAGCTAGGCTTAGTGTGCAAGTGTATACATGTACCTAGAAGAGCTGGGCTTAGTGTGCAAGTGTATACATGTACCTAGAAGATCTGGGCTTAGTGTGCAAGTGTACACATGTACCTAGAAGAGCTGGGCTTAGTGTGCAAGTGTATACATGTACCTAGAAGAGCTGGGCTTAGTGTGCAAGTGTATACATGTACCTAGAAGAGCTGGGCTTAGTGTGCAAGTGTATACATGTACCTAGAAGAGCTAGGCTTAGTGTGCAAGTGTATACATGTACCTAGAAGAGCTGGGCTTAGTGTGCAAGTGTATACATGTACCTAGAAGATCTGGGCTTAGTGTGCAAGTGTACACATGTACCTAGAAGAGCTGGGCTTAGTGTGCAAGTGTATACATGTACCTAGAAGAGCTGGGCTTAGTGTGCAAGTGTATACATGTACCTAGAAGAGCTGGGCTTAGTGTGCAAGTGTATACATGTACCTAGAAGAGCTGGGCTTAGTGTGCAAGTGTATACATGTACCTAGAAGAGCTGGGCTTAGTGTGCAAGTGTACACATGTACCTAGAAGAGCTGATGCTGAATGCATGTGTCAAAAAACCCATATTAGTCATATACAGGGTCCTGTCCCTTGAGGGATTATTAGACATGTTAATTGATTATTTTAATTTTGTAAGTCTCTAGAAGGCTATAGAGCGGTGTCATATCACTCAGCACAGAGGACGATCTACTGTTTATTATCGACTATTTTTTATGTTTAGTTTTTTTGCGTTTTGGAAGGGTATTATTATTTATTATACAGTATACAGTGTATATAAGCAGATTCCTATAGAAGATGTATCTGGTTATCAGAACCACGATGACACACATTATCAGTCAGGTTGGTTTCACGTCTGCGGTGCAGGTTCCGGTAGGACAACACAGCGCAGCATGCAGCAGTATTACGTCCAGTGGAATCCATCATCTGCCTGTGGGGTCCAGAAAACCGCCACAGATGTCACCCCAGCCTAACAGAACGTGACAAATCTAGAGAGGTACTGATTTAAAAGGCTGGATAGTGGTGGCTATGTGTTCCCAAGAGCTTATAATCTACAACAGACAGACCACAAAGGAACAAGCCTAAGCAAGACGAGGACAAGGACTGATGCTGCAGATGATTTTATAATCCTGAACGATAATTAATAGGTTTGGGCTACTAAATACAAGCGTTTTTTCTAATTACTTCACAGTAAATGGTATGATCACAGCTGAGGGTTTGTTACAAATGTATCCAGTGCAGAGCTCCAGACTGATAGATGTTACCTGCACTGATCCACTACTGACTCTGTACCTGGACTTTGTCTACAATTTTGTTGCATTTTGTTGCATCTGCTGTTTTAGACCAAGTTTGGCATAGGGGCGTGGCTTGGCAGGAAAGGAGGCGTGGTCTAAAATGCAACTTTTTGCATCAAAATATCTGGTATAAAAATTTGAAAAAATTAAATAAGACAACTATAAGTCGTCCTAAGAAAGGCAGCCTATAGATGCACCAGATTTATGCAGATGTGTTTTCTGATGATTCTGATATGCTTAGTGCGCAAAGGATTGTCTAGACTGGATACATTGTAACAAACCCTCTGCTGTGAGAAGTGATAGAGCAAACAGGTTTGTAAACTGTGGATTTAAATGTAGAAGTGGCTATCATACTTGCAATCTGTGCAGTTGCATAGGGGCTCAGTAGGTGGGGGCACTGTCACCTTAACAGAAACTCCCCACCGGTGGACAGGTAGAGGGACAGAAGGGAGTGCTCTGTGTTCAGCTACTTCACAGTAAGGGGCCCCTATACTGTTCATATTCAATTACAGCAAGCAGAGAACTTGGAAATAGCAAAGAATTAAAGCACAAGGTATCTGAGAAAGTTACAGAACGCTGGATTATGTGATGATGAAGCTGCTTTTACATCAGGCTGGACACCCGCCCTCTAATAGGACTTGACGTTTCGATTTTTCTTCTTGTAAGCAGGAGTTTTCTCATTCCTTGCATTGCCTTTAACACTGCTGGAAGGCGGCATTTTCACGTTTCGCCCCAGTTCAGCCGCCCGGTCGTGTTTTAACCCGTTTGTCATATTTACAGGTTATTGGTAAGCTTCAGGAATGTGCTGTAAATGGGAGGGAAGATGCATCTCCGGAGCGGTTACCTGCCAACATTCGATCTGCCGTGGCGTCCGAGGCGCCTTATTAAAGGATTATACAAGAGGGCGGAGGAGTTCAGTCAATATGAGACGTTAAAACGCAGGCGCCTGAGCATGGACCAGGGCAGTGGGAACGTACTCGGGAACATGGGCGTCAACCAGCACCTTTCCAAAAATAGCCTGCTAAAAATGAAGCCCCGGGGGCTGACAGATGCACCACGGCCATCCCAGCTTGTGTCTTCACCTGGTTCACTGAACTCACTGCCCCGAAGGCCACAATTTTCTCGCTGGTGAGCGTTCGATCCATGCAGCTCGCTGCGCTAATGACATACGGAGCGCTTATGTCCTCATTAATCATTGATCGGAAGGAAACCGCTCACCATGTATAAGATCCATGACGCATCACATATAAATCCCATTATCTAAATCTTTCCCAACAAAAGGAATGCCCTACCCCAAGAAATGAGGTTAAACCACAATATACACAGTTTTAGGCGCTCTCTAAAAACACATCTTTTCAGGGTGGCCGATCACATCCTGATCTGACCCCTCTCCATATAGATCACAGCCTGATCTGACCCCTCTCCATATAGATCACAGCCTGATCTGACCCCTCTCCATATAGATCACAGCCTGATCTGACCCCTCTCCATATAGATCACAGCCTGATCTGACCCCTCTCCATATAGATCACAGCCTGATCTGACCCCTCTCCATATAGATCACAGCCTGATCTGACCCCTCTCCATATAGATCACATCCTGATCTGACCCCTCTCCATATAGATCACATCATGATCTGACCCCTCTCCATATAGATCACATCCTGATCTGACCCCTCTCCATATAGATCACATCCTGATCTGACCCCTCTCCATATAGATCACATCCTGATCTGACCCCTCTCCCTATAGATCACATCCTGATCTGACCCCTCTCCATATAGATCACATCCTGATCTGACCCCTCTCCATATAGATCACAGCCTGATCTGACCCCTCTCCATATAGATCACAGCCTGATCTGACCCCTCTCCATATAGATCACAGCCTGATCTGACCCCTCTCCATATAGATCACATCCTGATCTGACCCCTCTCCATATAGATCACAGCCTGATCTGACCCCTCTCCATATAGATCACATCCTGATCTGACCCCTCTCCATATAGATCACATCCTGATATGACCCCTCTCCATATAGATCACATCCTGATCTGACCCCTCTCCATATAGTTCACATCCTGATATGACCCCTCTCCATATAGATCACATCCTGATATGACCCCTCTCCATATAGATCACATCCTGATCTGACCCCTCTCCATATAGATCACATCCTGATCTGACCCCTCTCCATATAGATCCCATCCTGATCTGACCCCTCTCCATATAGATCACATCCTGATCTGACCCCTCTCCATATAGATCACATCCTGATCTGACCCCTCTCCATATAGATCACAGCCTGATCTGACCCCTCTCCATATAGATCACAGCCTGATCTGACCCCTCTCCATATAGATCACATCCTGATCTGACCCCTCTCCATATACAGACCATCTATCATTTCCTGAACCTCATCCAAGCGTCACACGAGAAAGGTTTCAGTTTATGCTGCAACCTCCAAATATAGAGACACAAAGGAGAAATAAAGCACGCTGGATGCATGGTTTCCATTATGGAGGGGTAAATACTTTATATGGATACAAGATACGAGCATCATGTGCATCTTTGCCGCCATTTCTGAGATCACCTCAATGTAATATGGGGACACCAGTCGCTGCAGCCACTCACAAGCCTGGAACCAAGAAGAATGTCAGAAAATCTTTCCTGACCCCGCGGGCAGTCACAAGGAATAAACTGTGATATGAGACACTGGAACTGAACAATCAGGAGATCCCCTCGTCTCAAGAGCTTTCACTCTATCGCTGGAAATACAGGAATATGATCATAATCCTTCTGCTCATTCCCCGCAATCAGAGGCCACATTTCACTCACACGTGACCCGACTTTCTATGATTATTAAATGTTCAACCACAAGACACTCAAAGTATTCGCTCCCCCCCTCCTCCACTGTCTCCAGACCAGTCACCTTACAGCTGAGTATTCCAGAAGACAAAGAGTTAATGATGTGGACCTTAGTAGTCCTTGACTTGTCCTTTTCTGTCCAGCTGTTACAAATGATAGTATTTCTGTTTCTGGGAAAGCTGGGTGATCGCCTGCAGTGGTTATCACCCAGCGTTTCCAGATTCCTGACAACTATTCTGAGCCCACAATATGTCTCTCAGAGCCCGGGGTCACATCTTAAACCTTCTGTGTCATGCCCTGCTCAGGCTATGTGCGGAGGTCTGCCAGATTAGCAGCACGTGTCTAGCCTTTTTGTTTTGTTTTGGCGGGTTATAATGTCACGGCGGACAGGATATAGAAACACAGATAAATAAACAAACAAGTTTCTAGGCGAGAAGCTGGGGATCAAGGTCACCTCCTGATAAATCCTTACCAGCTCTCCCTATACTGCTAAGCCCACGTTCAGACCCTTAAGGTGGGAATAACGTGTCCTCGTGCCTTGGCTGAGAATACCCTAAAATCCCTGAGATGGTGAAAGGGGAATAGAGGCAGCCTGCTCCCTCAGAACCTGGAGGGGCAGGCGTCTCTCTAACAGCCTAGACAGCAAACCACAAGAGAACAAAAACCAACTTATCTTTTGAGCAGGAACAGCCAATCCTTCCTTCCTTGCAAACACAGAGACAGACAGAAGCTATAACCCGCAGGGAACACTAAGAGTGGGTGTGATTTAAACTGAAACCAACGACCCCACCCAGTGCACCTGAAGGGAGGCGGATCTAGCTTGACTCCAAAACAAAGGGCTAGACACGTGCTGCTAATCTGGCAGACCTCCGCACATAGCCTGAGCAGGGCATGACATTCTGCTGCTATTCGGGGCATAATATCTAAACTTATGATAATGGGGAGGAACAGAAACACAAAGATCCTGATTTATCAAGATCGGCATGTGCCATGATAGTCTTTGTACGGCATGGGCCTCATCATAAATGACATGCCTCCTCCGGCTCTCTGTGCGCCAAACTGAAGATGTTCATTATTTACGTCAGTTTTGTAAGCCTGGTGAGGGTGGCGCAAAATGCCAACTGCGAGTAAGAAAGTCACAATGGCATTGAAAAAGTAGCAAAAATTGGGTTTACTCCAAAAACACGAGTAGGAGAAATAATGAATTTCCATCTAAGTCTTATATAGGGTGATTAAGCTGCTGTGCAATTCTGATGTCAGGCTCCCATCTGTAGAAGGCACCTCGTTGTTGGTAGATGGGCCCGACACAATTTTGAAATGTGCACAAAGAACTTCTAATATTTTATGTATAGTAAGTACAGCAGTGATGCAATTTAGTCTAATTCATGTTTGCAGTGTTTTTGCATGTGTCTAGGCGCTGTTACATATAGTGTCCTTTTCCCGTGGTAGCGTGCTCCTGTTTCATACTGTTTGCAGGTGCTGATCTAATGTGATTTTCATTACAGTGATTAAGCAATTTTTTTTGTAAAATTTGTCAAAGCAGCCGAATCCAATTTTCCAAAACTTCGCTCATCTCTAGTGTGGGTCATAACAGGAGAGAAAGTATTAAGGGCAGATACGGCTTCTCCACTTTTTTGAATCCACTCCTGGTTTTCTCTTCAAAAACTGCATTAAAGAAAAAACGGAACGTGTGGCAGCCCCCTTATAGATCTGATTAGGGCACGGTCACGAGGTCAGGTTTCCTGATGCAGCAGAAATGAATCATACAAGCAGAGAAAGTATAAAGGACGGAGCCGTGTGACCGTGCCCTTATAGCGCGGACTGAGTCGCAGGGCTTTTATAACGGCGGCTTGTTGATGGATAAATAGAGGAATCCATTGCTGGCCACGATCTGTAGGGCTGAGTATTACCACGCTGACACATACCTGACATAACTGCCGCGTCTCTGCGTAACCAGATTTGTCCGGCACACTGCTGACAGCTGACATTTAGAGAGGTGCGCAACCGCTTACATCACTCCGGAGCAGCAAGGTCGACGCCAGCTCTGAGCAACTGACTCACAATTCACACGTAGGAACAGTGACGTCACCACGAGATCTATAAGGAAATGACTGATATGACCTGATGAGTGTCGGCCACGCCTTGTAGTGCGCAAGGCAGGGATGGACTGGGAACGTAAAATGGCCCTGGAAAAAAAAACTAAATGTGGCCCCATGTTATAGGTGGGTCAAAAATAACAGAAGGTGGGGCAACACATGTAGGCGGAAGCAGCAATACCACAATGCCGCCCGTGCCGCTGTCACGAGGGTGTCTAGAACCACGCCTGACTCCGTTATACCCGGGGTCAGGAAGTCGCAGCGGTTGGCTGCGCGCTCTATGTAAGATAGGGCTGTTTCCTTATGGTAGCTTTCTGGGTTTGCTTTGCAAACCCTTTTGGCTCACTCAGGGATCCGTAGCTCCTTCTCCTCAGCTGTTCCTTGTCCAGCACTCCCAACCTCCTTATATTCCCCTCTCACACTTCTCTGGTTGCCAGATATAGAGCTTCCTGCCTGGACATCTATTCTGACCTTCTGGAGCTGTGTTGCTGCGTTCTCTGGTAGTTGGTCCAGAACGCTACCCTCCGGATCCCTGTTGACCTTGGTGGTCTGCTGTGGTCGCCCACCTGGGTGTATGTGTTTGTCTGTATTGTCTGTCCTCTCCCTGGTGTTTCCCTCTTAGTGTCAGTGGTGCGGACTAGCGATCCCACCGGCCCGTTCACTATCTAGGGCTCAATGTAGGAAAAGCCAGGGTTTAGGCACGTGATCGCCGCACGGGTGAGGAACCCGTCTAGGGACGTCAGGGAAGTCAGGTGCCAGCCGCAAGGTGAGTCAGGGGTCACCACCTTTCCCTCTCCCTTGGGCAGGGCTTTCCCTTTTCCCTCCCTGTGCGTGTCGCCGGTCATTACAGCCGCAGTATGAAGCTATCATCGTCCTGACAATGGGGGGGAAGGCCCCTGCGGCCGCTGGCCCGGCTCATAACTGCTTGATGCTCCTACATTAATTAACGCTGAGAGCATTTGTACCTGGCTGACAGCCATGAGGAGGGTTTAACCACCTCAGCTCCCCTAGCTTAAACCCCCTTAATGACCAGGCCACTTTTTACACTTCTGACCTACACTAATTTCACCGTTTATTGCTCGGTCATGCAACTTACCACCCAAATGAAATTTACCTCCTTTTCTTCTCACTAATAGAGCTTTCATTTTGTGGTATTTCATTGCTGCTGACATTTTTACTTTTTTTGTTATTAATCTAAATTTAACAAAATTTTTGCAAAAAATTACATTTTTCACTTTCAGTTGTAATTTTTTTTTAAAAAAAACGACATCCATATATAAATTTTTCTCAAAATTTATTGTTCTACATGTCTTTGATAAAAAAAAATGTTTGGGTAAAAGAAAAATGGTTTGGGTAAAAGTTATAGCGTTTACAACTATGGTACAAAAATGTGAATTTCCGCTTTTTGAAGCAGCTCTGACTTTCTGAGCACCTGTCATGTTTCCTGAGGTTCTACAATGCCAGGGCAGTATAACTACCCCACAAGTGACCCCATTTTGGAAAGAAGACACCCCAAGGTATTTCGTGATGGGCATAGTGAGTTCATGGAAGTTTTTATTTTTTGTCACAAGTTAGTGGAATATGAGACTTTGTATCGAAAATAAAAATAAAGAAATCATAATTTTCCGCTAACTTGTGACAAAAAATAAAAAATTCTAGGAACTCGCCATGCCCCTCACGGAATACCTTGGGGTGTCTTCTTTCCAAAATGTGGTCACTTGTGGGGTAGTTATACTGCCCTGGCATTTTAGGGGCCCAAATGTGTGGTAAGTTGTTTGAAATCAAAATGTGTAAAAAATGACCTGTGAAATCCGAAAGGTGCTCTTTGGAATGTCGGCCCCTTTGCCCACCTAGGCTGCAAAAAAGTGTCACACATCTGGTATCGCCGTACTCACAAGAAGTAGGGCAATGTGTTTTGGGGTGTCTTTTTACATCTACCCATGCTGGGTGAGAGAAATATCTCGGCAAAAGACAACTTTTCCCATTTTTTTATACAAAGTTGGCATTTGACCAAGATATTTATCTCACCCAGCATGGGTATATGTAAAATGACACCCCAAAACACATTCCCCAACTTCTCCTGAGTACGGCGATACCACATGTGTGACACTTTTTTGCAGCCTAGATGCGCAAAGGGGCCCAAATTCCTTTTAGGAGGGCATTTTTAGACATTTGGATCCCAGACTTCTTCTCACGCATTAGGGCCCCTAAAATGCCAGGGCAGTATAAATACCCCACATGTGACCCCATTTTGGAAAGAAGACACCCCAAGGTATTCAATTAGGGGCATGGCGAGTTCATAGAAATTATTTTTTTCTGGCACAAGTTAGCGGAAATTGATTTTTATTTTTTTTTTCTCACAAAGTCTCCCTTTCCGCTAACTTGGGACAAAAATTTCAATCTTTCATGGACTCAATATGCCCCTCAGCGAATACCTTGGGGTGTCTTCTTTCCGAAATGGGGTCACATGTGGGGTATTTATACTGCCCTGGCATTTTAGGGGCCCTAAAGCGTGAGAAGAAGTCTGGAATATAAATGTCTAAAAAAAATTACGCATTTGGATTCCGTGAGGGGTATGGTGAGTTCATGTGAGATTTTATTTTTTGTCACAAGTTAGTGGAATATGAGACTTTGTAAGAAAAAAATAAAAAGAAAAAAAAATCTATTTCCACTAACTTGTGCAAAAAAAAATTCTGAATGGAGCCTTACAGGGGGGTGATCAATGACAGGGGGGTGATCAATGACAGGGGGGTTATCAGGGAGTCTATATGGGGTGATCAGGGGTTAATAAATGACAGGGGGGGTGTAGTGTAGTGTGGTGCTTGGTGCTACTTATTACAGAGCTGCCTGTGTTCTCTGGTGGTCGATCCAAGCAAAAGGGACCACCAGAGGACCAGGTAGCAGGTATATTAGACGCTGTTATCAAAACAGCGTCTAATATAACTGTTAGGGGTTAAAAAAATCGCATCTACAGCCTGCCAGCGAACGATCGCCGCTGGCAGGCTGGAGATCCACTCGCTTACCTTCGGTTCCTGTGAACGCGCACACAAAATCTCGCGTCTCGCGAGATGACGCACGGATGCGTCCAGGAGGAATGAATCGACCGCCGCCAGGACGCATCCGTGCGTTAGGCGGTCGGAAAGGAGTTAAGTGGCCCCCTTGGCATAAGCCCACTGTAGGGTCTATGGCCAGAATTATGGAGCTGTAACGGGGAGTCGGCGACGCACTTCCTCCTTCCTGCGCCGCCGGCATCCCGCCTCTGTGCAGGAGCGAGGACGTGGCCGGCGTCCTCGTCTCCATGGAGACTAGGGGGCAGGGAGGACCCGGCCGTGCACGCCTCCTCATCGCGGCCGGCGTCCTCCTAGCTGATGTGTGAACTGAGCGCCGATCGTGAGTAATCGGCGCTCAGATGGTTTGGGCTGGACTTGGGTCATGTGACTCTGGCCACGTCACGTGACTCACTTGTTCCTGCTATTTTAACAGGTCAGCCTGCTGGTCACAGGGGGCCTGTGATTGGTCTAGTTACCCTCACCAGTCTTCTTTATATATTGAGCCCTTACTTGTTTTGACCTCGGCTTTGTTTGTGACCTCAACCTCGCTACCTCCATTTGTATTTGACGTGACCTCTTGGCTTCCGACCTCGGCTTTGTTTGTGACCTCGCTATTGTGTTTTTAACTGTGTACTGCGTGACCTCCTGGTTTTTGACTTTTGCTTCCCTGACTCTGTTCACGGTTTTCCCTTTGCTTTTAGGCCCCTGCACGTATTTAAGGTAGGGACCGCCGCCAAGTTTTACGCCGTCAGATAGGATGGGTCGTGCAGGTAGGGACAGAGGTGCGGGTGGAGTCCAGGGCTGCACTCTTCCCTTCCTCCGTGACAGGAGCGCCATAATATTACATCTCATTTAATGGACCTGCAGCAACGAGGCGCCAGGTTCTTGTCAGTTTGGTGCATGAACAAGCTACGGCATAAAAAATAAAAGACGACACCTGCGATGTGCTGATTCGCGGAGGTCCCCCTATAATCTACTGCAATCAGAAACTAAGGAAAACATGGCTGCCATGTGCTACAGGGAATGGCGTACATGCACACATCACTTTTACCCCTACCTTATATCGTGTATCTCCCCATGTCTGATGGTTCTTAATAAATTGGTCGCATCTCTGGGGGTCCGTGCACCAGAAACTGATGTCGACACCAGTCGGGGGCTCACGTATACTACAGTTATAACTCACGCCAGTTTATTGCATAAGTTAGTATAAATCCAGTGGGCCACATAAAGCCACACCCCATCCCGTTAAGCCACGCCCATTAAAAAGTTATAAATTATAGCGCAACTGTGGCATTCGCCATAATTTGTGACTTTTTACACCACAATGTAAAGTCTTTCGCAAATGTCCCCCATTGTCTCCAAAAGAGCGGATAAAGGTGGTAACAATGGCCTCGCCGATACAGGTGTATGAACAGGAAGCATATATCAAGGGGAGAAAAGCAGAACTGGATCGCACATCCACAATGCGATGCTTAGATCTAATTGACCTCACTTCTCGGCGCAATATTAAAGTGTACAGCCCCCCATACTGCATGATGTAGAAGAGGCATTAGCCCACTCACCATGTGCAGCTTGCAGTATGGGGGGCTGTACATTTTAATATTGCGCTGAGAAGCGAGGTCAATTAGGTCTAAGCATAGCATTGTGGATGTGCGATCCAGTTCTGTTTTTCTCCCCTTAATATATGAACCAGAAGCATGTCGACAAGTGAATCATAGAAAATGTTACAAGAGCTTACAATCTAATCTGATTTCATCTTATTCCAAGGAATTGCTTGATATTTTATAAAAAGTGTTACAAGAGAGAACTGCACCTAAATTATAAAGGTTTAGTTGTGGAACATCCAACTCCCCCTCTATATATTTTTTACCAGGAGTATATAAAGATGTGGGTCGTCCACCAGTAAGACCAGTAAGGATAAGGATGGCTTCTGGGAGCCTGTTAGTCAGTTTATAGATTATGTTAAACATTTACTATCATTTTGTAGGGATTCAACGGAAGTATTACAACATCTAGATGCCAGGTTTTTGGAAGAATGTGTTTTTGGTGGGTTGTGATGTCAATGCCTTTACAGTGCCTTGAAAAAGTATTCACACCCCTTGAACGTTTCCATATTTTTTCACGTTACACCCACACACTTAAATGTATTTTATTGGAATTTCATGTGATCGACCAACACAAAGTAGCAAGTCTGTGTGAAGTGAAACCAAAATGATACAAGGTTTTCAACATTTTTAATAAATATAAATCTGGAAAGTGTGGAGTGCATTTGTATTCAGCCCCCCTGAGTCAATCCTTTGTAGGACCACCTTCCGCTGCACTTACAGCTGCCAGTCTTTTGGCGTATGTCTCTACCAGGTTTGCACATCTACAGGCTGACACTTTTGCCCATTCTTCTTTGCAGAAGAGCTTGCGCTCAGTCAGATTGGATGGAGAGCATCTGAGAACATCAATTTTCAAGTCTTGCCTAAGATTCTCAATGGGATTTAGGTCTGGACTGTGACTGGGCCGTTCTAACACATGAAGATGCTTTGATCTAAACTATTCCATTGTAGCTCTGGCTGGATGTTGAGGGTTGTTGTCCTGCTGGAAGGTGAACCGTCTCCCAGTCTCAAGTCTTTTGCAGCCTCTCCCAGGTTCTCCTCCAGGATTGCCCTGTGTTTAGCTCCATCCATCTTCCCATCATCTCTGACCAGCTTCCCTGTTCCTGCTGAAGAAAAGCCTCCCCACACCATGATGCTGCCACCACCATGTGTCACGGTAAGGATGGTGTGCTCAGGGGGATGCGCAGGGTTAGTTTTCCACCACACATAGGGGGTCATTTGTTTGATTTTAGACTCCGGTCTTCATAAGCTCATGCGCTGGCGGTGGATCTGCCTATATTATGAAGAGGCACCGGCCTCTACATAAGTTTAGTGCATCCACCGCCAGTCTAAATCTACACCAGCTTTCTTGACCCCATAGTGTTTTGTATTTAGACCAAAAAGTTCACCTTTGGTCTCATCTGAGCAGAGCACCTTCTTGCACATGTTTGCTGTGTCCCCTACATGGCTTCTGCCAAACTGCAAACAGGACTTCTTATGGCTGCTTTCAAATTAGATTTTCTTCTTGCCACTCTTCCATAAAGGGCAAATTTATGGAAGACACGACTAATAGTTGTCCTGTGGACAGATTCTCCCACCTGAGCTGTGGATCTCTTCAGCTCCTCCACAGTGACCGTGGGCCTCTTCGCTGCTGCTCTAATTAGTGCTCTCCTTGCCTGGGCTTGTCAGTTTAAGTGGATGGCCATGTCTTGGTAGGTTTGAAGTTGTGCCATACTCCTTCCATTTTCGGATGATGGATTGAACAGTGCTCCGTCAGATGCTCAGAGCTTGTGACATTTTTTTTAGAACCTAACCTTGTTTTACACTTGTCCACATCTTTATCCCTGACCTGTCTGGTGTGTTCCTTGGTTTTCATGATGCTGTTTGATCACTAATGTTCTCTTTCATAGAACACCTGTAGTTATAATGAGAATAAATGACACACAGGTGGACTCTATTTACTAGTAAGGTGACTTCCGAAGGCAGTTGGCGACACCAGATTTTGTGTAGGGGTATCAGAGTACAGGGTGGCTGAATACAAATGCACGCCAAACTTTTCAGATTTTTATTTCATAAAAATTTTGAAGACCATGTATAATTTTCTTTTCACTTTACACCTACTTGCTACTTTGTGTTGGTCGATCACATAAAATCCCAATAAAATACATTTAAGTTTGTGGGTGTAACGTGAAAAAATGTGGACAAGTTCAAGGGGTATGAATACTTTTTCAAGGTGCTGTATACGTTCATACCCATGGCCTTAGGACAGCGTGGTTCTTTCTGAGGATGCATTCAATGGATCCTGTCATACTTGTGTCTCTGTAGGCAACTTACATTTCTTTATATGCTAGTAGTCTCTGCTGATTCTCATCCAGGGGAGGGCATTGTCATCTCCTGGATGAGATACATAGATGATATGCTTCATTTTTAACTTCCCCCCAAAGGGGGGAAAATGGCAGCGATTCTTATAAAGCGAACAGTAAAAAGTGCTTCCATTATGGGGCACAGGGAGCGGTGAGTGTAGCGCTGCTATCACTGGCTCTGTTCACCGCTCCCTGTGTATAGCATTAGGAAGTAGTGCACATAGGCGTGCACTATGACCTGACATTATGCGATATCAGGTCAGAGTGCAGCATGGGGTCGACAGAAGACCAGGGAGCGGCGAGTGCAGGAAGAGCATGCTTTTCAGAGCAGGAGAGGTAATTTAATTTATTTATTTTATGTCTAATCTGAGGTCTGATGGGGATGGGGGTCTGAACTGAGGTCTGATTAACATTTGGGGCCTGATTAACACTGGGGGTCTGATCTGAGGTCTGATTAACATTGATTTGGGGATCTTTTCTGAAGTCTGATTGAGATTGGGGGTCTGATGAAAATTGGGGGGTCTTAAATGAGGTCTGATGAAGTTTAGGGGTCTGATAAAGACTAGGGGCCTGAACTGAGATCTGTTGAAAAATATATTTTTCAGATTTTCCCCCTCTGTGTGTCTTGTGAAGCAAAAATATGGTACTGTTTATACATCAAGTTACAGAAAATAATTTTATTTTATTTGGAGAATCAACAATGATATGAATATTAAAGTTACCTAGTTTGTCTCATAGAGGGCTCTTGATTTTTTGGACCTGAAAATGACCGTGGATAAACGGGGACTGCTGCATGCTACAGCTCATAGAAAGAATACGAGTGTTAGCAGTTTCTTACTTGCAACCTCTTCACATCCTCAAGATGCAATTACAACATTAGCTACTGGCCAATTTATTCAAGCCCAACGAATTTGTGACTTACATACAGAATTTCAAAAACAAACTTTGGACTTGACAAATCGTTTTAAAAGAAGAGGATATAAAGATGTGGATATAGAAAGAGGTCATCAGCATGCAAAAAGACTGAATCCGCCCCGCTCGGTAAGGCTTATTACCACGGGCAGGAAATGATGGACGTTTTTAAACACTATTGGCCGATTCTTTTGCAAGATACAGATTTGAAAAACGTGAAATCAGAAACACCCAAAATTACAGCAAGAAGAAGTAAGAACATTGGAGATGCTACTGGTTAGGAGTCACTATGTTTCGCCTTCCTGTAAATTTACTTTAAACTCAAAATGACCCAGATGCAGTTTTTAGTAAAAAATTGTTCAGCATGTGGATACAGGATTGCCAGTGACTCCTTCTCTGACTCAAGTGCTTCCAGAACATATAAAATTGTGCATCATTTGACTTTTAAAAGTGGTTTTGTGATCTATTATGTAATAATCCATGTGGACTTACAGGAATAACTTCGAAAAAACGTAGAGTTTGAGGTTTAGAGCGCATTCATGACTGTGCAGCTACATTAGAAATAAAGGATAGCGGTGAACTAGTAAAAAGACGTAGGAACCATCTTGGACGCTTAAAAAGGACCTTTCACAGGAATTTCACAGGAATACCAAGAATGGATTTCATGGGAGGATACCACAGAGGAAGCCACTGCTGTCCATAAACATTGCTGCACGTTTACAGTTTGCACAAGAGCACCTTGATGTTCTACAGCAGTAATGGCAAAATATTCTGTGGACAGATGAAACCAAAGTGGAGTTGTTTGGAAGAAACACACAACACTATGTGTGGAGACAAAGAGGCACAGCACACCAACATCAAAACCTCATCCCAACTGTGAAGTATGGTGGTGGGGGCATCATGGTTTGGGGCTGCTTTGCTGCGTCAGGGCCTGGACGGAATGCTATCATCGAAGGAAAAATGAATTCCCAAGTTTATCAAGACATTTTGCAGGAGAGCTTAAGGCCATCTGTCCACCAGCTGAAGCTCAACAGAAGATGGGTGCTGCAACAGGACAACGACCCAAAGCATAGAAGTAACTCAACAACAGAATGGCTTAAACAGAAGAAAATCCGCCTTCTGGAGTGGCCCAGTCAGAGTCCTGACCTCAACCCGATGGAGATGCTGTGGCATGACCTCAAGAAAGCGATTCACACCAGACATCCCAAGAATATTGCTGAACTGAAACAGTTCTGTAAAGAGGAATGGTGAAGAATTACTCCTGACCGTTGTGCACGTCTGATCTGCAACTACAGGAAACGTTTGGTGGAAGTTATTGCTGCCAAAGGAGGTTCAGCCAGTTATTAAGTCCAAGGGTTCACATACTTTTTCCACCTGCACTGTGAATGTTTACATGGTGTGTTCAATAAAACATGGTAACATTTAACTCTTTATGTGTTATTAGTTTAAGCAGACTGTGATTGTCTATTGTTGTGACTTAGATGAAGATCAGATCACATTTTATGACCAATTTGTGCAGAAATCCAGATCATTCCAAAGGGTTCACATACTTTTTCTTGCAACTATATATAGTACATATTTTAGCTGTGTCAATTTATGATTTACTTGTATACTTTTCATATTTATATTATTTCTTTATTTAATGTAATATAGACTTATGAATTATTTATAAACTACGATAATTAATTATATGCAATTTATATATCCTTTTTTGTAATTATTTTACAGTTTTTATGAATGAAGTATTAGTGCAATACATATATTGGATATACACTCACCTAAAGAATTATTAGTGCCCCCATACTAATACGGTGTTGGACCCCCTTTTGCCTTCAGAACTGCCTTAATTCTACGTGGCATTGACTCCACAAGGTGCTGATAGCATTCTTTAGAGATGTTGGCCCATATTGATAGGATAGCATCTTGCAGTTGATGGAGATTTGAGGGATGCACATCCAGGGCACGAAGCTCCCGTTCCACCACATCCCAAAGATGCTCTATTGGGTTGAGATCTGGTGACTGTGGGGCCATTTTAGTCCAGTGAACTCATTGTCATGTTCAAGAAACCAATGTGAGATGATTGGAGCTTTGTGACATGGTGCATTATCCTGCTGGAAGTAGCCATCAGAGGATGGAGACATGTTCTCATTCTGTTTACCCCAAATTCGGACTCTACCATTTGAATGTCTCAACAGAAATCGAGACTCATCAGACCAGGCAACATTTTTTCAGTCTTCAACAGTCCAATTTTGGTGAGCTCGTGCAAATTGTAGCCTCTTTTTCCTATTTGTAGTGGAGATGAGTGGTCCCCGGTGGGGTCTTCTGCTGTTGTAGCCCATCCGCCTCAAGGTTGTGCGTGTTGTGGCTTCACAAAGGCTTTGCTGCAGACCTCGGTTGTAACGAGCGGTTATTTCAGCCAACGTTGCTCTTCTATCAGCTTGAATCAGTCGGCCCATTCTCCTCTGACCTCTAGCATCCACAAGGCATGTTCGCCCACAGGACGGCCGCATACTGGATGTTTTTCCCTTTTCACACCATTCTTTGTAAACCCTAGAAATGGTTGTGCGTGAAAATCCCAGTAACTGAGCAGATTGTGAAATACTCAGACCGGCCCGTCTGGCACCAACAACCATGCCACGCTCAAAATGGCTTAAATCACCTTTCTTTCCCATTCTGACATTTAGTTTGGAGTTCAGGAGATTGTCTTGACCAGGAGCACCCCCCTAAATGCATTGAAGCAGCTGCCATGTGATTGGATGACTAGATAATTGCATCAATGAGAAATAGAACAGGTGTTCCTAATAATTCTTTAGGTGAGTGTATATGAGCCAATAAAATCCATACGTGTTTGATTTTGCAGATCCAGTGCTAAATCTGGCATGAAACTAATTAACATACCTAACCACGCCCATGAGAATGTCCTTTAATTTAAAAAAAAGTTGCTAACCTTGGCTCAAAACAGGACGTCTGACAAAATCCACCACTTTTCTGTAACAAAAAATAGCAAACCAGTCATTACTACATAAATAGTGAGAAATAACGTGGAAAAGGAGCAGCAGATTTATCAGAACTGGAGAATAGGAGTAGTTGTCCAGAGCAATCAATGAGATGTGAATGATGAGAGTAACAGAAAGCTCAGGCTGTAATCAGATTCATCTCTTCACTGTCCCTATTAACTTATCTGAACCGTTGCACATGGTGGGAGGATTATCCTGCGCAGCGCTGTGACCCACTTACCTTGTCCGAAGATCAAGTGTTTAATACCAGGATGTACTTTCCTAATTTCACTGCCGGGAACTGCGTCCTCAGTGACAACCTCCGGCCCAAATAACGCGGCGTCCAAAAATAGGCTACAAAATGTCCAACTGTAGATCAGTGTGTATCATACATACATGTACTGTACATCAGTGTGTATCATACATACATGTACTGTACATCAGTGTGTATCATACATACATGTACTGTATATCAGTGTGTATCATACATACATGTACTGTATATCAGTGTGTATCATACATACATGTACTGATCAGTGTGTATCATACATACATGTACTGTAGATCAGTGTGTATCATACATACATGTACTGTAGATCAGTGTGTATCATACATACATGTACTGTATATCAGTGTGTATCATACATACATGTACTGTAGATCAGTGTGTATCATACATACATGTACTGTAGATCAGTGTGTATCATACATACATGTACTGTACATCAGTGTATATCATACATACATGTACTGTACATCAGTGTGTATCATACATACATGTACTGTACATCAGTGTGTATCATACATACATGTACTGTAGATCAGTGTGTATCATACATACATGTACTGTAGATCAGTGTGTGTCATACATACATGTACTGTACATCAGTGTGTATCATACATACATGTACTGTACATCAGTGTGTATCATACATACATGTACTGATCAGTGTGTATCATACATACATGTACTGTACATCAGTGTGTATCATACATACATGTACTGTACATCAGTGTGTATCATACATACATGTACTGTAGATCAGTGTGTATCATACATACATGTACTGTACATCAGTGTGTATCATACATACATGTACTGTACATCAGTGTGTATCATACATACATGTACTGTACATCAGTGTGTATCATACATACATGTACTGTAGATCAGTGTGTATCATACATACATGTACTGTAGATCAGTGTGTATCATACATACATGTACTGTACATCAGTGTGTATCATACATACATGTACTGTACATCAGTGTGTATCATACATACATGTACTGTATATCAGTGTGTATCATACATACATGTACTGATCAGTGTGTATCATACATACATGTACTGTAGATCAGTGTGTATCATACATACATGTACTGTAGATCAGTGTGTATCATACATACATGTACTGTATATCAGTGTGTATCATACATACATGTACTGTAGATCAGTGTGTATCATACATACATGTACTGTAGATCAGTGTGTATCATACATACATGTACTGTACATCAGTGTATATCATACATACATGTACTGTACATCAGTGTGTATCATACATACATGTACTGATCAGTGTGTATCATACATACATGTACTGTACATCAGTGTGTATCATACATACATGTACTGTACATCAGTGTGTATCATACATACATGTACTGTAGATCAGTGTGTATCATACATACATGTACTGTACATCAGTGTGTATCATACATACATGTACTGTACATCAGTGTGTATCATACATACATGTACTGTACATCAGTGTGTATCATACATACAGTACAGACCAAAAGTTTGGACACACCTTCTCATTCAAAGAGTTTTCTTTATTTTCATGACTATGAAGGCATCAAAACTATGAATTAACACATGTGGAATTATATACATAACAAACAAGTGTGAAACAACTGACAATATGTCATATTCTAGGTTCTTCAAAGTAGCCACCTTTTGCTTTGATTACTGCTTTGCACACTCTTGGCATTCTCTTGATGAGCTTCAAGAGGTAGTCCCCTGAAATGGTCTTCACTTCACAGGTGTGCCCTGTCAGGTTTAATAAGTGGGATTTCTTGCCTTATAAATGGGTTGGGACCATCAGTGGCGTTGAGGAGAAGTCAGGTGGATACACAGCTGATAGTCCTACTGAATAGACTGTTAGAATTTGTATTATGGCAAGAAAAAAGCAGCTAAGTAAAGAAAAACGAGTGGCCATCATTACTTTAAGAAATGAAGGTCAGTCAGTCAGCCGAAAAATTGGGAAGACTTTGAAAGTAAGGGCTATTTGACCATGAAGGAGAGTGATGGGGTGCTGCGCCAGATGACCGGGCCTCCACAGTCACTGGACCTGAACCCAATCGAGATGGTTTGGGGTGAGCTGGACCGCAGAGTGAAGGCAAAAGGGCCAACAAGTGCTAAGCATCTCTGGGAACTCCTTCAAGACTGTTGGAAGACCATTTCAGGGGACAACCTCTTGAAGCTCATCAAGAAAATGCCAAGAGTGTGCAAAGCAGTAATCAAAGCAAAAGGTGGCTACTTTGAAGAACCTAGAATATGACATATTTTCTGTTGTCTCACACTTGTTTGTTATGTATATAATTCCACATGTGTTAATTCATAGTTTTGATGCCTTTATAGTCATGAAAATAAAGAAAACTCTTTGAATGAGAAGGTGTGTCCAAACTTTTGGTCTGTACTGTACATGTACTGATCAGTGTGTATCACACATACATGTACGGTAGATCAGTGTGTATCATACATACATGTACTGATCAGTGTGTATCATACATACATGTACTGATCAGTGTGTGTCACACATACATGTACTGATCAGTGTGTCACACATACATGTACTGATCATTGTGCATTGTGTCACACATACATGTACTGATCAGTGTGTGTCATACATACATGTACTGATCAGTGTGTATCATACATACATGTATGGTAGATCAGTGTGTGTCACACATACATGTACTGATCAGTGTGTGTCATACATACATGTACTGATCAGTGTGTATCATACATACATGTACTGATCAGTGTGTATCATACATACATGTATGGTAGATCAGTGTGTGTCATACATACATGTACTGATCAGTGTGTGTCACACATACATGTACTGATCAGTGTGTCACACATACATGTACTGATCAGTGTGTGTCATACATACATGTACTGTATATCAGTGTGTATCATACATACATGTACTGATCAGTGTGTATCATACATACATGTACTGTATATCAGTGTGTATCATACATACATGTACTGATCAGTGTGTGTCACACATACATGTACTGATCATTGTGCATTGTGTCACACATACATGTACTGATCAGTGTGTCATACATACATGTACTGATCAGTGTGTATCATACATACATGTACTGTATATCAGTGTGTATCATACATACATGTACTGATCAGTGTGTATCATACATACATGTACTGATCAGTGTGTATCATACATACATGTACTGATCAGTGTGTCACACATACATGTACTGATCAGTGTGTGTCACACATACATGTACGGTAGATCAGTTGCAGGCAGGAAGCCCATAGAAGCCAATCAGATTACTGCTGTCATTAGCTGTGATCTGATTGGTTGTTCTGTCTACACTGGGTTCTGCTCCTGGTAACCAATCAGATCCCGTGCAGGGTAAGGAGAGGTGGAGTCTGGTTGCTATGACACAGGGGAGGCTTCCCGCTGCCTGTAAGGGCAGATTCAGGGGATCTAAGGGAGGAACTGTTCTAGAAAACGTCCGAAACTTCACCAGCCTGCTTCGATTTCACAGCATCTGAAATATCTCTGTGTGCTGTCAGTGAATGGAATTAGCATTTGGTCAGCAGAGGGGAAGGAAAGGGGACGAGGCTAGATGAAAATCCGGGGGCAGACCAGTGTGGAGTCCGACTGAAGACGGAACCGCAAGTCAGGAAGAACTGCAGGGGCGGGGCTTCACTGACGGGGGAGGGGTCGGATGTGATACGGAGTTGTAGGGAGGAGCTGAAGTGTGTGATTGACAGTTATAGGGAGGAGCTAAACGTGCTTTCAGAGACGTGAGCGCCTATCGTTAGGAAGGGGGCGGAGCTAGAATTACTGTTATTGCTGTGATAGGAGAGGAGCTGAGATGGAAATTGGTTAGAGAGGGAGGAGCCAGAGTAAAGTTGTAAGTGAGATGAAGGCGATGTGAGGTAAAGTGAAAGGAGCGGGAGAGGGACATGAGGTGACGGACAGGCCCTGAAGATGGCGCCCTCCGGTGGATACCTCAGAGTAAACACGGGATGAGATCCGTGACATGTTCTGGAATATTCCCGAGGTAAGAGCTGGTGTCAGTGTCTGCTCGGTATAACACATGGGGGACTCCGCGCCCGTCCTGTCTGCACCCCGGGATGGGCGGGAAATGTGCCATTTGTAACTAACAGGAGACGGGTCAGATTCTAAAAGAGGCAAAGTCACCAGGACCTCTGAGCCGTGTTCACACTGGGATGTACAGACCAGTGATAATACCAGCAATGGCAATCCAGCGCCTGACGGACATTGACAGCGCCTGACAGAAATTGACAGTGTATGACGGACATTGATGGTGACAGCGCCTGACGGACATTGACAGCGCCTGACGGACATTGACAGTGTATGACGGACATTGACAGTGTATGACGGACATTGACAGCGCCTGACAGAAATTGACAGTGTATGACGGACATTGACAGCGCCTGACAGAAATTGACAGCGTATGACGGACATTGACAGTGTATGACGGACATTGACAGTGTATGACGGACATTGACAGTGTATGACGGACATTGACAGTGTATGACGGACATTGACAGTGTATGACGGACATTGACAGTGTATGACGGACATTGACAGTGTATGACGGACATTGATGGTGACAGCGCGTGGCGGACATTGACAGTACCTGACAGAAATTGACAGCGCCTGACAGAAATTGACAGTGTATGACGGACATTGACAGCGCCTGACGGACATTTACAGCACCTGACGGAGATTGACAGTGTATGACGGACATTTACAGTGTATGACGGACATTGACAGCGCCTGACGGACATTGACAGCGCCTGACGGACATTGACAGCGTATGACGGACATTGACAGTGTATGACGGACATTGACAGTGTATGACGGACATTGACAGCGCCTGACGGACATTGACAGCGCCTGACGGACATTGACAGTGTATGACGGACATTGACAGCGCCTGACGGACATTGACAGCGCCTGACGGACATTGACAGTGTATGACGGACATTGACAGCGCCTGATAGAAATTCACAGTGTATGACGGACATTGATGGTGACAGCGCGTGACGGACATTGACAGTACCTGACAGAAATTGACAGCGCCTGACAGAAATTGACAGTGTATGACGGACATTGACAGTGTATGACGGACATTGACAGTGTATGATGGACATTGACAGTGTATGACGGACATTGACAGCGCCTGATAGAAATTCACAGTGTATGACGGACATTGATGGTGACAGCGCGTGACGGACATTGACAGTACCTGACAGAAATTGACAGCGCCTGACAGAAATTGACAGTGTATGACGGACATTGACAGTGTATGACGGACATTGACAGTGTATGACGGACATTGACAGTGTATGACGGACATTGACAGTGTATGACGGACATTGACAGTGCCTGACAGAAATTGACAGTGTATGACGGACATTGACAGTGTATGACGGACATTGACAGTGTATGACGGACATTGACAGTGTATGACGGACATTGACAGTGTATGACGGACATTGACAGTGTATGACGGACATTGACAGTGCCTGACAGAAATTCACAGTGTATGACGGACATTGACAGTGCCTGATGGACATCGACAGCGCCTGACAGAAATTCACAGCGCCTGACAGAAATTGGCAGCGCCTGACGGACATTGATGGTGACAGCGGCTAACGGACTTCGACAGCACCTGACGGACATTGACAGCGCCTGACAGAAATTGACAGCGCCTGATGGAGATTGATGGTGACAGCGGCTAACGGACTTCGACAGCACCTGACGGACATTGACAGCGCCTGACAGAAATTGACAGCGCCTGATGGAGATTGATGGTGACAGCGGCTAACGGACTTCGACAGCGCCTGACGGTCATTAACTGCGCCTTACGGACATCGACAGCGCCTGACGGTCATTAACAGCGCCTTACGGACATTAACAGCGCCTGACGGTCATTAAAGGGATTCTGTCACCTCGTATAACCCAAATTCAGATTTTAAACTTGTCATGCTCCACAGCTTACCTTGAATCGGCTATGCTGTTTGTTATTGTAATCCGTCCAGCAGTTTTGCAGAAAAACGACTTTTATAAAACCCTGAAGGTGCCCAGAGGGGCGTTATGTTCCCCTTTGTGTGCCCAGTAACGCCCCTCTTACAGTGCCCAGAACGCCTTCCTCCAGAATCCCTAACCGCCCACAGCGTCTCATCCCTCTCCTCCCCCTCCCTGACGGCCGAGCGAAGTCTCGTGCGAGCATCGGACGTCACTGGGCTCGGCGCATGCCCAGTGACGACGATGAAGCTCCTGCCCTCAGTCTCCTGCAAATCGCACTGGCGCAGCCCTCAGTGGGTACTGCGTCTTCGCGAGACTTCGCTCGGCCGTCAGGGAGGGGGAGGAGAGGGATGAGACGCTGTGGGCGGTTAGGGATTCTGGAGGAAGGCGTTCTGGGCACTGTAAGAGGGGCGTTACTGGGCACACAAAGGGGAACATAACTCCCCTCTGGGCACCTTCAGGGTTTTATAAAAGTCGTTTTTCTGCAAAACTGCTGGACGGATTACAATAACAAACAGCATAGCCGATTCAAGGTAAGCTGTGGAGCATGACAAGTTTAAAATCAGAATTTGGGTTATATGAGGTGACAGAATCCCTTTAACAGCGCCTTACGGACATTGACAGCGCATGATGGTCATTAACAGCGTCTTATGGACATCGACAGCGCCTTACGGTCATTGACAGCGCCTGACGGTCATTGACAGCGACTTACGGACATCGACAGCGCCTGACGGTCATTGACAGCGACTTATGGACATCGACAGCGCCTGACGGTCATTGACAGCGACTTACGGACATCGTCAGCGCCTGACGGACATTGTGGCTACTTGTGGCCCGACAAATGTGCTGAGAGGAGGCCGGATAAATACTGTTGCGTGCAGTGGTTTTCGTCCGACCATTTCTCAGCATGTTTGCCTTATAGGGAATAGGGCTGGCAGATGTCAGTTACCATCCGGCAGTGCCAGATCCAGACATCTCCGGCAGGCTGCTCCTCTGTCGGAAGAGCCTGACGAAAATGTACAGCGCAAATTCTGAAACCATCCTTAGAGACAGCGGACAGTCGCTGGGGTTCTGTAGAACAGCAGGGGTGATGTTAGGGGAAGGAGTCGATAGTTCGATGTCGTCAGAGATGGTACTGAAAACGAAATCTGCTGATTGTCTGTGGGGCTGTGAGAGAAAAGAGGAGAAGACCTAGGACTGAACTCTGAGGAACCCCAACAGTGAGGAGAAGACCTAGGATTGAACCTTGAGGAACCCCAACAGTGAGGAGAAGACCTAGGACTGAACCCTGAGGAACCCCAACAGTGAGGAGAAGACCTAGGACTAAACCCTGAGGAACCCCAACAGTGAGGAGAAGAACACTGAGGAACCCCAACAGTGAGGAGAAGACCTAGGACTGAACCCTGAGGAACCCCAACAGGGAGGGGAAGACCTAAGACTGAACCCTGAGGAACCCCAACAGTGAGGAGACGACATAGGACTGAAACCTGAGGAACCCCAACAGTGAGGAGAAGACCTAGGACTGAACCCTGAGGAACCCCAACAGTGAGGAGAAGACCTAGGACTGAACCCTGAGGAACCCCAACAGTGAGGAGAAGACCTAGGACTGAACCCTGAGGAACCCCAACAGATAGAAGACCTAGGACTGATAGGACGATATCCAGGAGAGAGCAGTGTCCCTAATTGGAGCATACAGCATCAGTGCCGTCACATGAAGTGTATTCCTATGGCGTCAGATGACATTGTATGTGTGCACGCCGTGTCGTGTTTCCACCGTTTCCCGCACCCCTCACTGACCACCATTTCAAGTAGCAAATTGCATGCTAGTTTGTGCTGCCATCTTGATACGGCGGGCCAGCTAGGCTCTGTTCTCACATATGTCTGGCATATAGACTAGCAGATCTCCTGACGTATACCTCAAATATATCCATAAGGCTTCATTCATCCGATGGAGGCAGAGAGGGTGCGCCTTTTGGCCACCGTCAAGTTGGTATGTGTTAGTATACTTTTTTTTGCCGTATGGAATTGTGTAGTCTGCGGTACATATAGTGTCACAGCCTCCCACTGTATACCTCCAACATAGGCACAACACATGGTGTGAACAGGGCCCAAGACATGCTGAAACAGGTGACTGATGGGGATCTGACCAATGGGAACCCACCAATCCGAAGCTCATGGGGGAAGGTGGGGCAACATAATTAGGCAGGGCGAGCAATACCATAGTGCAGAGCAATATACCGCCCCAGCTGAACCAAATACCACAGTGCACTGCCACCTGTGCCACAATATTGAACTGTACTGCTGCCCTGAAGATGTCAGTTGAATTCAGGAGGGCAGCTGCTGGCCAGGTGCGTAGGAGAGAATCAGATCATCATGTACCCGGGCATGGGCCCACCAGGAAAATTCCCTGTAGAGTCTATGGCCGATCCGCCCTTGATACAGGGTCATTGTAGTGCGGAGAATAGAGACCGGACCCCTCACTCTTAAAACTGGAACTATCCCTTCTGATCATGCAATGGAAATCCACTTTAAGGCCTTCTGCACATGACTACTGCTTAGTCCAGGTTCCATGTGGTACTGAGCCATATTATAACCCCCATAGAAATCCGTGGACTCTGCTGTACCGCCATATGCCTCCAATTCCATTTCTCAGAAATTCATATGGACAGTGGCAGATGAAGTATGCCATAGGCCCTGCACTGTACAAAAAGCTTAGGCCTCCAGTTCCTGACTGCCGCCATAAATGCAGACCCCAGACAAGATCCTTAAAATGAATGTAGATAAATATGGACCCTATAAATAAATACGTGGTCTGTGGCAGTCGACATGAGTGAAGAGTATTGCAAGTACTCGGAGATACGAGTATAATTCAGAGATTGGATGATAGGTGGCAGACTAGATGATGGGCGCTTTGGGTGGCCATGGTTCACAGCAGCGGTCCCCAACCAGTAGCTCGGAAGCCACATGTGGCTCGTGGCCCCCTGCTGTGTGGCTCGCCATGGCGGTCCTGAGTCGTGACCATATGTACTGGCAGTGCCAGCTTGGATGATAATACTAGTGTCAAGCACTGAAATATCCTCAGCAAATGTTTGCAGTTTCATATTTCTTGTTTCCCCACATTCAAAATTTCTCTCCTCTACTTTTCAATTGCCTGTAGTTCCGACTTTCACTGAAAGTTGATTGTGGCTCACAACATACAAAATGTTGGGGCCCCTAGGTCTACCGTGCGTGACGTTTGGACCTCGGACTGGATCCCAAACCATCCATATTATAATCAGCCACTGAGTACAGAATCCAAGAAGTACTGTATTACAGTCAGATTCTATAATGGAGGATACTTCTGTAATATGGGGCTATGGAGGTACCATATGGCGGCACAACGCTGGATTCACCCTTTTCTGCCAGTGACACTCCAGCCTGGACGTACGTCAGATCCTCCGGCACTACAATGGAGGCAGCGTCCTCCTGGGCTACAATTTACTGTTACATACAGAATCCCCCAATATCTGGAAGGTTCACGTCCCATGTGTATCACGGCTGCAGCAGACAGGTGGCGCTCTCGGCTCATCTCTGCCTCGCTCTCCGCAGAAATCAACTGGCTCCATCTGGTTGTTCAACTAAAGGAGCAATAAGAACTATTATTATAACAGGATTTAAGGCTGATAGCAGCAGAAAACTGCAATAATTGGGCTACCAGTAATACCATGCCTCTTCTAAGTACACCCTGCGTTTATATAATATTAATATTATTTGTTTCAGTTTGTGTCAAATGCAAAAAATAAGTTATTAAGACCATTAATTGTTAATACTAGAAAAAGAACCTGATTATATGATATAATGTGTCACAGGAGGAGACGACTAGCATTCCTGCTGAACGACTAGAGGACAGACAGACGGATAGATAGCTAGACAGAGGAGGATTGGCCGTAGACCTTCTATGGAAATTTCCCCCTGGGGGGGGGGGGGGGGGGCACCCAAGCCGTTGACATAATGAGCGCTCAGCGGTAATTAATGCTCATGTACCCGGCCAGCTACCGCACATGTCTTCCCGAATTCAGCTACTGCAGCCACATCTCACCTCCTAAGCCCCCTGCTCCATATCCTAATCAGAGACAACTGGAGGACGGAATATGGCAGCTATTGAGGACCACCGCAGAAGGACCGCTTTTGTGCTGCACTGTGGTATATGGTTCTGCTGGGACAATATTTTATGCTATGGTATTGCTGACAGCGCCTACTTGTGTTACCTCCCTTTCTATCAATTTGGACCCACCTACAACATGGCGCCACTTTTTTTTTTTTCAGGGCCGCTTTAAGTTCCCAGTCCGCCAATAAAGGAAGACGTGTTCCATTATATTAACACTAAAATACCATGACAAGTATAAAGCCATGACTTTCCTTCCCCAATCCAGTGACTGGATGCCGCCGAAAGCTCCGGCTATAGTCCCATGTATAGGTCCCTATAAACCTGCAGGATGATTAGTATCCGCTCCGGCTATAGTCCCATGTATAGGTCCCTATAAACCTGCAGGATGATTAGTATCCGCTCCGGCTATAGTCCCATCTATAGGTCCCTATAAACCTGCAGGATGATTGGTATCCGCTCCGGCTATAGTCCCATCTATAGGTCCCTATAAACCTGGTGGATGATTAGTATCCGCTCCGGCTATAATCCCATCTATAGGTCCCTATAAACCTGCAGGATAATTAGTATCCGCTCCGGCTATAGTCCCATGTATAGGTCCCTATAAACCTGCAGGACGATTAGTATCCGCTCCGGCTATAGTCCCATCTATAGGTCCCTATAAACCTGCAGGATGATTGGTATCCGCTCCGGCTATAGTCCCATCTATAGGTCCCTATAAAACTGCAGGATGATTAGTATCCGCTCCGGCTATAGTCCCATCTATAGGTCCCTATAAACCTGCTGGACGATTAGTATCCGCTCCGGCTATAGTCCCATCTATAGGTCCCTATAAACCTGCACGACGATTAGTATCCGCTCCGGCTATAGTCCCATCTATAGGTCCCTATAAACCTGCAGGATGATTAGTATCCGCTCCGGCTATAGTCCCATCTATAGGTCCCTATAAACCTGCAGGATGATTAGTATCCGCTCCGGCTATAGTCCCATCTATAGGTCCCTATAAAACTGCAGGATGATTAGTATCCGCTCCGGCTATAGTCCCATCTATAGGTCCCTATAAACCTGCTGGACGATTAGTATCCGCTCCGGCTATAGTCCCATCTATAGGTCCCTATAAACCTGCACGACGATTAGTATCCGCTCCGGCTATAGTCCCATCTATAGGTCCCTATAAACCTGCACGACGATTAGTATCCGCTCCGGCTATAGTCCCATGTATAGGTCCCTATAAACCTGCAGGATGATTAGTATCCGCTCCGGCTATAGTCCCATCTATAGGTCCCTATAAACCTGCAGGATGATTGGTATCCGCTCCGGCTATAGTCCCATCTATAGGTCCCTATAAACCTGCAGGATGATTAGTATCCGCTCCGGCTATAGTCCCATCTATAGGTCCCTATAAACCTGCAGGATGATTAGTATCCGCTCCGGCTATAGTCCCATCTATAGGTCCCTATAAACCTGCAGGATGATTAGTATCCGCTCCGGCTATAGTCCCATCTATAGGTCCCTATAAACCTGCTGGACGATTAGTATCCGCTCCGGCTATAGTCCCATCTATAGGTCCCTATAAACCTGCAGGATGATTAGTATCCGCTCCGGCTATAGTCCCATCTATAGGTCCCTATAAACCTGCAGGACGATTAGTATCCGCTCCGGCTATAGTCCCATGTATAGGTCCCTATAAACCTGCAGGATGATTAGTATCCGCTCCGGCTATAGTCCCATCTATAGGTCCCTATAAACCTGCAGGATGATTGGTATCCGCTCCGGCTATAGTCCCATCTATAGGTCCCTATAAACCTGCAGGATGATTAGTATCCGCTCCGGCTATAGTCCCATCTATAGGTCCCTATAAACCTGCTGGACGATTAGTATCCGCTCCGGCTATAGTCCCATCTATAGGTCCCTATAAACCTGCAGGATGATTAGTATCCGCTCCGGCTATAGTCCCATCTATAGGTCCCTATAAACCTGCAGGATGATTAGTATTCGCTCCGGCTATAGTCCCATCTATAGGTCCCTATAAACCTGCAGGATGATTAGTATCCGCTCCGGCTATAGTCCCATCTATAGGTCCCTATAAACCTGCAGGATGATTAGTATCGGCTCCGGCTA
The DNA here is from genome assembly GCF_905171765.1 of Bufo bufo. Lineage (NCBI taxonomy): Eukaryota > Metazoa > Chordata > Amphibia > Anura > Bufonidae > Bufo > Bufo bufo. Next base: position 230,210,968 of record NC_053395.1, read on the forward strand.
TAGTCCCATCTATAGGTCCCTATAAACCTGCAGGATGATTAGTATCCGCTCCGGCTATAGTCCCATCTATAGGTCCCTATAAACCTGCAGGATGATTAGTATCCGCTCCGGCTATAGTCCCATCTATAGGTCCCTATAAACCTGCAGGATGATTAGTATTCGCTCCGGCTATAGTCCCATCTATAGGTCCCTATAAACCTGCAGGACGATTAGTATCCGCTCCGGCTATAGTCCCATCTATAGGTCCCTATAAACCTGCAGGATGATTAGTATCGGCTCCGGCTATAGTCCCATCTATAGGTCCCTATAAACCTGCAGGATGATTAGTATCCGCTCCGGCTATAGTCCCATCTATAGGTCCCTATAAACCTGCAGGATGATTAGTATCCGCTCCGGCTATAGTCCCATCTATAGGTCCCTATAAACCTGCAGGATGATTAGTATCCGCTGCGGCTATAGTCCCATCTATAGGTCCCTATAAACCTGCAGGATGATTAGTATCCGCTCCGGCTATAGTCCCATCTATAGGTCCCTATAAACCTGCAGGATGATTAGTATCCGCTCCGGCTATAGTCCCATCTATAGGTCCCTATAAACCTGCAGGATGATTAGTATCCGCTCCGGCTCAGCCCTCATCAGAGATCTGATCAAAGTCATCAGATTGTGCCTCACCATAGGGGAAACAGCCAATGGTGGGGGAACGAAAGAGAAGGATAGAAAGAAAGAAAGAAAGATAGATAAATGTGTGTGTTAATATTCTCAGTGATGCTGGGGTGGGGGGTCCTGTATGTACTAGTATCCTTGGTGATGCTGGGGTGGGGGGTCCTGTATGTACTAGTATCATCAGTGATGCTGGGGTGGGGGGTCCTGTATGTACTAGTATCATCAGTGATGCTGGGGTGGGGGGTCCTGTATGTACTAGTATCATCAGTGATGCTGGGGTGGGGGGTCCTGTATGTACTAGTATCCTCAGTGATGCTGGGGTGGGGGGTCCTGTATGTACTAGTATCATCAGTGATGCTGGGGTGGGGGGTCCTGTATGTACTAGTATCCTCGGTGATGCTGGGGTGGGGGGTCCTGTATGTACTAGTATCTTCGGTGATGCTGGGGTGGGGGGTCCTGTATGTACTAGTATCCTCGGTGATGCTGGGGTGGGGGGTCCTGTATGTACTAGTATCCTCGGTGATGCTGGGGTGGGGGGTCCTGTATGTACTAGTATCCTCGGTGATGGTGGGGTGGGGGGTCCTGTATGTACTAGTATCCTCGGTGATGCTGGGGTGGGGGGTCCTGTATGTACTAGTATCCTCGGTGATGCTGGGGTGGGGGTCCTGTATGTACTAGTATCCTCGGTGATGCTGGGGTGGGGGGTCCTGTATGTACTAGTATCCTCGTGATGCTGGGGTGGGGGGTCCTGTATGTACTAGTATCCTCGGTGATGCTGGGGTGGGGGGTCCTGTATGTACTAGTATCCTCGGTGATGCTGGGGTGGGGGGTCCTGTATGTACTAGTATCCTCGGTGATGCTGGGGTGGGGGGTCCTGTATGTACTAGTACTATCCTCGGTGATGCTGGGGTGGGGGGTCCTGTATGTACTAGTATCCTCGGTGATGCTGGGGTGGGGGTCCTGTATGTACTAGTACTATCCTCGGTGATGCTGGGGTGGGGGTCCTGTGTGTGGTGGGATTGGGTGCTGTCACTCTCTGCTTCTGCCCAGTAGTTGGGGTGAGGGTGGTATATAATGCCCTGTATGTGATGCCCCCTCCCCCCCAGGAATGCTACGCCCCCATTGGTTGAGCTGAGTGTTTGCAAACAGCCTGTGACAGACTAGTGCTGGGTGCTGGGTGCTGCGCTGTGTCAGGTTCTCACGGGATAAATAGGAAGCGCCGAGTGACGAGGAGGAAGCCGGGACCGGGGCAGTGACAGCAGAGCTGCGGGGGACAGCGCACTGCACGGCGCCCACAAGAGTCACCCAGGAGTTCTGCAAGAATTAGAAGAGCTGGGGCGGAGGGGCCCCTGGATCCCGGGCGGAGTGGAGGACACTTGTGGGTAAAGCACAGGGTCTTGGGAGTCTCTGCTGCCTGTGACTGGGAGAATCCCCTCTTCCTGGACTGTGGAGCCCCCGGAGAGCAGCCTGTGGATCTGTGTGCAGGCTCCGCGGCTCAGCACCATGGCTCTCCTGTGTAGAGCGGCCGCTCCGCGGCACAGCTGCCTGCTTCTCCCGGGAAGATCGTCAGCTCTGCGGCTCAGCATCCCGCGCCTGCTGCTCCTCGCCCTGTCGGTCCTGTACGCAGCCGGCAGCCCCACAGCGGCGCCCGAGCCTCCCGCTTCTTCCTCGCCGGACACCTGCGCATCGTGCGGGCTGCGGCCCCCGGAGGAGGCGGCCGGGCTGGAGCAGGACTTCGTGGAGGCGGTGAAGCGCCACATTCTGACCCGGCTACAGATGAGGGATCGGCCGAACATCACCCACGCTGTGCCCCGGGCTGCCATGCTGACTGCCCTGAGGAAGCTGCACGCTGGGCGCCTGCGGGAGGACGGACGCCTGGAGATCCCCAGCCTGGACGGGCACGGCATGTCGGGGCCCCACAGCCCCGAGGACAGCGCCACCTCCGAGATCATCAGCTTCGCCGAGGCAGGTAGGTGACCCCAGCAGCGTGTACATGGGAGGATCGGGGCTCGGGGTATAGAGTCTATAGGATGATCGGTGCAGCCTATAGGAGAATAGGGGTACGAGGTGTAGAGACAGTATATAGAGGGATAGGGGTACGAGGTGTAGAGACAGTATATAGAGGGATAGGGGTACGAGGTGTAGAGACAGTATATAGAGGGATAGGGGTACGAGGTGTAGAGACAGTATATAGAGGGATAGGGGTACCAGGTGTAGAGACAGTATATAGGAGAATAGGGGTACGAGGTGTAGAGACAGTATATAGAGGGATAGGGGTACGAGGTGTAGAGACAGTATATAGAGGGATAGGGGTACCAGGTGTAGAGACAGTATATAGAGGGATAGGGGTACGAGGTGTAGAGACAGTATATAGGAGAATAGGGGTACGAGGTGTAGAGACAGTATATAGAGGGATAGGGGTACGAGGTGTAGAGACAGTATATAGAGGGGTACGAGGTGTAGAGACAGTATATAGAGGGATAGGGGTACGAGGTGTAGAGACAGTATATAGAGGGATAGGGGTACGAGGTGTAGAGACAGTATATAGAGGGATAGGGGTACGAGGTGTAGAGACAGTATATAGAGGGATAGGGGTACGAGGTGTAGAGACAGTATATAGAGGGATAGGGGTACGAGGTGTAGAGACAGTATATAGAGGCATAGGGGTACGAGGTGTAGAGACAGTATATAGAGGGATAGGGGTACGAGGTGTAGAGACAGTATATAGAGGGATAGGGGTACGAGGTGTAGAGACAGTATATAGAGGGATAGAGGTACGAGGTGTAGAGACAGTATATAAAGGGATAGGGGTACGAGGTGTAGAGACAGTATATAGAGGGATAGGGGTACGAGGTGTAGAGACAGTATATAGAGGGATAGGGGTACGAGGTGTAGACACAGTATATAGAGGGATAGGGGTACGAGGTGTAGAGACAGTATATAGAGGGATAGGGGTACGAGGTGTAGAGACAGTATATAGAGGGATAGGGGTATGAGGTGTAGAGACAGTATATAGAGGGATAGGGGTACTAGGTGTAAAGACAGTATATAGAGGGATAGGGGTACGAGGTGTAAAGACAGTATATAGAGGGATAGGGGTACGAGGTGTAGAGACAGTATATAGAGGGATAGGGGTACGAGGTGTAGAGACAGTATATAGAGGGATAGGGGTACGAGGTGTAGAGACAGTATATAGAGGGATAGGGGTACGAGGTGTAGAGGCAGTATATAGAGGGATAGGGGTACGAGGTGTAGAGACAGTATATAGAGGGATAGGGGTACGAGGTGTAGACGCAGTATATAGAGGGATAGGGGTACGAGGTGTAGAGGCAGTATATTGAGGGATGGGGGTACGAGGTGTAGAGACAGTATATAGGAGAATAGGGGTACGAGGTGTAGAGACAGTATATAGAGGGATAGGGGTACGAGGTGTAGAGACAGTATATAGAGGGATAGGGGTACGAGGTGTAGAGACAGTATATAGAGGGATAGGGGTACGAGGTGTAGAGACAGTATATAGAGGGATAGGGGTATGAGGTGTAGAGACAGTATATAGAGGGATAGGGGTACGAGGTGTAGAGACAGTATATAGAGGGATAGGGGTACGAGGTGTAGAGACAGTATATAGAGGGATAGAGGTACGAGGTGTAGAGACAGTATATAGAGGGATAGGGGTACGAGGTGTAGAGGCAGTATATAGGAGAATAGGGGTACGAGGTGTAGAGACAGTATATAGAGGGATAGGGGTACGAGGTGTAGAGACAGTATATAGAGGGATAGGGGTACGAGGTGTAGAGACAGTATATAGAGGGATAGGGGTACGAGGTGTAGAGACAGTATATAGGAGAATAGGGGTACGAGGTGTAGAGACAGTATATAGAGGGATAGGGGTACGAGGTGTAGAGACAGTATATAGAGGGATAGGGGTACGAGGTGTAGACACAGTATATAGAGGGATAGAGGTTTGATGTGTAGACACAGTATATAGGAGAATAGGGGTACGAGGTGTAGAGACAGTATATAGAGGGATAGGGGTACGAGGTGTAGAGACAGTATATAGAGGGATAGGGGTACGAGGTGTAGAGACAGTATATAGAGGGATAGGGGTACGAGGTGTAGAGACAGTATATAGAGGGATAGGGGTACGAGGTGTAGAGACACAGTATATAGAGGGATAGGGGTACGAGGTGTAGAGACAGTATATAGAGGGATAGAGGTACGAGGTGTAGAGACAGTATATAGAGGGATAGGGGTACGAGGTGTAGAGACAGTATATAGAGGGATAGGGGTACGAGGTGTAGAGACAGTATATAGAGGGATAGGGGTACGAGGTGTAGAGACAGTATATAGAGGGATAGGGGTACGAGGTGTAGAGACAGTATATAGAGGGATAGGGGTACGAGGTGTAGAGACAGTATATAGAGGGATAGGGGTACGAGGTGTAGAGACAGTATATAGAGGGATAGGGGTACGAGGTGTAGAGACAGTATATAGAGGGATAGGGGTACGAGGTGTAGAGACAGTATATAGAGGGATAGAGGTACGAGGTGTAGAGACAGTATATAGAGGGATAGGGGTACGAGGTGTAGAGACAGTATATAGAGGGATAGGGGTACGAGGTGTAGAGACAGTATATAGAGGGATAGGGGTACGAGGTGTAGAGACAGTATATAGAGGGATAGGGGTACGAGGTGTAGAGACAGTATATAGAGGGATAGAGGTTCGATGTGTAGAGACAGTATATAGAGGGATAGGGGTACGAGGTGTAGAGACAGTATATAGAGGGATAGGGGTACGAGGTGTAGAGACAGTATATAGAGGTACGAGGTGTAGAGACAGTATATAGAGGGATAGGGGTACGAGGTGTAGAGACAGTATATAAAGGGATAGGGGTACGAGGTGTAGAGACAGTATATAGAGGGATAGGGGTACGAGGTGTAGACACAGTATATAGAGGGATAGAGGTTCGATGTGTAGACACAGTATATAGGAGAATAGGGGTACGAGGTGTAGAGACAGTATATAGAGGGATAGGGGTACGAGGTGTAGAGACAGTATATAGAGGGATAGGGGTACGAGGTGTAGAGACAGTATATAGAGGGATAGGGGTACGAGGTGTAGAGACAGTATATAGAGGGATAGGGGTACGAGGTGTAGAGACACAGTATATAGAGGGATAGGGGTACGAGGTGTAGAGACACAGTATATAGAGGGATAGGGGTACGAGGTGTAGAGACAGTATATAGAGGGATAGGGGTACGAGGTGTAGAGACAGTATATAGAGGGATAGGGGTACGAGGTGTAGAGACAGTATATAGAGGGATAGGGGTACGAGGTGTAGAGACAGTATATAGAGGGATAGGGGTACGAGGTGTAGAGACAGTATATAGAGGGATAGGGGTACGAGTTGTAGAGACAGTATATAGAGGGATAGGGGTACGAGGTGTAGAGACAGTATATAGAGGTACGAGGTGTAGAGACAGTATATAGAGGGATAGGGGTACGAGGTGTAGAGACAGTATATAGAGGGATAGGGGTACGAGGTGTAGAGACACAGTATATAGAGGGATAGGGGTACGAGGTGTAGAGACAGTATATAGAGGGATAGGGGTACGAGGTGTAGAGACAGTATATAGAGGGATAGGGGTACGAGGTGTAGAGACACAGTATATAGAGGGATAGGGGTACGAGGTGTAGACACAGTATATAGAGGGATAGGGGTACGAGGTGTAGAGACAGTATATAGAGGGATAGGGGTACGAGGTGTAGAGACAGTATATAGAGGGATAGGGGTACGAGGTGTAGAGACAGTATATAGAGGGATAGGGGTACGAGGTGTAGAGACAGTATATAGAGGGATAGGGGTACGAGTTGTAGAGACAGTATATAGAGGGATAGGGGTACGAGGTGTAGAGACAGTATATAGAGGTACGAGGTGTAGAGACAGTATATAGAGGGATAGGGGTACGAGGTGTAGAGACAGTATATAGAGGGATAGGGGTACGAGGTGTAGACACAGTATATAGAGGGATAGGGGTACGAGGTGTAGACAAAGTATATAGAGGGATAGGGGTACGAGGTGTAGAGACAGTATATAGAGGGATAGGGGTACGAGGTGTAGAGACAGTATATAGAGGGGTACGAGGTGTAGAGACAGTATATAGAGGGATAGGGGTACGAGGTGTAGAGACAGTATATAGAGGGATAGGGGTACGAGGTGTAGACACAGTATATAGAGGGATAGGGGTACGAGGTGTAGAGACAGTATATAGAGGGATTGGGGTACGAGGTGTAGAGACAGTATATAGAGGGATAGGGGTACGAGGTGTAGAGACAGTATATAGAGGGATAGGGGTACGAGGTGTAGAGACAGTATATAGGAGAATAGGGGTACGAGGTGTAGAGACAGTATATAGAGGGATAGGGGTACGAGGTGTAGAGACAGTATATAGGAGAATAGGGGTACGAGGTGTAGACACAGTATATAGAGGGATAGGGGTACGAGGTGTAGAGACAGTATATAGAGGGATAGGGGTACGAGGTGTAGAGACAGTATATAGAGGGGTACGAGGTGTAGAGACAGTATATAGAGGGGTACGAGGTGTAGAGACAGTATATAGAGGGATAGGGGTACGAGGTGTAGAGACAGTATATAGAGGGATAGGGGTACGAGGTGTAGAGACAGTATATAGAGGGATAGGGGTACGAGGTGTAGAGACAGTATATAGAGGGGTACGAGGTGTAGAGACAGTATATAGAGGGATAGGGGTACGAGGTGTAGAGACAGTATATAGAGGGATAGGGGTACGAGGTGTAGAGACAGTATATAGAGGGATAGGGGTATGAGGTGTAGAGACAGTATATAGAGGGATAGGGGTACGAGGTGTAGAGACAGTATATAGAGGGATAGGGGTACGAGGTGTAGAGACAGTATATAGAGGGATAGGGGTACGAGGTGTAGAGACAGTATATAGAGGGATAGGGGTACGAGGTGTAGAGACAGTATATAGAGGGATAGGGGTACGATCTATCTCTCTCATATCTATCTATCCTTCTCTTTCGTTCCCCCACCTTTGGCTGTTTCCCCTATGGTGAGGCACAATCTGATGACTTTGATCAGATCTCTGATGAGGGCTGAGCCGGAGCCGATACTAATCATCCAGCAGGTTTATAGGGACCTATAGATGGGACTATAGCCGGAGCCGATACTAATCATCCTGCAGGTTTATAGGGACCTATAGATGGGACTATAGCCGGAGCGGATACTAATCATCCAGCAGGTTTATAGGGACCTATAGATGGGACTATAGCCGGAGCCGATACTAATCATCCAGCAGGTTTATAGGGACCTATAGATGGGACTATAGCCGGAGCGGATACTAATCATCCAGCAGGTTTATAGGGACCTATAGATGGGACTATAGCCGGAGCGGATACTAATCATCCTGCAGGTTTATAGGGACCTATAGATGGGACTATAGCCGGAGCGGATACTAATCGTCCTGCAGGTTTATAGGGACCTATAGATGGGACTATAGCCGGAGCGGATACTAATCATCCTGCAGGTTTATAGGGACCTATAGATGGGACTATAGCCGGAGCCGATACTAATCCTCCTGCAGGTTTATAGGGACCTATAGATGGGACTATAGCCGGAGCGGATACTAATCATCCTGCAGGTTTATAGGGACCTATAGATGGGACTATAGCCGGAGCGGATACTAATCGTCCTGCAGGTTTATAGGGACCTATAGATGGGACTATAGCCGGAGCGGATACTAATCATCCTGCAGGTTTATAGGGACCTATAGATGGGACTATAGCCGGAGCGGATACTAATCGTCGTGCAGGTTTATAGGGACCTATAGATGGGACTATAGCCAAAGCTTCGGCGGCATCCAGTCACTGGATTGGGGAAGGAAAGTCATGGATTTATACTTGTCATGGTATATTAGGGTTAGTATAATGGAGCACGTCTTCCTTTATTGTGTAGATCAGGAATTTACCAACACAAGTTCTAATTTTCATGAAGGTGCTGACAATACAAGGTCCTTCCTAGCGGTGCTCAGGTAGACAGCGCAGTGCTCTCTGCTGTACGTCTTGCCCGGTAGGGACCGTACGCTTCTCTCCTGACACGTGGAATTGTATGTGTTCATACGTTTTCTTCTGCTTTCAATAGATGATGTCACAGCTTCCAGAGTCCAACTCTTATTCATTATTTCCAATGAAGGAAACCAGAACTTGTTCGTCTTTCAGTCCAATCTTTGGCTGTACCTCAAGCTTCCTGAAGTCTTGGAAAAGAGTGGAAGACGCAAAATCCGGATAAAACTTCATTTCCAAGATCCTGCTAACCCAGCCAAGATGAGCCTTGTGGAGAAGAGAGTGGACATCAGGAGGAGTGGTTGGCACACATTCCCCTTGACTGATACCATCCAAGCTCTTTTTGAGAAGGGTGACCGTAGGCTTAACCTAGAAGTCCAGTGTGATGGCTGTGAGGAATGGTCTGTAGTCCCAGTTCACGTGGACCCAGGAGAAGAATCCCACCGCCCCTTTCTGGTGGTTCATGCTAGACTTGCAGATAACAAGCATCGGATTCGTAAGAGAGGCCTTGAGTGTGATGGACGTACAAACCTGTGTTGTAGGCAGCAGTTTTATATTGACTTTCGACTCATTGGGTGGAATGACTGGATCATCGCACCATCCGGTTACTATGGCAATTATTGTGAGGGCAGCTGCCCTGCCTACCTGGCCGGTGTTCCGGGTTCTGCCTCCTCCTTTCACACTGCGGTGGTGAATCAGTACAGGATGAGAGGTCTGAACCCAGGGACTGTGAACTCCTGCTGTATTCCAACAAAATTAAGTACAATGTCCATGCTGTACTTTGATGATGAATACAATATTGTCAAGAGGGACGTGCCTAACATGATCGTGGAGGAATGCGGGTGTGCGTGATGGGAGTCACTGGACAATGACCAATTTCGCCATACTTCAACCCGTGGGATATTGTGTCACAGTGACGCTGTGGGGAAAGATAACTTGAGACCAGTGCCAGTCTGGGGGCGTCTTATCATCTCCACAGGCATCTATAAATCACGGCTTATGAGATTGTCAGCTCATATGTCCACTGACTGAGACATCCGTAAACACTGTGACACCAGAGGAGAAAGCCAAGAGGTTTCCATAGACCTTTAAGTCAACTGTAATATGTCAAGGGGTGAAAAATAGCACATTCCAGAACATCGTTCTTATGTGACCAACTGAGGACGTGGGCCCTCCAGGGTAGGGGTGGCTCCAGCTTTCTGAGCTTCTGTGACGCTATTCCAGCACTTGCAGCGAGGAATGTATAGTTATGTTGTTGCTGAGTGATGGGCAGCCCCTTATCGGTCTTCCCTAATGAACTTCTGTTATGCATCTGACTGTGGATTAACCACAGAACAATGACAAACGACGTGTGGTCTGGACACCAGCAATGGAGCTGTGGAGCGCATGGACATATGTAACTGTGCACACGCTGGCATGTACAGGAGACGATGGAAGCGAATGGATATACAGATATATATACCTATAAATATATATATTTATATATTATTTTTGTAACCCCTGTGATAACAGAATGGCCTGTTAAATCATTGTTCTGCAATTTCATCTTGCACTGAGGGGGTTAAATAACAGGGAGAATCCAGATGAAGGTACAGAGAATAGAATGACCTTTTTGCATCAAATGACAGGGACGGGGTGGGGGGGCTTCAGACGACACAGCACTTGCAAACCACTAGGTACTCATTTCAACAGCAGCACTTGCTCTTCTGACTACCTGAAATAATGGTGATTGACAGTGCACTTAATTTGAATTAACTCTTTCCATGCTGCAGCTGTAAACATACAGCTACTTATTCTAACCTTGCCATGCAAATACTCATCACATTATCAAATGCCTAATACAAGTCCGGGATGTTAGGGGGAAATCCTCAGTGTACAGTTCCTCACGTGTCCTTTCCTAAGACAAAAGAAAGGTCTTGTGGGAAGGTCATCAGTTCTGTGAGATGTAGACGGAGGACGGGTATTTCATCAGTATGTTCTATGGATGGCAATACTAGTCCATCCGTACAGTGTGTATATGTGTACAGATGTAGCAGAGTCGACTCGTCACGATATCTGTGGTCTCACGTTGGACTGCAGGGTAGTCTGCTGCGGAGTTGTTCTGTGCACAACGTCATCCCAAAACGATAAACGGTAAACTGGTCCTTGCTGTGTGTGTACACCTATATCTGTCATATCTTCAGAACTGGACTGGTGCCTAGTGTATCGGATCCAGGACTGAGGCCTGCTCTCACCTAGGGAGGACCCTGCCGCTGTAAACCCCACTGAGCTATGCATTTCAATGACATCGCACCGGGCACAATGGACTCGAGACAGAAGTTATTATTTTATTTTCTAATATATATATTTTTTTATACTTGAAATAAATTCATTCGCTTTTTTCTCCTTTTTTTTCATAAGCGAAGGATTGTTTAACGTTTTGCACTGAACTGATGCATAATTAGTCACAACTGCCATTTGTAAGAGAAAATAAATGGATATTTTTATAGCGACAGAATAAAGACCTTTTCCTTGTATTATACGTCATTTTGGAACCAAAGAGGCCAATGTGATAGAGTAACGGTGAAGCTTTGAGGCTCGTGTATCCTGTATATAACTGGCTGCCTCTCCTATGGGCCTTCGTCCCGTCCTGGGAAACCAATGCATTCATTTTCTCTCATTCCAACGTGTTGTTGTTTTTCTTCTGGACGAGGCGCACGTGGAATGGAGAACGATGGGAATTGTAGTAGAAGAAATGTGCATTTCTAAATTCAATGTTTATTTAATAAACTTTAGGTTCTGTTACGTAATAATAATTTAAAACCAAACCTTGTTCCCTTAGATTTGCTGTCACCGGCATCTCCTTTTTCTGTACAGTTTAAATAAAGAAAGTGTTTTAAAGAAATCCATGATTGTCATCGATTCGGCAGGAAATGGCAGTGAGCGCGCTCCTCGTGCTTGTTTGTACCGACTACATTTTGGGGTTTTGCCTCTCCACGTTTCAGCAGCCGGAACTTCTCCTTCTTTTCATTGTTGTGGCTGTATGAGGCCTGGTCTTATGTGGGGGGGGGGGGGAAATATTTTGGGGGCATTTATAAATTATATAAATGATTTCTTTTTCTTTTTTTTTTTACAATGTGGGTATAGAAGAATCAATCTTTGTTAATAGTTTTTTTTATACCTTTCACATTTTATATTAAATAACCTGCGATTATCTTCAGGTTGTTACAGGTGTGTGGATACCTAATACCTGTACGTGGTTGTTGTTTGTAATCAATGTATACGCAAGAAAACGGAATTACTTTTTTCTAAAGGTTTCATGACTTTTTTATTTCATTTTATTACCGTTTTACATGGGTATTTTATTCTTACAGTGGATTTTAGGGAACCTGTCAGCAGCTTTGACCATGCTAAACTGCTGACTTCACTAGGTAGGGGCTGGAGAGTGTCACAAAACATACTGTCTGCGATGTCTCAGGAGTAGTGTGTTTTATTCTGCCAGAGGTTTACTGTGAAGTGCTGCTTCACAGCTCCGCCCACTGCTCTGACTGACAGCTGCAGCCTCCAACCAGGAGACCAGTACATAAGAGGGGAGGGGCAATGAAGCAGCTCAATGCTGGGGGCACTTCACCATGAAGCCCTGCCTCCTGGATACTTACAGGGGCAGAATTTTGCAGAATAAAGCTTCATATTCTGACTGCTCCTGATGAGAAAAGCCCCACAGAAGGTATGTTTGTCCCGCTCTCCAGCCCTTACCTAGTGCTGTCAACAGTTTAGAATGGTAAAAACTGCAGACAAATTACTTTTTTAACACAGTCCTGTATAATACATTATGCCTTAAGGCAGAGGCTGCTAAGACACTTTCTAAGTTCCCGGGACTGACTGTACATAGACCCCCCCTGTCCCTTATCATGTCACCACAAAACCCACTGACCCAATCAATTGGGGGAGTTCCATCTGACCATGCTGCGGCCTGACTTAATGCCAGTTGGTTTAAAGCCCATCTGTCGGCAGGTTTGTCCCTATGACACCGGCTGACCTGTTACATGTGCGGTCGGCAGCTAAAGGAATCTGTGTCGGTCCCATGTTCATATGTGCCCACATTGTGAGAAAAATTACGTTTTAATATATGCAAATAACCTTCTAGGAGCAACGGGGGTGTTGCCATTACACCTAGAGCAGGGGTGGCCAACCTTACAGGCACAAAGAGCCCAAAAAAATAACTGTATGACTACCAGGAGCCACAAGCTAGACATTTACACACAAGTCACCGTATTTTTCGCCCTACAAGATGTACCTAAGAAAAATAAGAGAAATTTTTTTTTTTCATCTGATCTGTGGCCTGATAAATTTTTTTTTTCTTATTTTTCATTAGCAGAGAAAAAAAGAAAAAATATATTTTTCATCAGACTTCAGATCAGACTCCTAAGGCCTCTTTCACACTTGCGTTGTTGGGATCCGGCATGCACTTCCGTTGCCGGAGGTGCCTGCCGGATCCGGAAAAACGCAAGTGTACTGAAAGCATTTGAAGACGGAGCCGTCTTCCAAATGCTTTCAGTGTTACTATGGCACCCAGGACGCTATTAAAGTCCTGGTTGCCATAGTAGGAGCGGGGGAGCGGTATGACGTCAGAGCGCCCCATGCGCATGGATGACGTGATCCATGCGATCACGTGATCCATGCGCTTGGGGCGCCCTGACGTCACTCTGGAGCGCCCGGGCAGCCGCACGGACGGTAAGTACACTGCTCCCCGCTCCCCACTACACTTACCATGGCTGCCAGGACTTTAGCATCCCGGCAGCCATGGTAACCATTCAGAAAAAGCTAAATGTCGGCTCCGGCAATGCGCCGAAACGACGTTTAGCTTAAGGCCGGATCCGGATCAATGCTTTCCAATGGGCATTAATTCCGGATCCGGCCTTGCGGCAAGTGTTCCGGATTTTTGGCCGGAGCAAAAAGCGCAGCATGCTGCGGTATTTTCTCCGGCCAACAAACGTTCCATACCGGAACTGAAGACATCCTGATGCATCCTGAACGGATTACTCTCCATTCAGAATGCATTAGGATAATCCTGATCAGTATTCTTCCGGCATAGAGCCCCGACGACGAAACTCTATGCCGGAAGACAATAACGCAGGTGTGAAAGAGCCCTTAATCAGATCCCCAATCCTCACCTGACCTCCAAATCAGACCCCCAAAGTAAGACCCCCAATGCTCGGATCAGACAACACAAATTAGATCCCCAGTGTCAGGCCCTCAGTGCTCAGATCCTCCCCCCATGCTCAGATCTCCCCCCCCCATGCTCAGATTCCCCCCCCCCCCCCCCCCATGCTCAGATCTCCACTCCCATGCTCGGATCTATCTCCCCATGCTCAGATTCCCCCCCCCCCATCATGCTCAGATCTCCACCCCCATGCTCGGATCTGACCCCCCATGCTCAGACCTGACCAACCCATGCTCAAACAAGACCCTCCATGCTCAGATCTGACCCCCATGGTCAGTTCTATAATTTAAAAAAATCTCTTCCCTCTCCTGATCAGGCACTGGGCTCCTGCTACTCTGCAGGTCTGACAGGCTCTCCACTGTGACCTGATGAGCACAACGTCCGGTCATAGTGCTTGTCCCCAGGTACTACGTTCTCACACTGGGTGCATCAGGACGTAGTGGAGAGTGAGCTGGAGCTGCAAAGTAAGTGCCCGATCAGGAACAGAGATCTGACCCTGGGGTGGGGAGTGAGCAGAGCTAGAGCCGCACTTGAAGAAGCAAAGAGGTGTAATGGTAACGCCCCCGTTGCTCCTAGAAGCTTATTTGCATTAAATAAAACATCATTTTGGTCAGCAATGCGGGCACCTATGAACATGGGGCCAACACAGAGGCCTTCAGCTGCCAGGAGCACATGGAACCGGTCAGCCAGAGCCATAAACAAAATTACTGACAGATGCCATTTAAACTTCCTGGATCTGGTACTCTGTAGTACGCACTGTATGGCGGCATAGGACACCCATGCAGCACTCGTTCTAAAATGCCGTAAAACTACGTATTGGCAGTCATTGGAAGGGAAATGAAACCATAATTAGGAAGCTATTCGTACAGCCATTGTCCTGAATAGTTTGTTTCTTTGGCTTCTGTTATAGGGGGAACTGCTCAAAATGTGACTGCAATGGTCCATGCTGAATATACAGACAGGAGCCAGTCAGATTCTTCACAAAAAACTTTGATCTCCCAGATCTTCATTTGTTCCATCAGGTTAAGGAGTAGGAAGATTTATAGGAACTGGTGCAAAGAGAAAGTGGCGCAGTGAGATCTCGTAGCAAAACAGCCTGTGAGGAGGTAGAGCTGGAATCTGGTTGCTTTGGGCGACAACTTCACTATGGCCGTGCACTGGTTTAGCTGAATTTCCCCTATTGGGCCTCATTTACTAATGTCTGACCCTAAGGCTAGGGCTACACGACGACACTGCGCGACACATAGGGCACAACTGCACTGCAACATGTCACGCAACAATTTTTATAATGATAGTCTATGGTGTCGCACTGCGACATGCTGCTATGCGACAGTCGCTGAAAAATCCATTTTGGATGGTTTTTTTACGACTGTCGTGTTGCAGTCGCAGCATAGACTATCATTATAAAAATTGTCGTGCGACAAATGTCGTTGTGTAGACCTAGCCTGAAATCTGTCTAAAATGTGACACATAATTTTGGTGCAATTTGGCTTAACTTGGGTTTCTAAATTTTTTTCCAACTTGCATGGCAAAGGGGCAGGATTAGTGGGAAATGGCGGGAAAAGGGAGCGGCATAAGATGCCACATTTTGCATCAAAAGTTTGCCACTACAATACACTGTCCAATCACCTCATTAGTGATGGTCTGCCCATGTACGGCTGCATGCAAACATCCCTTAAAAATGGACACACTGTCCGTTTTTCATGGCCATTTTGCATCAGTGTGTGCATCCATTTTCTGGCCGTATGTCTGTTTTTAATGTCCGTTTTGCATCAGTTTTTCATGTCCGTTAAAAATGGATGAATTTGATTGGCAGTTATTTCTAGACCCACCCTTCTGAGAACACCCACAGGATGGTAGGCCCCCCAGCTAAAATAATGTCCCCCATACAGTAGGATTTATTTATTTTTTGCTGCCCCCAGCTTTAATAATTCCCCCATATAGGCCCCCAGCTAAAATAATGTCCCCCATAGTGTATGATTTTTTTTTTTACCACCCCCAGCTTTAATAATGCCCCCAATGTAGGCCCCCATCTTAAATAATGTCCCCCATGGTTTAAATAATGCCCCCATAATGGCCCATTGCAGTTCCACTTGCTCGCGCTGCGGCAGTCTCCTCTCTCTTCACTGAACAGGACCTGCGATGTGCGCAATGACGTCACTGAGAGAAGAGGCTGCCGCAGCGCGAGCAAGTGGATGGGGTGAGTTTTGTTTTGTTTGTTTTTTAACCCCTTAATGGCCATATAGATAAAGTGTACCCGTTCTTAACGGCCGTTAGACAGGTGCACTCCTGTCAATCAGCCGTTAAAAACGGTCCCATTGATTTCAATAGGGTCTGTCTGGCCGTGGAAACGGCCAAAAATAGGACATGTCCTATTTTTGCACGGATGCTATTCACTGTACGTTAAAAGAACGGCCATGTGAATAGCCCTATAGACTTACATTGGTGCTAGAAATGGACGTGTGACGGCCATTACTTACACGTCCATTATTCACTGTCATGTGCATGAGGCCTAAAGGTGCCGCCGATTGCCAGATGAACAAGCGGAATACTAAATAGGATCGTTTATGTGGACACCTAAATCATCATTTACCAGCAGCAGATCGTGGTGCCTACAGATCACTGCTCCCTATACTGTGGAGGACATCGCCGCATGTAACTGTGTCTCCTCCACTGACGAGCAGGCGATTGTTAGCAAGGAACGCTTCTGTATGGGGACGAGCGATGACATTAGTGATCACTGCTCCCTATACCGTGGAGGACATCGCCGCATGTAAATGTGTCTCCTCCACTGACGAGCAGGCGATTGTTAGCATGAACGCTTCTGTATGGGGACGAGCGATGACATTAGTGATCACTGCTCCCTATACTGTGGAGGAGATCACCGCATGTAACTGTGTCTCCTCCACTGACGAGCAGGCGATTGTTAGCAAGGAACGCTTCTGTATGGGGACGAGCGATGACATTAGTGATCACTGCTCCCTATACTGTGGAGGAGATCACTGCGTGTAAATGTGTCTCCTCCACCGACGAGCAGGCGTCAGTTGAGCAATGTAAGGGGGCCTGCAGCAGATGTAGCGCCCAGCCTGAGCCCTTGTGATAAATCTGGTGCAGGTCTGGACAGCCCGAGGTTACACAGGATCAGTGAATCTGGGCCCTTGTGTTTCAGCTATGAATGAGTTGAGTTAGTCAAGTCATTGAGACAACAGGAACATAAACTGCCACAGAGGGACGTATAATGTCATGGACCACAAAGGATCAAACTGATACGTTGTGACAAATGTCAATCCAGAATTGTGATGCACAGATATTGAACACCGTAACTACTCCAGCCAAAATCCTCCATCACATAGTGTTTGTATGTAGCCTATTAACACTAAGTGCACTCTGAAAATAATTATTACTATTGGTGTAACTTTTGGGGGCACTATTAATGTGGGGGGCACCCAGGTACACTGTCAGCTTAGCACAATTATTTTTTGGGGGACATTATGGTTACACTATTAGTGTCAGGAGCACTATTTGCTGGGCGCAGTTATTTTTAGGACACAATCTGCCAAGAATTATTGAAGG
Source organism: Bufo bufo (assembly GCF_905171765.1). Taxonomy (NCBI): domain Eukaryota; kingdom Metazoa; phylum Chordata; class Amphibia; order Anura; family Bufonidae; genus Bufo; species Bufo bufo. Next base: position 230,228,507 of record NC_053395.1, read on the forward strand.
GGGCACTATCTGTGTGGTACTAGTATTTTCAGGGGGACTTTCTGCAGTATAGTATTGAGGAGCACAACGGGCATAGTATTGGGGGGCCACGATGGGGTGTTGAGAAGGTGGGAGGATGATGGAAAAGTAGGAAACTAAGATGTTTGTGTGCCACCTTTGTATAGACGAGACGCGGCTGAAAGAAATCATCATGGTGGTCTGGTGTGAATGGAGAAGATGAGGACAAAGAGGACACATCCCTGATGTAAGAGGTACATATGTGGCGCTGTATTGCCCTGTATGTTTTGTAGAGCGGTATGTAATGTTTTCCATGTATGTCTTTAACAGTAGGGCTGGAGCGAAGGGGCTATGTTGAGAATTTGGCACGTGGGGGCGTTTCAATTTTCGCCTCAGGCAGCAGGTAGGATAGGCGCACCCCTGAGTCTGTGAACGGATCTTTCACTATATGATTGTTCAATGTTTGTTTAACTGTCTTCCTACTTCGGTTTAATGTGCATGTCCACCTTACGGGCACAGTATATTCACACATGGCAGATTGGGGATTACAGAAATTCATGTGCCATGCAGAGTCCTGCTCCAGAGGACCCGTCACCTCTACTGACTTGTATGTTTTGGCAAATACTTGATTCCCCATGTGATTACAATTATGGAGCATCTATTCTTAATGACTGTATATTGTGCCATTCATCTATTATTCCTACTCGAAATGTTATGTATAAATGTAGTCCTGGGTCTTACCAGTTGGAGGGGGTGCCCCTACATAGTCTGACACTGTCCAATCAGTGCTGCCAGTGTCAGACTGTGTAGGGACGGACCCTAACTGGTAACACCAGTGTCAGACTGTGTAGGGACGGACCCTAACTGGTAACACCAGTGTCAGACTGTGTAGGGACGGACCCTAACTGGTAACACCAGTGTCAGACTGTGTAGGGACGGACCCTAACTGGTAACACCAGTGTCAGACTGTGTAGGGACGGACCCTAACTGGTAACACCAGTGTCAGACCTTGTAGGGACGGACCCTAACTGGTAACACCAGTGTCAGACCTTGTAGGGACGGACCCTAACTGGTAACACCAGTGTCAGACTGTGTAGGGACGGACCCTAACTGGTAACACCAGTGTCAGACCTTGTAGGGACGGACCCTAACTGGTAACACCAGTGTCAGACTGTGTAGGGACGGACCCTAACTGGTAACACCAGTGTCAGACCTTGTAGGGACGGACCCTAACTGGTAACACCAGTGTCAGACTGTGTAGGGACGGACCCTAACTGGTAACACCAGTGTCAGACTGTGTAGGGACGGACCCTAACTGGTAACACCAGTGTCAGACTGTGTAGGGACGGACCCTAACTGGTAACACCAGTGTCAGACTGTGTAGGGACGGACCCTAACTGGTAACACCAGTGTCAGACTGTGTAGGGACGGACCCTAACTGGTAACACCAGTGTCAGACTGTGTAGGGACGGACCCTAACTGGTAACACCAGTGTCAGACTGTGTAGGGACGGACCCTAACTGGTAACACCAGTGTCAGACTGTGTAGGGACGGACCCTAACTGGTAACACCAGTGTCAGACTGTGTAGGGACGGACCCTAACTGGTAACACCAGTGTCAGACTGTGTAGGGACGGACCCTAACTGGTAACACCAGTGTCAGACCTTGTAGGGACGGACCCTAACTGGTAACACCAGTGTCAGACTGTGTAGGGACGGACCCTAACTGGTAACACCAGTGTCAGACCTTGTAGGGACGGACCCTAACTGGTAACACCAGTGTCAGACTGTTTAGGGACGGACCCTAACTGGTAACACCAGTGTCAGACTGTTTAGGGACGGACCCTAACTGGTAACACCAGTGTCAGACTGTGTAGGGACGGACCCTAACTGGTAACACCAGTGTCAGACTGTGTAGGGACGGACCCTAACTGGTAACACCAGTGTCAGACTGTGTAGGGACGGACCCTAACTGGTAACACCAGTGTCAGACTGTGTAGGGACGGACCCTAACTGGTAACACCAGTGTCAGACTGTGTAGGGACGGACCCTAACTGGTAACACCAGTGTCAGACCTTGTAGGGACGGACCCTAACTGGTAACACCAGTGTCAGACTGTTTAGGGACGGACCCTAACTGGTAACACCAGTGTCAGACTGTTTAGGGACGGACCGTAATTGGTAACACCAGTGTCAGACCTTGTAGGGACGGACCCTAACTGGTAACACCAGCTGGCAGGAATAATAGAGGAATGGCACAACATAAAATCATAAGAATACATACTTCAGAATTGTAATTTCATATTCAATGCAAGCATGTACGAAAACAGACATTTCAGGAGAGGTGATGGGTGCACATTAGGCTACATTCACATGACCAGCAAAACCAGCAGATCAGCAAAACACGGATACCGGCCGTGTAAATGTAGCCGGCCCTATGATAGAAATGCCTATTCTTGTCGGCGATTGCGGGCAAGAATAGGACATGCTCTATCTTTTTTGCGAGGCCGCGGAACAGATCTACGGATGCAGACAGCACACACAATGTGCTGTCTGCATCCGTAGATCTGTTCCGCGGCCTCGCAAAAAAGATAGAGCATGTCCTATTCTTGCCCGCAATCGCGGACAAGAATAGGCATTTCTATCATAGGGCCGCATCTTTTGCGGCCCCATTGAAATGAATGGGTCCGCACCCGTTCCGCAATTTTGCGGATGTGGAGCAAAAAATATGGTCGTGTGAATGCACCCTTAAAACACTTATCTTGCTTCCTGTGGGTGGGCCAGCAGTTCGTCAAGCACCTGCATCTCCGAGGATGCATTGCAATTAGCTTTTGTTAACCCCTTCCCACCTGCATAGAAAATAGTCCCTCACATATAGAGATACATATGTTATGAAATGCCTCCACAATTTCCTTCTCCACTGTCTACAGGGAGTATAGTTGCTATGAATTTAGAAGTATAGACGAATAAATGAAAGGTTTCTGAGATCAGTTCACCAGCGCTGAGACGCGAAGGGAAGCTACTGAGCATGTGCGTCCACCACTGAAGGCAGAAGGAGGACCAGAAAAAGAAACAGCAGGAACATTTCATGCACATAAAAAAGCAGCAATATTTTTGTTTCACATTTATTGCTATAATATTTAAAGTTTCCATTCATTGCATAGTAATACTTTTCCTGGGATAACCACTTTAAGTCTCATACTGTGAATTTTGCATCTTGTACAACACGTGTCCCCCCCCCCCCCCCCCCCATATAGACTCCATGGAGATATATTGCATTACTGTAACATTGTCTTTCCATTGACTTCTATGGAGTGGAACTGATGCAAGAACGTTTTAGGGTACTTTCACACTAGCGTTTTTCTTTTCCGGCGCCGAGTTCCGTCCTAGGGGCTCAAATCCGGAAAAGAACTGATCAGTTTTATCCCCATACATTCTGAATGGAGAGTCAGTCCTTCAGGATGCATCAGGATGTCTTCAGTTCAGTCTTTTTGACTGATCAGGCTTTTCAGAAAAACGTAGCATGCAGTATTTTTACCTCCGGCCAAAAAGCCTGAACACTTTGACTGAACGCCGGATCAGGCCTTTTTCCCATTGACTTGCATTAACGCCGGATCTGGCACTGTGTGTTCAGTCAAAACGGATCCGGCTTTTGCATGTTAAACCCGAAAAATGTGAAAAAAAAGTTAAAGTCCATAAATGGCGGATCCGTTTTTTCCAATGCATTTTTTCATTGTGATCAAAATCCTGATCAGGATTCAAATGTAATCAGTTTTCACCCGTTTTTCCGGATCCGGCGGGCAGTTCCGGTGTCGGAATTGAACGCCGGATTAAAACAACGCTAGTGTGAAAGTAGCCTTAGATTGCAGAGAAATTGTAACTGTGTCTGTATTTGGCGACTATTTCACCACAGATGCAATTACTCATGTACTGCTCTGAGCAATTTAAGGCAATGTGTTTATTTTCCCCTGTAGGAAGTCTGTGGGTCATCCCTGGCCATATACACCTTGTGCACATCACTGCAGGAAGGAAGCATGCAGTTCTACAAGATATTCTGGTCTACGAGGTACAGTGACATATACAACGGGACAGATTTACTAATCCTGTTAAATGTTTAGACAGTGTAAACTTAAGCCGCCATTAGATCGCACAATAATCGGGGCAATTTATCAGGGGCAAGTGTTCATAGAAATGGCGATTCCCGATAATTGGCTCGTATAATCGAGTAATCAGTCGATGAACGAGTAAACGTTCAATTGTCGGTTGATTGGCATCTCTCAGCGAGATAAAAAATCTCTGATGATTGGCAGCAGATTTCATTGTGTAATCAGGGGTGTGCTGCTGGTAAGGGCTGATGCACAAAAAATTTAAAATTTTCCTGCGTTCGTTCAGTTTTTTTTTTTGCAGCCTGTGTGCGGAACTATTCACTTCAATGGGGCTGCAAAAAAAGTGTGCATTCCGTATCCGTATGTCCACATGGCCGTTACTCCAAAAAATAGAACATGTTCTATTATTGTCTGCATAACGGACAAGGATAGAGCTGTTCTATTAGGGGCCGGACGTTCCGTTCTGCAAAATTCGGAATTCGCACACCCGGTGTCCATATTTTGCTGATCAGCAATTTGCGAACTGCAAAACATCCAACGGTCGTTTGCATGAGCCCTAATGAAAAGAAGTGAATGAGGGAGGAATGACTGTGGTAGTTTGCATCAGCCGCCTGTGTAATCAGACCAGTGAAAGAGAGCGCCAATGGATGTGCATCAGGCAGCGTAACACCACCCTTAGACAAGGTGAACTTCGTGGGGAGATTTCAAAGCTCCTTTGGAAAATTAAATGATCATCTGATTGGTTGCTAGGGGCAACTAAGCCTGTTTTCCTTTGCGCCAGTTTTGATAAATCCCCCCGGGTGACTCTTGCATTTATCTAATTTTACACCATTTATTTGTCGGCTTAAAGAAGCATTCCAACGAATAGCAATTATCTGGTCCATTAGAAAGGTAGATAAGTATTATTTATTTGAAACAGCCATTCATTTCAGGGCGCTGTACATCTAGGAGGGGTTCACATACATAATACAATACAAGACGAGTACAATGAGCATGACACGTAAAGAGAGGAGAGGACTCTGCCCGCGAGAGCTTACAATCTACAAGGTGAGGGTGAGCAGATAATGTAAATTGTGGTGAAAATGATCTCTTTGCGGCTGGCTGTAGTTATCCACTTCCGTCTGATCCTCAGCTTTGTCATATCTGACACCGGCTCATGTGTGAACAGGACGTCACTTTCTCTGTTCATCCCTAGGACACTGACATCAGCAAAGAAACCATGAGCCGGTGTCCGATGGAGAGTCAGTGTTGGTCAGATAACACAGCTGAGGACTAGAAGGGAGGTTATAACTCACAAATACAAGCACCAGTAAGATTACCGTCACTGCAGATTATTCCATCTACCTTTCTAATGGTCCAGAGAATAATCTTTTTGTTGGAGTGCTTCTTTAATTCGCTTCAAAACATTGGGGCAGTTTTGGTGCACATGTAGTATTTTATGCCATGCCCCTTCTCATAAAACCAGACCCCTTCCAGTCACAGTCACGCCCCTCATCTAACGCTGCAAAATCATAATAAATGTGGTGCAAGACTTAGATTCTAGTTCTTTTCCATAAATTGAGTTACAATTTGTAAGGGCGCATTCACACGCCGTACCCTAAATCCCTACCAAGGTTTTCTTTTGGACAGACCCTGTAGGGATCTTGCCAAGAATACATTCACACGACTGTGATAAAAAGGCAGTTCAAAATGCTCCATTTTTACAGACATTTTTTCACAGATGCCTTTCTGAAAATCTGCCATTAAAAACGTCCCGCTTGAATTGTGTGGGATCTGTCGGTCTGTGAAAACGGACAAAGTAGGACATTGCCTATTCTTTTACTGCCATGTAAATAGACCCATAGACTTGAATGGTTTGGAAACGTCACATGGGCATTTTTCAGTGTACCCTAAGGATCTAAGGACCAGAAAACCCCACAGCATACCTTCAAAATGCTGTCAGGAAAGTCTTTAGTCTGAGAGTTGTTTTTTTTAAATAAAAATTAAAGGGGTTTTGCGAGATTTTAATACTAATGACCTGTCCTCAGGATACCTCCTCAGTATCTGATCGGTGGGGGTCCAACACCCGGGACCCCCCTCTAATCAGCTGTTGGGGAGGCTCTGGCGCTCCTGTTAGCTCGGCAGCCTTCTCCAGCTTTTCCCAGGCGCAGCTCAGCCTCATGGGAGCGCGATACCGAGCACGGCCACTATACAATGTAGGGCGCTGTGCTTGGTGAGCAGGGAGAAGGCCATGAATGTCGGCGTCTTCTCAAACAGCTGATCAGATACTGATGACCTACACAGAGTATTACAATCTCGGAGAACCCTTTTAAACATCATCTGCCATTGACCTCCATTTTTAAGAATTTATAATGTATGTTACGGTGTCAGCGCAGTGCTGATGGATTTCAATTATTACATTATTAACTGTGCGTGCAGCTCTGGATGTGACTGCACTGTGGGTGGATCCACTTGCATTTCTTGTGGTGTTTTGTGGTTTTCGTTGCCTTTTTGTGCAGATGTTAGATAGAAGTCTGTGGGAAATATTAAGCGCAGCACTCACATGCTTATTCCAGTATTCAGATACATTTTTGCTCAAATCCCTGAATCAGTTGTTTTTGTACTATAAACATCCATTGTTTTTTTTTGTTTGTTTCGGGGCAGGGGTCCCGCCACAATTACTGGAACGGGGGCCTGTGTTCCCCCCTGTGAATGGAGCAGCAGATCCATTCATCTCTATAAGGTTGCCGGAGATATCCGAGTAAGAGCGCTCACCTATCTCTGATAGCCCCATAGAGTTGCACTGCTCCATTCAAATGGGGAGCATGGGTCCCAGTTCTAGTGACTGGTGGGGGCCCCAACTGGACCGCTGATCAGACACTTATCCCCTATCCAGTGGATTAGGGATAAGTTGGTGTCAGGATCAACCCCTGTAACAGCATTTTTGCATGGGAGTTTTCATACCAATGCATTTTAACCAAACTTTTGTACAGAAGAAGTGATGTTAGGGGGGAGGGGGGGTACATACTTTTCTCTATAAAAAAAAAAGCAAGACATGTTACAAAAAAGATTAAAGGTTACACTACAAAAAGCACTGGCCAAGGCAGGTGTGTTTTGCGCCAAATCTCTGTGAAGAAGCCGTGTAAGTCATAATGTTACTCAGATAAGGAGCTGAAAAAAAGCAAAGAATAAGCAGTTACCCGACATCGCGAAGTAATAGGCACGAAGAAGCAGTGCACGGACAGAATACGTGAACATTTCTGGGCAGAGCTTTTCAGGTTCATGGACTGTATGAATAACCTGCAAGTGCCGGGTGCACAGAAGCCATTGGCAGCTGCAGAGCACTGGGAACCTGTCCTGAGCGCAGCCTCCACAGATATGGGATCAGAGTCCTCGCAGCTCCCTCCATGCTAATGAGGATACTGTTTCCCTGTACTTTTTACTCAACCAGATCTGATTGCAGCAAGTGACATCAGGAGAACAAAAGCTTCATTCTGATACATGCGACCTCACACTGCCCTGACACACGGATCCTGTTCCCAGATCTGCCTGACTCGCTGCACATCCTTACACCGGGAGAACGTCATCCGCAAGCAAACAGATCATACATCCCCTATAACAATGCACCTGTCACAGGGAATATTAAATGCATTCCTTTATTTGCAGCCTGTGCCTTACTCCATGGAGCCATAGCAATAAAGGGTGCAGAGGTTGTAACTGCAGCCAGGCCCCAGTGCACAACATTACTTGTCCTGTACTGATCCTGAGTTACATCCTGCATTATACTCCAGAGCTGCACTCACTATTCTGCTGGTGCAGTCACTGTGTACATACATTACTTATCCTGTACTGATCCTGAGTTACATCCTGTATTATACTCCAGAGCTGCACTCACTGTTCTGCTGGTGCAGTCACTGTGTACATACATTACTTATCCTGTACTGATCCTGAGTTACATCCTGTATTATACTCCAGAGCTGCACTCACTATTCTGCTGGTGCAGTCACTGTGTACATACATTACTTGTCCTGTACTGATCCTGAGTTACATCCTGTATTATACTCCAGAGCTGCACTCTCTATTCTGCTGGTGGAGTCACTGTGTACATACATTACTTATCCTGTACTGATCCTGAGTTACATCCTGTATTATACTCCAGAGCGGCACTCACTGTTCTGCTGGTGCAGTCACTGTGTACATACATTACTTATCCTGTACTGATCCTGAGTTACATCCTGTATTATACTCCAGAGCTGCACTCACTATTCTGCGGGTGCAGTCACTGTGTACATACATTACTTATCCTGTACTGATCCTGAGTTACATCCTGTATTATACTCCAGAGCTGCACTCACTATTCTGCTGGTGCAGTCACTGTGTACATACATTACTTATCCTGTACTGATCCTGAGTTACATCCTGTATTATACTCCAGAGCTGCACTCACTATTCTGCTGGTGCAGTCACTGTGTACATACATTACTTGTCCTGTACTGATCCTGAGTTACATCCTGTATTATACTCCAGAGCTGCACTCACTATTCTGCTGGTGCAGTCACTGTGTACATACATTACTTATCCTGTACTGATCCTGAGTTACATCCTGTATTATACTCCAGAGCTGCACTCACTATTCTGCTGGTGCAGTCACTGTGTACATACATTACTTGTCCTGTACTGATCCTGAGTTACATCCTGTATTTCTTTTATTAAAGGGGTTGTCCGGGTTCAGAGCTGAACCCGGACATAGCCATCATTTCACCCAGACAGCCCCCCTGATGTTAGCATCGGAGCATTTCATCACGCAGGGCAAGGGTTCTTTTATTTACAATAACACAGTGTGTTTGGTGATGTCACCGGCACTGATGGGAGGGCTTTAGCGCTGCCCTAGCTGTTTTATAAGCTAGGGCAGCGCTAAAACCCGCCCATCAGTGCCGGTGACGTCACCAGGCTCACTGCTGGGTGGAAGCCTCCGCCTGGCATCCCTATGGAGAGCCCACTACCTCACCGGAACTTCAAAAAATGCCTTTGCCCTGCGCGATTTAGCGCAGGGCAAAGGAGAGCATCGGAGCATGAACTGCTCTAAAGCTCAAGTCAGGGGGGCTGCCTGGGTGAAAATGGCGATATGTCCGGACTCCGGGTTCAGCTCTGAACCCGGACAACCCCTTTAAAAGTTTAAAACATAGCAAATAAATACAGAAATCATACCAAAACATAACACAAAACCCAAACCAAAAATATAGGACATAATGCACCTCAGCACGGTACAGACACCGGTCCAGCCCAACACTCACTCCTCCATAGAACACCAACTATACACAGGATTTACAATTTCTATTTCAATATCAATGTACTAACTTTCCTGATCCGGTTGCACCTACCTACACAGAGCAAAATACTGAAAACTTACAAAAAACTTACAAAAATCCCACATCAGATGTCCATGAACCAGCCCAGGATTTTCTCATATACCCCAAAAGTCCCCAATGTCCCACTGCTTTTTCCCGCCAGGGTATTGACCACATTGACAAAGGAATGAGGGCAGCGACTGAATGGGTGACCAAACAGGTGACACCTAATCTCTGCACATGATGCAGCGAGGTGACCTATCACTTCTGTACAGTCAGCACTGAAGTGCGTGGGGCTGCCGCATCTGTGACAGAGCTTCGGCTGACCCTGGTAGAAAATCTGGATGCGATCCCTTCCAAGGAAGGTTGCAGATGGTAGGTGGGTAACCGTGTTTCCTGAAAGCTTAAGTCTTACCATAAACGTCCGGGCCCCAGACCAGATGCCATATTCATCCCTGTTCTTCTTGGGAACCTCCACCACCTCCCCATATCGGCCAAGCCACGTCATGATGTCAATACACTCCTTTGCTGTCTGTACACTTACTTTTACTGCTCCTGAAGAAGGGGGTATATATTGAAAAAACCCTGAAACACGTTGAGCCCACCTGTAATATGAATTTTAAAAACTAAAAAGGAAAGCACCAGAAATACTGGCTACTGCCACGTTTTCTTCCTACGACACTATGAACGATCCTGGCGGGGGAGGCTGTGTCCTTGGGTGTCTTGAGCTTTATCCCATTGACCTCCTCCTCATTGAACGATCACGCTTGGTGTGGCATCATTTCAGTGGTTGTCCTTTTTTTCTCCCTTTCCCTCTATAATATGCAGTAGTTTATTCTTTTCATACAGCCACCCCAGGCAGCCTGCCTCCCCTTCGATCCCCCATTAATCCCCTTACTTTTCTCTTCCTCTCTCCCCCTCTGGCACCCTGTTTGTTGTCTCAAGACCCTCTCTTTGGGACCCCAAGGAAGGTACTTCTGACCAACACTCTCTTTTTTCATCAATTTTTTCTCTCTGTTCAGTCGCCTTGAAGTCCATCTTTAGCAGGAGCTCAACTACTTCTGATCTTGAGGGACATGTATCACTGCCCCTCCACCTCAGATGGACCCCCTCCCCCCCTCAGGGAGCAAACTCCAGAGCCTTTTCTCTTATCCCCGCGGTAACCTTCCTGTCCGGCTTTTCAGCCAGTGCCGCACCAGCTCCATCCCCGTTACTGCAAACAGACGGAACTCACCACTCACCGCCATATTGGACACCTCACTCTCTCCTGCACACGGGCTGGGCTGAGAAGAGGAGCTAATACAGTCAGCCGGCCCTGCGGGGTCCCAGGGAGGGGGGTGTATACAAATATTACCTGTTCCTGGAGCTTGGTCTTCTTAGGTGTCTCCTGTGGCAGCTCATCACCAAAGCACAAGTCCTGGAAACGCACTGGGGACTCCAGGAGCTGGATCTCCATGAGTGCCCCTCCCGGGCTACAGGTCTCACACTCATCCCCCGAGCCGCCAGAGCTGCAGCTGGGTGACATTGCTGCTTGGCGTGCAGGGGGCCCACTGTATGGAACCTGCTGCTGCTCCTGCAGGCTGGCAGGTGGATCTTGCTGGTCACCATCATCATTCTGCTCGACTGCTTGGTCCTTCTCCACCTGGCTGTCAGGCTGCAGCCCCATCTGCCTTCTCTCCTTCTCCTCTGCATCTTCGTTTAGGAGTTTCACCTTAAAGGGGTATTCCCATCTTAGACAATGGCGGCATATCGCTAGGAGTGCTGTAAAAATAAATAAAAACTGCGCCAAAACAACCAATTTTTTGGTCACCTTTCCCCATAAAGTGTAATAATGAATGATCAAAAATTCATATGTACCCAAAAATGGTACCAATAAAAACGTCAACTCTTCCTGCACAAGACAATCGGGAGAAAAGTAAAAAAAATAGGGCGTTCAGAAAATGGAGATAGAAAAATCTAATTTTTGTTTTCAAAAATTCTTTATTATGTAAAACTGAAACAAACATTATGGAAAGTAGACATATTTGATATAATTGCGTCCATAACAACCTGCTCTATAAAAATAGCGCATGATCTAACCTGTCAGATGAATGGTTACCTTGCCTCACAAAAAACGTAATATAGAGCAATTAAAAAATCATATGTACCCCAAAATAGTACCAATAAAACTGGCACCTTATCCCGTAGTTTCCAAAATGTGGTAACTTTTTTGAGTTTCTACTGTAAGGGTGCATCAGGGGGGCTTCAAATGGGACATGGCATCTAAAAACCATTTCAGCTAAGGGCTCATGCACACGACAGTACAAACCGGATTCCAAAAAAGTTGGGACACTATACAAATCGTGAATAAAAACTGAATGCAATGATGTGGAGGTGCCAACTTCTAATGTTTTATTCAGAATAGAACATAAATCACGGAACAAAAGTTTAAACTGAGAAAATGTACCATTTTAAGGGAAAAATATGTTGAATCAGAATTTCATGGTGTCAACAAATCCCCAAAAAGTTGGGACAAGGCCATTTCCACCACTGTGTGGCATCTCCCCTTCTTCTTACAACACTCAACAGACGTCTGGGGACCGAGGAGACCAGTTTCTCCAGTTTAGAAATAGGAATGCTCTCCCATTCTCGTCTAATACAGGCCTCTAACTGTTCGATCGTCTTGGGCCTTCTTTGTTGCACCTTCCTCTTTATGATGCGCCAAATGTTCTCTATAGGTGAAAGATCTGGACTGCAGACCGGCCATTTCAGTCCCCGGATCCTTCTCCTACGCAGCCATGATGTTGTGATTGATGCAGAATGTGGTCTGGCATTATCTTGTTGAAAAATGCAGGGTCTTCCCTGAAAGAGATGACGTCTGGATGGGAGCAGATGTTGTTCTAGAACCTGAATATATTTTTCTGCATTGATGGTGCCTTTCCAGACATGCAAGCTGCCCATGCCACACGCACTCATGCCACCCCATACCATCAGAGATGCAGGCTTCTGAACTGAGCGTTGATAACAACTTGGGTTGTCCTTGTCCTCTTTGGTCCGGATGACATGGCGTCCCAGATTTCCAAAAAGAACTTTGAATCATGACTCGTCTGACCACAGAACAGTCTTCCATTTTGCCACACTCCATGTTAAATGATCCCTGGCCCAGTGAAAACGCCTGAGCTTGTGGATCTTGCTTAGAAATGGCTTCTTCTTTGCACTGTAGAGTTTCAGCTGGCAACGGCGGATGGCACGGTGGATTGTGTTCACTGACAATGGTTTCTGGAAGTATTCCTGAGCCCATTCTGTGATTTCCTTTACAGTAGCATTCCTGTTTGTGGTGCAGTGTCGTTTAAGGGCCCGGAGATCACGGGCATCCAGTATGGTTTTACCGCCTTGACCCTTACGCACAGAGATTGTTCCAGATTCTCTGAATCTTCGGATGATGTTATGCACAGTTGATGATGATAGATGCAAAGTCTTTGCAATTTTTCGCTGGGTAACACCTTTCTGATATTGCTCCACTATCTTTCTGCGCAACATTGTGGGAATTGGAGATCCTCTACCCATCTTGGCTTCTGAGAGACACGGCCACTCTGAGAAGCTCTTTTTATACCCAATCATGTTGCCAATTGACCTAATTAGTGTTAATTGGTCTTCCAGCTCTTCGTTATGCTCAAATTTACTTTTTCCAGCCTCTTATTGCTACTTGTCCCAACTTTTTGGGGATTTGTTGACACCTGAAAATTGGAATCAACGTATTTTTCCTTTAAAATGGTACATTTACTCGGATTAAACGTTTGATCTGTCATCTACGTTCTATTACAAATAGAATATTGACATTTGCCATCTCCACATCATTGCATTCAGTTTTTATTCACAATTTATACTGCCCGTTTTTTTAGTTCAGTATGCGGTACATATACTGAACCATTCATTTCAATGGTTCAGCAAAAAAAACTGAAGTGTCTCCGTGTGCATTCCGTTTCAGTATTTCCGTATTTCCATACCGTGAAAAGATAGAACATGTCCTATTCTTGTCCGCAAATCACGGTGCTTGGCTCCATTCAAGTCAATGGGTCCACAAAATCCGTATGTCTTCCGTATCCGTTCCGTTTTTGCTGAACCATCTATTGAAAATGTTATGCCCAGCCCAATTTTTTCTATGTAATTACTGTATATTGTATATTGCATACGGAAAAACGGAACGGAAAGAAAACGGAGACACAACGGAAACAAAAAACGGAACAATGGATCCTTAAAAAACGGACCGCAAAACACTGAAAAAGGCAAAAGGTCGTGTGCATGAGCCCTAAATCTGCCTTCCAAAAACCATATGGCGTTCCTTTCCTACTGCGCCCTGCCGTGTGCCCTTACATCAGTTTACGACCACATGTGGGGTGTTTCTGTAAACCGCAGAATGAGGGTAATTAATATTGAGTTTTGTTTGGCTGTTAACCCATTATGTAAACCTCACAAAGTGACTTCAGACCTGAACTGGTCCTTAAAAAGTGGGTTTTTGGAAATTTTCGGAAATGTTTTCCAAACTTCTAAGCCTTCTAACGTCCCCAAAAAAGAAAATGTAATTTTCAAAATGATCCAATCATGAAGTAGACATATGGGGAATGTAAAGTAATAACTATTATATGAGGTATCACTATCTATTATAAAAGTAGAGAATTGGATTTTTTGGTGAATTTTGGATTTTTTCACAAATAAAGGTGAAATATATTGACTCAAATGTATGACTGTCATGAAGTACAATGTGTCACGAGAAAACAGTCTCAGAATGGCTTGGATCAGTAAAAGTGTTCCAAAGCTATTATCACATAAAGTGACACATGTCAGATTTGCAAAAAAGGACCTGGGCAGAAGAGCGAAAACTGGCCCGGGGTAGAAGGGGTTAAACACCATGCACAATTCTGCACCTCCAGAGCTTTTTTATGTGTTGCATAAGAAAAGGTAGAGCTGAGATCTCAGAGATTGTATTGCAGTTAGGATGGGATTTCATTCCTATGGGAGCCCAGGTTCGGCTATTTCCATAAGCCCCACAGAAGAGTGGAGTGGTGGCCGCGCTTGTATCATGCACTTCCCATTCATTTCAATGGGACTTCCGGAAATAGCTGATCGTGCCGCTTGGCTATTTTTGGTGCTTCCATAGGAATCAATGGAAGGTGGCCGCGCATTCATTGCTCTGCTAGATTTATATCGAGCTGAGAGCTCAGGGGGCGTGTCTTTTCTGCTGCAGCTTAGGGGGCGTGTCTCAGCTCCCCCTATCACAACTCAGGAGGCAGTTGAAAGATGAAACTGAGCATGTGCGGCCTTCTCAGTGAGCAGGACAAAGAAATAAGAGAAAGAACAAACAGCAGGTGGCGCTATACAGAAACATTTTATTGAATAACTCAGTGGCTATGCATCATTTTTAATTACATGTAATTTCAAAAGAATTCAGATCCAGGCGCTGTTGTGCAAACTGTAGAATATTTTTTGTGAGACAACCCCTTTAAATGCTTGCTATTTGCAAGCTGCATTCACTCTCCCCAAGTGTGCAATGTACATGCATTCATGTATAATTCACCATGTTATTAACGTAATATGGTGCATTACATATGTGCTGTGGGGTCATAAATGGCAGGGTAATGCCAGCTAGGATACCAGAAGAGAAGGTGCTACTCTAGGAGAGCACAATGTCCTGGGTGCAGTGGCCCTGGACAGAATTGTTGGTGGGAAATGTTGCAGGCAGCTTGTGATGACATATCACCACCCTGGCAAAGTCAGACCTTTTGCAGGATGTGAAACACATTGCAGTTTAGTTCCATGGGAGATAATAGGAAATGCACTGTAGTTTTATACTGCACCGTGAGTATGTGTGTTGTAAACAACAGTAAGTTGCCACCTATTGGCTGAATGTATTATTACTGTTTAATAATATGTGCGGGTGTGCAGGACCTTTGGAACAAATTACTTCATTTGTACTGTAGGATGTAGTTAGAGCATGTGCCAGAGAATGATAACCCTACGGTCAGTGGCAGGAGGACAGATCGGAGATTAAGCTGGTAGGCTCTTGCTGGAAACAAAGCCATCAATATTCCTGCATGTATCTAGCTGCCAAGTAGAGGTGATTGGTAGTAGTTATAAACATACAGGGGGAGATTTATCAAACTGGTGTAAAGTAGAGCTGACTTAGTTGCCCATATCAACCAATCAGATTCCACCTTTCATTTTCCGAATCTGGAATCTGATTGGTTGCTATGGGCAACTAAGCCGCTTCTACTTTACGCCAGTTTGATAAATCTCCCCCACAATACTTCAGGGCTTACATAGGGCCACAGACCAGCTGAGCATCGCAGAGGCAGAGTTGAGGGATAGAAGTTAGCCACCTATCCTATCCATCCATGAAGCAACCAAAACCTGTATAATAGGCCCGTGACCAACATCAGCCAGCCTGCCATCTGTAAGGAGCACTATGTGAGAGACTGTGTGAGAAAGGACATATCACCACTGACTGGGACTGTACCCACTGGAGAAGAAACCACAGTGATAACTTCAGACACAGTCATCTTCATCACTGGAGAGCAGAGCCAGTGTGTGTCAGCACCCAGGAAGGTCTGAAATGTGGAAACCTCTAGAAAGGCACATTTCTGTTTGCACAGGAATCTAATTCTCCATCAGATCTCGTCCTAATCCACTAGAAGCAAACTGAAATCACTCATAACAATGCAAACATTGCAAATTACTGTACAAATCCAATCTGTATAGTTTACATAATCCTAGCCTATGATCGACAACAGTGAAGTATTTAGTTGCTCTGCCTCATCGTAGGATGGAGAATCAGTTGGTGTCTGGACATGTTGAGGCTTCAAAACTGGGCAAGTGTAACACAGCGTGTGTGGACCCACAGTGTTACTGTATGGATTTGGTTTAGGGTTACTTTCTAAGGGCATTATCCAGGTGGGCCCCCTGGGTTTCACCCTTCCACTCCTATACAGGATCTGTTGTTTTCTACAGAGGAACCACCAAGCCTCTACCTCTTGGAGCAGTCTACCGGTTAGTGGCACAAGAGGGTACAGGAAGACTCGTAGTCAGTGAACAAGCCAAGGTCAGGGCAGGCAGAGTTCTTTAAACCAGTTAAAAGTGCAAAGGTCAATGCAGGCCGCACTGGGTCATTATGATGAGCAGGCTGCTGTCAGGGCAAGCGGAACACGTGCAACATGATCAACAGACACAGAAAATCATACTGCACGTAACATACCTTCACAGGGGATAGACATGCCAGGAACCTTTTTGGGCAAGCACCCTCCCATGGGAGAAGACGCCTTAGAAACTCAGTGAAGACTAGCCATATGCCTTGGACAGATTAGGATGCAGTCTGGCTCTTTAAGAGAACAGCAGGTAGAAAGTGGAGAGGCTGCCGAGGCCCAGCATGGACCATCGCTGAGCTACCAGTACTCTAGCGGGAAGGAGTAGAGAGATACTGGTGGGCATGGGCCCCTGGGGCAGACCTGAGGGACAGATGAGTATTCTGGCCGCTGTGCCCTCTGGCATATTCCTGGTCGTGGCGTGCTCACAAGTCTCACAGCCCTGCTCCAGGCGCCCATGCCTACTGTCCATCTGACTGTTATCGTGCTGAACCTCAGGGACTATGGGCCCCCGAAACCCATAAATATCTGTGTATGGTGCTGTTAACAGCGGTTCTTCAGATCTTGGCGTACTGGTGCCTCTATGGGGAGCATCCTATGCACCTGCAGAGTTAACTTGTATAACCTTTATCGCTGCTAGGTGACAGCCAAATATATACAGGAGGAGCAGAGCTCTTCCATTCACATCCTGTTCACACTCTTTGTCAACTGTTCCTTTTGGGATCTTGTCACGGGAAAGAAGTCATGAGCCCTGGGGCTGTCACGTTAGCACTGGGCTTTGTGTTTCCACCTATAGCTCAGGTATAATACATGGCAGCGTGTCGCCCACTCAGCGCCCAGAGGTGCTGCTCTGAATCCAACACCCCGGATGGGCCGTGAATAGCAGCGGCTCCTCCATTCACACCGAACACAAGGCCCGCAGGAGCTATTACTCATCAGCCCTTACATCTAAGGCTTATTCCATCATCTATAGTGAGATCTCAGTCAGCTCACACCTGCTGCTATTGTGTGCGACAACCCAGGGCGGAAAAACCCAGCGAGCATCACCCAAAACACCGGGCGGCAGACCTCTACCAACCTGCTCCAGTCTCACTGGGATCTCCCATCAGTTGTATTACAGAGGATACATTCTATCTATCTGAACTCTACTACATCTGTCTAACCTTCGGGGATGATGGCATATAGGAGGATGTGAAGGAAGCAGTTTTTGGGTTGTTGATGGATCTTCCCATATATTTCTATCACTCACAGATATTGTCCTGTCTCCTCCTGTCCGTACATCTGCCATCTGTCTGGAGAGGCCACAACCCATTAGCCTATCTGTATGGGGTGGTCTCTGTGGAATAATGGAGCAGCATGTGATGGAATGCAGGCAGGGTGTTACAATGTATCACATCCCTGAGAATCCCAGATATGAAGAGAAGAGAAGGTAGAGATCTGCAGGTGTCCTCCAGAACAATGCCGGCTACTCAGGTCTCACATCTTAGAAGACTGGTTGGGTAAGATCCTAGGATACCAGGGAGGGGGAACATTACATTATACTTTTCCTACAATCAGAGAACCCCTTAAAGCTCCCCCAGTAATAAACTATGTAACGTATATATTCCTAGTGCTCCGGACCTCGCTTCTCTGGTGTCACATAATGTTATGGATGATCTGTCCTCATAGGATGTGGGATTAAGCTGTGAAGGGTTCAGTATTTGGTGGAAAACCTCTTTACATTTCTATCAGGCTGGTACTTGTCTAATATCCATCGTAAATAGTCCTAAAACCATGATAGTTAAAGGTTCCTCTCAGTGCTCTCACTTAAGAAAATAGCATTTATCATGTAGACAAAGTTAATACAAGACACTTCCTAATTTATTGGGATTCTCCCTGTTGCCTCCTTTGCTGGCTGGATTCATTTTTCCATCACATTACACACGGCTCATATCCAGGGGTTACGACCACCCTGTAATACAGGAGTGGTGGTCGTGGCTTGCACACTATAGGAAAAAGAGCCTGTCTATGTGAGCTCCCACAGTTCTGACCACCAGAGAGGCTGGTACTGTATCCTATAGTGTGCAAGCATGGTCGTATCCATGGAAACAAGCAGTGTGTAATGTTATGGAAAAAATTAATCTAGCCAGCAAAGGAGGCAACATGGACATATACAATACATTAGTAAGTGCCTTGTAGTAACCCTGTCTACATGATAGATGCCAAAGAGAGGATCCCTTTAATGAACTGTCTGATAGGCTTAGACTCGGGATCACATTTTTTGTAATAGGAGTTGCCATCACAGATGGTCACATTTGATGGAAAAAAAAAGCTTTGTGTATTTTTCTTAGCAAAATGACTGACAGCAAGGCAGAACCTGAGAGGGCCCATCATAAGACAAGGAAATCTATGTCCGTCATGCCGTGGTTCTTGTAGTACATTGTGGTTTCCAGTTTTAGCAGAAATAACAATACCTTACAAACACAGCTTCTCATCGGACAGTAATACACGAGAGACTTAAGACCCCTTTACACTACATTTCTTCCTGACAATCGTCTGCTCGTCAGTGGAGATGACAGATTTACATGCAGCAATCTCCTCCACAGTCCAGGAAGCAGTGCTCACTAATGCCATCGCTCGTCTCCATACAGAAGAGTTACTTCCTGACAATATCCTGCTCGTCAGTGGAGATGACAGATTTACATGCAGCGATCTCCTCCACAGTACAGGGAGCAGTGATCACTAATGTCATCACTCGTCTTTATACAGAAGAGTTCCTTCCTGACAATATCCTGCTCGTTGGTGGAGGAGACACATTTACATGCAGCGATCTCCTCCACAGTATGTGCAGCAGTGATCACTAACACCATCGCTCACCCCCGTACAGAAGCGTTCCTTCCAGGCAGTCACCTGCTTTTCAGTGAAGCAGACACATTTGCATGCAGCGATCTCCTCCACAGTACAGGGAGCAGTGATCACTAATGCCATCACTGGTCCTCATACAGAATCGTTGTTTGCCGGCAGCAGAGGCCGTTTAGACACCACGATCGGCTGCCGGTAAAGGATGATTTAGGTGTCCACATAAAAGATTCCATTGCCCAATGAACAAAGGTTTTTCAGTAATCGACGGCACCTTTAAACAGGCAGATTGTCGCTAACGAGAGTCCATACAAGCGCTCATTAGGTAATCTGCCGGAACATCGGGCAGTATAAAGGGGCCTTTAGATACAACAGCTCTTTAGCCAGAATCCTACATGACAGATATACTATAGTTCAATAGACAGCATCACATATGATTAGATACAAGAGCTTATGTAGAAAGGGTTAATACAAGGCCCTTCCTAATGTATAGTGATTCTCCCTGTTGCCTCCTTGGCTGGCTGGATTCATTTTTCCATCTCATTATACATGGCTCATATCCAGGGGTTACGACCACCCTGCAGTCCAGCAGCGGTGGCTGTGCTTGCACCATACACCTTCGATCAATTTCAGAAGAACCCACCGATACTGGCAGTTTTGGCTGGACATCTAATTTATAAGGGGATCTCCACTCTCCCCCGCCGACTGATGTCAAGGGAGATTGGATCGGGAAGTTGGATTTCAACCTCTAGGTCCTTTTGTTTTGGGGAGATAAGGAAGGGCTAGAGGTACCCGACAGAAGCTTTCTCCCAGGCACATGCATGTCCAGCCTAGCAGACAGGTGTATGGGGACAGGAGACATTGCAGTTGGCCAATGAGCTTTCAGTTGAAAGCTATCTAATCGTTATGAGAAGCCCTTTGGGCCATTTACATGGTCTAATACACAGGCCAATGTTCATGAACTTACTTTTCTCTCCCGATCACTTTAACTGCATTTACTTTCAGCAGGATGAATGATTGCTACTACGATCATTTGTCCCCATACAGATACATCTCTGTGTGCACAAGGCAATGTGCTGCTGACAAACAATAATTTTATGTGGCTGTCCAGACAGATTAATGTTTCACTTATTTATCAGGTAATTAGCAGCACAGCAATGTGATGCAGATAATAGATAAGATAGGAGGTAGATAGTGATGTGATATCTGCAGTTACCTAATAGGAGTGGTAAGAACAAGAAGCTTGAGTGTCCAGTAATGATATCAAAATGACACTGACACTTGGGGTACAGGATAATGACGCTGACACTTGGGGTACAGGATAATGACCCTGACACTTGGGGTACAGGATAATGACACTGACACTTGGGGTACAGGATAATGGCACTGACACTTGGGGTACAGGATAATGACACTGACACTTGGGGTACAGGATAATGACACTGACACTTGGGGTACAGGATAATGACGCTGACACTTGGGGTACAGGATAATGAAACTGACACTTGGGGTACCGGATAATGACCCTGACACTTGGGGTACAGGATAATGACCCTAACACTTGGGGTACAGGATAATGACACTGACACTTGGGGTACAGGATAATGACCCTGACACTTGGGGTACCGGATAATGACCCTGACACTTGGGGTACAGGATAATGACACTGACACTTGGGGTACAGGTTAATGACGCAGACACTTGGGGTACAGGATAATGACACTGACACTTGGGGTACAGGATAATGACCCTGACACTTGAGTTACAGGTTAATGACCCTGACACTTGGGGTACAGGATAATGACCCTGACACTTGGGGTACAGGGTAATGACACTGACACTTGGGGTACAGGATAATGGCACTGACACTTGGGGTACAGGATAATGACACTGACACTTGGGGTACAGGAAAATGAAACTGACACTTGGTGTACCGGATAATGACCCTGACACTTGGGGTACAGGATAATGACACTGACACTTGGGGTACAGGATAATGACCCTGACACTTGAGGTACAGGACAATGACACTGACACTTGGGGTACAGGACAATGACACTGACACTTGGGGTACAGGATAATGACACTGACACTTGGGGTACAGGATAATGACGCTGACACTTGGGGTACAGGATAATGACACTGACACTTGGGGTACAGGATAATGACGCTGACACTTGGGGTACAGGATAATGACACTGACACTTGGGGTACAGGATAATGGCGCTGACACTTGGGGTATAGGTTAATGACGCTGACACTTGGGGTACAGGATAATGACGCTGACACTTGGGGTACAGGATAATGACACTGACACTTGGGGTACAGGATAATGACACTGACACTTGGGGTACAGGGTAATGACACTGACACTTGGGGTACAGGATAATGACACTGACACTTGGGGTACAGGATAATGATACTGACACTTGGGGTACAGGATAATGACCCTGACACTTGGGGTACAGGATAATGACCCTGACACTTGGGGTACAGGATAATGACCCTGACACTTGGGGTACAGGATAATGGCGCTGACATTCGGGGTATAGGTTAATGACGCTGACACTTGGGGTACAGGATAATGACCCTGACACTTGAGGTACAGTATAATGACACTGACACTTGGGGTACAGGATAATGACTCGGACACTTGGGGTACAGGACAATGACACTGGCACTTGGGGTACAGGATAATGACACTTGGGGTACAGGATAATGACGCTGACACTTGGGGTACAGGATAATGACGCTGACATTTGGGGTACAGGATAATGACCCTGACACTTGGGGTACAGGATAATAACACTGAAACTTGGGGTACAGGATAATGACTCTGACACTCGGGGTACAGGAGAATGACACTGGCACTTGGGGTACAGGATAATGACCCTGACACTTGGGGTACAGGATAATGACCCTGACACTTGGGGTACAGGATAATGACGCTGACACTTGGGGTACAGGATAATGACACTGACACTTAGGGTACAGGATAATGACGCTGACACTTGGGGTACAGGATAATGACGCTGACACTTGGGGTACAGGACAATGACGCTGACACTTGGGGTACAGGATAATGACACTGACACTTGGGGTACAGGATAATGACACTGACACTCGGGGTACAGGATAATGACACTGACACTTGGGGTACAGGATAATGACGCTGTCACTTGGGGTACAGGACAATGACACTGACACTTGGGGTACAGGACAATGACACTGACACTTGGGGTACAGGACAATGACACTGACACTTGGGGTACAGGATAATGACACTGACACTCGGGGTACAGGATAATGACACTGACACTTGGGGTACAGGACAATGAAGCTGACACTTGGGGTACAGGATAATGACCCTGACACTTGGGGTACAGGATAATGACCCTGACACTTGGGGTACAGGATAATGACCCTGACACTTGGGGTACAGGATAATGACCCTGACACTTGGGGTACAGGATAATGACCCTGACACTTGGGGTACAGGACAATGACCCTGACACTTGGGGTACAGGATAATGACCCTGACACTTGGGGTACAGGATAATGACCCTGACACTTGGGGTACAGGATAATGACCCTGACACTTGGGGTACAGGATAATGACCCTGACACTTGGGGTACAGGATAATGACACTGACACTTGGGGTACAGGACAATGAAGCTGACACTTGGGGTACAGGACAATGACCCTGACACTTGGGGTACAGGATAATGACCCTGACACTTGGGGTACAGGATAATGACCCTGACACTTGGGGTACAGGATAATGACCCTGACACTTGGGGTACAGGATAATGACCCTGACACTTGGGGTACAGGTTAATACAACAGTTTTTGTATTTTCAATGCAGACTATTAAACAAAGGCCACGATCTGTATTTGTTGGACGGCTCGGCCATTGTGTCTGGTGTGATACAAATGTCACATAGCACAGGACGTAGCTGAGTGTTCAGGTCGCAGTAGGTGGCTTCTCTTGTCTGCTGTCGGGGCCGTCATTTACTTTGTAAGTAATAATCTTTATCTTTATGGATCCTGCATATTCCATTATTCCATCACTTTACATCTGTATTATAATAAAGTATTTCTGATACTGGAAGGACATTTTGGATTTTATGCACAGACACATTGCCCTTGGACTTTTTGTGTCTTTTAGGCCTCATGCACACGACCATTGTGTGTTTTGCAGTCCGCTAACCGCGGATCCGCAAAACACGGATGGCGTCCGTGTGCGTTCCGCAATTTGCAGAATGGCACGGACAGCCTTTAATATAACTGCCTATTCTTGTCCGCAAAGCGCGGACAAGAATAGGACATGTTATATTTTTTTTGCGGACCATGGAACGGAAAAACGGATGCGGACAGCACACGGAGTGCTGTCCACATCTTTTGCGGCCCCATTGAAGTGAATAGGTCCGCATCCGAGCCGCCAAAACTGCGGCTCGGATGCGGAGCAAAACAACGGCCGTGTGCATGAGGCCTTAAGTGGATGTAGTCAGTCTATTTTTACATACAATTATTTAATGCCCATGGACACCTTCACATCGTTTTTTTCTAGTGAATTGCATCTATTATATGATAGAAATTATTTTAATGAAAAACTCGCAGCCATGTGTCTTCTGGAGCCTGCAGTTAAATTGCAGGCTGCCCAGTCCCTTTCAGTGTTAAATCCATCAGACGGGCTCTGGCAGCTCATCTGTGGCCCCTGTCGTGAACAATCTTTTAATCTGACATCTTTATGATTAAACATATTTTACTTGGTTGAAAGATGTCAGCTGAGGTTAGTTTCATGCTAGCGATCCGGCAGGCTGCGGCGGCAGGGAACAGCCTTCCGGATCTCTCAGCATTCCATCATTGCTGGAAGCATGTAAGTCTCCATCCGGCCCCATTAACTATAATAGGGACCGGTGGAGATCCGGCCGCAACCGGCAAATATCCCAAGAATTGGCCGGAAGAAAACCTCTGTGCGGATGTGCTGCAGCGCGGGCCGTCAGATACAGATCGTGTAATGGATTTTGCTCTGTACAGTACTGAGTAGCCTGCAGTGTAGGAGAACAAATGTAGATGCAACCAGAATCCTTCTCTGTATTAGTGAGGGGCAAGCCCCCCGAAACAGCTGTCTGCAAATGGATATCTGGCTCCACTATTTTTGCTTGACACATTGCGGATCGGGTTGACAGATTACTGGGAGGGGCTGGAGAAGATCCAGCGGTCATGGTCCATATCGGAGCCAATGGCAAAGTTAGAGGTAGGTGGAGCGTCCTTAAAAGTGATTTTAGGAATTTAGGTCACAAGCTTTTGGGCAAGGACCTCAAAGGTAGTATTTTCTGAAATACTACCAGTACCACGAGCCACACAAGAAAGGCAGCGGAAGATTAGGGAGGGGAACAAGTAGCTAAAGAACTGGTGCAGGAAGGAGGGGTTTGGGTTCCTGGAGAACTGGGCCGACTTCTCTGTCAGCTACAGGCTCTATCGTAGGGACGGGCTGCACCTCAATGGGGAAGGGGCAGCTGTGCTGGGGAGAAGATGGCTAGAAGGTTGGAGGAGTGTTTAAACTAGGGACTGGGGGGAGGGGAACTACATTATAGGAGGGGGGGATAGTGCAGATAGAGACCGGGGGCAGGTAGTGGGACTGGGGGAGGAATGGAAGGAGGGACTAGAACAGTTCAGAAGGAAAGGTGTAGGGTAAAAAATATACATAAACCTCTCAAATGTATGTATACTAATGCCAGAAGCCTGACTAATAAACCGGGGAAACTGGAATTAGTGATGTGTGAGGAGGACTGTGACAGTGGGAAATAACTGAGACACAGCTGGATGATGGCTATGACAGTGGGAATAACTGAGACATGGCTGGATGATAGCTATGACAGTGGGAATAACTGAGACACGGCTGGATGATAGCTATGACAGTGGGAATAACTGAGACATGGCTGGATGATGGCTATGACAGTGGGAATAACTGAGACACGGCTGGATGATAGCTATGACAGTGGGAATAACTGAGACATGGCTGGATGATAGCTATGACAGTAGAAATAACTGAGACACGGCTGGATGATAGCTATGACAGTGGGAATAACTGAGACACGGCTGGATGATAGCTATGACAGTGGGAATAACTGAGACACGGCTGGATGATAGCTATGACAGTCGGAATAACTGAGACATGGCTGGATGATAGCTATGACAGTGGGAATAACTGAGACACGGCTGGATGATAGCTATGACAGTGGGAATAACTGAGACATGGCTGGATGATAGCTATGACAGTGGGAATAACTGAGACATGGCTGGATGATAGCTATGACAGTGGGAATAACTGAGACATGGCTGGATGATAGCTATGACAGTGGGAATAACTGAGACATGGCTGGATGATAGCTATGACAGTAGAAATAACTGAGATACAGCTGAATGATAGCTATGACAGTGGGAATAGCTGAGACACAGCTGGATGATAGCTATGACAGTGGGAATAACTGAGACATGGCTGGATGATAGCTATGACAGTGGGAATAACTGAGACACGGCTGGATGATAGCTATGACAGTGGGAATAACTGAGACACGGCTGGATGATAGCTATGACAGTGGGAATAACTGAGACACGGCTGGATGATAGCTATGACAGTGGTAATAACTGAGACACGGCTGGATGATAGCTATGACAGTGGGAATAACTGAGACACGGCTGGATGATAGCTATGACAGTGGGAATAACTGAGACACGGCTGGATGATAGCTATGACAGTGGTAATAACTGAGACACGGCTGGATGATAGCTATGACAGTGGGAATAACTGAGACATGGCTGGATGATAGCTATGACAGTGGGAATAACTGAGACACGGCTGGATGATAGCTATGACAGTGGGAATAACTGAGACACGGCTGGATGATAGCTATGACAGTGGGAATAACTGAGACATGGCTGGATGATAGCTATGACAGTGGGAATAACTGAGACATGGCTGGATGATAGCTATGACAGTGGGAATAACTGAGACACGGCTGGATGATAGCTATGACAGTGGGAATAACTGAGACATGGCTGGATGATAGCTATGACAGTGGGAATAACTGAGACACGGCTGGATGATAGCTATCATCCAGCCGTGTCTCAGTTATTCCCACTGTCATAGCTATCATCCAGCCGTGTCTCAGTTATTCCCACTGTCATAGCTATGACTGAGCGGTTAATGTACAAGGCTACAGTCTGTTTAGAAAGGATCGCCAAAACCGGAGAGGGGGAGGGGTTCTCCTTTATGTAAAGTCCTGTCTAAAGCCCACAGTCCGAGAAGATATAAGTGAGGGACATGAACATGTGGAGTCTCTGTGGGTAGAGATACATGGAAGCAAAAACAATAATAAATTACTAATAGGAGTTTACTATAAACCACTAATATACCGGAGTCCACAGAAAATCTGCTACGAGATAGACGAGGCGGCAAATCATAATGAGGTGGTTATTATGGGGGAACTCCGCAGATATGGACTAGGAAACTGAAAGCTGTACATCTCATAAAGGAAATAGGTTCTTGGCAAGAACCAAAGACAATTACCTCTCCCAACTGGTTCAGGACCCGACTAGAGGGACGGCCATACTGGACTTAGTACTAACCAATAGACCTCACAGAACAACAGACGTGCAGGTCGGGGGACACCTGGGAAATAGTGACCAGAAAGTAATAAACTTCCAATTATCATTCAAAAGAGCGTTTCTTCAGGGAGGAACAAAAATACCAAACTTCAAAAAAGCTAAATTTAGCCAACTAAGAGAGGCCATAAGCCTAACTAACTGGGACAATGTCCTCAAAAATAAAAATACAGCCACAAAATGGGATATTTTTAAAAGCATCCAAAAATCTAATTGTGAGAGGTATGAGAATAAAAGGTTAAGGAACAAGAAGGAACCAATGTGGATAAATAGAACTGTAAAGAAAGCAATAAATGACAAAAAGAAAGCATATAAATCACTAAAACAGGAGGGTGGCAAGGAAGCACTGAAAAACTATAAGGAAAAAAATTAAATATGTAAAAAACCAATAAAAGTAGCCAAACTAGAGATTGAGAGATGAATTGCCAAAGAGAATAAAACTAACCCTAAATGTTCTTCAGTTATATAAATGGTATAAAGTATAAATCTGAAGGTGTCGGCCCTCTACAGAGTATTGAAGGGGGAGTCGCAGAGAGCGACGAGGAGAAAGCAAAGCTGTTAAATAATTTTTTCTCCACTATATTCACTGAGGAAAATAAGCTGGCAGATGACATGCAGAATGTAAAAGTAAATTCCCCATTAAAATTGCCCTGTCTGACCCAGGAAGAAGTACAGCGGTGTCTTAAAGGGAACCTGTCATCAACTTTATGCTGAACTCACTGAGGGCAGCATAAAATAGTGACAGAAATGCTGATCTCAGCGCTGGGTCACTCATGAGCTAAAGTAAGTGGTTGCTCAGAACCAGCATCTTAATCATTGCAACACAGGCCTTGAAAAGAGTCAAATCTACTTTATTAGAGTCATGGTTATTCATAATCTCCTGCTCTCTCACTCATCTGCTGATGATTGGCAGTTTTCTCCTAGAGAGAAAGGGAGAAAACTAGGTAGAAGTCTGTCAATCATCAGCAGGTGGGCAGGGAGAGCAGGAATTTATGAATATGACTCTTCTCAGGTTGCCGGGACTCTTTTCCAGGCCCAGTCTGCAATGATTGTGGTGTTGGTTCTCAGCAACCACTTGCTTTTACCTTTTAAATGACAGACAGCTAAAATCAACTCACCTGTCTCTACTTTATGCTGCCGTTAGTACGGGCAGCATAAAGTTGATGACAGGTTCCCTTTAAAAAGATTAAAATAGACAAATCGCCAGGACCAGATGGCATACACCCCCGTATCCTAAGAGAATTAAGTAATGTCATAGCCAGACCCTTATTTCTGACTGATTCAGGGACTCTATACTGACTGTTCAACAGGATTGGCACATAGCAAATGAGGTGCCAATATTCAAAAAGGGTCCAAAAACAGAGCCCGGAAACTATAGGCCGGTAAGTTTAACATCTGTAGTGGGTAAACTAAGAGATCTTGGAGCACCGCAATGAAAATAAGCAAATAACGCCATATCAGCATGGCTTCATGAGCGATCGGTCATGTCAAACTAATTTATTAGTTTCTATGAGGAGGTAAGTTCTAGACTTGACTGCAGTAAATCAATGGATGTCGTATATCTGGACTTCTCCAAAGCATTTCACACTGTACCGCATGAAAGGTTAGTATATAAAATGAGAATGCTTGGACTGGGAGAAAATGTCTGTATGTGGGTAAGTAACTGGCTGAGTGATAGAGAACAGAGGGTGGTTATTAATGGTACACACTCAGATTGGGTCAGTGTCAGTAGTGGGGTACCTCAGGGGTCAGTATTATGGGGTCACTGTCACTAGTGGGGTACCACAAGGGTCAGTACTGGAGGGGTAACTGTCACTAGTGGGGTACCACAGGGGTCAGTACTGGAGCGGTCACTGTCACTAGTGGAGTACCTCAGGGGTCAGTACTCGAGGGGTCACTGTCACTAGTGGGGTACCTCAGGGGTCAGTACTGGAGGGGTAACTGTCACTAGTGGGGTACCACAGGGGTCAGTACTGGAGGGGTCACTGTCACTAGTGGGGTACCACAGGGGTCAGTACTCGAGGGGTCACTGTCACTAGTGGGGTACCACAGGGGTCAGTACTGGAGGGGTAACTGTCACTAGTGGGGTACCACAGGGGTCAGTACTGGAGGGGTCACTGTCACTAGTGGAGTACCTCAGGGGTCAGTATTATGGGGTCACTGTCACTAGTGGGGTACCACAAGGGTCAGTACTGGAGGGGTAAATGTCACTAGTGGGGTACCACAGGGGTCAGTACTGGAGGGGTCACTATCACTAGTTGTGTACCACAGGGGTCAGTACTCGAGGGGTCACTGTCACTAGTGGGGTACCTCAGGGGTCAGTATTGGGCCCTATTCTCTTCTATATATTTATTAATGATCTTGTAGAAGGCTTGCACAGTAAAATAATTTTTGCAGATGACACTAAACTGTGTAAAGTAATTAACACTGAAGAGGACAGTATACTGTATATATACTACAGAGGACAGTATACTGTATATATACTACAGAGGACAGTATACTGTATATATATACTACAGAGGACAGTATACCGTATATATATACTACAGAGGACAGTATAATGTATATATACTACAGAGGACAGTATACTGTATATATACTACAGAGGACAGTATACTGTATATATACTACAGAGGACAGTATACTGTGTATATACTACAGAGGACAGTATACTGTATATATACTACAGAGGACAGTATACGGTATATATATACTACAGAGGACAGTATACTGTATATATATACTACAGAGGACAGTATACTGTATATATACTACAGAGGACAGTATACTGTGTATATACTACAGAGGACAGTATACTGTATATATACTACAGAGGACAGTATACTGTATATATACTACAGAGGACAGTATACTGCTAAAGATAAATATGGATAGATTGGAGGCTTGCGTAGAGAAGTGGCAGATGAGGTTTAACACTGACAAATGTAAGGTTATGCACATGGGAAGGAATAATGCAAGTCACCCGTACATACTAAATGGTAAAACACTGGGTAACACTGACATAGAAAAGTACCTAGGAATTTTTGTGAACAGCAAACTAAGCTGTAGAAACCAGTGTCAGGCAGCTGCTGCCAAGGCCAATAAGATAATGGGTTGCATAAAAAGGGGCATAGATGGTGGTGATGAGAACATAGTCCTACCACTTTACACATCACTAGTCAGACCACACATGGAGGACTATGTACAGTTCTGGGCTCCTGTGAACAAGGCAGACATAGCAGAGCTGGAGAGGGTCCAGAGGAGGGCAACTAAAGTAATAACTGTAATTGGAATAACTGGAATTGGGGGACTACAGTACAGTTATCAGCATTAGGCCTCTTGCACACAAACGTATTTTCATTCCGTGTGCATTCTGTTTCCGTATTTCTGTTCCGCCAAAAAATAGAACATGTCCTATTATTGTCCGCATTACGGACAAGGATAGTACTGTTCTATGAATGGCCAGCTGTTCCTTTCCGCAAAATACGGAATGCACACGTATGTCATCCGTATTTAATGTGGACTGCAAAATACATACGGTCGTGTGCATGAGGCCTTAGTGTTATTCACTTAAGAAAAAAGATGACTGAGGGGAGATCTAATAACTATGTATAAATATATAAGGGGTCAGTACAGAGATCACTCCCATCATCTATTTATCCCCAGGACTGTGACGAGGGGACATCCTCTGCGTCTGGAGGAAAGAAGTTATACACAAACATAGAAGAGGATTCTTTATGGTAAGAGCAGTGAGACTATGGACTCTTTACTATAAAAGCAGTGAGACTATGGACTCTTTACTATAAAAGCAGTGAGACTATGGACTCTTTACTGTAAGAGAAGTGAGACTATGGACTCTTTACTGTAAGAGCAGTGAGACTATGGACTCTTTACTGTAAGAGCAGTGAGACTATGGACTCTTTACTGTAAGAGCAGTGAGACTATGGACTCTTTACTGTAAGAGAAGTGAGACTATGGACTCTTTACTGTAAGAGCAGTGAGACTATGGACTCTTTACTGTAAGAGCAGTGAGACTATGGACTCTTTACTGTAAGAGCAGTGAGACTATGGACTCTGTACTGTAAGAGCAGTGAGACTATGGACTCTTTACTGTAAGAACAGTGAGACTATGGACTCTATACTGTAAGAGCAGTGAGACTATGGACTCTATACTGTAAGAGCAGTGAGACTATGGACTCTTTACTATAAAAGCAGTGAGACTATGGACTCTTTACTATAAAAGCAGTGAGACTATGGACTCTTTACTGTAAGAGAAGTGAGACTATGGACTCTTTACTGTAAGAGCAGTGAGACTATGGACTCTTTACTGTAAGAGCAGTGAGACTATGGACTCTGTACTGTAAGAGCAGTGAGACTATGGACTCTTTACTGTAAGAACAGTGAGACTATGGACTCTTTACTGTAAGAGCAGTGAGACTATGGACTCTTTACTGTAAGAGCAGTGAGACTATGGACTCTTTACTGTAAGAGCAGTGAGACTATGGACTCTTTACTGTAAGAGCAGTGAGACTATGGACTCTGTACTGTAAGAGCAGTGAGACTATGGACTCTTTACTGTAAGAACAGTGAGACTATGGACTCTATACTGTAAGAGCAGTGAGACTATGGACTCTATACTGTAAGAGCAGTGAGACTATGGACTCTTTACTATAAAAGCAGTGAGACTATGGACTCTTTACTATAAAAGCAGTGAGACTATGGACTCTTTACTGTAAGAGAAGTGAGACTATGGACTCTTTACTGTAAGAGCAGTGAGACTATGGACTCTTTACTGTAAGAGCAGTGAGACTATGGACTCTGTACTGTAAGAGCAGTGAGACTATGGACTCTTTACTGTAAGAACAGTGAGACTATGGACTCTTTACTGTAAGAGCAGTGAGACTATGGACTCTTTACTGTAAGAGCAGTGAGACTATGGACTCTTTACTATAAAAGCAGTGAGACTATGGACTCTTTACTATAAAAGCAGTGAGACTATGGACTCTTTACTGTAAGAGAAGTGAGACTATGGACTCTTTACTGTAAGAGCAGTGAGACTATGGACTCTTTACTGTAAGAGCAGTGAGACTGTGGACTCTACTGTAAGAGCAGTGTGAGACTATGGACTCTGTACTGTAAGAGCAGTGAGACTATGGACTCTTTACTGTAAGAACAGTGAGACTATGGACTCTATACTGTAAGAGCAGTGAGACTATGGACTCTATACTGTAAGAGCAGTGAGACTATGGACTCTTTACTATAAAAGCAGTGAGACTATGGACTCTTTACTATAAAAGCAGTGAGACTATGGACTCTTTACTGTAAGAGAAGTGAGACTATGGACTCTTTACTGTAAGAGCAGTGAGACTATGGACTCTTTACTGTAAGAGCAGTGAGACTATGGACTCTTTACTGTAAGAGCAGTGAGACTATGGACTCTGTACTGTAAGAGCAGTGAGACTATGGACTCTTTACTGTAAGAACAGTGAGACTATGGACTCTTTACTGTAAGAGCAGTGAGACTATGGACTCTTTACTGTAAGAGCAGTGAGACTATGGACTCTTTACTGTAAGAACAGTGAGACTATGGACTCTATACTGTAAGAGCAGTGAGACTATGGACTCTTTACTGTAAGAGCAGTGAGACTATGGACTCTTTACTGTAAGAACAGTGAGACTATGGACTCTTTACTGTAAGAGCAGTGAGACTATGGACTCTTTACTATAAGAGCAGTGAGACTATGGACTCTTTACGGTAAGAGCAGTGAGACTATGGACTCTTTACTATAAGAGCAGTGAGACTATGGACTCTTTACGGTAAGAGCAGTGAGACTATGGACGCTTTACTGTAAGAGCAGTGAGACTATGGACTCTTTACGGTAAGAGCAGTGAGACTATGGACTCTTTACTGTAAGAGCAGTGAGACTATGGACTCTACTGTAAGAGTAGTGAGACTATGGACTCTTTACGGTAAGAGCAGTGAGACTATGGACTCTTTATGGTAAGAGCAGTGAGACTATGGACTCTTTACTGTAAGAGCAGTGAGACTATGGACTCTACTGTAAGAGTAGTGAGACTATGGACTCTTTACGGTAAGAGCAGTGAGACTATGGACTCTTTACTATAAGAGCAGTGAGACTATGGACTCTTTACGGTAAGAGCAGTGAGACTATGGACTCTTTACGGTAAGAGCAGTGAGACTATGGACTCTTTACTGTAAGAACAGTGAGACTATGGGACTCTTTACTGTAAGAGCAGTGAGACTATGGACTCTTTACTGTAAGAGCAGTGAGACTATGGACTCTTTACTGTAAGAGCAGTGAGACTATGGACTCTTTACTGTAAGAGCAGTGAGACTATGGACTCTATACTGTAAGAGCAGTGAGACTATGGACTCTTTACTGTAAGAGCAGTGAGACTATGGACTCTTTACTGTAAGAACAGTGAGACTATGGACTCTATACTGTAAGAGCAGTGAGACTATGGACTCTATACTGTAAGAACAGTGAGACTATGGACTCTATACTGTAAGAGCAGTGAGACTATGGACTCTTTATTGTAAGAGCAGTGAGACTATGGACTCTATACTGTAAGAGCAGTGAGACTATGGACTCTTTACTGTAAGAGCAGTGAGACTATGGACTCTTTACTGTAAGAGCAGTGAGACTATGGACTCTTTACTGTAAGAACAGTGAGACTATGGACTCTATACTGTAAGAGCAGTGAGACTATGGACTCTTTACTGTAACAGCAGTGAGACTATGGACTCTTTACTGTAAGAGCAGTGAGACTATGGACTCTATACTGTAAGAGCAGTGAGACTATGGACTCTTTACTGTAAGAGCAGTGAGACTATGGACTCTTTACTGTAAGAGCAGTGAGACTATGGACTCTTTACTGTAAGAACAGTGAGACTATGGACTCTATACTGTAAGAGCAGTGAGACTATGGACTCTTTACTGTAACAGCAGTGAGACTATGGACTCTTTACTGTAAGAGCAGTGAGACTATGGACTCTATACTGTAAGAGCAGTGAGACTATGGACTCTTTACTGTAAGAGCAGTGAGACTATGGACTCTTTACTGTAAGAGCAGTGAGACTATGGACTCTTTACTGTAAGAGCAGTCAGACTATGGACTCTTTACTGTAAGAGCAGTGAGACTATGGACTCTATACTGTAAGAGCAGTGAGACTATGGACTCTTTACTGTAAGAGCAGTGAGACTATGGGACCCTCTGCCTGAGGAGGTGGTGATGGTGAGTTCACTAATAGAATTCAGGAGGGGCCTGGATGTATTTCTGGAGCGTAATAATATTACAGGATATAGCTACTAGAGATGGGTTGTTGATCCAGGGAGTTATTCTGATGCCTGATTGGAGTCGGGAAGGAATTTTCCCCTTAAATCTTCATGCAGACGTCCGTGGAATACGATCCGTGAGATACCGGACTGGCATTGCAGGAGCGTACGGCGTCATTGGTTGCTATGATGCCGTGCACTCCTGCAATGCAAGTCTGATATCTCACGGAACGTGTTCCACTGTTCCACGGACGTCTGCATGAGGCTTAAGTGGGGAAATTTGGCTTCTACCTCACTTTTTTTTTTTTTTTACCTTCCTCTGGATCAACTTGCAGGATAACAGGCTGAACTGGATGGACAGATGTCATTTTTCGGCTTTATAAACTATGTTACTATGTTACTGTGTCAAAAGGCTTGTTAAAAAGTAGGACATTGACTCATAGTGAGCCACTTCCAAAAGGTGGCGCTAGCGAGATGATTCCCTTTCCCTGGGAGATACCTGTTTGCATTTGTAGAACAGGGTAAATTTAGGGGTACTGTATTATGCCGAAATATTATGAAGTCACTTTTTTGGAGCAACTCCTGTTTTTAAGCTTTTAAGCGACAAGTTCACCAAATGTCGCACGCCATTTGTTTCCTTGTGATGTTTAAGTCTAATGTTATATAGTATAAGGGCTCGTGCACACGACCGTATGTATTTTGCGTTCCGCCTTAATCGGATCTACAAAAAAATACAGATGACGTCCATGTGCATTCCTTATTTTGCAGAACGGAACAGCTGGCCCCTAATAGAACAGTCCTATCCTTTTCCGTAATGTGGACAATAATAGGACATGTTCTATTTTTTTGCGGAACGGACATGCGGACATACGGAAACGCAATGCACGCGGAGTAATTTCAGTTTTTTTTGTGGATCCATTGAAATAAATGGTTCCGCATATGGTCCGGAAAAAAAAAAAAACAGAACGGACACGGTAATAAAATACGTTTGTGTGCATGAGCCCTAAAGGTGCTGTCCGTCTTTACTCCAGTGATCTGGCTAAAAATGGAATTCCGCCCACAAAACACCTGTGCACCTCTAGGCGAATACTTGGCATGGTGCAAACCTCATAGAAAATGTTGTAAAACGTCTTAAATTTGTCGCAAGAGTAACGTCTCTGACAAAACGGCCTAAAACCCTCCACTTTTCTTTCATATGTTGCCTCCGCAGTCTTCAGCTGATCCCTGGTGGATGCTGGAGGATAAATCTGCTGCACCTATAAACTGTCACCAACTTTACATTTTACATTTTGGTGTATTTTTGCCACATGGTGTCACATTGAATTATTTTATGCCCCTTTTTGCTACGCCGAGCCGCTTTGAGAGATAAGTAATAAAAAGGGTATAAAGGTGTCTAAAGCAGGTAAAAAATGTGCTACAAAGTATGTGTGGCAGTGTTTTGGTGCTGAATGCATAACTATTCACCCCCTTCATGTGAGTATTTAGTATTAGGCTACTTTCACACCTGCGTTCAGGTGTCCGCTCGTGAGCTCCGTTTGAAGGGGCTCACGAGCGGCCCTGAACGCAGCCGTCCGGCCCTAATGCATTCTCAGTGGAGGCGGATCCACTGAGAATGCATCCGCCTGCCAGCGTTCAGCCTCCGCTCCGCTCAGTGAGCGGACACCTGAATGCTGCTTGCAGCGTTCGGGTGTCCGCCTGGCCGTGCGGAGGCGAGCGGATCCGTCCAGACTTACAATGGAAGTCAATGGGGACGGATCCGTTTGAAGATGACACTATATGGCTCAATCTTCAAACGGATCCGCCCCCATTGACTTTCAATGTAAAGTCTGAACGGATCCGCCTCCGCTCAGGCTACTTTCAGACTTAGAAAATTTTCTAAGTTATAATGCAGACGGATCCGTTCTGAACGGATGCAAACATCTGCATTATAGGAGCGGATCCGTCTGATGAAACATCAGACGGACCCGCACCGAACGCTAGTGTGAAAGTAGCCTTAGAAGAACCATTGGCAGCAATTTGGATCAAATCTACTCCTGCCCATAACAGTGCAGATTTTAAAATGCACCAAAGTTATTAAGATGCGTGCACATGTTAATACGTATCTTGCAATTTACTGTAACAGTGCGTGACCCCCATTAAAGTTGTTCTTCAGACCCCTCCCCTTTATGGAGGCTCCTCCCCTATGTGCAGCAGGTACCTGATAACCTCTTGTTTCTCACTGGTGATTTTTCAGAGTTTATAACCTGTAACCTTTACTCTGCTGAAATTCCCATCTCTACTCACTGACTTCCTATATACTACCACTATGAACAAGCAGAGCTGCAGTGTAAAGCATGGTGGAGGCACAGAGGATTACCTTGAGCCTCTGAAAAGATAGAAGGAGGGTTCCAGACAGCCTCGGGCTTAGTAGACCTTGAATGAATTGTCGCAGTGCTGCAGTCACAGCGCCGTCCACTAAAAGGCTGACGGCGAAGGAGCTACCCCCAAACAGCTGATCTTTGGGGGTGCGGTTCTTGTGCTTATGAGCGAGAGATGGCTTCTCCTGAGGACAGACCATCACTTGGTAAAGCATGGACTACCCCTTTAAAGATCTCTGGCTACTCATTTTTGCATAGAAGTAGCACTGTCATAGGTCAAAAAGAGAAGAAACTGCAAATCAGGTATATAAGTTACAAAGTAAAGCAGGTGGGCGATGACATCATAGGGTCAAGGTCACAGAGGTCAGCAAAAAAATAATATTTATCATAACTTTATTCAATGGCCTATCTGACCTGTGACCTTTATCTGATGACAACCTTGTTTCTTGACCTAGCGACCTGTGACCTTGACCATATGATGTCATCTCCCCGGCTGTGTTATCTTGTACATATGTATAGACGGGGTTACAAGCAAAGTGTACTTGGCTTGCATGCTGACCTGCATTCCCTGGATTTTATGTGGCTGTCATGGCCCATGAACAGGTAGGAACAAGAGTTAGGGACCACTCAATTGAGACGACCTTGACGCGGTGAGTGGCTTACTATGCTTTGGCCAAAATATAAACCAATGTCTCATCCAGCATGGAGGGCAGAGTGCTGGATGTAGTGTGCGATCACATTTGCATTTTCCGTTTGTATATGTATTTCGCCATAGTGATCTGCACCTGCAGGCAGGTTGTGCTGACTCAACCCCCCACTTTTTTTCTTTGTAGCATATATTGGAGGCGTGGCGATCTCCTTTGAGATCAGTCAATCTGTCCTGGAGGCTGGTTTTAAAGTCAGTATAAAACTGAGTCTGCTTATATAGAACCTACCATTAGCCATCTGGCTCCAGGAGAAGTATATGGTGGGTTCAGCATGCATGTTGGTACTTGCATCCCTGGATCCGATGAAAGCTGTAATGGCACCGGACGGGGTTACAAGCAAAGTGTACTTGGCTTGCATGCTGACCTGCATTCCCTGGATTTTATGTGGCTGTCATGGCCCATGAACAGGTAGGAACAAGAGTTAGGGACCACTCAATTGAGACGACCTTGACGCGGTGAGTGGCTTACTATGCTTTGGCCAAAATATAAACCAATGTCTCATCCAGCATGGAGGGCAGAGTGCTAGATGCAGTGTGCGATCACATTTGCATTTTCCGTTTGTATATGTATTTCGCATAGTGATCTGCACCTGCAGGCAGGTTGTGCTGACTCAACCCCCCACTTTTTTTCTTTATAGATATATACTCGTTTGTTTTTTAAAGGGGTTGTCCCATCTGGCATAGCATAGCCATAAATGTCCTATCGGTGCGGGTCTCACAACAGTGGAGCTCTGGTCTTCATTTCCTACTATGGGGCGTCTGAAGCCTAGTCAGTCCCATAGCAGTGAATGGAGAACGCCATGTCTACACAGTTTGCTCTTTGTTCATGGTAGGGCCCTCCAGAGGTGGAACCCGCGCCTGTCTGACATTTGTGGCATATCCTATCAGTATATCCTGTATGTCGCCTGGCCGTGTGTTTGTCAGCAGGGCCATGTCCTTGGTTTATATGCCTTTTATGTCTTTTTTTACTATGTGGGGTAGTAACTTTTCTAACGTCATTTTCTGCTCACCTGTCACTGTAAATATGGATGGATTCCGAGCACTGGGAATACTGGCAGACGCTTTGGTTGTCACCCGGTTTGCGGAATAATTTACATAGATGGGTCCTGTGAATTCCCATCGTCGGTCCCTCAGTGCGGACGTGGGGCTCGCTGGGTAACTCGGCACAACTTCCTCAACTGTTTCCTTATTGCGAGCAAATAGACGTCTCTGCGCGGCTGACACACTAACACCAGGCCCAGGTAAACAGTACTGCTTCCTGCCCGAGCAGAATGACCTTCATAGTGGTTTATGTATCTGCAGGAGTGTGCAAAGTGACTCACGCCTGTTTACCTGCACATTACAAATAAAGTCTCATCATCCAAGAATGAAACGTTCTGCAACGCTGTAAACTACAATGGGGCTTATTTACTAGAGACTGGTGCGTTAATATGGAGCGAGAGGGGCCCAAATTATTAACAGGCAGCCAGCTCTTAATAACGTGTTCCATCATCTACGCGGCACCAGCTATGGCCTGGCATACTGTTCAGTGGGCAGTTACATCGGTTTCTTCTGTGAATGTCAGGTTGTGGAGGTCAAACCCCTTTACACAAAGCTCTGCTCCTTTTCCTCTTTCCAATCATGGAGCATAAAGCGGACAATCATAAAAAGTCACTAATTTTTGCCACTTTTTTTTGCCAGGAAACTGGTGTATAGTATGAGTACGTGTGCCTCTTTATGTCCGGATTCCTCACATTCCAGAAGATCTGTGCTTGCTGTCACTGGAACTTGCTGAAAACCAAGTCCTGGTCACACTGCTACTCAAGTCGCTACCATGTATCGGTGTCGACAGTCCTTTGTGAACACAGGAACATATCTCTATTCTGTCCTAGCCCTGGACGCACAATATATTATCTCCAGTCATGGCACCATTTGTTGCAATTCTCAGCAAACGTAAAGTTGCAGAATATTTTCTTGATATCGTCTCCAGCATACTGCTGGCTTTTACTGGAAACAGTCAGCAGACTTGTTAAAAGACACCCCCCCAAAAGCTTAGCAAATATCATGCAGGTGAATGTACGAAACTTGGTAAAAATATATAACTTCCCAGAATGCAAGTCAACTCGGCAGATATTACACAAACTGCGAGACAACATACACAATGAACCAGCAGGAGATACTGGGAGATTTCAGCTCTGAAGCCAATACAATTATAACTCAGGATCAGTACAGAATAAGTAATGTATGTACACAGTGATTGCACCAGCAGAATAGTGAGTGCAGCTCTGGAGGATAATACAGGATGTAACTCAGGATCAGTACAGGATAAGTGATGTAATGTATGTACACAGTGACTGCACCAGCAGAATAGTGAGTGCAGCTCTGGAGTATGATACAGGATGTAACTCAGGATCAGTACAGGATAAGTAATGTATGTACACAGTAACTGCACCAGCAGAATAGTGAGTGCAGCTCTGGAGGATAATACAGGATGTAACTCAGGATCAGTACAGGATAAGTGATGTAATGTATGTACACAGTGACTGCACCAGCAGAATAGTGAGTGCAGCTCTGGAGTATGATACAGGATGTAACTCAGGGTCAGTACAGGATAAGTAATGTATGTACACAGTGACTCCATCAGCAGAATAGTGAGTGCAGCTCTGGAGTATAATACAGGATCTAACTACATGATTTTCCTAGTCTATGACGTAAAGTCATGGTTTTATTAAAGACACGGAGGCGAGTATTGCTATCTCTTCCTTTACTGTCCACCAATAGCAGCAAAGAAATTTACATAAAGAACAATGTAACCATGGTAACCACCGTCCCACCCCAGACAGCCCCTATAGCAGGCCGCTCCTCCTCTGGATCTTCCTCTTTCTTTGTAAACCTGACACCACCGCCGGTAACGAACTGGAGCCGCAAACTGGAACTTAGAACCTGGAAGCGAACATCTCAGCTCCATCCGAACATCACAACCGAAGCCAACCTGGCTAACACTTCCGAAGAGAAAACAGAAGGATCAGTACAGAACATCAGCCTGAAAAAGAAAACAGACAATATGGCCATTGTAAATACCAGGTTGAAAACCATTCGACCTCTGTAAGACGTTAATCTGAAATAACTCCATTAAACAATCCATGCAAACATAATCATATTAAATAGCCAACCAACATAACATAAAAACCCTCCGAATAGTTAAACGGGATGGGAAAAGAATCCAGGGCGGGCAATACTCGCCTTCGTGTCTTTAATAAAACCATGACTTTACATCATAGAATAGGAAAATCATGTAGTTTTACATCAAGACACGGAGGCTCCTATTGCAAGTTCAATGCTGGTCAATTATGGAAGAAAACAGATGAGGAGGAGGACAAAAATAATACTCCTTGAACGTCGTGACCCTTGACCAGTCAGCTAAACGTAAGATGTCCTCCAAACGCGCACCTGAAATCGCTAAAGAGGTGGCAGCGGCACCTCTCGCCGAATGCGCCGTGAAGATGGAAGTATCCACTCCAGCAAGGGACATAGCCCACTTCATCCAACGAGCCAAAGTCGGGCTGGAGACCGGTCCAAAGGGATGGTGAATGGAAAGAAAAAGTTGTGGGATCAAAGGAGAGCGATGGGCCCTCGTCCGGGATTCATATTCCCGCAAACAGGCCACCAGACAAAGAGCCGGTGAAGACGGGAAACTGGGATATGATACTTCCCTGATTTTAGTCTTGGTGCGTCTGGAAATATTGAAGGAGACGCCTTCCGGAGTAAAAGATCTGGCGTCGTGATCGAGGGCCAGGAAGCCAAGAAAGACAACAAGGAAACATTCCAAGTGGTAGAAAAACGAGGCCGCGGAGGGCGAGCCAGGCGAGAACCACGCAGCAAGCGACACACCAAAGGATGCTGTCCCGCAGGGATACCCTCAAAGCCCTGATGAGTGGACGAAAAGGCAGACCTGAAAAGGTTAATAGTCCCATAAGCCTTCCCAGCCTCAAACAAGGAGGTAAGGAACTGTAAGAGGTGACTCACAGGCGCCGAAATCGGATCCAGGTCCCGTTCCAAGCACCAGCTAGTCCAAGATCTCCAGGCTGCCCGATAAGATTTTCTGGTGCCGGGAGCCCATACATTGTCCAGGAGGCGTCTAGTTGCATCCGAAACGCCCTCGACCTCTCCGGGAATCCTGAGATTCGGCATGCTAGCAGCTGTAGGGATCCTTCGAGCAGGAGCAGATGCCGTAACCCCTGGGGGTCGTGAAGAAGATCCGCTTGATTCGGAAGAAGAAGGGGCACATCTATGATGAGCTCTAGCAGAGACGGGAACCAACTCTGAGTCCCCCAAAACGAGACCACCACGACCAAGTTGGCACTCTGGCGACGAGCCTGCAGCAGCATCCTCGGGATCATTGCGAAAGGTTGAAAAGCGTACAGAAGAGACACGGACCAATCCTGAAGAAAGGCATCCACCGCCTTCAGATCCGGGCGCCAGCTGAAGAAGCGAGGAAGCTGTCTGTTGAGTCTCGAAGCGAACAGGTCTATGGTAAAAGGACCCCAGACATCTGATATTGCCGAGAACATCTCCGGAGCCAGCCTCCAATCGCTGCTGTCCGTAAAGCAGCGGGAGCTCCAATCCGCTCGAGTGTTGTGGAGACCGGGAAGATATTCCGCCTGAACCATGATATCCTTGGAGAGGCAATAGGACCAAAAATCCTTTGCGAGACGTGCTAGAGTCGCCGAATGGGTCCCTCCCAAACGATTAACGTACCGTACGGCTGAAACATTGTCCATACGTAACCTGATACACGCATTGGCCATCCCATTGGTGAAGCTCTGAATAGCAAAGGCCAGAAGTTCCAAGGCATTGATGTGGAGGCGCGTTTCGTCTTCCGTCCAACGGCCGCCCGTGGAGATACCGTTGCAGTGGGCCCCCCAGCCCTGCAGGCTCGCATCCGATTCCACCGTGAATTTTGGCTGAAGACCGAAAATCGCCTTGCCATTCCATGCCTCCAGGTTGTTGATCCACCAGTGGAGTTCTTCTCGAGCCTCCGAATCCAGGGTCACTGTATCCGCAAACGCCGCACCTGAACGAAGGTGCGCTTTTTTCAGACGCTGAAGGGCGCGGTAATGCAGCGGAGCCGGGAACACATCTTGGATTGAAAAGGCTAGCAGGCCAATGATGCGGGCTAGATGACGTAACGTCAACTGGGGAACGGACAGGGCGTGCCGTAGCTCCTTTCGAATAGAGCGCAACTTTGCCATCGGGAGGCTGAGTGATTCCGCGATCGAGTCCACGGTGAATCCCAGAAACTCCATCTTCTGCATCGGGACAGGGCAAGATTTCTCCAGGTTGAGGAGAAAACCGAGGCGTGAGAGGAGATCCGAAGTCCAGCCCAGTTGTACTAGCAAGGTTGACTTGGATTGATGCATGATAAGAATGTCGTCCAGGTAGACAATCAGACGTACTCCTCGACTGCGAAGCCATGACATGGCCGGACGCATCAGCTTAGTGAAACACCAAGGCGCCGACGACAGGCCGAAGGGAAGGCAGGTGAAGCGCCAAATCTCTGTGTGGAAATCGGAACCGTCAGGTACGCATCCTTGAGGTCCAATTTCACCATCCAGTCCCCCGGAAGAAGCAAATCTCTGAGGAGGTGAATCCCCTCCATCTTGAAGTGGCGATAGCAAACCATGGTATTTAGAGCCCGCAGATTTATAACCGTGCGCATCTGACCGCCCTTCTTCCGTACAAGAAATATATTGCTGAGGACTCCCCTGGGGGATGGAGAAGCCCTCTCTATTGCCCGTTTGCGGAAAAGGGATAAGAGTTCCAGATCTACCAGAGTGCAATCGGGCCTTGACAGTACAAAAGGAGGGGGGGAGGGAGGAGGCTTGGGGAGTCTACAAGATCGATATGGAAACCCCTGACTGTGGCCAAGACCCAAGGGTCTGACGTGATGGCTAACCAGGCATGGAAAAAATGACTGAGTCTGCTCCCGATGCAATGGTCCGAAAAATCCCCCACTGGGGAAGGACTTACCGAAAGGTCTCCTGGAATTAGAGTTTCCCCGGAAGGATCTGGAACGCCACTGGCCACCTCTGGCTGGGAAGAAGCGCGACAAGTTCCTCTGTTCTTGGAATGGAGGCTTCTGGTTGAAGGAGCCTCGGCACGCGCTACGGGCCTGAAAAGTGGATCGGCCGGACAGGCGG
The DNA here is from genome assembly GCF_905171765.1 of Bufo bufo. Taxonomy (NCBI): domain Eukaryota; kingdom Metazoa; phylum Chordata; class Amphibia; order Anura; family Bufonidae; genus Bufo; species Bufo bufo. The sequence goes on from NC_053395.1 coordinate 230,272,100, forward strand.
CCCCTGCTACTGCCGGCCCTGGTTGAGACCCGCCCCTGAAACACTCTACGCATAGAGGATTGGGCTTTATCTAAGGCCGTAAACGCCCCCACAAAGCAACTCAGGTCCTTAATAAAGGAATCGACGAATAAAAGGCCCTGTGCATCTTTACCTGCCTCGGTAAGGGCAAGGTTGGCCAACTTGGGGTCGATCTTAAAGAGAATGGCTTTACGCCGTTCTATGGCCAGGGACGTATTGGCATTTCCTGCGATACATATCGCTCTCTGGACCTAGCCACGCAGCTCCTCAAGGTCTATCGGAGAGTCATCCGCTCTGGCCACCTCGGCCATTTCAAACAACTTGGTCAAAGGGCCGAACACATCAAGGAGCTTGTCTTGACAGCTCCGCAAGGCGGAATCCAACCCTTTACGGGGATTCCAGCCAGTCTTAGACAAGAACTGTGTCATTTGCGGGTCAACAACCGGAGTGTCGCAGACTTTGTTGGCTACCAGGGGCCTGGGGCACTCAGCTCTAAGCTTGTTGCGTGCCTCCTTACTGAGGGGGTGACCAACCCAGCGTTCAAGGTATTTGCCCACATGATCAGTAGGAAGCCACTCCACCGACCTAGGGTGGTGGAGGGCATCTGGGTCGAACAAGAGTTCGTCCGAAGGGTCCACCAGGGAAGAGGCTAAATTGGATGTGGATGATGAGGAGTCTTTGACTTAAAGGGTTTCTACCACCTCGTTTGGACATATTTAGCTGTCAGACACTAGCGATCCGCTAGTGTCTGCTCTACCAAACAATGCTATTATAATTGTTTTTTATGGAAACGGCTGCACAAAAAGCTAACTTTTATCGATATGCTAATGAGCCTCTAGGTGCTATGCGGGCGTCTTTTCAGCACCTAGAGGCTCGGTCTACCTTCACAAAATGCCGCCCAGCGCGTCCCTCCAGCCCGCCCATCTCCTCTGGAATGCGATCCTCCCTCTGAGCCAGAGGACGAATTCTCGCGCATGCGCCATGCGCGTCTGTCTTCGGCGCAGTTAATGTCTGACCGCTTTCTGCACAGACATCTCCACTGCGCCTGCGCTGATGACGTCATAGTGCTTCGAGGAACAGGCGCAGTGGAGATGTCTGTGCAGAAAGTGGTCAGACATTAACTGCGCCGAAGACAGACGCGCACGGCGCATGCACGAGAATTCGTCCGCTGACTCAGAGGGAGGATCGCATTCCAGAGGAGATGGGCGGGCTGGAGGGACGCGCTGGGCGGCATTTTGTGAAGGTAGACCGAGCCTCTAGGTGCTGAAAAGACGCCTGCATAGCACCTAGAGGCTCATTAGCATATCGATAAAAGTTCATTTTTTATGGAAACGGCTGCACAAAAAGCTATTATAATAGTATTGTTTGGTAGAGCAGACACTAGTGGATCGCTAGTGTCTGACAGCTAAATATGTCCAAACGAGGTGGTAGAAACCCTTTAAGAAGTCGAAGGTGTGGGGCCAATGGGGTCTGATACCTGATTAGGGGTATCCTCCTCAGAGTGGAAACTATCTTCTGCGAACGCCTCCTCATCTGAACCCCTATCGGAGTCAGAGTCACTGCAAGGTTGTGCTCTAGCACATTTCCACATACGCGCCCGTTCTGCCTGGCGCGGCAAGGCTCTTTTGCGTGATCCCAGCACGCTCTCATGGGTGGCAGTGCGCACACCAGTCACATTCTCCTGTGAAACAGGAGGAACTAAGGCGGTAGACTGCGGATTTATTAATGGGGCCGTCTGCAGGACCTCTCTAGGAGGATGGGCAGTCAGGGCCTGTGATATGCTCTGTGAGAGAATAGAGGACATTGAGCCCATTGCTGCCATAATGGCTTTAGAAACTGAACGCTGCAGTGCCAGCATATGAGCATCATCACCCTCAACCCTAGCATCATCAGGGGGGGATGGGTGGCTGGTATGGGTGGGAGGCTGGTCTGGATTAGACATGCTGGCAGGTAATAATCTCCCCTCTCCTAATGGGCTATAGGGGCACCTAAGACAAAATCCCCAGGGAGCTAAGCAGGCACTTACTAATCCAATCAAGGTGGGGGATAAGGTAGGCAAGGGGTTAATCACCCCAGAGACGCAGGAGCAGGGAAGCAGGCGACCGATCCAGTGCGCAGCGCTGAGGCAAGTAAAGATGGCCGATGAAATCCCGCGAGAAGCGGCGAGAATCGGAAACCAAAATGGCCGCCGGGATCTCGCGAGATCTCGTGACTGCCGGTGAAACCAAGGAATGGAGCGCGGACGGCACCGAGCTCACAGAGACAGGGGCAGAAGGCCAAGGACGTAACAGACAAATGGATCGCTAGAGGGACCAGGAAAACAAACAGTGGGGTAAAGCGGCGGCCGCGGCAGAGTGTGTGGGTGGGAAAGAGAAGGTAGAGAATGCCATGAATAGAGAGGGGGGCAGGCCTCCCCGAACCAGGCGAAAAAAGGGGGAACCTAAAAGGGAAAAAAACCTGCCTAAACCCTAATAGTGGAATACAAACAATATTTATATATAATCAGACAACCTAGATACATTGTTCTTTATGTAAATTTCTTTGCTGCTATTGGTGGACAGTAAAGGAAGAGATAGCAATAGGAGCCTCCGTGTCTTGATGTAAAACTCAGGATCAGTACAGGATAAGTAATGTATGTACACAGTGACTCCACCAGCAGAATAGTGAGTGCAGCTCTGGAGTATAATACAGGATGTAACTCAGGATCAGTACAGTATAAGCAATGTATGTACACAGTGACTGCACCACAAGAATAGTGAGTGCAGCTCTGGAGTATAATACAGGGTGTAACTCAGGTTCAGTACAAGATAAGTAATGTATGTATACAGTGACTGCACCAGCAGAATTGTGAGTGCAGCTCTGGAGTATAATACAGGATGTAACTCAGGATCAGTACAGGATAAGTAATGTATGTACACAATGACTGCACCAGCAGAATAGTGAGTGCAGCTCTGGAGTATAATACAGGATGTAACTCAGGATCAGTACAGGATAAGTAATGAATGTACACAGTGACTGCACCAGCAGAATAGTGAGTGCAGCTCTGGAGTATAATACAGGATGTAACTCAGGATAAGTACAGGATAAGTAATGTATGTACACAGTGACTGCACCAGCAGAATAGTGAGTGCAGCTCTGGAGTATAATGCAGGATGTAACTCAGGATCAATACAGGATAAGTAATGTATGTACACAGTGACTGCACCAGCAGAATAGTGAGTGCAGCTCTGGAATATAATACAGGATGTAACTCAGGATCAGTACAGGATAAGTAATGTATGTACACAGTGACTGCACCAGCAGAATAGTGAATACAGCTCTGGAGTATAACACAGGATGTAGCTCAGGATCAGTACAGGATAAGTAATATATGGACACAGTGACTGCACCAGCAGAATAGTGAGTGTAGCTCTGAAGTATCATACAGGATGTAACTCAGGATCAGTACAGGATAAGTAATGTATGTACACAGTGACTGCACCAGTAGAATAGTGAGTGCAGCTCTGGAGTATCACACAGGATGTAACTCAGGATCATTACAGGATAAGTAATGTATGTACACAGTGACTGCACCAGCAGAATAGTGAGTACAGCTCTGGAGTATAATACAAGATGTAACCAAATGATGTTCCTATTTCATGACGTAAAGTCATAGTTTTATTAAAGACACGGAGGCGAGTATTGCTATCTCCTTCTTTACTTTTCCACCAAAAGCAGCAAAGAAGAAATTTACATAACATATAATATAATATAATCATAACAATAAAGCACTCTCCCCTGACAGATCCTATAATAAGCAGTGTCCTCTTCAGTATCTTCCTCTTTCTTTGTATCCGCGACACCAACCGCATAACCGTAACTGGAACCGTAACCGGAAACTGGAACTGGACCCGAGAAACGACAACCATTCTGGTCCATCAAACTGTAGAATTCAAGCCAACTTGGCTAACACCTCAGGAAACCTGGAACAATGTAGAATTCCATACGCCGTGGAACTTTCAACCTGAAACAGAGCAAATAATATAGCCAGTGTAAGAATCAGGCAGAAACTGAACAAGATCGACACTGGAAACGGTCGTACACTGTAAGGTCGCTGAAAAACAGAACCATAAATATTCAGTAATATAAATATACGTAATAAATAATAATAAAAGACAATGTAAACCGTCCAATAATAATCACACAGTAAAAGGGCGGGCAGGAAAAACCCAGGGCGGGCAATACTCGCCTCCGTGTCTTTAATAAAACTATGACTTTACGTCATGAAATAGGAAAATCATTTAGTTTTACAGCAAGACACGGAGGCTCATATTGCAAGTTCAAAGCTGATCAATAATAGATGAAAACACATGAGGGGGCGGACGAAAATAAAACTCTCTGAAAGTCGTGGCCCTAGACCAGTCAGCCAGACGCAGCATGTCCTCCAACCGAGCCCCCGAAACAGCCAGGGCAGTGGCAGCCGCGCCCCTGGCCGAATGAGCGGTAAAGACCGCCGTATCAATCCCAGAAAGGGACATGACCCACTTCATCCAACGCGCCAAAGTGGGACTAGTCACCGGGCCAAAAGGATGGCGAATAGAGAGGAACAGTTGTGGGATGTCCGCAGAGCGGTGAGCCCGAGTGCGCAACTCATATTCCCGTAAGCAGGCTACAGGACAAAGCGCCGGAGAAGACGGGAAACAGGGATAAGACACAGACCGAATATTGGTCTTGGTGCGCCGCGTAATGTTAAATGTGACGCCCTCGGGAGTAAAGGACCTCGCATCATGATCCAGAGCCCTGACATCGGAAACCCTCTTACAAGAAATGAGGCAAAAGAGGGTCAGCAACTTGGCTGACAGCTGACGGAGGGAAAGAGGCGCGTTATCAGGCCACGCAGAGAGGAAAGACAGGACCAGGGAAACGTCCCACGTAGTGGTGAAGCGCGGCCGAGGAGGCCGAGCCAAGCCTGAGCCACGTAGTAGGCGTGACACCGAAGGGTGTTGACCCGCCGGAACACCATCAAAACCCTGATGAGTAGAAGAAATCGCTGAACGGAACAAATTAAAGCGACACACCAAAGGATGCTGTCCCGCAGGGATACCCTCAAAGCCCTGATGAGTGGACGAAAAGGCAGACCTGAAAAGGTTAATAGTCCTATAAGCCTTCCCAGCCTCAAACAAGGAGGTAAGGAACTGTAAGAGGTGACTCACAGGCGCCGAAATGGGATCCAGGTCCCGTTCCACGCACCAGCTAACCCAAGATCCCCAAGCTGCCCGGTAAGACTTTCGGGTGCCGGGAGCCCAAGCGTTGTCCAGGAGGCGTCTAGTTGCCTCCGAAATTCCCTCGACCTCTCCGGGAGTCCTGAGATTCGGCACGCCAGAAGTTGAAGGGAGCCGTCGACCAGCAGGGGATGTGGAGCACCCAGAGGGTCCTGGAGGAGATCCCTCCGATCGGGAAGAAGGAGAGGTACATCCACCAGGAGTTCCAGGAGGATCGGGTACCAGGCTTGAGTCCCCCAGAAGGGGATCACCACCACCAATTCCGCATCCTGGCGACGAGTCTGTAGCAGTATCCTCGGGATCATGGCAAAAGGTGGAACGTGTAATGTAGAGCTGATGACCAGTCCTGGAGAAACGCGTCCACCGCCTCCGGATCCGGGCGCCAGCTGAAGAACCTGGTAAGGTGAGTATTGAGCCGTGACGCAAAGAGGTCTATGGCGCAAGGACCCCAGGTGTCCGAGATCGTGGAGAACATCTCCGGTGCGAGCCTCCAGTCGCTGCCGTCCGTGAAGCATCTGGAACTCCGATCCGCTCGGTAGTTGTGTAGACCTGGAAGGTACTCCGCCTGTATCATGATGTCCCTGGAAAGACAGTAGGACCAGAACTCTTTCGCCAGTCGGGCCAAGGTAGCCGATTGGGTGCCGCCCAGGTGATTGACATAGCGGACCGCCGACACATTGTCCATGCGTAATCGGATGCATGCATGTGCTATGCCATTGGTAAAACTCTGGATGGCAAACAAGCGCGCCAGGAGTTCCAGAGCGTTGATGTGAAGTTGGGTCTCGGCCTCCGACCATCGACCCCCTGTGGAAATACCCTCGCAGTGGGCACCCCAGCCTTGGAGACTCGCGTCCGACTCCACCGTGAATTCTGGTTGAAATCCGAAGATTTGCTCTGCCGTTCCAGGCTTCCAAGTTGCATATCCACCAACGAAGTTCCTCTCGCGCTTCCTGGTCCAGAACCAGGTCTCTGACGGAAGACTGAGAGATTCCGCAACAGAGTCCACCGTGAAGCCCAGGAACTCCATCGTCGAGATGGCGTGAGGCTGGAGGCTGGGGTTCAGCAGAAAACCAAGAGCTTTAAGGAGGTTCGAGGCCCACTGAAGGTGTTGTAGCAGCGTCGACTGACATTGGTGCATAATGAGGATGTCGTCTAGATAGATGACTAGACGCACCCCCCGACTCCATAACCAGGCCATGACCGGGCGCAGAAGCTTGGTAAAGCACCAAGGCGCCGAAGAAAGGCAGAACGGAAGGCAAGAGAAGCGCCACACTTTGCCCCTCCACAGGAAACGCAGGAGATCCCTGGACGAGGAGGCAATTGGGACCGTCAGATAGGCATCTTTGAGGTCCAACTTCACCATCCAGTCCCCTGGAATCAGCAACTCCCGAAGGAGGTGAATCCCCTCCATCTTGAAGTAGCGATAGCGCACCACAGAGTTCAGGGCACGGAGATTGATCACCGGACGCATTTGTCCACCCTTTTTCTGCACTAGAAAAATGTTGCTGAGTACACCCTCCGGAGTAGGAGGGGCCCTTTCTATCGCCCTTTTTTGAAAAAGGGAATACAGTTCTAAATCCACGAGCTCCCTGTCTGGTAATGCCAAAGGAAGTAGTTGGGTAGAAGGGATAAGATCTGGCGATTCCGTAAGTTCTATGTGGAACCCCTGCACAGCGGTCAGCACCCATGGGTCTGATGTAATGCTGGACCAAACGTGGGAACAAAGACGGAGTCTGCCCCCGACACAAGGAACCAAAGAAGTCCCCACTGGGGAAAGACTTACCGAAGGATTTTCGGAAATTCGGATTCCCTCGAACGGATCTTGAACGCCATTGGCCGCCTCTGGCCGGGAAGAATGGAGGAGGATTCCTTTGGTCCTGGAAGGGTGGTCTTTGGGTGAAGGAGCCTCTGCCCAAGCTGCGGGCCTGGAAACTTGAACGGCCGGACAGACGGCCCCTACTACTGCCGGCCCTAGTGGAGACCCGTCCCTGAAAAACCCTACGCATAGAGGACTGGGCCTTGTCCAGGGCAGTAAATGCTCCCACATATCTGCTGAGGTCCTTGATAAAGGAATCCCCGAAAAGCAGACCCTGTGCATCCTTCCCTGCCTCAGTAAGTGCCAGGTTGGCCAATTTAGGATCTATTTTTAATAGTATGGCTTTACGCCGTTCAATGGCCAGGGAGGAGTTGGTGCTGCCCGCAATACAAATGGCTCTCTGTATCCAGCCCGTAAGCTCCTCCGGATCTATCGGAGAGTCCGTCCGCTCTGGCCGATTCGGCCATTTCAAAAATTTTGGCAAGGGGGCCAAAAATGTCAAGGAGCTTGTCCTGGCAGCTCTTAATTGCCGAATCCAACCCCTTACGGGGGTTCCAGACGGATTTCGCCAAGAACTGTGTCATCTTGGGATCAACTGCTGGCGTTTCACAGACCTTGTTGGGGATCAATGGTCTGGGGCACTCAGATCTGAGCTTGCTGCGCGCCTCTTTGCTCAGAGGACGGCGCACCCAATGCTCTGAATAATCGCTCACATGAGCTATAGGCATCCACTCCGCTGACCTAGCGTGGTGGAGGGCATCACGGTCGAATAAGGGGAGTGCCAGAGGGATCCACCAGGGTAGATGCCGCATTAGGGGTGGTGGAGGCAGGACCCATGGACCCAGAGGTGGAAGGCCTAGGGCCAGTAGTGCCTGGAATATCATATTCCATCTCCTCCTCGGAATGGCAGCTCGCCTCCGCATTAGCCTCCGTATCAGAATCCAAGTCTGATTCCACATCGCTAGTTTGTGCTCTAGCACATTTCCACGTGCGCGCCCTTTCTGCCTGGCGCGGTAAGGCTCTTTTGCGTGATCTATGCACGCTATCAAGGGTGGCTGAGATCACACCAGTCAGGTTCTCCTGTATATTAGGAGTATCATAAACGGCAGGCTGCGGATGAGGTATAGCAGGCGTCTGACTAGAGGGGCCAGGGGCATGGGCAGACAAAGCCTGGGAGATGGTCTGGGATATCATGGATGACATGGATCCTATAGCTTCAATTATTGCGCTAGATACTGAGCGCTGCAACTCCAGGGCCTGTGCATTCATCTCAGACCTTCTGGGCTCCCTAGATGGAGGGGGGGGGGGGGGGGGGGGGTAGGCCCAGATGGGGGATCGGTTGGATGACATGCTAGGTCTATTCAGATAATAATGATAAATAATAAATCAGGTCTACAGCTGCAGGTAACCTAAGGGGGAGCTAAAATGGCAAGTGCTAGCCTAACAACCCCCCCAACTAACCAAAACGAGGGGTTAATCACCCCAGGAGCCGCAAGAGAAGGAGCCGAGGACTGTCCGGTGTAGATGCAGAGCCGAAATCCCGCGAGAACACGCGCGGGAGCTCTAAAATGGCCGCCGGATCTCGCGGACCCGCGGGAAATAAGCAGAGGCCGGCGCCGGAGAGAGATGGTGAACGGAGCACCAAGGAGAAGAGAGAAAAGAGTGGTAGGAACACCTCCGGACGTCGGAGCGGGCCGCAGGTAACGGACAGAATAAGGGTGGGAATCGGAAGCCCAAAATCGCAAAACGGAAAATAATACAGGGAAAAACAAATTGGGTAACAAGAAGAAAAGGGGGGGGGGGGGAACCCCCAAGCAAGGGAAAGGGCCTAGAGTGAATCCCTAAGATATGAAGGCCTAGAAACAATATACAAATATATATAAGGGGAATAAACTCAATTAAGAGACACAGTCTGACATACAGTAGTCTGAGCAAGAAGAAGCTCAGAGATTAACCCTTAAATCACAGCAATCATGCCACAAAAATATACTGAAATAGATGTTACTTATCTTGGTGGAAGCAGCAAAGAAAGAGGAAGATACTGAAGAGGACACTGCTTATTATAGGAACTGTCAGGGGAGGGGCCTTTATTGTTATGATTATGTAAATTTCTTCTTTGCTGCTATTGGTGGAAAAGTAAAGAAGGAGAAAGCAATAGGAGCCTCCGTGTCTTGCTGTAAAACTCAGGATCAGTACAGGATAAGTAATGTATGTACACAGTGACTGCACCAGCAGAATAGTGAGTGCAGCTCTGGAGTATAATACAGGATGTAACTCAGGATCAGTACAGGATAAGTAATGTATGTACACAGTGACTGCACCAGCCGAATAGTGAGTGCAGCTCTGGAGTATAATGCAGGATGTAAACTCAGGATCAGTACAGGATAAGTAATGTATGTACACAGTGACTCCACCAGCAGAATAGTGAGTGCAGCTCTGGAGTATAATACAGGATGTAACTCAGGATCAGTACAGGATAAGTAATGTATGTACACAGTGACTGCACCAGCAGAATAGTGAGAGCAGCCTCTGGAGTATAATACAGGATGTAACTCAGGATCAGTACAGGATAAGTAATGTATGTACACAGTGACTGCACCAGCAGAATAGTGAGTGCAGCTCTGGAGTATAATGCAGGATGTAACTCAGGATCAGTACATGATAAGTAATGTATGTACACAGTGACTCCACCAGCAGAATAGTGAGAGCAGCTCTGGAGTATAATACAGGATGTAACTCAGGATTAGTACAGGATAAGTAATGTATGACACAGTGACTCCACAGCAGAATAGTGAGTGCAGCTCTGGAGTATAATACAGGATGAACTCAGGATCAGTACAGGATAAGTAATGTATGTACACAGTGACTGCACAGCAGAATAGTGAGTGCAGCTCTGGAGTATAATGCAGGATGTAACATCAGGAACAGTACATGATTAGTAATGTAATGTATGTACACAGTGACTCCACCAGCAGAATAGTGAGAGCAGCTCTGGAGTATAATACAGGATGTAACTCAGGATCAGTACAGGATAAGTAATGTATGTACACAGTGACTCCACCAGCAGAATAAGTGAGTGCAGCTCTGGAGTATAATACAGGATGTAACTCAGGATCAGTACAGGATAAGTAATGTATGTACACAGTGACTGCACCAGCAGAAATAGTGAGTGCAGCTCTGGAGTATCATACAGGATGTAACTCAGAATCAGTACAGGATAAGTAATTTGGGGAAAATAATGTCATGGAGATAACGGTGATATGTCGCATGTGATATAACATAGAACACAAACTGTTACACAGATGTTAGAAGCTGTAGAGGAGATTTCCTAATAAAAGTTAACAAACCAATAATAACTTATAATCATCTACTTCATCTCTGTCCTTCCACATGACTCACATCTAAACTTTGCTGTTAGCTGACACCAGGGGCATTATGGAAAGTCTTTATTTGTGTGGTATGACTCCTGTATTTATCTAGTGAACATTGCAGACATTATTTTACAAGGTGCATCCATAATATCTTGTGATGAAGACAATGAGCAGGATTTAGGCAGATAATAGGAGAATCATGGGGCGAGCTGCTTGATCTCAGCTTATTGTACATTAGAGGCTCAGAGGAACAAATTCAATTGTGATACAAAATACTGCGGATTAAAGACACCCAACTCGTATGTTTCCACTGGGGTTATGAGATGTTATATAAGAAAATGGTGGATCATATGTCAGGTGGTGACCCATGAGCTACATCTACTGATTGTCACCATTGGTCACCAGCACCTTCAATGGAGATTTATTTCCATTAATCCCATGGAGTCTACAAATTCTAGACCTTTAAATTTGCTAGAACTGGGATGTTTCTGGAATGTCCACCTAATCGTGAACTGGATGGGGGTGTAGTAGAAAACAGCAGGTTGTGATGTTGGGGAGCTGGTATGTAAAAGATATACCAGGCTCTTAAGGACATTCTCTGATCATTGCAGAAGGAGAGCGGAGGCCTCGGACTCGTCACAGATGGAGTGATGGTTTGTCCCAGGAGGGTCGGTGTCCACAATAATAGGAATTAAGTCTTGATTTTGGTATAGTATCCACGAAACGCTGACGTTCCCTTCTGCTCTATTATAGGGGTATTTGGTTTTTTTCACATGTACTGATTGTGTGGACGCATCATGAGAGTTCATTTGAGATTCGGCACTCCCAATATCCAGTTATTCTGCCAAGCAGAAGATTCACATGAATCTTCTGATGAAAGCGTCCGTTGAATTCGATGATTCATTTAAGTCTAATATCAGAGCCAAAAATAGACTGTATCCTAGCTAATAATAATAATACAATGGATAGAATACAATAGGGAGGGAGCTGAAACGTGCTCATGTGGATCCTTACCAACCGGCACACATAGACACGTCGCTCCTAGAGACAGAGGCGGGGGGATGCATTTGCATGGACCTCTAGGACAGGCTAATATCAGCTTGATATGGCTGTAGTGAATTAATTTTATCTGAGGAAAAAGGGCCTGAAATGCGTTGAATCCATGATCTAAATTAAATTAAGCTACTAACTGGTTGGTCAATTGTTGTACCCACTTCTCAGTCCGCATCTCTGTCTAGAGCCAGAAATCCCTGTGCTTTCCTTCTTACATTCCTCAGATCTTCCAGTGGTTCGGTGTTCGGCCCTAGGCAGACGCCACAATCATTTCATTACAATTTTGTCAAATCAGGGCCTGACAAGCAAGATTCTAGGATTTCTGCAGCATTACTGTGGATTCGGATTTATCCGTGACTGAATCGCCTTGCAAGCAGGCAGTTCAGTCTGAGCTCCACGGTAACCAGCAGGTATGCTCTCCTTGCCAGGTAATGGGCCTTCCTGACTGGCGTGCGTGCTCCGCTCTGCGTGCCGCCAGCATCTCGGCCCCACTGTATTATACCAGTAGGCACGCTGCTGGCGTCCTCTGTCTTGGTAACTTGCTGACCAATTGTGGGGAGTCGGAATCATTCATGACGTCACAGGTCACGTGGGTGGACATAGTTACTTGTGATTTAGGTGTCTCATCATATACCCTGCTATGATGAGTTTTGACCTCTGGATTTTTGGACCTCGGCGTGTTCTGTATACTACCCACTTTGCCTGATGATTTTGGACCTGACGGGACTTCCTGGTTTGACTTTTTGGCTGGGTAACTGATTTGGCTTTAAATTGGATTCTTCTGGTATTAACTTTGGCTTGTAAAACTCTTTTTTCCTGTAGACCCCTGCACTTAATAAAGGAAGGGACCGCTGTCCAGTTGTGGGCCGTCCATCTAGGGCGGGATGGTGCAAGCAGGTATGGACAGTGGTACGAGCGAAGTTTCAGGGCCTAACTGATCTCTAACATGACAGGTGCCCTATGGTGGGTGGGTATACCTTGACATAGAGCTACAAGACATCCTCACCAAGAAACCTCTCAACCAGTACCAGATTTTATTTGGAGTGAAAACAATATGGAAACTATTTCGTCTATCGATCCTAGAGACATGCACTGCTTAATCTGAAACATAAGTTGCTTCCTAGACATGTGTCCATCATTTGGCTTCTCCACCTGTAGTCTATGAGAGCTCCTAATGCACTTTGCTCCTCTGTTGCTCTATCAACTGCCAGCACAAATGTTTATTTAACATTACAGAGAATGCAATTGTTCACAGAATGTCCCCCTCCCCCTCCAAAAACATAGGCAAATTGTTTGAGCATAGATTTTAGTGACTTCATTGTGTTACCTGTTATGCAATGCAAACACTCAGGGCCATAGACAATTTTATAACCAATGCTATGTCAATAGTGAAGTGAATGATGTCATCTTTCATTAGAACATGGAAGAAGTCTCCACCTCGGTGTATAATCTGCATTAACTGTTGTTTGGTGGGTGAAAAGCCATAGACTGACTCATAGAAGAGGAATGAACTACAGCCGTCTGTGGTGGAATGTCTCCAGATATGTCCTAGGAATGAGCTTCATGTTCTGGGAACAGTCTGGTCCTGGGCAGTTCTGCTCAACATGTTATATACAATATATGGAGAAATTTCCTCTAAGGAAACCGGAAGAACCAGGGTTGGCTGTGGGGTCAATACATTGGAGGTTGTTTTAGGCTTTCTGGTTCAGACATGGCAGAGTTGTTGCACATTTTTGGTGCAGCTATACGCATGAGATAACTGTCTACTGAAGAAGTTTTTGACCAACAGCTGTCTCACCCAAACCTCCAAAATCATACATGCTCAGTGGGGATAAAGCCACTAGTAGACCCATCTGTCCCCACAAACCCCTCTATCCTCTCCAGAACCCTCTCTCCCCACCAGACCCCCTCTCTCCCACCAAACCTTTCTGTTCCAATCAGAGACATCTCTGTCCCATCCAGACCCCCTGTCCCCATCTGACCCACAAAATAGGCTCCTCACCTCTCCTGTGTTCTCTCCTGTCTCTTATATCAATGATAAGCAGGGTGTTCTAGTAATTATAGATAATCAGTTCTCACCTCTCCTGTGGTTCTCTCCTGTCCTTATACTATACACAGTGATAAGCAGGGCATTCTAGTGATGATAGATAATCAGTTCTCACCTCTCCTGTCCTTATACTATACACAGTGATAAGCAGGACATTCTAGTGATGATAGATAATCAGTTCTCACCTCTCATGTGTTCTCTCCTATCCTTATACTATAAACAGTGATAAGCAGGTCATTCTAGTGATGATAGATAAATCAGTTTCTCACCTTCTCCTGTGTTCTCTTTTGTCCTTATACTATACACAGTGATAAGCAGGGCATTCTAGTGATGATAGATAACCAGTTCTCACCTCTCCTGTGTTCTCTCCTATCCTTATACTATACACAGTAATAAGCAGGGCATTCTAGTTATGATAGATAATCAGTTCTCACCTCTCCTGTGTTCTCTCCTGTGTTCTCTCCTGTCCTTATACTATACACAGTGATAAGCAGGGCATTCTAGTGATGATAGATAATCAGTTCTCACCTCTCCTGTTTTCACTCCTGTCCTTATACTATACACAGTGATAAGAAGGGTGTTCTAGTGGTGATAGATAACAAGTTCTCGCCTCTCCTGTGTTCTCTCCTGTCCTTATACTATAATCAGTGATTAGCAGGGTGTTCTAGTGGAGATAGATAACCAGTTCTCACCTATCCTGTGTTCTCTCCTGTCCTTTACTATATACACAGTGATAAGCAGGGCATTCTAGTAATGATAGATAGACCAGTTCTCACCTATCCTGTGTTCTCTCCTATCCTTATACTATACACAGTGATAAGCAGGGCATTCTAGTGATGATAAGATAATCCAGTTCTCACCTAATCCTGTGTTCTCTCTCCTGTCCTTATACTATCACCCAGTGATAAGCAGGGCCATTCTAGTGATTATAGATAATCAGTTCTCATCTCTCGCCTATGTTCATCTCCTGTCCATTATACTATACTATTGATAAACAGGGCATTCATAGTGTATGATGTAGAAATCAGTTCTCATCTCTCCTGTGTTCTCTCCTGTCCTTATACTATACACAGTGATAAGCAGGTCATTCTAGTGATAGATAATCAGTTCTCATCTCTCCTGTGTTCTCTCCTGTCCTTAACTATTACACAGTGATAAGCAGGGCATTCTAGTGATGATAGATAATCCAGTTCTCACCTCTCTCCTCTGTTCTCTCCTGTTCCTTATACTATACACAGTGATAAGCAGGGGCATTCTAGTGATGATAGATAATCAGTTTTCTCACCTCTCCTGTGCTCTTTCCTGTCCCTTATAATATACACAGTGATAAGCAGGGCATTCTCGTGATGATAGATAATCAGTTCTCACCTCTCCTGTGCTCCTTACTGTCCCTTATAACTAGGCATCATTATGCTACTCCAAGGCCCTTACTTGCAATGCCTGAACCTGTGCTGCTAATGCTCAGTAGTAAAGACTCAGAGTTCAGAAACAGAGGATAGTGTTTAAAGTGTCATTCAGGAATATGTAACTTTTCATAGGAGCCTGCAGCCTGCCTCTGCTATGGAAAGAATCATGCATACCTGCATGCTTGCTCCTGTGTGTCCATCTTCCGTTCTGTAGCTTATTTGATCATCTGGTCTGCTGCAGCCAATAACTGGCTACAGCAGTGATGTGTCTCTTGTGGACACCAGTCACTGACTGCAGAGCAGTTGATCATGCCTGGGGTGGAGAGGAAGTAAACAAGCCACGGGTCAGAAGATAACCACATTGGAGCCAGTGCGCAGCAGCGGAGCTGTGGACAGCAGGTAAGTATGCATCTTTCCATAGCAGAGGCTGCGACACCTGTGAAAAGTTGTTTATTCCCAGACAGCCCCTTATGGCAGCACTGAATACAGCAGCCACACTTTTGAAATGTTTCTTTGATTCCTATTTAGATTCGCACATGGTTCTCTGCATTTCCAGAACATTCATACATAGCTTTTCTAACTTTTCCTGTAGACAAAGTCATAGATTTCTTAAAATGATCACTGCATATTTGCTTTAAAATGTCAGGAATTTGAAAAATTGTATTGCAATAAATTGGGTTTAAGATCTACAGTACAGACCAAAAGTTTGGACACACCTTCTCATTCAAAGAGTTTTCTTTATTTTCATGACTGAAAATTGTAGATTCACACTGAAGGCATCAAAACTATGAATTAACACATGTGGAATTATATACATAACAAACAAGTGTGAAACAACTGAAAATATGTCATATTCTAGGTTCTTCAAAGTAGCCACCTTTTGCTTTGATTACTGCTTTGCACACTCTTGGCATTCTCTTGATGAGCTTTAAGAGGTAGTCCCCTGAAATGGTCTTCACTTCACAGGTGTGCACTGTCAGGTTTAATAAGTGGGATTTCTTGCCTTATAAATGGGAGTTGGGACATCAGTTGCGTTGAGGAGAAGTCAGGTGGATACACAGCTGATAGTCCTACTGATTAGACTGTTAGAATTTGCTAATTATGGCCAAGAAAAAAGCAGCTAAGTAAAGAAAAACGATGTGGCCATCATTACTCTTAAGAAAGGAAGGTCAGTCAGTCAGCCGAAAAATTTGGGGAAAACTTTGAAGTAAGGGCTCCATTTGACCATGAAGGAGGGTGATGGGGTGCTGCGCCAGATGACCTGGCCTCCACAGTCATCGGACCTGAACCCAATCGAGATGGTTTGGGTGAGATGGACGCAGAGTGAAGGCAAAAGGGCCAACAAGTGCTAAGCATCTCTGGGAAATCCTTCAAGGACTGTTGAGGACCATTTCAGGGGGACTGCCTCTTGAAGCTCATCAAGAGAATGCCAAGAGTGTGCAAAGCAGTAATCAAAGCCAAAGGTGGCTACTTTGAAGAAACCTAGGATTATGACTCTATTTCTGTTGTTTCACACTGTTTGTTATGTATATAATTCCACCTGTGCTAATTCATTAGTTTTGATGCCTTCATAGTCATGAAAATAAAGAAAACTCTTTGAATGAGAAGGTGTGTCCAAACTTTTGGTCTGTACTGTATCTAAGTGGCCTGATTACTTCCATGATGGTGAGAAAAAGCCGTTGTCACCATTTTACTACAGTGGATTCTTTACTACTAAATTATTGTCTATTTATGAAGGAGTCGGAGTGCAATAAAATGCTGGAGTCGGAATCAGGCCCTAAAGTATATTAGAGCAGCGCTCTCCATTATCCAGTAATTACGCTTTATTTACACAAGACCAGAAACCCCTTCGACGGCTTGAACACATTACGTTGCTTTTACCATGCACTGCACCTCCGTCCTCCAGGAAAACACAAGAGCAAAACGTCTTGTAGAATTGGTTTTATCCGTTCTCTCCTACGGAGCAGCATGCAGAGAAATTTACATGAGAAATACTCTGCTCGAAAAAGCCATTTCTTCCCCATTGTCTAAGCCAGGCAGCTGTCATTTGTGCAACATGATGCCTTCGTCGTTGTACCATGCTAATTTTTTTGAGGGACAATTTTTCGACAATGAGCTTCTCCGGCTTCTAACAGAAACGTCTTTATGGCCGCAGCCGCAGGGAGTTCCACAGCCTGCCAATGCAAACAAAGGCTTACTGCAGTCACTGAGCATGTCTGTGTTCATAATACACCATGAAGAGCATGGACACAGCCTCCAATCTGCGAGGACTTAACACCTGGTAGAACGCCTTCTGGAAATTAATCAAGATATCAATCAAAGGCCGACAATAACATTGCTACTATTTGATGCAATAAATAGCACCGCCATTGTCTCCATCACTAACAGTATATTACATTTAACTAATGACCTCACTGATTGCTTGCAGAAAGCGCGAGGGGACACAGCTCAAAAGCCAGGGGCCTGCTTCATGAACACAAATACACAAGGGGGAAATAGACCCAACAGGAAGTGGCCTGTGGAGGTTATTGAATCATCCACATTACGTCCACCGCTGCATTCTGACTTCTCAATGGTTCAACCCTGGAGGAATTAAAAAAAACATTTTTTTTCCAGGAGCTTCCGTAGATCACAGCCACCGATGCCGCATGGTCACTGAAGATCATGTCTCATTATTTAATTGGATTTATCCTACCATGTACTGTCACTTTTTTCCATGTGCTATAGCATTTATGTCATATAGAAAGGGGCATGAGGATCTGCTCATCCAGCACTCCTTGGTGCATAAATGGAATGCCATGAATACAGTAAAGACTGACACAGGAAGCAAGGGAGTGGGATTTACTTTGGCATAGCAATACAAATTTATATGTCGGTCACAATCTATGAGCTCTGTAAATGTGACCATTAGTGGTTTCAGACGAGAGGCTGACTCCGAGGGTATTCCTAAGCCTTTTATGTTTCCATTTCACAGCATTAATAGAGGAAAACTTCTATGAAGAGCAGGAAATGATGGGACTTGTCCTTTCGTCGTGATGTAATGAGGAGAGGATTAATATGCCAAGGTTACAAAGACAATAAATATTAACCATTACCTGAAGTGTCAACAGGTTGCAAGATAACGGGCGGCAAATAATATCGTCCCATACCTGCAATTAATGACCACTTCTAACATCCATAATCAGATGAATTTACCCAAAAATAATTAATCTGAAAATATCTGACATTTCCCAGGGTCCCTAATTCAGCAATTACAATGAAAACACCGCCAGAATACCTTGTGCCTTGTTCCTTTTCATTCTCTTGGTGGCTTGGCTTGAGCTGTTTTGAAACTACAACTCCCAGCATACCACTTAAGCCACAGACTGTTTATGCTGGGACTTTATTACTATTGCTGAGTTTTTATTAAATGCAACTGCAATCATAAATTCGCTGACACTAATGAATGCTGAATAAGATGTTATCACAACCCCTCTTCGGCTACCAGCAAATGGTTCAGCAACAGAACAGATCTCTCCCCTGTCCGTATAACTTGTTACAGAATGTATCAGTGCAGGTAAAATGTATCAGGGGAGGTAAATGTATCAGGGGAGGTAAATGTATCAGGAGAGGTAAATATATCAGGAGAGGTAAATGTATCAGGAGAGGTAAATATATCAGGAGAGGTAAATGTATCAGGGGAGGTAAAATGTATCAGGGGAGGTAAATGTATCAGGAGAGGTAAATATATCAGGAGAGGTAAATGTATCAGGAGAGGTAAATGTATCAGGAGAGGTAAATATATCAGGAGAGGTAAATGTATCAGGAGAGGTAAATATATCAGGAGAGGTAAATGTATCAGGGGAGGTAAAATGTATCAGGGGAGGTAAATGTATCAGGAGAGGTAAATATATCAGGAGAGGTAAATGTATCAGGAGAGGTAAATGTATCAGGAGAGGTAAATATATCAGGAGAGGTAAATGTATCAGGAGAGGTAAATGTATCAGTGCAGGTAAAATGTATCAGGAGAGGTAAATGTATCAGTGCAGGTAAAATGTATCAGGGGAGGTAAAATGTATCAGGGGAGGTAAATGTATCAGTGCAGGTAAATGTATCAGGGGAGGTAAAATGTATCAGTGCAGGTAAATGTATCAGGAGAGGTAAATGTATCAGTGCAGGTAAAATGTATCAGGGGAGGTAAATGTATCAGTGCAGGTAAAATGTATCAGGGGAGGTAAATGTATCAGTGCAGGTAAAATGTATCAGGGGAGGTAAAATGTATCAGGAGAGGTAAATGTATCAGGGGAGGTAAATATATCAGGGGAGGTAAATGTATCAGGGCAGGTAAAATGTATCAGGGGAGGTAAAATGTATCAGGGGAGGTAAATGTATCAGGGGAGGTAAATGTATCAGGAGAGGTAAATGTATCAGGAGAGGTAAATGTATCAGGAGAGGTAAATGTATCAGGAGAGGTAAATGTATCAGGGGAGGTAAATGTATCAGGGCAGGTAAAATGTATCAGGGGAGGTAAAATGTATCAGGGGAGGTAAATGTATCAGGGGAGGTAAATGTATCAGGAGAGGTAAATGTATCAGGAGAGGTAAATGTATCAGGGCAGGTAAAATGTATCAGGAGAGGTAAATATATCAGGGGAGGTAAAATGTATCAGGGGAGGTAAATGTATCAGTGCAGGTAAAATGTATCAGGGCAGGTAAAATGTATCAGGGGAGGTAAAATGTATCAGGGGAGGTAAATGTATCAGGGCAGGTAAAATGTATCAGGGGAGGTAAAATGTATCAGGGGAGGTAAATATATCAGGGGAGGTAAAATGTATCAGGGGAGGTAAAATGTATCAGGGGAGGTAAATGTATCAGGGCAGGTAAAATGTATCAGGGCAGGTAAAATGTATCAGGGGAGGTAAAATGTATCAGGGGAGGTAAATGTATCAGTGCAGGTAAAATGTATCAGGGCAGGTAAAATGTATCAGGAGAGGTAAATGTATCAGGGCAGGTAAATGTATCAGGGGAGGTAAATGTATCAGGGGAGGTAAATGTATCAGGGCAGGTAAAATGTATCAGGGCAGGTAAAATGTATCAGGGCAGGTAAAATGTATCAGGGCAGGTAAATGTATCAGGGGAGGTAAATGTATCAGGGCAGGTAAAATGTATCAGGGGAGGTAAGGCTACTTTAACACTAGCGTTCGGAGCGGGTCCGTCTGATGTTTCATCAGACGGATCCGCTCCTATAATGCAGACGTTTGCATCCGTTCAGAACGGATCCGTCTGCATTATAACTTAGAAAAATTTCTAAGTGTGAAAGTAGCCTGAGCGGATCCGTCCAGACTTTACATTGAAAGTCAATGGGGGACGGATCCGCTTGAAGATTGAGCCATATTGTGTCATCTTCAAACGGATCCGTCCCCATTGACTTCCATTATAAGTCTGGACGGATCCGCTCGCCTCCGCACGGCCAGGCGGACACCCGAACGCTGCAAGCAGCGTTCAGGTGTCCGCTCACTGAGCGGAGCGGAGGCTGAACGCTGGCAGGCGGATGCATTCTCAGCGGATCCGCGTCCACTCAGAATGTATTAGGGCCGGACGGCTGCGTTCGGGGCCGCTTGTGAGCCCCTTCAAACGGAGCTCACGAGCGGACACCTGAACGCAGGTGTGAAAGTAGCCTAAAATGTATCAGGGCAGGTAAAATGTATCAGGGGAGGTAAAATGTATCAGGGGAGGTAAATGTATCAGGGCAGGTACAATGTATCAGGGCAGGTAAATGTATCAGGGGAGGTAAAATGTATCAGTGCAGGTAAATGTATCAGGGGAGGTAAATGTATCAGGGCAGGTACAATGTATCAGGGGAGGTACAATGTATCAGGGGAGGTACAATGTATCAGTGCAGGTAAAATGTATCATGGGAGCTAAATGTATCAGGGCAGGTACAATGTATCAGTGCAGGTAAATGTATCAGGGGAGGTAAATGTATCAGGGGAGGTACAATGTATCAGGGGAGGTAAATGTATCAGGGGAGGTAAATGTATCAGGGCAGATAAAATGTATCATGGGAGCTAAATGTATCAGGGCAGGTACAATGTATCAGTGCAGGTAAATGTATCAGGGGAGGTAAAATGTATCAGTGCAGGTAAATGTATCAGGGGAGGTACAATGTATCAGTGCAGGTAAATGTATCAGGGGAGGTACAATGTATCAGGGCAGGTAAAATGTATCAGGGGAGGTACAATGTATCAGGGCAGGTAAAATGTATCATGGGAGCTAAATGTATCAGGGCAGGTACAATGTATCAGGGCAGGTACAATGTATCAGGGCAGGTACAATGTATCAGGGGAGGTACAATGTATCAGGGGAGGTACAATGTATCAGGGCAGGTAAAATGTATCATGGGAGCTAAATGTATCAGGGCAGGTACAATGTATCAGGACAGGTAAAATGTATCAGGACAGGTACAATGTATCAGGGCAGGTAAATGTATCAGGGGAGGTACAATGTATCAGGGGAGGTACAATGTATCAGGGCAGGTAAATGTATCAGGGGAGGTACAATGTATCAGGGGAGGTACAATGTATCAGGGCAGGTACAATGTATCAGGGGAGGTACAATGTATCAGGGGAGGTACAATGTATCAGGGCAGGTACAATGTATCAGGGCAGGTACAATGTATCAGGGGAGGTACAATGTATCAGGGCAGGTACAATGTATCAGGGGAGGTAAATGTATCAGGACAGGTAAAATGGATCAGGGGAGGTAAAATGGATCAGTGAAGGTAAAATGCTATAATTTTTTCTACTTATTCTGCTGTTTTAATTTTCTTACTCTAGATGTTTTGGGCCCCATTTTATTTTGCTATGGGGCCCTCTGAATTAGGTCCCTTTCACACGAGCGTGTTTTTCGCGCGGGTGCAATGCGTGACGTGAACGCACAGCACCCGCACTGAATCCTGACCCATTAATTTCAATGGGTCTGTGTACATGAGCGTTGTTTTTCACGCATCAGTTCTGCGTTGCGTGAAAATCGCAGCATGTTCTATATTCTGCGTTTTTCACGCAGCCCTCGCCCCATAGAAGTGAATGGGGCTGCGTGAAAAACGCATTGTATCCGCAAGCAAGTGCGGGGGGCGATGCGTTTTTCACTGATGGTTGCTAAGAGATGTTGTTTGTAAACATTCAGTTTTTTATCACGTGCGTGAAAAACGTATCAAAACGCATCGCACCCGCGCGGAAAAAACTGAACAACTAAACGCAACCGCAGACAAAACTGACTGAACTTGCTTGCAAAATAGTGCGAGTTTCACTGAACGCACTCTGAACGCATCCAGCCCTAATCCGCAACGCCCGTGTGAAACCAGCCTTATAGTTACACACCTGGTCATTAATATCCAATCGGTGAGGGTGTGACACCCCGTACCCCCACAATCATCTGTTACCAGCAACCTCTGGCGTTGGAGCTAGCAATTTAAATGGGGCAGGATGCAGACAGCTCCGATCAAAGAGTAGAGACCGTGCTGGGTTACTGCAACTTGGCTCTCATGGCAGTGATTGAGCTGAGCTGCAGTAACCCATCGTGGCCACTACACTTTGAACAGCGCTGTGCTTCCTGCCCCATTCAAAGTCCTAGTTCGAACCTCAGAGGTTGCTGGGAGTAGCTGATTGTGGGAGTACAGGGTGTCGGACCCTCACCAATCAGATAGTAATGAGCTGGGGCATAACTATGATTCATAGGGCCCCATAGCAAAATAAGATGGGGCCCCCAACATCTAGTGTAAGAAAATTAATACAGCAGCATAAGTGGCAAAAATCATCAGTATGTATAATACCACCATGTATCAGAAAACCTTGGGCCCCATAGCAAGTGCTATGGCTGGTATAGCTATAGTTAGTATAGGTCATCAATACCAGGAGCCTGGAAAACCCAGTGCGTCATAGAAGACAGGAATGAACCCCAGACTGCAAAGTCCCCCACCCCAGAAGGACCTATATAATGGCTTGTGCAGCAACCGCCTGGACCAAACTAGAAGCCAATCCAGTAGGTGTTGTTTAAACAGCAAAATCGCAGCAATTTTCAGCCATTTTATCTGATTTTGAACAATTATTTTCATACAATGTTCTCCTAAGTTGGAATTTATCAGGAAAAGCCATCTGGCCTCCTTCTTCAGATGGGATCCTGCATGTGGCGCCATGTCTCTCTAGCTAGATGGAAATCTGGCTTTCTTCATTTTCTCCATATAATGAGCCTTTTGAAGGGGAAAGTTAGATAAGTTAAAATGTTCAATTTACATCAATAAATATTTACAGGGAATGTTTATTACAGCGGCTGCAGATAGGAAGGTCCTGAGAGATGACGGGGCTTGGCAGGGGGCCTGTGTGAAGCCGCCCGTGGAGATAATTTCCCAATAAGCAGGTAACTTTCCCAAGTGGAACAACTTAAAAGATCCTGAAGTGCATTACGGGCCTTGCCTCTCATTCACCTATGGAGAGGTCTCGTCACTAATCTGGACATCAAGGCTTTGATGTGGAAACCTTTTAGAAACAGTTTAACCTCGCCGGCTGCGGTTTGAAAACAAGAGAAATCAATCACGGGTATTAACCAGAGAATTATTTGACGCCATCAATGGAAACTCTTAAGAGGTGTCTTTCCAGCAGGTTTCTCCATAAGCCAACGTCTTCAGATCAAGAGGTGTGACTTTGTAAGTCCGGGCTTGTGCTCACAGTTATTATTTCAAGGGAAGAAAAAAAAAAAAAGAGAAACTATTAAAATCCCTGTCGTTCCATTCCCTTTCAGCAAGATAATTAGCTGCTCTTTGATGTTAGAAATAAAAAGGGGGTTTCATTGCTGCAGTCAGCGGAGGACTCTGCATACAGATGTATCACAACCTCTCTATCATCTGGCAATTATTCGATTACTGGTGTTTAAACAGGTAAATTCCAGTTCATTAGAGGGGAATTCCACCTTAAGCTTTAACAAGGAGATTTCTAGGACAAACCGGCTGTGGAGCTCAGAAAGGTGCTCCTGCCCCTTCTCAGGGTACGGCCACACATGCAGGGTCTTGGAGGCCAAAACCAACATTAAATTGAAAAAAGAGTCCTCTTCGTCCTTTATACTCTTTTTATGATCCACTCCTGATTTTGGCTTCCAGGAGCGCATCAGGAAGTCTTACCGTGTGGCTGTGCCCTTAGAAATGTCTGTAACTTGGGATCTTCAATCTTTGTATTTTAGTAGCGATGCTTCGTACAGCCACAGTTACTGAGTTCAGTGGAGCAAGGAAAGATCTCAAACTGGGGCCGAAGCCATAGACTGAGCTGTTCTTTCTCAAATTTAGTGGAAACTTTAAAGGGGTTATCAGAGACTAAAAAATGTCCCCCATATGCCTGGCCCCTCACACACAATATACTTACCTTGCTCCCTACGCCGCTCCTGGTCCTCGCACCGCCGCTACTTTACCCTGTGCATGGAAGAAAACATCCCGTTGTGGAGGGGTGGTAGCCAATGGCAGGTGGGAACGGGGGGAGCCTCCTAGCTCGTCCCCATTACCGCCTGCCATTGTCTGCCCCCCACCCCCTGACACGGGATGTTTTCTTCCATGCACAGGGAAAAGTAGCGGCGGTGCGAGGACCAGGAGCGGCGTAGGGAGCAAGGTAAGTTTATTGTGTGTGAGGGGCCAGGCATATGGGGGACATTTTTTAGTCTCTGATAACCCCTTTAATATATCCACATATGTTTTCTTCAGGCATATTTTATTTGCAGATAACTTTAAAGTGATCACAATTTTATATAGAAAAAGAATACACAATAACCAGTCACTGTGTACATACATTACTTATCCTGTACTGATCCGGAGTCACATCCTGTATTATACTCCAGAGCTGCACTCACTATTCTGCTGGTGCAGTCACTGTGTACATACATTACTTATCCTGTACTGATCCTGAGTTACATCCTGTATTATACTCCAGAGCTGCGATCACTATTCTGCTGGTGCAGTCACTGTGTACATACATTACTTATCCTGTACTGATCCTGAGTTACATCCTATATTATACTCCAGAGCTGCACTCACTATTCTGCTGGTGGAGTCACTATGTACATACATTAATTATCCTGTACTGATCATGAGTTACATCCTGTATTATACTCCAGAGCTGCACTCACTATTCTGCTGGTGCAGTCACTGTGTACATACATTACTTATCCTGTACTAATCCTGAGTTGCATCCTGTATTATACTCCAGAGCTGCGATCACTATTTTGCTGGTGCAGTCACTGTGTACATACATTACTTATCCTGTACTGATCCTGAGTTACATCCTGTATTATACTCCAGAGCTGCACTCACTATTCTGCTAGTGCAGTCACTGTGTACATACATTACTTATCCTGTACTGATCCTGAGTTGCATCCTGTATTATACTCCAGAGCTGCGATCACTATTCTGCTGGTGCAGTCACTGTGTACATACATTACTTATCCTGTACTGATCCTGAGTTACATCCTGTATTATACTCCAGAGCTGCACTCACTATTCTGCTGGTGCAGTCACTGTGTACATTACATTACTTATCCTGTACTGATCCTGAGTTACATCCTGTATTATACTCCAGAGCTGCACTCACTATTCTGCTGGTGCAGTCACTGTGTACATACATTGCATTACTTATCCTCGTCATTCAGCACGGTGTGCTGTCTGCATCTTTTGAGGGCCCATATAAATGAATGGATCCGTAGACCTTCTGCCAAATTACGGAACAGTTGCAGATCCGTTCATAAGCCGTGTGATTGAGCCCTAAGTCTCAGTATCTGATCGGTGGGATTTGGAGCTGGGAGTCAGACCACCACCGCTCAAATACTGAAGACCTATCCTGAGGAGAACAATCCCTGGTGTTGTCATTCAGTGGAAGTAATCGTCATGTGTTCTTCCTGATATACGGGACAGGACACTTATCCCCATCTTCCCTATACGTGCTGACATGGTGTCCCATGCATCGGATGTGCCTTCCACATGGATTCCAGTGTGGACTAAACACCAGAGCTGTGCAAAAAATACTATGTAAATGTAGAGCCGGTGTGTTCTGCCAGTGGAAGCATTAATGACAGGAGCGCGATTTTACCAGCGTCCTACAAGGTTATGGGTGAACGGCTCCTGTACGAAGATCTTACAGGAAGTCGCGTCTCCAACCCAAAGTCCCGCGCAGAATCAAGACGGTTCTTACTGCAGATCTGCAGTCGCTGCTATGAGGCCTCTTTCACACGAGCGATATGGATTGTGCCGACTCTTCGAAGAAAAACTGATGATTTTACATGCAAGCTGAGCCAGTTCTGTCGGCAGCTGCATTCAGTGTTTCAGTTTTTAAAGATAAGCTCGACATCTCCGAGCAATCATCAGTGAAAACACATTGCATCCGGACGCCTTCCGTTTTTCAGTCCTGTTCATTTCTACGGAGCGAGACATGTAGAACATGCTGCGATTTCTTCTGAACGCAGAGATGATGCGTGAAAAACGACTCATATGCACAGAACCATTGAATGGGTCAGGATTCAGTCCGGATGTCATACATTCACTACATGCATCGCATCCGGAGGAAAACTGGCTCGTGTGAAAGAGGCCTTACCCCTCAGCTTCTATCTCCCTGGGGAAAGTGAGTCTTTCTGAGTCTTACCTGACTTTCCAGATGTCTTAGATCATGCATCAATTCTATCCGGAATGTGTATAGGATACAAGAGGAAAGAGCTGGGGCTAGTGATAGGTGATTCACTGCCCAGTAGGCCTGTACTGGATGCAAGATGGAATCAGGAGCAGCGCAGCTACCCGGCCACTGGGTTTTGGGGGTGACCTGGAGCAAAGGGAAGACGGCTAGAATAGGTGTATGTGCTAAATTCTGCCACTGTATAAGGCCTATTGCACACGACCGTATGGCTTTTTCAGTGTTTTGCGGTCCGTTTTTCACGGATCCGTTGTTCCGTTTTTTGTTTCCGTTTTTCCGTTCCGTTTTTCCGTATGGCATA
The DNA here is from genome assembly GCF_905171765.1 of Bufo bufo. Classification (NCBI taxonomy): domain Eukaryota; kingdom Metazoa; phylum Chordata; class Amphibia; order Anura; family Bufonidae; genus Bufo; species Bufo bufo. The sequence goes on from NC_053395.1 coordinate 230,299,065, forward strand.
TACAGTATACAGTAATTACATAGATAAAATTGGGCTGGGCATAACATTTTCAATAGATGGTTCAGCAAAAAACGGAACGGAAACGGAAGACATACGGATGCATTTCCGTATGTGTTCCGTTTTTTTTTGCGGACCCATTCACTTGAATGGAGCCACGGAACGTGATTTGCGGGCAATAATAGGCTATGTTTTATGTTAGAACGAAACGGAAATACGGAAACGGAATGCAAACAGAGTACATTCCGTTTTTTTTGCGGAACCATTGAAATGAATGGTTCCGTATACGGAACGCAAAAAACGGCCAGTAAACGGGAAAAAAAAAACGGCCGTGTGCAGGAGGCATAAGTGACTTTAGTCAATGAGCTGCAGCTAGGCTTTCCTTCACCCGGGGCAAAGCTTCAGTTTACTGTCCCAGAGCGATACCCTAAATACACTGGCCGAGGCCATAGGCTTGTTTGCCTGCTCTCTTGCAACCAAGGAACATGCCCCTTGCCCCCCAAGCTGCACCCTTTTGATGTTTGGCTGAGATATTGTTGCAGATGGAGCCCTAAGAACCCCCATAAGTCCAGGGGGAATTCATTTTGCTTTTTCCCTAAAATACATACCCCTGGTAGAAATAAAGCCTTAACCCAAGACAACGGTGTACAGATGTAGCAGAGTTAAGTAGATATGATAACTCACCAAGTGTGACTGTTAACTCTGCTACATCTGTACACATACAGGTGACTCATGATTTCACCGTAATACCGCAATAATGCACACAATAATATACAGTCTTTCTGAACAGAACAAGATAAAAGGTGTTTAACCAATGAAACCTTGTGCCCTTTGATCCTGTTATGTTCACAAACCTTGGCGCATTGTTGATAACCGGGGACAAAGACACTAATGCAATTGGTAAAAACGCATCAATCAGGGAGTCAAAAGCCCGAGGAATTCCCATAAATGTAATCCGATAAAATGAGCAGTAATCCATCCTTCTTTCAAGAGGTATCAAAGAGAAAGGGAATTCTCATTTAACGGGGCAGCGCCAATCCCTCACTGCTCAGCAGAGGCTCAAAGCAAACACCAGACAGATTAGGGCGAGAAGGAGAGGACACCAGATAGTCGCCTGCATTCAGGAGAGCTCATCAATATTACAGGACCAGGACGCCTCACAGGCTCTTACTCAAAGTCCTGGGGCTGCAGATTGATGGTAACCTGCAGCCTGTGCCTCCCTCTCACCGGCTGCAGGTATGAACATGAGCCGATACCCACAGTCACACCTAATGCAGAGCATCGTCGGCCCGAGCATTATTCCTGTGAAAACCGGAATCCTCTGCCAGGAACAGGAGAATCTGTAGAAATCCCTGATTGTGGAGATAATAAGCAGAAGCACCAAACGAGGGAGAGTATACTACTTATTATGTGCATCAGGTGCCTGACACTTCATCACATCCATTAGATACTAGTGACATCACTGGAGCCTGGACATTCACTAGAGATCAGCGGTGACATCACTGCAGCCTGTCCATTTACTAGAGATGAGCGGTGACATCACTGCAGCCTGTCCATTCACTAGAGATGAGCGGTGACATCACTGCAGCCTGTCCATTTACTAGAGATCAGCGGTGACATCACTGCAGCATTTCCATTCACTAGAGATCAGCGGTGACATCACTACAGCCTGTCCATTCACTAGAAATCAGTGGTGACATCACTGCAGCCTTTCCATTCACTAGAGATCAGCAGTGACATCACTGCAGCCTTTCCATTCCCTGGATATCAGCGGTGACATCACTGCAGCCTGTCCATTTACTAGAGATCAGCGGTGACATCACTGCAGCATTTCCATTCACTAGAGATCAGCGGTGACATCACTGCAGCATTTCCATTCACTAGAGATCAGCGGTGACATCACTACAGCCTGTCCATTCACTAGAAATCAGTGGTGACATCACTGCAGCCTTTCCATTCACTAGAGATCAGCAGTGACATCACTGCAGCCTTTCCATTCACTAGAGATCAGCAGTGACATCACTGCAGCCTTTCCATTCACTAGAGATCAGCAGTGACATCACTGCAGCCTGTCCATTCCCTGGATATCAGCGGTGACAACACTGCAGCGTTTCCATTCACTAGAGATCGATGGTGACATCACTGCTGCATGTCCATTCACTAGAGATCAGTGGTGACATCACTTCAGCATGTCCATTTACTAGAGATCAGCGGTGACATCACTGCAGCCTTTCCATTCACTAGAGATCGATGGTGGCATACAGGTTCCTGGTATGTTGCGGCACATTTGCCCATAGATTTTACAGCTGGGCCTGTAGATCCTGCACACTCGTAGGTTGGTGAAGCTGGCGTCCGAGCTGTTCCCATAATTGCTGGATCGGTGATAAATCTCGTGACCGGGCAGCCAAGTGTTGTAATCTGGAGAAGATATTCCTGGGAAACCCTTCTGTGTGTGAGCGAGCATTATCCTGCCATGAGAGGAGCCCATGTGGCGGCAGGACGTCCTCATATCACTACTAGGGGTGACCGACTGTCCTATGCGTTGGCTTCCCCGATCATCACCAGCAGTTGGGGCAGTGTGTCGCTCCAGAGAAAAGGCAGGACTGAAGAGCAGGACTCTTGTCAGATCCCAAACAGAACCTGGATTCATCACTAAAGATGATGTTTCCAGTCCGTAGCAGTCCAGGTTTCTCGTTCACGACATCACTGCAAACAAAAATGACGCTGGCTTGTTGTCAATGGTAGGGTACGTAATGGGCTCTGTGACACCAAATGTTCTTCTGCTAAGTGCCTGAAAATGGTCAATGCAGAGACAAGGGGAAGGGGCCACCTGTTTCTGCTGTTGGTGGATCATACCAGCCGGGTCAGAATGGCCTAGATGATGGCAATTCATCATTACGACCATCCTGCTTCTCCCAGTCCAATAATGCTTTCCCTCTCAAAGGCTATCAACTGGCCAAAATGTTTTCAAGTGCATTGTTGAGGCATTTCCAACAGTCAATGATCTCTCACCAAGAGGTACACTGCCCAAAAGTAGCCTCCGAGAGTCATGGTATAGGGCAGCAGGGGAATTATGTACATATCTGCTGAGACATAACTGCAGGACGAGTTTTGCAGCAATCTGACATTTCTATCTGGGTGTGGTATTTTTTTTTTTGTCAGTGAGTGTGCTTTTGTATTTTAATAGCTCACCACTTCCAAAATCTCTGCTATCCATCAGTGAATGTGAACATTCTTCTTTAACTTCTGGAGGCTTAAAACCCATGTTGATCTAGTCCATGTGTTGAATCTCTGTCCCGGCCAATGTGTCATCAGACTGGCATGTCAGTTAGTCCTCTTTCACCCGACCGTATGGCTTTTTCAGTATTTTGCGGTCCGTTTTTCACAGATCCGTTGTTCTGTTTTTTGTTTCCGTTATGTTTCCGTTCCGTTTTTTCCGTATGGCATATACAGTATACAGTAATTACATAGAATAAATTGGGCTGGGCATAACATTTTTAATGGATGGTTCCACAAAAACTAAACGGATACGGAAGACATACGGATGCATTACCGTATGTGTTCAGTTTTTTGTGCGGACCTATTGACTTGATTAGAGCCACGGAACGTGATTTGTGGGCAATAATAGGACATGTTCTACCTTTGAACGGAAATACGGAAACGGAATGCACACGGAGTACATTCAGTTTTTTACGCGGAACCATTGAAATTAATGGTTCAGTATACGAACCGTATACGGAACGCAAAAAAGTCCGTAAACGGGGAAAAAAAACGGTCGTGTGAAAGAGGCCTTAGAATTCCTGGTGGGGCCTGTCCACTGAGGACACCACCACTCCCAAAACCGAGGGGCCCTGCTCTCTGTTTTTGGTAGATTGATGCCTGTTCATTGTAAAGAATGGGAAATATAAAAAATAGAGGTGCTCTCCCGTTCATTTCTGCGGAGTGACCCAAGCCAATTGTGACAACTTGGTGGCCACAAAGATGAAGATTTATTGCAAGAAGACCTCTCTACCATAAAACCTGTGAGTTTCCATGAAGTTACCGTTCCTATACGTAATGCTGCAGCACATGACTGAGCGCATTAATATGTGCAAGTGCAAGGGAGATTTAGGAACAAAGGAGCAGAAGATTGGCAAGGATAGTGTTAATGCCGCATGCTACCATCAAGCTAATAATTCTCATAAACCATTATAGTGGGAGTCATCCAATGAGTCCGCAGACCGCCTCTCCTGCTCTGTCGCAATGCGTTATGTAGTCGTAACCACATTTTACAACAGGTCAACTAATCTCCACATCAGAAGGTGCTGCGCATCTCCTGCCCACAATGTCAGGTGGTTTTTGAGGTGCAGTAGTTGTGGTCATATCTGGGCTCCAGTGCCTGAGGGGCCCAATGAACCGTCCCTCTGCCAACATAATAGGACATCAGTGCTGTAAATGGTATAAATGAGATAGTTGGGGGAAACTTGTATTTTCTGGGCCACAATGCAAAGTCTGTTCCATGGGCCCCAACCCAATGTCCCATTTTCAGCCCTGGTGTTTGCTTGACATAGAAAGCCCCTAGGGCTCCTTTAGGCTCCAGGGTTTGGGTGTGAAGGACATTAGGCATCTTCCATGGTTACGTCCTGCAGGCTCTGCTACATATTTTTCAGTGAGACTCAGCAGCTTCTACACCCATATGCAGCACAATTTGGAAGGCCAGGTGTGCATCAACGTGTCTCTAAGTAATTGTCCATAGATCACATTCTGATGTCAGGACCTGATAAACATACAGAGATGAGGGGCTCTACATAGACACTGCTTATCTCTTCCTGCAAAAAATACACCTCAGTTGTTGCAGAACCTCATAATACACACCTCAACTACTGTAGAACCTCATAATACATACCTCAGCTGCTACATAACCTCCTAATACACACCTCAGCTGCTGCAGAACATCATAATACACACCTCAACTGCTGTAGAGCCTCATAATCCACCTCAGCTGCTGCAGAACCTTCTAATACACAGCTCAGCTGCTGTAGAAGATCATAATACACACCTCAACTGCTGTAGAGCCTCATAATAAACCCCAGATACTGCAGAGCCTCATAATACACACCTCAGCTGCTGTAGAACCTCATAATGCACACCTCAGTTGCGCAGAACCTCATAATACACACCTCAACTGCTGTAGAACCTAATAATACACACCTCAGCTGCTGTAGAGCCTCATAATACACACCTCAACTGCTGTAGAGCCTCATAATACACACCCAGCTGCTGCAGAACCTCCTAATACACACCTCAGCTGCTGCACAATCTCATAATACACACCTCAGCTGCTGCAGAACCTCCTAATACACACCTCAGCTTCTGCACAATCTCATAATGCACACCTCAGCAGTTGTAGAACCTCATAATGCACACCACAGCTGCTGCAGAATCCTAGAATACACACCTCAGTCGCTGTAGAACTTCATAATATATACATCAGCTGCTGCAGAACCTCCTAATAAACACCTCAACTGCTGTAGAACCTCATAATACATACCTCAGTTGCTGCAGAACCTCATAATACACACCTCAACTGCTGTAGAACCTCATAATACACACCTCAGCTGCTGCATAACTCTGTAGTACACACCTCATCTGCTGCAGAACCCTGTAGTACACACCTCATCTGCTGCAGAACCTCATAATACATACCTCAGCTGCTACATAACCTCCTAATACACACCTCAGCTGCTGCAGAACCTCATAATACACACCTCAACTGCTGTAGAGCCTCATAATCCACCTCAGCTGCTGCAGAACCTTCTAATACACAGCTCAGCTTCTGTAGAAGATCATAATACACGCCTCAACTGCTGTAGAAGCTCAAACTAAACCTCAGCTACTGCAGAACCTCATAGTACACACCTCAGCTGCTGTAGAACCTGATAATGCACACCTCAGCTGCTTTTAGAACCTCATAATACACACCTCAGCTGCTGTAGAACCTCATAATACACACCTCAGCTGCTGTAGAACCTCATAATACACATCTCAGCTGCTGCAGAACCTAATAATACACACCCAGCTGCTGCAGAACCTCCTAATACACACCTCAGCTGCTGCACAATCTCATAATACACACCTCAGCAGCTGTAGAACCTCATAATGCACAGCACAGCTGCTGCAGAACCCTAGAATACACACCTCAGTCGCTGTAGAACTTCATAATAAACCTCAGCTGCTGCAGATCCTCATAATACACACCTCAACTGCTGTAGAACCTCATAATACACACCTCAGTTGCTGCAGAACCTCATAATACACACCTCAACTGCTGTAGAACCTCATAATACACACCTCAGTTGCTGCAGAACCTCATAATACACACCTCAACTGCTGTAGAACCTCATAATGCACACCTCAGCTGCTGCAGAACCCTGTAGTACACACCTCATCTGCTGCAGAACCTCATAATACATACCTCAGCTGCTGCAGAACCTTCTAATACACATCTCAGCTGCTGCAGAACCTAATAATACACACCCAGCTGCTGCAGAACCTCCTAATACACACCTCAGCTGCTTCACAATCTCATAATACACACCTCAGCAGCTGCAGAACCTCATAATGCGCAGCACAGCTGCTGCAGAACCCTAGAATACACACCTCAGTCGCTGTAGAACTTCATAATAAACCTCAGCTGCTGCAGATCCTCATAATACACACCTCAACTGCTGTAGAACCTCATAATACATACCTCAGCTGCTACATAACCTCCTAATACACACCTCATCTGCTGCAGAACCTCATAATACATACCTCAGCTGCTGCAGAACCTTCTAATACACAGCTCAGCTGCTGTAGAAGCTCATAATAAACCTCAGATACTGCAGAACCTCATAATACATACCTCAGCTGCTGCAGAACCTCATAATACACACCTCAGCTGCTGTAGAACCTCATAATACACACCTCAGCTGCTGCATAACCTCCTAATACACTCCTCAGCTGCTTTTAGACCCTCATAATACACACCTCAGCTGCTGCAGAACCTCCTAATACACACCTCCGCTACTAAAGAGCCTCATAATACACACCTCAACTGCTGCGGAACCTCCTAATACACACCCCAGCTGCTGAAGAACCTCCTAATACACACCTCAGCTGCTGCAGAACCTCCTAATACACACTTCCGCTGCTGTAGAGCCTATTTATTATGATCTTCCTATTAGCCTTCAATAAGATGTTCTGCAGCAGCTGTGGTTTGTATTAAAAGCTACTATAAACGATGAGAGCTGCGACCTTTATGTGATCACAGAGCTCTTCTATGATTTCTAATATTCCGGCGGGGGGTCCGCACACACAAATTGATGTTTTTATTTTTCGGCGTTTGTTCTGCGGTGCAGGGGGTTCTCTGCCGCGCCTGAGGGATGAGAGAAGACTTGTGTGTCATCTGTTTAGATAAGGATTAAGGCATCAGGTAGAACATTCCCCCTTTTAAGTTTTGAAGCCGAGCGATTCCCTTTGATGTCATTGGCTGCCGTTGTTAGCTTGTCATTAGGCTTTTCATTTTTTTATCAGAGTTTGAGGCGTCCATCAGCCGATGACAGTATCTTCAGCAGTGGAGACAAGTATTCTTTGATTTGGATTGCATTCTTAAGCCATTGTTGTTGGGTAGCCTGCATGCTAAGCTGAAATAATCGTCCTGTGCAGCTGCCGGAGAGGACGATGATCTGCAGTGAATAGCCGGAGCTTCTGCAAAGCAAACTTTTCATAACGTGTTTTGCTACTTAATTTATCGAATAATCCGCGTCTAAATAGCTGATAATTGCTCATTGACGGAGGGAAGCCGCAGGTTTCCCCTTCTTTCTTCTCCAACAACAACCTCCATTTAACCAGCTGAGTGACAAATGAAAATGTTTGCATGTAGCACAACCGAAGAGACGGGGTTCACAGAATGTAAGAACACAAAGATGAGGTCAGGCAGTCTCACCAAAGCAATGGAGGCCTCCTAACCCCAACGTGGCCAACCATCGGCTATGCTGCAGTCTGCATGGAGGGGCAGAGCTACCCTGGCAGCCAGGCCCACCGGGAGGGCAGGAGTCGCTCCGAGCCGCCGGGACCTGGCCTGGTTCTGAGGATAAGAGGGTTGGGAGTCGTGTATGAATTCTTGAGGCTAAGATTTTAGTAAATCGTTTTACATCATTGCTTTGGAGAGACATGGCGGCGAAGTTGGATGGCAGGTCAGTTGGTTTCCTGCACTTGAGGAGCTAACATTTCATCAGGTATTTTCCCTGAAGTGAGGAAGTGATTACACAGACGGTTGAGGCAGGGAAGGAAATGTCCTATAGTAATCTCCTGTACCGCCAGAGGCTTTGTGTCGGCTTCATTTTACTTAGCATTTCTGCATTGGTAATGAGGTTGATTAAACCGATGTGACCTCACGACTAACATTAGAGAGTCACAGTGAGAAGGAGGAGAGCGTCCTTTACCAAGACCAGCTTTTTACACCAGTCTTTGTTTCCCCTGCGCGCTGCCAAAGGCTGTGCATAATACACGACGAGGCGTGCGCCTGGTGTAAAACGTATTCCAGCCCTGACTGATAGCCCCCCGACTGGAGTGGTTTGTCGGCAGCATTTATACCTGTTTCCAGGGGTGCACCGCCAATGAGGCCAGGTGAGGCACCAGGGGGGGGCAATTGGGGTGCAGCGGAAGGGCCATGGGCTGCTATTGTGGCAAAGGGGTTAGGTTAAGAAATTGTCATTGGGGGGGGTAGGGGCGGCGTTTGAGTTTTTGCCTCAGGCAGCAGAAAGGCTAGGTGCACCCCTGCCTGTTTCCATGCGTAGCTGATGGTAACTTTGCCGGGCTGATGTCCCGCCCCCGCCCCTACCTCTCCACTCCCAAGTGGCAAAGCCCAAAAAATATTGTCAGACTTTAAAAAGTTGCAAAAAGGAGTCTTGTGTCTTTTTTTATGCCAAAAATGTATGTAAAAATTTTAGCAAATGACCCCCAGTGGGTTTTAACAGGTCCTCCTATCAGACTGTATAATAATCTGCAAAGGCAAGCATTACTTTTAGTGAAGTTATAGTAAACCGGGCCGAATCTGCGCTGAAACCGCCTCTCATTGCTTTCAGTGGGAGGCCGCCATGCAGTTCATGTGGCCGCGGTTTTTGTCGCCCATTCTTGGTGCGGTTACCGCATGGACCCCTCACTAAGCGGCAGCAGGAGCTGGCTCGCGGTAATGCTCCGTTCAATGGAACTCGACCTAGAGAGGGTCTGCATGGAATACGTGAAGGATTGTGTCACAAACAAAATCCTCCGTGAGAACCTACCTTCACTGAAGAAGCTGCTTTGTAAACTAACGACGGGCTCCTCTTTCTTCTGGGCTCCTGTGCAGCTACTAAAAGTATGTCTGCCCCGGATCCAGTGATGGGGGGGGGGCCCCTCAGCACCAGTGATATGACCCTGTGTCTCCGACCAGTGCAGGTGCTCTGCACTGAGACATTTGTGCAGACATTGCAGTTTAGGAATAGTTAACCCGTTCGACCTTGAGCTTTTATCCTTAGCACTCCCTAAGAAGGTTCCAATGGTCAAGTAAGTCCACTTTAACCCTCTGGATGCTGGACATATGCTATGGTCATCAGACCTTGGAGAATGTTACACTCTTTGAAGATCCAAGCTCTCTGCAGACACGGAACAAGCTTCGAAGGATTGTAACTACACATAACACAATGCAGCACAACAACTTGTAGTCAGGGGTGCACCTAGCCCCCCCTTCCCCTACTTCAAATCTGACAGACTTTCAGTGTCCTTGTCAGAAAATCTGGAGAAACAAATGCCCTATACCTGTGATGGCTGACCTACGGCACTCCAGCTGTGGTAAAACTACAACTCCCATAATGCACACCTGCTTGGCTGTTCTCAGAACTCCACGGAGATGAATGGAGCATGCCGGGAGCCGTACTTTCACCACAGTTGGAGTGCTGTATGTTGCAAAATTTCGCTTAATAGATTTTTTCCGGCCAACCCCATTAGTGGTGCCCTCCTGTCCCCACCTGTCCTCAGTCCCGACATTCCTGTGCCACTGCCCCTTCCCCACCGCCTGTGCCACATGTGACTGGTGAAGCCAGTGATTGCCCGCAGAAGTGGCCAGGAACAGGGTTGCTTCTCAGAAACAATGGAACTGCGGACAGGTCATTGCCAACATTGGGGTTGTCTGCTCCTCGGACAACCAATTTGTACCCGTTGTAATACAAAGGATAAAATCTGTCGTAATTTTTTTTTAAAACGCCACAGCAAAGCCGCGGAGAGCGTTCACATTTTGCAGCAAATGTTTGGGGCTTGTCCTCAGCAACAAAGCTCCCAGTATATATATATTATCTTTATATATATTCTCTTTTGCCGGGTGTCCGGTGGTTACTCACCTCCTCAGGCTCCAGCGCTTTGTGCTGCTCCAGTCATCGGTCCACAGCTGAAGCCAGGTTTCCAGCCATATAGACAACCAGGAATAGGTGTGTGGTCGCCGAACGTGGACAGACAGGAGGAGCGATGAGCTGTGCAGAGCTGATGTCTGCTCCCGCCAGTACGGTGCTCACTGCAGCACATAGTGTAGACATCAGAATCCGTACATTGTATACATGGCTACGGTGTATAGTCGTGGCCAAAAGTTTTGAGAATGACACAAATATTAGTTTTCACAAAGTTTGCTGCTAAACTGCTTTCAGATCTTTGTTTCAGTTGTTTCTGTGATGTAGTGAAATATAATTACACGCACTTCATACGTTTCAAAGGCTTTTATCGACAATTACATGACATTTATACAAAGAGTCAGTATTTGCAGTGTTGGCCCTTCTTTTTCAGGACCTCTGCAATCCCACTGCGCATGCTCTCAATCACCTTCTGGGCCAATTCCTGACTGATAGCAACCCATTCTTTCATCATCACTTCTTGGAGTTTGTCAGAATTAGAGGGTTTTTGTTTGTCCACCCGCCTCTTGAGGATTGACCACAAGTTCTCAATGGGATTAAGATCTGGGGAGTTTCCAGGCCATGGACCCAAAATGTCAACGTTTTGGTCCCCGAGCCACTTAGTTATCACTTTTGCCTTACGGCACGGTGCTCCATCGTGCTGGAAAATGTATTGTTCTTCACCAAACTGTTGGATTGTTGGAAGAAGTTGCTGTTGGAGGGTGTTTTGGTGCCATTCTTTATTCATGGCTGTGTTTTTGGGCAAAATTGTGAGTGAGCCCACTCCCTTGGATGAGAAGCCACCCCCCACATGAATGGTCTCAGGATGCTTTACTGTTGGCATGACACAGGACTGATGGTAGCGCTCACCTTTTCTTCTCCAGACAAGCCTTTTTCCAGATGCCCCAAACAATCGGAAAGAGGCTTCATCGGAGAATATGACTTTGCCCCAGTCCTCAGCAGTCCATTCACCATACTTTCTGCAGAAGATCAATCTGTCCCTGATGTTTTTTTGGAGAGAAGTGGCTTCTTTGCTGCCCTTCTTGACACCAGGCCATCTTCCAAAAGTCTTGGCCTCACTGTGCGTGCAGATGCGCTCACACCTGCCTGCTGCCATTCCTGAGCAAGCTCTGCACTGGTGGCACTCTGATCCCGCAGCTGAATCCTCTTCAGGAGACGATCCTGGCGCTTGCTGGACTTTCTTGGACGCCCTGAAGCCTTCTTAACAAGAATTGAACCTCTTTCCTTGAAGTTCTTGATGATCCTATAAATTGTTGATTGAGGTGCAATCTTAGTAGCCACAATATCCTTGCCTGTGAAGCCATTTTTTTGCAACGCAATGATGGCTGCACGCGTTTCTTTGCAGGTCACCATGGTTAACAATGGAAGAACAATGATCTCAAGCATCACCCTCCTTTTATCATGCCAAGTCTGCCATTTTAACCCAATCAGCCTGACATAATGATCTCCAGCCTTGTGCTCGTCAACATTCTCACCTGAGTTAGGCTACTTTCACACCTGCGTTCAGGTGTCCGCTCGTGTGAAAGTAGCCTTAACAAGACGATTACTGAAATGATCTCAGCAGGTCCTTTAATGACAGCAATGAAATGCAGTGGAAAGGTTTTTTGGGATTAAGTTAATTTTCATGGCAAAGAAGGACTATGCAATTCATCTGATCACTCTTCATAACATTCTGGAGTAGATGCAAATTGCTGTTATAAAAACTTAAGCAGCAACTTTTCCAATTTCCAATATTTATGTAATTCTCAAAATTTTTGGCCACGACTGTACACATCCTTTTTTCTCTGCATTGAAAAGCGCTACAAACCCAAACTCCGGGAGCCTGTTTTACTAGTAAACTAATAAAAGCAATTAATCAACTATTTTACAAAAATTATTTTATGCATTTAGGACAGTTTAAAAAATGTTTAAAGGTTTAGGAACATATTAAGCATCTCCTGCATACATCTATTATTAGGTATTATTTTACATTGCGATTTTATTGTATTTTTTTGCTTCGGATCAAGGCCCCAAAACAGCAAGGTACATTAATCTCCAAAAACATAGATGTATGCAGAGCTGGAAGCTAAATTGTCGCCCCCCTGCAGTCCAAGCAGAGTGCTTCCACTCGCCTCATGAACGGTGCGCCCCTGAGTGCAGTGCATTATGAAAGCCCAGCAAATCTGTTAGGGATCCGATGGATGTTAGGGTGGCAGCAACATACGTGACAGGGGTGAGAGCTGATGTAACGTGTGATCAGTGACCTACATGTGCATAGATATATAGAGCGAAGCTTTGCAGTGATGGCCGGAGCTGAGCGCCATCACTGGTCGCCTCTTCGTCAGTGACTGGGAACGTCAGCTTCTCTCCTGTCCCTGCAACGATTTAGTGACTCCGCATTTTTCTCATGTCACTGCTCTCGCTCGGGGAGGACATCTTTCAGCCCTGCTAATATTTTAGACAAACATAACTCCAGAAGTAACGTGGGAAAAATGCCAGCACTTTGTACGCCAGGATTTAATAATTCAGTTTGTGCGGCGAAGGCTTTAGTGTCAAGTGTCACCTGTTAGTCCCTGGGAAACTCTGAGAGGCGGCCCGTGTGATTACAGCCGCGTACAGTCCCTTACAATGGCGTATCACCTGCGAGACCACCCCGACCTGATGTGTAGCCGAACACCCTGGACCTTTATAGAAAATAATAATCTGTATTTCTATAGCGCCAACATATTCCGCAGCGCTTTACAGTTCAGGGGTTCATGTACAAACTGTCAAATAACAGAGCAACAAGAGGAATGAGGGCCCTGCTCGCAAGAGCTTACAATCTATGAGGAAAATCTAGAATATCCCCTCATCAATAAAGAAGTGGCATCGCCAGACCCTCTGCCAGTTATCCACGGCCGCCTGAGGACTCTAGCCGCATAGTGACCTCTAGGTCCTGTAATGACCATTTGTTCCATGTGCATTGTGCGCCATATCTGCTTCATCATGTAGCAGAGCTGAATCTGTTATTTGTCACAGTGTCTGTGGTGATAAGCTAATTGTGAGTAACTGTAAGGGCTCATGCACACGACACTATGGCTTTTTCAGTGTTTTGCGGTCCGTTTTTTACGGATCCGTTGTTCCGTTTTTTGTTTCCGTTCCGTTTTTCCGTATGCCATATACAGTATACAGTAATTACATAGAAAAAATTGGGCTGGGCATAACATTTTCAATAGTTGGTTCAGCAAAAACGGAATGGATACGGAAGACATACGGATCCATTTCTGTATGTGTTCCGTTTTTTTTGCGGACCCATTGACTTGAATTGAGCCAAGCACCGTGATTTGCGGACAAGAATAGGACATGTTCTATCTTTTCGCGGTACGGAAATACGGAAATACTGAAACGGAATGCACACGGAGACACTTTATTTTTTGCTGAACCATTGAAATGAATGGTTCAGTATATGTACCGCATACTAAACGCTAAATACTGTGGTGTGCATGAGCCCTAACAGTACCATGACCATGTCAGCTCTGCTACACTTGTACATCCCCACAATGTCATCCAAGACCCTAGAATAGACGGGAGAACTGGTTTATGGGAAGCGCTCTCACTACCGTCCGTCCTCCATCCCCGATTTTCCTGAGCTCTGAGAGAAGTCAAATATTTGGCAAAGGCCATAAACGTGCTTTATTTTAGGGGCTAAACTTTGACACTAGTGCGCGGGGTCAGACTTGCACCTTGCCGGGGTCCGGCCGCTCCCCTGGCCTTCGCCTTGTGCTTCCTTCATTCATGCAGTGAAGTCGTCTCCGGTTTCGCGGTGACCCTCTCATAACCTTTGTGATAGGTAGGAGACACAGCTCGCCATTGTAGTGCTGAGTGGCGGAGATCAGCAGGTGACAGCCGCACAGGTACCGCCACCCATCCCCCCTTCCCATTGTAGGCTAAGCCAGCAGAGAATTCACCTTTTCAATTAGTCACTGTCAATCAGTCCAGCATCTTCCTCGCCCCCAAAACATAAGACCCCCGCGTAATATTATGAATCCTCGGGACTAGCTGCCGCCATTTTTCATTATATCTGTTTCTGGAAAAGCTGGGTGATAATCACATGATCTACCTCTGCCGGCTGTGCAATAATAGATGCAATGTAGAGGTTTTTTGTGCAGGAGTCTGGGAGAGCTAGGTGACGTCATCGGTGCAGAGGCGCTGGAGAAATACTCAGGATATGCATCTATATACTGCAGCAGATACAGCACCGGAGATAGCGGTGTCAAGTGGGGCCTACAGGCCTTCCTCGTGCCACGTCTAATACCGGGTAGGACTGCTGCCCCTGCGCCCCCTATAGTTACAACCCTGCTATATGCACAGAGGTATAATGCTGTCAACTTGAATGGGCCCTTGAAACGTCAAAGATAGAAAACCCACGAAACCACTCCATGGTGCTTCCGTGGGGTTGCGTGCCTCCGTTCCACACCGGTCCTTCCAGATTGCGGAACCCATTCAAGTGGATTGCGCTATTTGCTTGACGACCAGGCAACGGGCGTCTGCATGAGGACTTATCTTCACGATAGGTCATCATTATCACATTGGCAGGGGTAGGAGTCCCGGCTGTTTCAGGGAACTGTCCTGCCCACAGTGAGCACTGCGGGCTCCTCGCAGCTTTCCAAGGACAGCGCCGTACAGTGGCAGTGCTTGGGATTGCAGCTCAGCCCTATTGGCTTGAATGGGACAGAGCTGCAACTAGGCCATGTGACCGATGTACAGTGACATCACTGGCCTAAGAAGAGGTCACGGTTATCACGGTCTTGGACCCCCACCAATCTGATATTGATGACCTGTCCTATCAATATGTTTTCCCTGATAACCCCTTTTAAAGGTTTCCCAATGTCTAAATCAGGGATCAGCAACCTTTGGCACTGCAGCTGCTGTGAAACTACAACTCCCAACATGCACATTTACTTGACTGTTACTCCCATAGAAGTGAAATGAAGATTCTAGGAGTTGTAGTTTCCGAACAGGTGGAGTGCCGGAGGTTGCTGACCCCTGACCTATATATTGATCAGGATAGGATATCCTCGGGATAGGGCGCCAGTATCAGAGCGGCTGATTGATGGGGTGCTGGGTGTTGGACCCCCTATTCCTCAGGATAGGTCACGCAGTGGAGAACTTCCTTACCTTGAATTTTTTTATTTAAGTGGCAATTTAAAGTTTGCTGCAACATTGTATGTAACCCCTAAGGGGCACATTTAGGGTTAGGGTTGTTTTACACGCTGGTCCTAATCCATCCCACGATAGGCCACAGTTATTCAAAGGCGCACGCCCATCGGTGGACCAAAAACTGAAATCTACACCAACTAGGGCGTGCTGTGGACTCCAGGTGTAATCTCTGACAGTTTCCTCCGTGCCGCCCCCTGCCCAGCCAGCTCTGCCTTCTTTTTGAAATGCGGCGCGCAGGGGGAAGTCAAAAAATGTTGCACAAGTAGGATATGCACCAAACACTGCGACTTCTTGACATGAGTTTTCTGGCATACAGGGGATTATAAATGTCATCCCAAGTGACTGTATACAAGGCCTCGTGTGTATTCCTCTCTACTTCCATGCCACTCCATCACCTTCAGGGGCGGATTGGGAACTTGAAGTGGCCCTGGAAAAAAACTAAAAGTGGCCCCATGTTGTAGGTGGGTCCAAATTGACAGAAGATGGGACAAAACAAGTAGGCAGGGCCAACAGAAGTAGGCAGGGCCAACAGAGGTAGGCAGGGCCAACAGAAGTAGGCAGGGCCAACAGAGGTAGGCAGGGCCAACAGAAGTAGGCAGGGCCAACAGAAGTAGGCAGGGCCAGCAGAAGTAGGCAGGGCCAACAGAGGTAGGCAGGGCCAACAGAGGTAGGCAGGGCCAACAGAAGTAGGTAGGGCCAACAGAAGTAGGCAGGGCCAACAGAGGTAGGCAGGGCCAACAGAAGTAGGCAGGGCCAACAGAGGTAGGCAGGGCCAACAGAAGTAGGCAGGGCCAACAGAGGTAGGCAGGGCCAACAGAAGTAGGCAGGGCCAACAGAAGTAGGCAGGGCCAACAGAGGTAGGCAGGTCCAACAGAAGTAGGCAGGGCCAACAGAAATAGGCAGGGCCTGCAGTACTATAGTGCAGCACAGAATACCGCCCCAGCAGAACCAAATACCACAGGGCGGAACAAAACACAGCCACCCCAACCACAGGATTCATCTGTATCACAGTTGAGTTCAGGAGGGCAGCTGTGGCCGCTGAGCGTCAGATCTTTATGTACCTGGCCTTGAGTGGCCTCTGGACATCGGCCCATTTTCCTGTAGGATCTATGGCCAATCCGCCCCTGGTCACCTTCCACACATCACCTACCTCTGGGGGAGGAAATCTCTGCTCAGAGCAGGAAAAGCAGAGATTTTATTTTGCATGAAATATTCAAATGAAGGAAAGAGTCAGAAAGCAGAAGTTTGCATGAGCCCCAGGGCCGGCACTGGTCGTGCAGGTGCAGAGAGTCGATATTAAACACCTGCGGTATAAATGTGTATGTACCGGGCGGGGGGGGGCAGATTGCATACACCAGGTCATGTATACCATTCAGTGAATCCTTGAAAAGATTTGCAACTCTTTAATATACTTTGTATTTCAATGTCTTTGCTCGTTGGGAACAATCTTGTTTACATGGGACACATTCACTAAGGAGCTTGTGACTATTTTAGGCGTAAGATAGTTGGAAGTCCCGTTTTTTTTTAGTTGCACAGGCGCCAGTTGGGCGTGATGGGGGCGGGGCGGTGCATGTTGGGGACCGTTCCCGGGCCGGACATCTGGAAACAGGTGCAAGTACTGCCACAGATACACGCCTCGCCATAAATTAGACAAATCTAACGGCAGCGCAGAGCGGGAACCTAAGACCAGCGTAAAAAGTCGGTCATAGTAAATATGCCCTACTGAATGTTTCTCACAGCTGAGCCTTTGTTACAATTGCATCCGGTCGAGAGACTCCTCTGTGAGCTACATGCAGAAGAACAAATCTCTCTTCTGTGATGATAGTCTGTTACAATGTATCGGTGTGGGTACCAGTCTGTAGTCCATGCTGTTTAGCTTACAGGGGGTTGTCTAGACTGGATACAATTGTAACAAACCCTCAGCTGTGAGAACCCTTAGTTCTGTACAATTTCTCAGCCGCTGGTTGCAAATAGGACTGTTCCATTCACCAACAAGCCGAAATTTGGAGACACAAAGGAGGTCATTTATTATGTAGAAATACACCTATATTAGGTTACTTTCACACTTGCGTTGTTCTTTTCCGGCGCTGAGTTCCGTCACAGGGGCTCTATACCGGAAAAGAACTGATCAGGCATATCCCCATGCATTTTGAATGGAGAGTAATCCGTTCAGTTTGCATCAGGACGTCTTCAGTTCAGTCGTTTTGACTGATCAGGCAAAAGAGAAAACCGTAGCATGCTACGGTTTTATCTCCGGCTAAAAAAACTGAAGACTTGCCTGAATGCCGGATCAGACATTTTTTCCCATAGGAATGTATTAGTGCCGGATCCGGCATTCAGAATACCGGAATGCCGGATCCGTCCTTCCGGTATGCGCATGCGTAGACTGAAAAAAAGGTGAAAAAATAAATGCCGGATCCATTTTTGCCGGATGACACCGGAAAGACGGATCCGGCATTTCAATGCATTTTTTCGGCTGATCAGGCATTTTTAAGACTGATCAGGATCCTGATCAGTCTTACTAATGCCATCAGTTAGCATACATTTTGCCTGATCCGGCAGGCAGTTCCGGCGACGGAACTGCTTGCCGGATCTCTCTGCCGCAAGTGTGAAAGTAACCTTAGGCGCATTTCTGGCGCAGATTGCAGTGCAAAGGTTCTTTGCTCCGCAATATGCATTTTTCCCCGCTCACGCCAGGGCTAACAATGTGGGCGTGGCGTGGGTGGGGAAGGGGCCAGGCCGATAGGCCCACCTCATTTACCATTTTCTACTCTTGTTTAAGGCCTCTTGCACACGAACGTGTGCTGCCCGTGCTGCGGTCCGTAATGCATGGGCACCAACCTTGGGCCACCTGCATGCGGATGGCGGACCCATTCACTTGAATGTGGTCCACAATTCGTCCGTTTCGCAAAAAGATAGGACAAGTTCTATCTTTTTGCGGAACGAAAGTTTGAAATGGAACCCCACGAAAGCACTCTGTAGTGCTTCATGTTCCGTGGTTCCGTTCCACACCGCATCTCCGGATTTGTGGACCCATTCAAGTGAATGGGTCCACATCCGTGTTTTGCGGAATGCACACGGCCGGTTTCCCGTGTATTGCGGACTCGCCATATGCGGGCCGCAATACGGCCATGGGGGACACACGGTTGTGTGCAAGAGGCCTTAGGAGTACAAAATGGTCTAACTGTAAGACAGCAAGGAAGCACTTCTACATAACTGCGGCAGATCCTCCGCCAGCACAGGGCCTTATTAAGAGCGGCGTCTTAACGGTTACTGATGGTAAGCACTGGTGCCTTGCAGCGCTGGGGTTCTGGGTTGGAACCCGACCATGGACAACATCTGCATGGAGCTTGTATGTTCTTCCCGTGTTTGTGTGATTTTCCTCCAAGTTCTCCTGTTTCCTCCCACTGGTAGGGACCTCAGATTGTGAGCCCCATTAGGGAGAGGGTGATGCTAATGTCTGTAAAGCGCTGCGGAATATGTCAGCGCTATATAGGTAAAATAAAGAAATACTATGCCACATGTAGACTCTAAGAAGACATATACTGATGCACTCATGACATCACAGCACGTTAATGATGCAATTGTGTCATAGCTCAGGAATAATTCTTGAAAGTAGAATGTAACAAGCGGTATGTCAGCACATCCCAAACATGGAATAAATGTGCAAGTGCACTTATGTCATGGCTGCAAATCAAAGACAAGCACAAGATGTCGTTTGCTTATGTATTGCAGCCATGCCGTACATTCGCCTGTGCATTTATTTCATTTTGTAGGAAGTTTATTTTTGGATTGTACATATAGAAGTGTGGCCAGGGGCATAGCTACAGGGGCCTCAGCGGTCTAACCCAGACTTGACAGTGGCGCACCACCAATTATGTATCGCATGCACAGGATGACGATATAGTTAGGTGCTGCGACGTGGCGAGAGAGTGATGTCGCCCTGCCCTACCTTTCCCCTCATAGGCTTCAAGCCTAGAGCGAGTAGCCTATCAGAGCCTGGCACAGGCGTCGCAATGACGTAATCATCACCACACTGCCTGAGCGGGGCGGCATACACCGGAGGAGACCTGTACTGCATCGCTGACAGCCACATGGAGGTAAGTATTTGAGTTTATCGGTTTCTATTTGGCACCGTGCTTGGGGAGCACTAAATAGGGGCATTTTATACTGGCACACCTAAGGGAGCACGTTTTTGTACCGGCACACATTATGGAGGGGTGCTATAGGGACATTGTACTGGGGGGCACTAAGAGGGAGCATTTTTTTGTACTGGCACCCATTTTATGGGGACATTTTGTTGCACTGGGAAAACATTATAAGGGGCCATTTTTTGCACTAGCACACATTCAAAAGGGGTGTTTGTTGATATTTTTTGTACTTGTGCATATTATAAGGGGTAATTTTTGTAGTAGCACACTCCATAAAGTATTATTTTTTGTAATGGTGCACATTATAAGGATGTATTTTTTGTACTGATGCACATTGTAAGAGGGTATTTGTTGCACTAGCACAAATTGTAAGGGGTATTTTTTGTACTGGTGCACATTATAAGGCCGAATGCACACGGCCGTGTTCAGCGGCCGTGAAAGGTCCGTGGTATGCCGACCTGGATTCCTGCTGACAGCGGGAGCGCACGGCGTCATTGGTTGCTATGACGCCGTGCGCTTCATGCCGCCGCTGCACTACAGTAATACACTGGTAGGATCTATATGAGTGTATTACTGTAGTGCAGCGGCGGCAAGAAGCGCACTCCGTCATAGCAATCAATGACGCCGTGCGCTCCTGCTGTCAGCAGGAATCCAGGGTGGCATACCACGGACCTTTCACGGCCGCGGAACATGGCCGTGTGCATTCGGCCTAAGGGGTATTTTTTGCACTGGCACACATTATAAGCAGAATTATTACTACCACGGGGCATTATGGTGGGCTTTATTACTACTAGAGGACAATGGGGAACATGAATACTAATATGGACATATTGGGGCACAATGGAGGCAATAATACTATTGGGTGCACTTTTAACACTAAGTGCACTCTGGTAGAAAATGATTTCTATTGGTGGGACTTTGGGGAGCACTATTGCTGTAGGGGCACAGTATCAACTTAGCACAATTATTTCTGAGTGATATTATGTTTACAATATTCGTGTCAGGGATGCAGTTAATTTTAGGGCACTGCATGTAAATAATTACTGAAGGGGGCACTATCTGTGTGGTACTAGTATGTTCAGGGGGATTATCTCTTTCTGCAGTATAGTATTGGGGAGCACAGCGGGCACAGTATCGGGGGTGGCAGGATGGGGTGTGGAGAAGGTGGGAGGATGATGGAAAAGTAAGAAACAAATATGTCTGTTTGTCAAACTGCAGAGAGATGACTGAAAGAAATCATCATGGTGATCTGGGATGAATGGAGAAGATGAGGACAGAGAACATCTACATCAGAGGAGACATCACTGATGTAAGAGGTACATATGTGGGGCTGTATTCTCCTGTATGTTTTGTAGCTCTGTAGTCCTACAGTTAAAAACAAGTATGTCTTTAACTGTAGGGCTAGAGGGAAGGGGTGAGGTTGAGAATTTGGCTTGGTGGGGGGGGGGGGTGGCATTTAAAATTTTGCCTCAGGCAGCAGAAAGGCACTGAGGAACGGCAGGCTCAAGCTCAATTCCTGCACCAATGCTCAGGAGCCTTTAGCTTTGCCCTTGGGTGTGGCTGCCCCCACCTTGGTCATGCATCATATCCACCTATCTGTCCAAGACTATACAATTACAGGAGAATATAACTTGATCCCATTTTCTCTGAATACATTTGGAGGCCCAGGGGTGAGTCTGTTTAGTGTAGAACCCCATCTATAAGAGGTTGCTTGAGACTTTGACCAAAATGTGCACGAAGAACATTTTGATTAAAGGGGTTCTGCAGTTTGTTTAAACTGATGATCTATCCTCTGGATAGATCATCAGCATCTGACCGGCGGGGGTCAGACACCCGGGACCCCCGCCGATCAGCTGTTTGAGAAGGAGCGCCGCTGCCTTCTCAAACAGCTGATCGGCGGGGGTCCTGGGTGTCGGAGTCCCGCCAATCAGATGTTGATGATCTATCCAGAGGATAGATCATCAGTTTAAACAAACTGCAGAACCCCTTTAATGCACATAGTTAATATCGACCTCCTGCTGTGCTGCCAGTACTCCTTTACCTTCGGCCTCCTGACATTGCCCTCCAGCCAGCCCCTGCCCCTGTACATTGCTGTGAATGTAGGTCACACACCACCTAGGACCAGATGAGAAGGCTGGAGCCCACTTTCACGCGGGTCTGTGTAGGTTACCTCTACAGTATATACGCCCGTAGCTCAGATACTGGGAACTTATTATATAAGTAACAATATATCTACCAGGAAAATACAAGTAACTGAAGATTTGTGAAATATTATGTTGTGGAAGGAGGTGCCGATGCTTCTGTTCCTTTGGGTATTTGCACACAACGTCTCCCCCTCTCACCGGAACGACGAGCTGAACATGTTGTGACATTCATTTCAAGAAGAGATATTTATTGGATAATGCAGCCATAGAAGCTGCACAAACATCAGCAGGATGGCCCGATACGTGACAATGGCGTCTTTATGATCCACCAATGTGTTTGTAATGCACTCAGAGTAAATTGAGGGTGAGCTCCGAGCTGCCGCTGTATTGTGCATGGACAAAAGGCCTGCTGAAAGATCTGACGCCATCCACATCCAGCCTCATACGGAGTACTGTGTAGTGCCCATGTCACACATGCATTACATACAACATACACTGGCGGGGGGGCAGTGCGGCAAGCTGGACTGGGAAGTGACCACTGGACAAACAGAATTAGGAAACAATACATTGTAACACAACCAGGGATATCATTTACTAACCCACAAGATGACCACATCTATTTTTATTAACCCACTGTATCACCGGGGATATTATTTATTAACCCACTGCATCACCGGGGATATTATTTATTAACCCACTGCATCACCGGGGATATTATTTATTAACCCACTGCATCACCATGGATATTATTTACTAACCCACTGCATCACCGGGGATATTATTTACTAACCCACTACATCAACAGGGATATAATTTACTAACCCACTGCATAACCAGGGATATTATTTACTAACCCACTGCATCACCAGGGATATTATTTACTAACCCACTGCATCACCAGGGATATTATTTACTAACCCACTGCATCACCGGGGATATTATTTACTCACCCACTGCGTCACCGGGGATTTTATTTACTAACCCACTGCATCACCGGGGATATTATTTACTAACCCACTGCATCACCGGGGATATTATTTACTAACCCACTGCATCACTGGGGATATTATTTACTAACCCACTGCATCACTGGGGATATTATTTACTAACCCACTGCGTCACCGGGGATAGTATTTACTAATCCACTGCATTTCCAGGGATATTATTTACTAACCCACTGCATAACCAGGGATATTATTTACTAACCCACTGCATCACCGGGGATATTATTTACTAACCCACTGCATCACCAGGGATATTATTTACTAACCCACTATATCACCATGGATATTATTTATAAACCCACTGCATAACCAGGGATATTATTTACTAACCCACTGCATCACCAGGGATATTATTTACTAACCCGACTGCATTACCAGGGCTATTATTTACTAACCACTGCATCACCGGGAATATTATTTAGTAACCCACTGCATCACCAGGGCTATTATTTACTAACCACTGCATCACCAGGGCTATTATTTACTAACCACTGCATCACCGGGGATATAATTTACTAACCCACTGCATCACCGGGGATATTATTTACTAACCCACTGCATCACCGGGGATATTATTTACTAACCCACTGCATCTCCAGGGATATTATTTACTAACCCACTGCATCACCAGGGCTATTATTTACTAACCCACTGCATTACCGGGGATATTATTTACTAACCAACTACATCAACAGGGATATAATTTACTAACCCACTGCATTACCGGGGATATTATTTACTAACCCACTGCATCACCGGGGATATTATTTACTAACCCACTGCATCACCAGGGCTATTATTTACTAACCCACTGCATCACCGGGGATATTATTTACTAACCCACTGCATCTCCAGGGATATTATTTACTAACCCACTGCATCACCAGGGATATTATTTACTAACCCACTGCATCACCAGGGATATTATTTACTAACCCGACTGCATTACCAGGGCTATTATTTACTAACCACTGCATCACCGGGAATATTATTTAGTAACCCACTGCATCACCAGGGCTATTATTTACTAACCACTGCATCACCAGGGCTATTATTTACTAACCACTGCATCACCGGGGATATAATTTACTAACCCACTGCATCACCGGGGATATTATTTACTAACCCACTGCATCACCGGGGA
The DNA here is from genome assembly GCF_905171765.1 of Bufo bufo. Taxonomy (NCBI): domain Eukaryota; kingdom Metazoa; phylum Chordata; class Amphibia; order Anura; family Bufonidae; genus Bufo; species Bufo bufo. The sequence continues at coordinate 230,323,143 of NC_053395.1, forward strand.
TATTATTTACTAACCCACTGCATCTCCAGGGATATAATTTACTAACCCACTGCATCACCAGGGCTATTATTTACTAACCCACTGCATTACCGGGGATATTATTTACTAACCAACTACATCACCAGGGATATTATTTACTAACCCACTGCATTACCGGGGATATTATTTACTAACCCACTGCATCACCGGGGATATTATTTACTAACCCACTGCATCACCAGGGCTATTATTTACTAACCCACTGCATCACCGGGGATATTATTTACTAACCCACTGCATCTCCAGGGATATTATTTACTAACCCACTGCATCACCAGGGATATTATTTACTAACCCACTGCATCACCAGGGATATTATTTACTAACCCGACTGCATTACCAGGGCTATTATTTACTAACCACTGCATCACCGGGTATATTATTTACTAACCCACTGCATCACCGGGGATATTATTTACTAACCCACTGCATCACCATGGATATTATTTACTAACCTACTGCATTACCAGGGCTATTATTTACTAACCACTGCATCACCGGGGATATAATTTTCTAACCCACTGCATTACCGGTTATATTATTTACTAACCCACTGCGTCACCGGGGATATTATTTACTAACCCAATGCATCACCGGGGATATTATTTACTAACCCACTGCGTCACCGGGGATATTATTTACTAACCCACTGCATCTCCAGGGATATTATTTACTAACCCACTGCATCACCGGGGATATTATTTACTAACTCACTGCATCACCGGGGATATTATTTACTAACCCACTGCATCACCGGGGATATTATTTACTAACCCACTGCATCTCCAGGGATATAATTTACTAACCCACTGCATCACCGGGGATATTATTTACTAACCCACTGCATTACCGGGGATATTATTTACTAACCCACTGCATCTCCAGGGATATAATTTACTAACCCACTGCATCACCGGGTATATTATTTACTAACCCACTGCATCACCGGGGATATTATTTACTAACCCACTGCATCACCATGGATATTATTTACTAACCTACTGCATTACCAGGGCTATTATTTACTAACCACTGCATCACCGGGGATATAATTTTCTAACCCACTGCATTACCGGTTATATTATTTACTAACCCACTGCGTCACCGGGGATATTATTTACTAACCCAATGCATCACCGGGGATATTATTTACTAACTCACTGCGTCAGGGGATATTATTTACTAACCCACTGCATCTCCAGGGATATTATTTACTAACCCACTGCATCACCGGGGATATTATTTACTAACTCACTGCATCACCGGGGATATTATTTACTAACCCACTGCATCACCGGGGATATTATTTACTAACCCACTGCATCTCCAGGGATATAATTTACTAACCCACTGCATCACCGGGGATATTATTTACTAACCCACTGCATTACCGGGGATATTATTTACTAACCCACTACATCAACAGGGATATAATTTACTAACCCACTGCATCACCGGGGATATTATTTACTAACCCACTGCATCACCGGGGATATAATTTACTAACCCACTGCATCACCGGGGATATTATTTACTAACCCACTGCATCACCGGGGATATTATTTACTAACCCATTGCATCACCGGGGATATTATTTACTAACCCACTACATCACCGGGGATATTATTTACTAACCCACTGCGTCACCGGGGATATTATTTACTAACCCACTGCATCACCGGGGATATTATTTACTAACCCACTGCATCTCCAGGGATATAATTTACTAACCCACTGCATCACCGGGGATATTATTTACTAACCCACTGCATCACTGGGGATATTATTTACTAACCCACTGTATCACTGGGGATATTATTTACTAACCCACTGCATCACTGGGGATATTATTTACTAACCCACTGCATCACTGGGGATATTATTTACTAACCCACTGCATCACTGGGGATATTATTTACTAACCCACTGCATCACTGGGGATATTATTTACTAACCCACTACATCACCAGGGATATAATTTACTAACCCACTGCATCACTGGGGATATTATTTACTAACCCACTACATCACCAGGGATATAATTTACTAACCCACTGCATCACTGGGGATATAATTTACTAACCCACTGCATCACTGGGGATATTATTCACTAACCCACTGCATCACCAGGGATATAATTTACTAACCCACTGCATCACTGGGGATATTATTTACTAACCCACTGCATCACTGGGGATATTATTTACTAACCCACTGCATCACTGGGGATATTATTTACTAACCCACTACATCACCAGGGATATAATTTACTAACCCACTGCATCACTGGGGATATAATTTACTAACCCACTGCATCACTGGGGATATAATTTACTAACCCACTGCATCACTGGGGATATTATTTACTAACCCACTACATCACCAGGGATATAATTTACTAACCCACTGCATCACTGGGGATATAATTTACTAACCCACTGCATCACTGGGGATATTATTTACTAACCCACTGCATCACCGGGGATATTATTTACAAAAGCACAAGATTGCTATAAATATTATTAATAGAGTTGCCTGAGTTTCTGATATTGATGGCCTATCAGATTATCAAAATGAGATTGGCGGGTCTGACACCCGGCGCCGATCAGCTGTTTGAAGAGGTACGAGTGCTGCATTCTTTTCACTGTTTACCTGCTAGTCTTAGACATTGCAGCGTAATTACAGCTCTTCCATCCTATGCACTTGAATGGGATGTAGTATAACTACAACTGATCCTTCCCATTCTATATCATAAGAAGTTTTCGGATAATGTTATGAGTACAGAATATAAATCTGCGGATGTTGATAATGCAGCTGACGGTCAAAATGAGCCGCGCAGTGGAGAGAAGGGCACTATAGATAAAAAACAAAAACTGCTGCTTCTTGGGCAATTGATGCGATTTCATGTGTGAACTGTTGAGTCCTGACAAGGAAATAATCAGAGACTGAACTGTGGAATAAAACAATCCTTCCGGACAAGTGAACCTTCTCGTCATCGTGGTTCTCGCGCAGGCCGTGGAGTAACTGCTGCATTGTCCCCGTGTGCCCTGGCGATGTGTAGAGTGCCCTGCTCTTGTCATTTCTCATGGGTAGGTTAATCCACATTTGGCACAGCCAAAATTCTTTCAAAATAACAACAACAGGCTCATTAAAGTGTCCTTCCTTAATCATGGAGCCCGAGAAAGCCGCCTGCAGAAAAGGGATTCAATAAGATGCTGCTGAGGGATCATGGCCTATTGTCATCTCAAAGTTCATTTTCTCCGGCTGCTTCCCGAAAGGCGAGTTTGTCCTCCTTCTGCTTCAATTTGCCCGATGCAAAGTTCACGGCAGCAACAATGGAGTTTGGCTGAAAGGAGTTTTCTGCATTGTCTCTTAAAGGGCAAAAAAACACAAAAGCATTTAGGTAAATACACAGAGGCCTGATTGTGCGGAGTCTTGTCCACACACACACAGCTCTGCAGCGCGCACCCCTTTGCCTGTCACAAAAAGTACTCTGCATCATCTAGAGACACTTGTGAATCTCTACTTCTCCAGGGGCATTGAAGGGAGGAACCTCCAGCGACATTGGGGCACAGTTATCAAGCTCGCCTGTTTTTAGGTGTTGATGAATTAGGCCTCTTTCACACGGGCGTCATGTTTTTGGCCCGGATAAGATGCGTGTACTTCGTGGGAAAATGTGCGATTTTTCCGCGCGAGTGCAAAACATTTTAATGCGTTTTGCACACGCGTGAGAAAAAGCGGCATGTTTGGTACCCAAACCCGAACTTCTTCACAGAAGTTCGGGTTTGAGTTCGGTGTTGTGTAGATTGTATTATGTTCCCTAATAACATGGTTATAAGGAAAAATAATAGCATTCTTAAAACAGAATGCATAGTACAATAGGGCTGGAGGGGTTAAAAAATGTTTAAAAATTATTTAACTCCCCTTAATCCACTTGTTTGCGCAGCTGGCATCTCTTCTGCCTTCATCTGTGAGGAAAAGGACCTGTGGTGATGTCACTGAGCTCATCACATGGTCCATTACCATGGTGCTGGACCATGTGACGGACCATGTGATGAGCGCAGTGATGTCACCACAGGTCCTTTTCCTCACAGATGAAGGCAGAAGAGAAGCCGGGCTGCGCGAACAAGTGGATTAAGGTGAGTTACATTTTTATTTTTTTAACCCCTTTAGCCCTATTGTACTCCTCTGGATAGATCATCAGCTTCTGATCGGCGGGGGTCCAACACCCGGGACCCCCGCCGATCAGTTTGTTTGAGAAGGCATCGGCGCTCCAGCAGCGCCGCAACCTTCTCACTGTTTACCGCCGGCCCACTGACGTCACGACTAGTATCAACTAGTGTGGGTGCGGCTAAGCTCCATTCAAGTGAACAGAGCTTAGCCCCGCCCACGCTAGTTGATACTAGTCGTGACGTCAGTGGGCCGGCGGCCCAGCGGGCAAACAGTGAGAAGGCCGCGGCGCTGCTGGAGCGCCTCTGCCTTCTCAAACAGATGATCGCGGGGGTCCCGGGTGTCGGACCCCCGCCGATCAGAAGCTGATGATCTATCCAGAGGATAGATCATCAGTTAAATGAAAGTGCAGAACCCCTTTAAGAATGCTATTATTTTCCCTTATGACCATGTTATAAGGGAAAAAAATAATGATCGGGTCTCCATCCCGATTATCTCCTGGCAACCGTGCGTGAAAACCGCACCGCATCCGCACTTGCTTGCGGATGCTTGCGATTTTCACACTGCCCTAATCACTTCTATGGGGCCTGCGTTGCGTGAAAAACGCACCACATAGAGCATGCAGCGATTTTCACGCAACGCACAAGAGATGTGTGAAAATCACCGCTCGTGTGCAAAGCCCCATAGAAGTGAATGGGTCGGTATTCAGTGCGGGTGCAATGCGTTCACCTCACACATTGCACCCACGCGGAAAACTCGCCCGTGTGAAAGGGGCCTTAGACTCAGTGTATTGCTTAGGGCGGGTTCACATTACATGGTTATAACGGAATTCATAAGACGGAATTCAAAATGGAATCTTTTAGAGGCATTCCGTTTTGATCCGTCATAATAGAAGTCTATGGGGAGGCATAATGGAAGCATCTGGTTTCCGTAATGTAGGATGGAAAAAGAAAGTCCTGTCGACAGGTGGATTCTGTGTTATGAATTCCGTTATTTTCAGTTATAACCATGTTATAACGGAAAGCAATAACGGAATTCCTAATGGTGATGTGAACCCGCCCTTAGGGTACTTTCACACTTGCGCTTTTCTTTTCCGGCATTGAGTTCCGTCCTAGGGGCTCAATACCGGAAAAGAACTGATCAGGCATATCCCCATGCATTCTGAATGGAGAGCGATCCGTTCAAGATGCATCAGGACGTCTTCAGTTCAGTCTTTCTGACTTTTCAGGACGGAGATAATACCGCAGCATGCTATAGTTTTATCTCCGGCCAAAAATACTGAACACTTGCCTGAATGCCATAGGAATGTATTAGTGCCGGATCCGGCATTCAAATTGCCGCATTGACGGATCCGGTATTTCAGACCTTTAAAAATGTGAACAAAAATTAATACCGGATCCGCCTGATGACACCAGAAAAACGGATCCGGTATTGCAATGCATTTTTCTGCCTGACATGCGTTTGCATACAGTTTTCCTGATCAGGCAGGCAGTTCAGGCAGTTCATGGAACTGCCTGCCGGAATCAAGTGCAAGTGCCTCTGGTGGTTGTTTTTCAGTACGACAGCTTCATATTCACTTAGACTAGTCTAATTTATTTGCGCATGAAAAAAGTTGCATCTTTGCAGCGAAATGTCGCACATCTCCCTGAAAGTGTAACTTAATGCAAAAAATGTCGTACTTCACCACTGAAAACAGATGCAGAAAAGTACGCCAGCCCTGGAGTGGAGTAGAAATTAGTTTTTGTGACAAATTCAGGTGCAAAAAATGTGCAGAAAAAAGTTGCAAAAGTTAGAAAACTTCTGAATTAGTATAAAAAATCTAAATAGGCAAAGGAGGCGCAAAGTCTCCAAAACAGGAGCAATTTCAGTAGTAAAGGCAAGTAGAAAAAATAAGACTGTCTAAAACGGCATTTTTTAGACTAAAAACAGTCACAGACTTCGTAGTAAATGTGCCCCATTGTGTCAGATGGTGCTTCCAAATTTATTTCTCTGGATTATGTATCACCAATGTATCCCACAGTGCACTTACAGACATGATGACTGTCTCCAGTGGGGCTCCACACAAACACAGGCAGAACATGTGACAGTTGCCCTTGGTCAGATTTGAGCCCAGGAGCCCAGTGCTGCAAGACATGAGTACTAACCACAGAGCCTCCATGATGTGCAATACTCTGCTGCTGAGCCAGTGTATCTAAGCCTATCCTGTGTGATACTCAGCTGCTGAGCCAGTGTATCTAAGGAGATGTAGATAGTTATTCTTCAGGTTTTTTTTCACATGCGTAAAAAAACAGATTGCACCTGCGCAGAAAGAACTGAAATACTGAAGGCAATCACAGACTGACTTGCGTTCACAGCCATCAGTTTTTTTTCCTGAACAGATCCTGACACGATCCGTATCGCTCGTGTGAAAAAGGCCTAACCCAGCGTGGTATCCTCTGCTGAGCTGCTGTGTATCTAATCCTATTATATGTGATACTCCCGGAGAACCACACAGCAGTAAATCCCCACATTCTCTTACATTTAAGCATCGGCCATTCTCTCTACATTTACATAAGATTTTACTTCTCTTTGGAAATATTTTTTTTCCGCCAATTGCAAAACCAACGGAAACTGCAGAATAAAGCAACTTCTGTGGTTTCTATGACATGCGGTCTCCTGAGCCAGGTATCTAAGCCTTCCATGTATGATACTGTCTCTCCAGCTGTAATTCTAAGTCTCAGAGAACCGCACTGTACTACTTCGGCTCCTGTTACAGGTGAAGCCGTGTGAGGTAACAATCCTCTACATCAGTTATCTGCAGTACCGTATGTAGTTCGATATAGAAGTGTTTATTTTATTGTTACACTGTGGAAAAAATATACGAAGAAACCACCAACAAGCTGCTGTTGACTGATCTGGTATTCTTATTTGAGGTTCTTTGTGTCATGTGTCCTGCTGTGAATGGGCTGTGGGTCTGATTGACTCATTACAACCTTAATTAGCTCCTGCTGTCCCTTTTCATTAACACACGAACGCCCAATGATTATGTGATCATGTGACAGGCTGAAGCTGCGTCACCAGCAAATTGTGCTAAAATCTCACTATGATTGGTTACAGGACTATAGTCAGTATCTGAACCCCTGGATGTTTAATGAGCTGATGTAACCTATGTATTCAGTGAAGCCATAGTGAAATCATGAATAATACCCAATAGCCTGCTTGTTGATGGTGTCCACTTCATATCTGATTGTTCTCTTAACTGTACAGAGATTTAAAAAAACTACTGTGTACATCCTGGACCTTAAATATGCTGACTATAGGGCCAGTGTTACAGCCTCCCCCTATTCACCGCATCCCAGGGGGGACAAAGTGAATGAAGGGTCCCATCGGTCAGCGGCAGACTGTGTGAAGTCACAAGATGAGGAGGGGAACATCTGTATGTATTATCATTGTGAGAAAATATGAGCTGGCAGCGGCTCAGCTCCTGATCTGTGTAAGAATGGAGGGAAAACTCTGATGCCTCAGACTAAACAAACACGGAGCTGACAGATTTCTGCTTTAACGAAATGCTGCTCCAAGGTTACAGATAGCGACAACCAGCGCGTTCCCGACGCCCCGCGAACTAGAATTCACTGCATGATCAGATCAATGGAAAATTGAAAGTATTAAAGTTTGAACTGGCAATCTGCCATACCGTGTAGATTCCCAAAGGGCTGATCACATAGTGGGCTCAGCTTCCTGGACTGCTTCTGTTCAAAATACATTGTTGCTGCAAATTTCACAAATTGTGTTAAAATTGTGGTGGTTTGGCTGCAATTTTGCACAAATAGATGCAGGACCTTTGGTGACATTATACAAAGGTCCTGCAACAGCACAACCGAGGCGGAGGAGGACACATTGGAAGCTCATAGAAGAGGTCACCAGACCATTGCGACTATTCTTTGTAAGTAAAAGACTAGGTAACCAATGAGTGCAGAGAATGGTGGGGGACCATAGGGATAAGTATATGAGAAAGGTGATGGGGGAACAATGGGGAGCAGTATGTTACAAAGAGTAGCAGTGAGTGCCCGAAAGAAGGCGGCATGGGAGAGCAGTCTGTGAAAGAAAGAGGGAGTATGTGGGGTAGTCTGTGTAAGAAAGATGGATTATGGGGAGTAGTCTTTATAAAAAGAGGGAGTATGGGGAGTAATCTGTGTAAGAAAGAGGGAGTATGGGGAGTAGTTTGTGTGAGAAAGAGGAGTATGTGGGAGTCTGTGTAAGAAAGAGGGAGTATGGGGAGTAGTCTGTGTGAGAAAGAGGGAGTATGGGGAGTAGTCTGTGTGAGAAAGAGGGAGTATGGGGAGTAGTTGTGTGAGAAAGAGGGAGTATGGGAGTAGTCTGTGAAAGAAAGAGGGAGTATGTGGGGTAGTCTGTGTAAGAAAGAGGGAGTATGGGGAGTAGTCTGTGAAAGAATGAGGGAGTATGTGGGGTAGTCTGTGTAAGAAAGAGGAGTATGGGGAGTAGTCTGTGTGAGAAAGAGGGAGTATGGGGAGTAGTCTGTGAAAGAAAGAGGGAGTATGTGGGTAGTCTGTGTGAGAAAGAGGGAGTATGGGGAGTAGTCTGTGTGAAAAGAGGAGTATAGGGAGTAGTCTGTGTGAGAAAGAGTGAGTATGGGGAGTAGTCTGTGTAAGAAAGAGGGAGTATGGGAGTAGTCTGTATGAGAAAGAGGGAGTATGGGGAATAGTCTGTGTGAGAAGAGGGAGTATGGGAGTAGTCTGTGTAAGAAAGAGGGAGTATGGTGAGTAGTCTGGGTGAGAAAGAGGGAGTATGGAGAGTAGTCTGTGTAAGAAAGAGGGAGTATGGGGAGTAGTCTGGGTGAAAAGGTGGGATTATGGGGAGTAGTCTGTGTGAGAAGGAGGGATTATGGGGAGTAGTCTGTGTGAGAAAGAGGGAGTATGGGGAGTAGTCTGTGTGAGAAAGAGGGAGTATGGGGAGTAGTCTGTGCAAGAAAGAGGGAGTATGGGGAGTAGTTTGTGTGAGAAAGAGGGAGTATGTGGGGTAGTCTGTGTAAGAAAGAGGGAGTATGGGGAGTAGTCTGTGAAAGAAAGAGGGAGTATGGGGAGTAGTCTGTGAAAGAATGAGGGAGTATGTGGGGTAGTCTGTGTAAGAAAGAGGAGTGTGGGGAGTAGTCTGTGTGAGAAAGAGGGAGTATGGGGAGTAGTCTGTGAAAGAAAGAGGGAGTATGTGGGTAGTCTGGGTGAAAAGGTGGGATTATGGGGAGTAGTCTGTGTGAGAAGGAGGGATTATGGGAGTAGTCTGTGTGAGAAAGAGGGAGTATGGGGAGTAGTCTGTGTGAGAAAGAGGGAGTATGGGGAGTAGTCTGTGCAAGAAAGAGGGAGTATGGGGAGTAGTCTGTGTGAGAAAGAGGGAGTATGTGGGGTAGTCTGTGTGAGAAAGAGGGAGTATGGGGAGTAGTCTGTGAAAGAAAGAGGGAGTATGTGGGGTAGTCTGTGTAAGAAAGAGGGAGTATGGGGAGTAGTCTGTGAAAGAATGAGGGAGTATGTGGGGTAGTCTGTGTAAGAAAGAGGGAGTGTGGGGAGTAGTCTGTGTGAGAAAGAGGGAGTATGGGGAGTAGTCTGTGAAAGAAAGAGGGAGTATGTGGGGTAGTCTGTGTGAGAAAGAGGGAGTATGGGGAGTAGTCTGTGTGAGAAAGAGGGAGTATGGGGAGTAGTCTGTGTGAGAAAGAGGGAGTATGGGGAGTAGTCTGTGTGAGAAAGAGGGAGTATGGGGAGTAGTCTGTGAAAGAAAGAGGGAGTATGTGGGGTAGTCTGTGTAAGAAAGAGGGAGTATGGGGAGTAGTCTGTGAAAGAAAGGGAGTATGTGGGGTAGTCTGTGTAAGAAAGAGGGAGTATGGGGAGTAGTCTGTGTGAGAAAGAGGGAGTATGGGAGTAGTCTGTGAGAGAAAGAGGGAGTATGTGGGGTAGTCTGTGTGAGAAAGAGGGAGTATGGGGAGTAGTCTGTGTAAGAAAGAGGGAGTATGGGGAGTAGTCTGGATAAGAAAGAGGGAGTATGGGGAGTAGTCTGTGTGAGAAAGAGGGAGTATGGGGAGTAGTCTGTGTGAGAAAGAGGGAGTATGGGGAGTAGTCTGTGAGAAAGAGGGAGTATGGGGAGTAGTCTGTGTGAGAAAGAGGGAGTATGGGGAGTAGTCTGTGTGAGAAAGAGGGAGTATGGGGAGTAGTCTGGATAGAAAGAGGGAGTATGGGGAGTAGTCTGTATGAGAAAGGGGAGTATGGGAATAGTCTGTGTGAGAAAGGGAGTATGGGGAGTAGTCTGTGTAAGAAAGAGGGAGTATGGTGAGTAGTCTGTGTGAGAAAGAGGGAGTGGGGAGTAGTCTGTGTAAGAAAGAGGGAGTATGGGAGTAGTCTGTATGAGAAAGAGAGAGGATGGGGAATAGTCTGTGTGAGAAAGAGGGAGTATGGGGAGTAATCTGTGTAAGAAAGAGGGAGTATGGTGAGTAGTCTGTATGAAAAAGAGGGATTAAGGGAAGTAGTCTGTGTAAGAAAGAGGGAGTATGGGGAGTAGTCTGTGTGAGAAAGAGGGAGTATGGGGAGTATTCTGTGTAAGAAAGAGGGAGTATGGCGAGTAGTCTGTATGAGAAAGAGGGAGTATGGGGAGTAGTCTGTGTGAGAAGGAAGCAGTATGGGAGTAGTCTATGTGAGAAAGGGAGTATGGGGAGTAGTCTGTGTGAGAAAGAGGGAGTATGGGGAGTAGTCTGTGTGAGAAAGGGAGTATGGGGAGTAGTCTGTGTGAGAAAGAGGGAGTATGGGGAGTAGTCTGTGTGAGAAAGGGAGTATGTGGAGTAGTCTTTGTGAGAAAGAGGGAGTATGGGGAGTAGTCTGTGTGAGAAAGAGGGAGGATGGGGTAGTCTGTGTGAGAAAGAGGGAGTATGGGGAGTAGTCTGGGTGAGAAGGAGGGATTATGGGGAGTAGTCTGTGTGAGAAAGAGGGATTATGGGGAGTAGTCTGTGTGAGAAGGAGGGATTGAGGGAGTAGTCTGTGTGAGAAAGAGGATTATGGGGAGTAGTCTGTGTGAGAAAGAGGGATTATGGGGAGTAGTCTGTGTGAGAAAGAGGGAGGATGGGGAGTAGTCTGTGTGAGAAAAAGGGAGTATGGGGAGTAGTCTGGGTGAGAAGGAGGGATTATGGGGAGTAGTCTGTGTGAGAAAGGGAGTATGGGGAGTAGTCTGTGTGAGAAAGAGGGAGTATGGGGAGTAGTCTGTGAGAAAGAGGGAGGATGGGGAGTAGTCTGGGTGAAAAGGTGGGATTATGGGGAGTAGTCTGTGTGAGAAGGAGGGAGGATGGGGTAGTCTGTGTGAGAAAGAGGGAGTATGGGGAGTAGTCTGTGTGAGAAGGAGGGATTATGGGGAGTAGTCTGTGTGAGAAAGAGGGATTATGGGGAGTAGTCTGTGTGAGAAAGGGAGTATGGGAGTAGTCTGTGTGAGAAAGAGGGAGGATGGGGAGTAGTCTGTGTGAGAAGGAGGGAGGATGGGGAGTAGTCTGTGTGAGAAAGAGGGATTATGGGGAGTAGTCTGTGTGAGAAGGAGGGATTATGGGGAGTAGTCTGTGTGAGAAAGAGGGATTATGGGGAGTAGTCTGTGTGAGAAGGAGGGATTATGGGGAGTAGTCTGTGTGAGAAAGAGGGATTATGGGGAGTAGTCTGTGTGAGAAGGAGGGATTATGGGGAGTAGTCTGTGTGAGAAAGAGGGAGTATGGGGAGTAGTCTGTGTGAAGAGACGAGTGGTCTGAGGAAAAGGGGGGCATGGGAGTGGTCTGTGTGAGAAAGAGGGAGGATGGGGAGTAGTCTGTGTGAGAAAAAGGGAGTATGGGGAGTAGTCTGGGTGAGAAGGAGGGATTATGGGGAGTAGTCTGTGTGAGAAAGGGATTATGGGGAGTAGTCTGTGTGAGAAAGAGGGATTATGGGGAGTAGTCTGTGTGAGAAAGAGGGAGGATGGGGAGTAGTCTGGGTGAAAAGGTGGGATTATGGGGAGTAGTCTGTGTGAGAAGGAGGGAGGATGGGGAGTAGTCTGTGTGAGAAAGAGGGAGTATGGGGAGTAGTCTGTGTGAGAAGGAGGGATTATGGGGAGTAGTCTGTGTGAGAAGGAGGGATTATGGGGAGTAGTCTGTGTGAGAAAGAGGGAGTATGGGGAGTAGTCTGTGTGAGAAAGAGGGAGGATGGGGAGTAGTCTGTGTGAGAAGGAGGATTATGGGGATAGTCTGTGTGAGAAAGAGGGATTATGGGGAGTAGTCTGTGTGAGAAGGAGGGATTATGGGGAGTAGTCTGTGTGAGAAAGAGGGATTATGGGGTAGTCTGTGTGAGAAAGAGGGATTATGGGGAGTAGTCTGTGTGAGAAAGAGGGATTATGGGGAGTAGTCTGTGTGAGAAAGAGGGATTATGGGGAGTAGTCTGTGTGAGAAAAAGGGAGTATGGGGAGTAGTCTGTGAAAGAAAGAGGGGCATAGGGAGCAGTCTGTGTGAAGAGACGAGTGGTCTGAGGAAAAGGGGGCATGGGAGTGGTCTGTGTGAGGAGAAGGGGGGCATGGGAGTAGTCTGTGAAAGGGAGGCCTAGGGAGCAGTCCTTGTGAGAAAAGGACATTGAAAGCTGTTTGTAAGAAAGGGGGTCACGGGGAGCAGTCTGCATGTGAAAAAGGGGGATGGGGAAGCATGTGGAACAGTCTATTATTGCTAGCGAAATGGAGATGCATTGGAGACACATGGGGATCTGTCTGATGCTTGATAGAGGGGAGTTAAAGGTGGTGTGAGAGCAGGGGTGCACCTAGCCTTTCTGTTGATGGAAATGGTGCCTCCCTCATGCCAAATTCTCAATCCAGCCCCTCTCCTCTACTGTTAAATAAACTTTACATACAGCTGTACAGGACATTCAGAGTAATACAGAACTGCATACCTCTTACATCCAGTGATGTCTCCTCTGAAGTAGCCCTTTTCTTTCTTCATCTTCTCCATTCGGACCAGACCGCCTTGATGATTTCTTTCAGCCATCTCTCGTCTTTGCAGAGTTTGACACACAGACATCTAAGTTTCCTCACTTTTCCATCATCCACCCTCCTGGTGCCCCAACAATGTTATCCTGCTGCTCCCCCCAATACTGTGCCCGCTGTGCTCCCCAATACCCACAATCACTCTACTGCTAAGAAAATAGAGCCATACTTATACCCGTAGTAATAACGGTCCCAGACTACTCTCAATAGTAATAGTGCCACCTACAGTATCCCCAATAGCGATAATACGCCCCAAGAGTTCCCCCAGTAGTAGCAATGCCCTCCATATTGTGCCTAATATTAATGCTCCCACAGAACCCCAACTAGTAATAATACCCCAAAGTGCCCCCATTAGAAATAGCCCCCCATAGTGCCCCAGCTGTAGCAAGGCCCCTCTGTGAGGCACTCCTATAGCACCCCAATAGTAATAAGGCCCCCGTCTTTGCAGAGTTTGACATACAGACATCTTAGTTTCCTCACTTTTCCCCTCCCTGCTGGTGCCCCAACAGTGTCATCCTGCTGCTACGCCCAATACTGTGCCCACTGTGCTTCCCAATATCCACAATCACTCTACTGCAAAGAAAATAGAGCCATACTTATACCCGTAGTAATAACGCCCCCAGAAATAGCCCCCCCTATAGTGCTCCCTAGCAGTAACAAGGCCCTCTATGAGGCACCCCTGTAGCACCCCAGTAGTAATAAGGCCCCCTATAGTGTCCACATTAATTTTAATGTCACCTATAGTTGCCCCAATATTAATAATACCCCCTGTAGATGCTCCATGTAGTATCCTCAGTATTTATAAAACCTCTCTGTAGTACCCCCAGTATTTATAATGCCCCATGTAGTAGCCCCAGTCCCCTTCAGTGCCCCCTGTAGTTATAATGACCCCCTATAGTGCCAGTACGTACAATGTATTCTCTGTGGTGCCTGTATGTACAATGCTCCCTGTATTATAATGCTCTCCCTGTTGTGTCCCATGTATTATAATGCCCCCCTTTATTATGATGCTTCCCTATTATAATTCCCCTATAGTGTTCCGACTTGTATTAAAATGCCCCCTGTAGTGCTCTGGCCTGTATTATAATGCCCCTCTGCAGTGCCCCCAGTGTTATAATGCCTCCTGTACTTCTGTAGTGTCCCCTGTATTATATTGCCCCCTGTAGTTCATCACTAATGCCGACATGTATATAAAATAATAAATAAGTATAACTCACCTGAGTCCTTTTCCCCACTGCAGTCTGCCAGTTGCCTGAGCTTCAGTGTCCTGGAGCAGGTGTCACAGTGACATCATCATGACCTTCTGCGCAATCACATAATGACAAACGCCTGCATCAGAACACAGGCGTTCAAGACTACTTGATTGTGCTGCCTGAGCCCCGTCACAACAGGTTGCGATGATGTCATCTGAACCTCTTGTACTGTTCTACTGCCTCATAAGCTTCAGGTCTAGTGGCCTCAGCCTGTGAGGCTGAATGGGATGGACGGGAGCCATAGACTGGCGTCCCCTCAGAAGATTGCAACCGTTTGAGGTAAGATACTCATCTCACCTCATGGCAGATGTGGCCCTGTATGAGTGTGTGTGTAGTATATGTAGTGTCTGTGTGTGAGTGGTATGTGTATGTGTAGTGTCTGTGTGTGAGTGTATTGTGTGTCTGTGTACTATATGTAGTGTCTGTGTGTGAGTGTATTGTGTGTCTGTGTACTATATGTAGTGTCTGTGTGTGAGTGTATTGTGTGTCTGTGTGTGAGTGTAGTGTGTGTATGTATGTGTACTATATGTAGTGTCTGTGTGTGAGTGTATTGTGTGTCTGTGTACTATATGTAGTGTCTGTGTGTGAGTGTATTGTGTGTCTGTGTACTATATGTAGTGTCTGTGTGAGTGTATTGTGTGTATGTGTACTATATGTAGTGTCTGTGTGTGAGTGGTATGTGTATGTGTAGTGTCTATGTGTGAGTGTATTGTTTGTCTGTGTACTATATGTAGTGTCTGTGTGTGAGTGTATTGTGTGTCTGTGTACTATATGTAGTGTCTGTGTGTGAGTGTATTGTGTGTATGTGTACTATATGTAGTGTCTGTGTGTAAGTGTATTGTGTGTATGTGTACTATATGTAGTGTCTGTGTGTGAGTGTATTGTGTGTATGTGTACTATATGTAGTGTCTGTGTGTGAGTGTATTGTGTGTATGTGTACTATATGTAGTGTCTGAGTGTATTGTGTGTATGTGTACTATATGTAGTGTCTGTGTGTGAGTGTAGTGTGTGTATGTTTACTATATGTAGTGTCTGTGTGTGAGTGGTATGTGTAGTATCTGTACTATACGTAGTGTTTGTGTGTGAGTGTAGTGTGTGTATGTATGTGTACTATATGTAGTGTCTGTGTGTGAGTGTATTGTGTGTCTGTGTACTATATGTAGTGTCTGTGTGTGAGTGTAGTGTGTGTATGTGTACTATATGTAGTGTCTGTGTGTGAGTGTAGTGTGTGTATGTGTACTATATGTAGTGTCTGTGTGTGAGTGTATTGTGTGTCTGTGTACTATATGTAGTGTCTGTGTGTGTACTATATGTAGTGTCTGTGTACTATATGTAGTGTCTGTGTGTGAGTGTACTGTGTGTCTGTGTACTATATGTAGTGTTTGTGTGTGAGTGTAGTGTGTGTATGTGTACTATATGTAGTGTCTGTGTGTGAGTGTATTGTGTGTATGTGTACTATATGTAGTGTCTGTGTGTGAGTGTATTGTGTGTCTGTGTGTGAGTGTATTGTGTGTATGTGTACTATATGTAGTGTCTGTGTGTGAGTGTATTGTGTGTCTGTGTACTATATGTAGTGTCTGTGTGTGAGTGTATTGTGTGTATGTGTACTATATGTAGTGTCTGTGTGTGAGTGGTATGTGTAGTATCTGTACTATACGTAGTGTCTGTGTGTGAGTGTAGTGTGTGTATGTGTACTATATGTAGTGTCTGTGTGTGAGTGTATTGTGTGTCTGTGTACTATATGTAGTGTCTGTGTGTGAGTGTAGTGTGTGTATGTGTACTATATGTAGTGTCTGTGTGTGAGTGTAGTGTGTGTATGTGTACTATATGTAGTGTCTGTGTGTGAGTGTATTGTGTGTATGTGTACTATATGTAGTGTCTCTGTGTGTGAGTGGTATGTGTAGTATCTGTGTACTATATGTAGTGTCTGTGTGTGAGTGTATTGTGTGTATGTGTACTATATGTAGTGTCTGTGTGTGAGTGTATTGTGTGTCTGTGTGTGAGTGGTATGTGTATGTGTAGTGTCTGTGTGTGAGTGTATTGTGTGTATGTGTACTATATGTAGTGCCTGTGTGTGAGTGTATTGTGTGTCTGTGTACTATATGTAGTGTCTGTGTGAGTGTGTTGTGTCTGTGTGTGAGTGGTATGTGTATGTGTTCTGTGTGTGAGTGTATTGTGTGTCTGTGTACTATATGTAGTGTCTGTGTGTGAGTGTATTGTGTGTCTGTGTACTATATGTAGTGTCTGTGTGTGAGTGTATTGTGTGTCTGTGTGTGAGTGGTATGTGTATGTGTAGTGTCTGTGTGTGAGTGTATTGTGTGTATGTGTACTATATGTAGTGTCTGTGTGTGAGTGGTATGTGTAGTATCTGTACTATACGTAGTGTTTGTGTGTGAGTGTAGTGTGTGTATGTATGTGTACTATATGTAGTGTCTGTGTGTGAGTGTATTGTGTGTCTGTGTACTATATGTAGTGTCTGTGTGTGAGTGTAGTGTGTGTATGTGTACTATATGTAGTGTCTGTGTGTGAGTGTAGTGTGTGTATGTGTACTATATGTAGTGTCTGTGTGTGAGTGTATTGTGTGTCTGTGTACTATATGTAGTGTCTGTGTGTGAGTGTATTGTGTGTCTGTGTACTATATGTAGTGTCTGTGTGTGAGTGTATTGTGTGTCTGTGTACTATATGTAGTGTTTGTGTGTGAGTGTAGTGTGTGTGTGTACTATATGTAGTGTCTGTGTGTGAGTGTATTGTGTGTATGTGTACTATATGTAGTGTCTGTGTGTGAGTGTATTGTGTGTATGTGTACTATATGTAGTGTCTGTGTGTGAGTGTATTGTGTGTATGTGTACTATATGTAGTGTCTGTGTGTGAGTGTATTGTGTGTATGTGTACTATATGTAGTGTCTGTGTGTGAGTGTATTGTGTGTATGTGTACTATATGTAGTGTCTGTGTGTGAGTGGTATGTGTATGTGTAGTGTCTGTGTGTGAGTGTAGTGTGTGTATGTGTACTATATGTAGTGTCTGTGTGTGAGTGTATTGTGTGTCTGTGTACTATATGTAGTGTCTGTGTGTGAGTGTAGTGTGTGTATGTGTACTATATGTAGTGTCTGTGTGTGAGTGTAGTGTGTGTATGTGTACTATATGTAGTGTCTGTGTGTGAGTGTATTGTGTGTATGTGTACTATATGTAGTGTCTCTGTGTGTGAGTGGTATGTGTAGTATCTGTGTACTATATGTAGTGTCTGTGTGTGAGTGTAGTGTGTGTATGTGTACTATATGTAGTGTCTGTGTGTGAGTGTATTGTGTGTCTGTGTGTGAGTGGTATGTGTATGTGTAGTGTCTGTGTGTGAGTGTATTGTGGTATGTGTACTATATGTAGTGCCTGTGTGTGAGTGTATTGTGTGTCTGTGTACTATATGTAGTGTCTGTGTGAGTGTATTGTGTGTCTGTGTGTGAGTGGTATGTGTATGTGTAGTGTCTGTGTGTGAGTGTATTGTGTGTATGTGTACTATATGTAGTGTCTGTGTGTGAGTGTATTGTGTGTATGTGTACTATATGTAGTGTCTGTGTGTGAGTGTATTGTGTGTCTGTGTGTGAGTGGTATGTGTATGTGTAGTGTCTGTGTGTGAGTGTATTGTGTGTATGTGTACTATATGTAGTGCCTGTGTGTGAGTGTATTGTGTGTCTGTGTACTATATGTAGTGTCTGTGTGTGAGTGTATTGTGTGTCTGTGTACTATATGTAGTGTCTGTGTGTGAGTGTATTGTGTGTATGTGTACTATATGTAGTGTCTGTGTGTGAGTGTAGTGTGTGTATGTGTACTATATGTAGTGTCTGTGTGTGAGTGTATTGTGTGTCTGTGTACTATATGTAGTGTCTGTGTGTGAGTGTATTGTGTGCCTGTGTACTATATGTAGTGTCTGTGTGTGAGTGTATTGTGTGTCTGTGTACTATATGTAGTTATTCTGCCCTCACACAGTATAATGCCTCCGTATGTGCTTTCCACACTGTGTAATGCCCCCTTATGTGCCCCTCACATGGTATAATGCCCCTTTATATGCCTCCGCACAGAATAACACACCTTATGTGCCCTGCACAGCATAATGCTGCCTTATGTGATCCCCACACAGTATATTGCCCCCTTATGCGCCTCTCACACAGTATAATGCCCCTTAGGTGCCCCTCACACAGTACAATGCCTCCTTATGTGCTCTTGCAGAGTATAATGCCCCCTTAGGTGCCCCTAACACAGTATATTGCCCCTTATGTGCCCCTCACACAGTATAATGCCCCTTAGGTGCCCGGCACACAGTATAATGCCCTTTAGGTGCCCCTCACACAGTATAATGCCCCTTAGGTGCCCAGCACACAGTATAATGCCCATTAGGGGCCCCTCACACAGTATAATGCCCCATTATGTGCCCCCACACAGTATATTGCCCCCTTATGTGCCCCTCACACAGTATAGTTCCCCCTCACACAGTATAATGCCCATTAGGTGCCCCTCACACAGTATAATGCCCCTTAGGTGCCCAGCACACAGTATAATGCCCATTAGGTGCCCCTCACACAGTATAATGCCCCATTATGTGCCCCCCACACAGTATATTGCCCCCTTATGTGCCCCTCACACGGTATAATGAATGCCCCACTATGTGTCAATCACACTATATGGTGCCCCCATACACAATATAACGCCTCATTATGTGCCCTGACACAGTATGTTGCCCCCTTATGTGCCACACAGTATAGTGCCCTCTACACAACATAATGCCCCTTATGTGCCCCCACACAGTATAATGCCACCTTATGTGCCCCCCACATAGTATATTGCCCACATTTGTGACCCCCACACCGTATAATACCTATTTATGTGCCCCCACACAGTATATTACCTACTTATGTGCCCCCACACGGTATAATGCCCCCTTATGTGCCCCCACTCTGTATAGTGCCCTCCACACGGTATAGTGCCCCCTTATGTGTTCCCACTCAGTATAGTGCCCCCCACATGGTATAATGCCCCCTTATGTGCCCCCACTCAGTATAGTGCCCCCCACACGGTATAATGCTCCCTTATGTGCCCCCACTCTGTATAGTGCCCCCCACACGGTATAATGCCCCCACACTCTATAGTGCCCCCTTATTGCCCCCCACATAGTATATTGCCTACTTTTGTGCCCCCCATACTGTATAGTGCCCACTTATGTGCCCCCAAAGTGAATAGTCATATGGCCCACGTTCCCATGGCATAGAATACAATGGAATCTGTCAGCTCCCTGTTCCAGCGTTCACTCTCCGAGTGATGGTTTAGCACAGGGCGCTGGAAACACCGGAGCAGATCAGACGGTTAAGTGAAGCAGGTGCAATGACGTCCCTGCATTGCACCTGCCTGCGCTACCCATCGGTCACAGGTTGAAAGGTGCTGACAGCTCCCTGCTCCACCATTGTGTCCAAGTGCTGGACAATACCGGCACCGGCCTCCGGTTATACCGTCCGGCTGGGCTCATGGTTTACCGGATGGGGGTAATCAGTTTTTTTCACTTAGCCTAATCTGGAGTCTGATGCAAAATATGCAGTAGTGCGTGATGTGCGCCACAATTGTGCATTTTAATTATATGAGTGTGGCATGGGTGCCAGGGCTGCTTCTTACTCCCAGTCCGACCCACACTCAGTTTCCATTGGGCGGTGTAGTCAGGCGGCTATTACCATCCATCGGCTCTCTCACTGTCCGAACATCTTATTAGGGCCCCTAGAATGGGCGGCATCAGCTGAGCTTAGGAGAAGGTCCAGAGTTCTAAGGTCGCCATGCCCATTAGTCTGCAGGTACATTCACACCACTGTATGTATTCTGAGGTCTGTGTGACATCCGTGTTGCATCTGTCTTTTTGTGGAGCCATTGACTTCAGTGAGTACTATAGGACAGGTTCTATCGTTTTGCAGAACGGACATACGGATACGGAGAGCTCACGGTGTGCAGTCCGCGTTATTTGTCACCCCATTGAAATGAATGGTTCCGCCTCCGACCCACAAAAAATGCAGATCAGATGAATGGGGTCTAATGTGTAAGGTCACCTCTACACGGAGCCCCTTAGAGCAATGCCTCTGGTAAAGGATTTGGAAGAAGGGTCACTTCTAAGAGTTAGACTGGAAGATTATATATAAAAGACATCAAAGATGGATGGTTTTATCTAAAAGCTGAATACTCGGGGTCCCAGCAGCCGTACCCCACTCACCAGATCTTTAGTGGATGGCCCCTTTAAATGGCTGAGTCTCAGTTGTTCAGATGTAACAAGTTATATAGTAATGTATCGTTTTCTGCCTTAGTTTGTTTAACTCCTTCCCTGCTGGGGGGTCGGAAGGCTTCATTAGCACAATACAGTAATATAGTCACAAAGTTTATTCAGGTCAATAAAGGTTTATCGCCAGTCTCCTGCAGTAATTCCCCGTCGCCCAGTTACAGGGTTCCACCTCTGGGTCCCATAACGGAACCTCGCTTCTTCCTGCCGTGTCTGTATTTGGCTTTTACTGCCGTTGCCCCATTTACAAGGTGTGAAGTCTCTTTCAAAGGCCACATTTATCGCACCTTTTGGCTTTAATTTGAGGGAGGCAAAAGCTCCTAAAACGCGTTTCAGCTGCTGTGAAATTCTTGCCTTTGTGCTGCAGTCATTGCCTGTAGCGTAACATGTGTACTGATGTTTATATAGAGGAGGAGAAGGGGAGTTGTAGTCTCAGGCCCAGCTCGTGTGAAGTCGCAGCCTCTGCCCTATAAGAAGTGAGTCCCACAACTTCATCTGCCGCCGTGTACGGCTACTGCCGTAAGGAAACACCGGGGCCATGGCAGGAAGCAAAGCCGGACCTCGTACCAAGAAGGAAGGAATCACGCGTTTCAGTTTTCCACCAGCTTACCCTCGATTTCATAAGAAACAACCTAGAACATCTTGGTGACCAGTGCACACTTTGCATTTCAGGTTAAAATGGTGGAAAACAGAAATGCGTGAACAATTATATCTGGTGTTCTCGGCCCTCTCCACATGTGTGAATGTATCATCCAGCAGGGCTGGGACAAGGCATTGTGGTGCAGAATAGGTAAATTGCACCCCACCCCCAAAACTATTTAAAGTGACCTTACTTCTAATTAAGAGATGTCGACACATTTTAAAAGAATCGGTCACAGGCAGAACAAATGCAGATCCAGTGTCTCACTCGTGACGTCTCCACTGATTAGAGTTTTTCACTTTCCAGTTTCCCCATTTGGTCCAAACCAGGGGCGGACTGGGAACTTAAAGCGATCCTGGAAAAAAAAACGTAAAAGTGGCCCCATGTTGTAGGCGGGTCCGAACTGATAAAAGGAGGAGATATACAAGTAGGCAGGGACAACAGAAATAGATGGGGCACTGAATGAAACTGTCATCGTCCTGAAGATAGCAATGCAGTTTAAGCGTCCAGTCACACGTCCACAAATGGGTCCGCGGAACGGGTGCTGACCCATTCATTCTCTATGGAGACAGGAAAGATGTGGACAGCACAGCAGTTCTATGGAGGGTGCTGGCCGGGTGTATTGCGGAGCCGCAATTTGTGGATCTACAATACACTACGGACGTGTGAATGGATCCTAATTCAGGAGGGCACCTGTGGCCAGGTGCATAGGTACCATTAATAAATGCTGAGAGCATCAGATTGTTAAGTACGTGGCTGGTGGCCATGAGGAGGACTTGGGCAGCTCCCTGGGCATCGGCCCACCAGGAAATTTCCCTGTAGGTTCTATGGCCAGTCCGCCCCTGGTCCAAAACATCATGGCAATTTCTCCAGAAGACTTTCCTGCGCAGCCCCCTCTGCCATATAAGCAGATGCCAGTTTTTAATAGCACATGGTAGATGGGACTGTTACAGATTTTGCATTAGGAAGCAGGAGATTCAGATTACGCCACTGTCTTTGAGTCATTGCTTCTGCCATCCATCCCCACCCTTTATAGCAAATAAACCCTGTATCCAGCTGCCCCTTTAACACTGCCATCCTGTGGCTTCCACCAATATTGTACCTGCTGCTGCCCCATGTGCCCACGTTACTGCCCAGTGACCTCAAATACTGTGCTGCCAAAATATGCCTCAGAACGCAGATACAGAACTAGAAAACTATGGCCCCAAAGAAAGCTGTAAGCAGACCCCAATACAGATTCAGACCCCAGATCAAAATCCAAAATGATTGGGGGTTATTCAACCATGGAGTTTTTGTAAACGCCTCACTTCCCAATCACTGGCAGCAGCAGTTACATGTCCGAGGTCACCGGCACTTGGAAGTACAGTGACCAGCGAGGACATGGAAGCAGCGGCCGGAGCAGAAAGGTATCACTACAGACTCCCAGACCGCAAAACTAATACAGACCTCCAGACAGCCTCCTAGACCTCCAAATACAGACCTCCGAGACAGCCTCCTAGACCTCCAAATACAGACCTCCAGACAGCTCCTAGACCTCCAAATACCGACCTCCAGACAGCCTCTAGACCACTCCAACTACAGACCTCCAGACAGCCTCCTAGACCTCCAAATCAGACCTCCAGACAGCCTCCTAGACCTCCAATACAGACCTCCAACAGCCTCCTAGACCTCCAAATACAGACCTCCAGACAGACTCCTAGACCTCCAAATACAGACCTCCAGACAGACTCCTAGACCTCCAAATACAGACCTCCAGACAGACTCCTAGGACCCTCCAAATACAGACCTCCAGACAGACTCCTAGACCTCCAAATACAGACCTCTTGATCAGCTCGAAAAATTAATACAGACTCCAAATTTGACCCCAAATTGCGCAAAATACGTCCCTGAAGCTGTTTACTGGTGCCTGGAGAATAGGAGCGGGGGAGCAGTCAGTAAAGCATTCTAGCAGCGCTATACTCACCTCTCCATGGGCTTCCACAATAGAAGCCTTCATTAGTTACAATTAGAATATTCATTTCCTTCCCCTAACATCGTCTGGTCCTGCAGCGCTGCAGGATCCATCTCATTATCATTTCTGCCTGGGTTCTAGCTGGCATGATGTTCTCCCGCACTCAGAGCACTGCACCCCCCAGCCCACAATTCCATGCCTGCTTCTAATGAGGTGAGTCCCAATACTGTGATCTGTCCGCAACATACCGGCCAAACCCATCCCAGTACACAGACACAGCAGCAGAGGGTTTAGGACATTATCACTAAGAATCTATACTAACAAGACCTGGCAGTGCTGCCTCTCAACCACTAGCTTAATGTAGGTCTAATAGACAATCTGTGCGCAGGAAAGTCCAATGTATGCTTATGTCTGTGCAGGCGGACCTGCATATCTCCTCCTCCTCCCACAGGGAGAAGGGCCTGCCCTGTCAAGCCTCAGAGTCCTCCTGGTTTTCAGGGAGTGCAGAGATTCTGGACAGTTACACATAGTGCAGTATCAGGTGCAGGGAAGAGGTGTCTTTAATACAACCTATTACAAAGGACATTATCTCTGCATGTACTATAGGATTATGTCAAACACTAGGGGCACTTTAGATATGATGAAGTACTAAATGCTGGTGATATGAAGGAGGGACAGCTTTACTTTTTGCCATTGTGCATTTTCCGGATGTGGTTTCCAGTGACTGGCATCTTCGTGGATCGCTGGACGCTTCACTCGTGACGTTACTTACTTTTATTGTTACACTGGGGCAAACTGATCCCATTATATTCTATGAGCTACTGAATGGATGGATCCTGAGCAGTGATCAAGTCATTTCCTCTTCTCCAGTCCATTACCGCACATCTTCATGACTGCCCTTGCATATTTGTTGTCACCCAACTTTTCCAAAACCAGAGAAAACAGAGAAAGCAGGTTGGAGTCATGTGAAAGCATTGGACAGTCCCGGGACCTGCAGAGCCAAGGACTGGGATGAAAAGCCTGGGTCTTAAGCTGTCACTCTCATGGAGATTAACAGCTCCATCGGCCACTGTTGATGTTGACTCTGTTGCCAAGTTACTTGTTTGCCACCAAGAAAATAGGACAGAAAGGAACACAACGGATCAGTAGATAAGCTGAACGTGCCGAGACTTGATCCACCCCATTATGGTCAACACACAAGCTGAAGTATTGATAACCGTAAGTTTACACCTCGATGGCCCTTGAAACAGACAATTAGGAGCTGGATGGGAAATGGCAGCTCCTATTATCACCGGCCAGGAGGCTGGCGGCCAGGAAGCCTATCTGCTGGGGATGTAGTTAATAGAGCACGGATCCACCAGCCTCTTCAGTCAATAAACCGTGATCATAGTAGAAAGGAGCTGCCATTTTCATGATTGCTGTTTCCTGTCAGGTGAATAGAAACATTGTCATATACATTTGAAGCTGAATGAAGCTTGAGAGTTTGCTCAGTGTAGAAAATAAATCTATCAGCAGCACACAGTAATTCACTGTATACAGTCAGCTCCTGAGCTCCCCCAGTGGTGGCTGCATTTTTATCATGTAACGCTATGCACTGCAGGGGATTTTGAGGTCTGCATCAGTCTGACCAAAGATGTAAATAGGAAATGAATCAACCAGAGCGTTAAAGAGGTTGTTGGGATTTTCATAAGGGTCTATCCTCCGGATAGGTCGTCAACAAGAGACGATGGTCCGGACGCCCACGACTCCACTAATCAGCTGTTTGTAGAAACCGCCGGGCTCCTCACAGCCTCAAGATCCTGTAAGCGCCGCTGCCTCTCCCAGCTTACCAAGCCCAGCGCCTCCATTGTATAGCGGCCAGCTTGGTATCGCAGAACAGCCCCTTCACTTGCATGAGGCTGAGTTGTTCCTGGGCCATAAGACATATGAACCATGACGTCACAGCAATAACGAGGGGGACTGCGGCCTCTTCATACAGTTGATCAGCAGGTGTGTGGACCCCCACTGATCTGATATTGATGACCCCATACTGAGGATAGATAATTAGTATCTAAATGCCAGAGAACCTATTAAACTTAAAAATGATGGGGAATCACTAGAAAAAAAGAATGCGGTGACACAGAGGTAGCTCGTTTCTAGCTCCTAATTAATGTAGATGCAGCCTGGGAGAAGTGCAGAAAAGAGACTGAAAATGGAGTCCCTCTTAATAACAATGACATATATAAAATTATCAATGATGTCTGTATGTGTAAGTTCTGCAGCCTGCCCCGGGGCTGAAATTATCGGGCCCCTGTCAATGGGTAAACGTTGGCATTGTTGGTAACATTATTTGGGATTTATGGGAGCGGCCCGCATTGCAGGGAATGTGACTATGGACAGGTCCAATCGTTACAATTATCCCAGTGAGAATTTCCCTGAGAATACCGAGGACTGTAACATTTATGCTGCGGGTGCGCGTTTCCTTCCCAACTTGTATCATTTCAGCAAATAGATAATGGAGGAGACTGGTGACCCAGAAAACACAATGGAGCAATTCACTGGAACCACAGAGGGGAAGTGTAATCCATGTACACGTATCATACCTAATATCACACTGCGCACTGCAATGGTTTATTATACAGTGTGATACAGTCAGGTCCATCAATATTGGGACATTGACACAACTCTAACATTTTTGGCTCTATACACCACCACAGTGGATTTGAAATGAAACAAACAAGATGTGCTTTACCTGCAGACTGTCAGCTTTAATTAGAGGGGATTTACATCCAAATCAGGTGAACGGTGCAGGAATTACAGCAGTTTGCATATGTGCCTCCCACTTGTTAAGGGACCAAAAGTAATGGGACAACTGGCTTCTCCGCTGTTCCATGACCGGGTGTGTGTTATTCCCTCATTATCCCAATTACAATGAGCAGATAAAAGGTCCAGAGGTCATTTCCAGTCTGCTATTTGCATTTGGAATCTGTTGCTGTCAACTCTCAAGATGAGATCCAAAGAGCTGTCACTATCAGTGAAGCCATCATTAGGCTGAAAAAACACAACAAACCCATCAGAGAGATAGCAAAAACATTAGGCATGGCCAAAACAACTGTTTGGAACATTCGTAAAAAGAAGGAACGCACCGGTGAGCTCAGCAACACCAAAAGACCCGGAAAACCACGGAAAACAACTGTGGTGGATGAGCGAAGAATTCTTTGCCTGTGAAAAAAACCCCCTTCACAACAGTTGGCCAGATCAAGACACTCTCCAGAGGTAGGTGTATGTGTGTCAAAGTCAACCATCAGGAGAAGACTTCACCAGCGAGACTACAGAGGTTCACGCACAAGATAGTAACCCATTGGTGAGCCTCAACACAGGAAGGCCAGATTAGAGTTTGCCAAACAACATCTAAAAAAGCCTTCACAGTTCTGGAACAACATCCTATGGACAGATGAGACCAAGATCAACTTGTACCAGAGTGATGGAAGAGAAGAGTATGGAGAAGGAAAGGAGCTGCTCATGAATCCTAAGCATACCACCTCATCAGTGAAGCATGTGTGGTAGTGTCCATGGCGTGGGCATGTATGGCTGCCAATGGAACAGCTTCTCTTGTATTTATTGATGATGTGACTGCTGACAAAAGCAGCAGGATGAATTCTGAAGTGTTTCGGGCAATATTATCTGCTCATATTAAGCCAAATGCTTCAGACTCATTGGACGGCGCTTCACAGTGCAGATGGGACAATGACCCAAAGCATACTGCAAAAGCAACCAAAGAGATTTTAAGGGAAAGAAGTGGAATGTTCTGCAATGACCAAGTCAATCCCGGACCTGAATCTGATTGAGCATGCCATTTCACTTGCTGAAGACAAAACTAAAGGGAAAATGCCCCAGAACGAGCAGGAACTGAAGACAGTTGCAGTAGAGGCCTGGCAGAGACTCACCAGGGATGAAACCAGCGTCTGGTGATGTCAAGCGTTCCAGACTTCAGGCTGTAATTGACTGCAACGGATTTGCACCAAGTATTAAAAAGTGAAAGTTTGATTTAAGATTATTATTCTGTCCCTTACTTTCTGTCCTTAACAGTGGGAGGCCAATGGAAACAGCTGTAATTCAGCACCGTTCACCTGATTTGGATGTAAAATACCCTCAAATTACAGCTGACAGTCTGCAGGTAAAGCACATCTTGTCCGTTTCATTTCAAATCCATTGTGGTGGTATAGATGTCTGCTACAATATGATATAACACAGGATAGTCTACTCAAAAGACAGGATGGGGTGTGGAAGTAACAGTCACACTTCAGCCCTGGTGCCTTAAGGGGCCCAAAGGACCCTCTGCACTTAAGATGAATCCAGTATCATAAAAGGTACATGGTAGGTGGGGGACCAAGATCTACAAGTAATGCCTAAGGTCAAGAACATGAAAAAATGTTTGAAAGACCCTTAAAGAGGTCATCCATTCTTTATAATGACCGCCAGAATGTCAGGGTCCCTCCTCTAGAGGATACTTACCTGCTCCCCGGCACCCACGTCCCTCCGGATCGGCACATGGCCGCTGCAGCAGCCAATAGCAGGCCATGACAGTGACCAGCCGACCTAGCATCGCATAATAATCAAATTGCATCACACACTGATGAACAAAAGGGTAACAATGTTTAGAACGTTTGACTCTCAGGCTCCATATCTCACCATCCACTGCAGCTTCGGACCTGAGACTCCCATCATCCTGAAGACAATCCTCCCGGCTATCTCATACATACATTGGACTTGCAGCTATTCAGCATCTGATTAGTTCTGCAGATTCTTCTCATGTAACTGCATTGTGACTGTTCTGCTCCTGGTGGTGGAACAATCTTTTCTTCTTGCAAACTACAAATTACAACCTGTCCTCACATTCCCTAAGAGCTCAGTATCTTATTAGGCTGATTCCCAAGTGAAAGGTCACTGGTTCCAATCCAGGAGCCGCCATGAAGAAGATTTCCCAAGAAGAGGGAAGCAGCGTCATCCAGCTCATCGATAGCGGTATCTCGGCCAAGAACATTGCCAAACTGCATCATGTGAGGCCATGACAGCTGGAAGAATACGACATGAAGTCCGTCCATCTATTCCAAAGTCAAGATGATTGTCTATAAAATGATGGGAGTCTCACGTTCCAAGCTGAAGTGGATGGTGAAATATGGAGCCTGAAAGTCAAATTTTTTTTTACCCTTTTGCTCGTCAGTGTATGCCCGTAGGGAAGTAACACTGGGGCATTCACTAGTACAGTAGAATCAGGGTACTAATAATATACAGGTGAAACTCGAAAAATTAGAATATCGTGCAAAGTTTATTTATTTATTTCAGTAATGCAACTTAAAAGGTGAAACTAACATATGAGATAAACTCAGTACAGGCGAAGCGAGATATTTCAAGCCTTTATTTGTTATAATTTGGATGATTATGGCTTACAGCTTATGAAACCCCAAAGTCACAATTTTGAGGTCCCCTTTGCTCAGGGAATATGGACTAATTATCTGACTAGAGTGTGACACTTTGAGCCGAGAATATTGAACCTTTTCACAAAATTCTAATTTTAAGCTGCATTAATGCAATTCCTTTTAATTTGCATTACTGAAATAAATGGAGTTTTGCAAGATATTCAAATTTTTAGAGTTTCACCTGTATATAATCACTATTCTGCTGGTGCAGTCACTGTGTACATACATTACTTATCCTGTACTGATCCTGAGTTACATCCTGTATTTTATACTCCAGAGCTGCACTCACTATTCTGCTGATGGAGTCACTGTGTACATACATTACTTATCCTGTACTGATCCTGAGTTACATCCTGTATTATACTCCAGAGCTGCACTCACTATTCTGCTGGTGGAGTCACTGTGTACATTCATTACTTATCCTGTACTAATCCTGAGTTACATCCTGTATTATACTCCAGAGCTGCACTCACTATTCTACTGGTGCAGTCACTGTGCACATACATTACTTATCCTGTACTGATCCTGAGTTACATCCTGTATTATACTCCAGAGCTGTACTCACTATTGTGCTGGTGCAGTCACTGTGTACATACATTACTTATCCTGTACTGATCCTGAGTTACATCCTGTATTATACTCCAGAGCTGCACTCACTATTCTACTGGTGCAGTCACTGTGCACATACATTACTTATCCTGTACTGATCCTGAGTTACATCCTGTATTTTATACTCCAGAGCTGCACTCACTATTCTGCTGGTGGAGTCACTGTGTACATACATTACTTATCCTGTACTGATCCTGAGTTACATCCTGTATTATACTCCAGAGCTGCACTCACTATTCTGCTGGTGGAGTCACTGTGTACATACATTACTTATCCTGTACTGATCCTGAGTTACATCCTGTATTATACTCCAGAGCTGCACTCTCTATTCTGCTGGTGGAGTCACTGTGTACATACATTACTTATCCTGTACTGATCCTGAGTTACATCCTGTATTATACCCCAGAGCTGCACTCACTATTCTGCTGGTGCAGTCACTGTGTACATACATTACTTATCCTATACTGATCCTGAGTTACATCCTGTATTATACTCCAGAGCTGCACTCACTATTCTGCTGGTGCAGTCACTGTGTACATACATTACTTATCCTATACTGATCCTGAGTTACATCCTGTATTATACTCCAGTGCTGCACTCACTATTCTGCTGGTGCAGTCACTGTGTACATACATTACTTATCCTGTACTGATCCTGAGCTACATCCTGTATTATACTCCAGAGCTGCACTCACTATTCTGCTGGTGCAGTCACTGTGTACATACTTTACTTATCCTGTACTGATCCTGAGCTACATCCTGTATTATACTCCAGAGCTGCACTCACTATTCTGCTGGTGGAGTCACTGTGTACATACATTACTTATCTTGTACTGATCCTGAGTTACATCCTGTATTATACCCCAGAGCTGCACTCAGTATTCTGCTGGTGCAGTCACTGTGTACATACATTACTTATCCTGTACTGATCCTGAGTTACATCCTGTATTATACTCCAGAGCTGTACTCACTATTCTGCTGGTGCAGTCACTGTGTACATACATTACTTATCCTGTACTGATCCTGAGTTACATCATGTATTATACTCCAGAGCTGCACTCACTATTCTGCTGGTACAGTCACTGTGTACATACATTACTTATCCTGTACTGATCCTGAGTTACAACCTGTATTATACTCCAGAGCTGCACTCACTTTTCTGCTGGTGGAGTCACTGTGTACAGTTAGGGTCATTGTTAACCATGATTTTACCCCTATATCATACTCCAGAGCAGCACTCAGTATTCTGCTTGTTACCATACAGTCTCTGGTATAAAGATCATACGTGCCAGAATGCAGTCTACTAAAGCAAGCTCCATGAGGACATGGAACAAGCAGGGAGTGCTGGAAGATTTCAGCTTTACAACAGTATTAAGTTGCATTATCCCAAAAGTTTCAGAGGCTGTTGGCAATGTTCGGTGGCTGTGACAGGATGCAGTTACATCGTCTTGGACTGTCGGATTGGATGTGTATGGAGCAGAGGACCTCTGTCAGTCGCTCTCTTGAAGAACATTATCCTGAAATGGTTGATAGCAGGAGTTATGGCTGTATCATTTCATCACACATAGATAGCTCTTCACCAGAAATGGAGACGATATTGCCATAATAAACATCTTCCAGTCAATGTGCTTGTTGCTTCTTCCTCCGTCATCCGGTGATGATTTCCGCCTGTATCCAGCAAAAGACCAGCAGCCGCTTTTCTGCCCCCGAGCATCTTGTGCCTCAACAGAAATCCATTGTCTGCTCTCCTTTATTTGTTTTCTTGGAGGACTAATGACATCAGCCCAAAGCCCGAACCTGAGCCCTCGCCTGGGATCCGGGACACATGGAGACAGAGCTGACACCCATAATACAGACGCATCAATCTCATAGCGACATCGTCCCTGAGCACCTCGGTTCTAAATCCTTCACTAAACTGATCATCATCATCACTATAGGGAGTGTAGGTGTTGCTGTTCTACATGGTCGCTGGTGCCTTATAGGAGGACAGGGGTACCAATCTTTCTACTGTATAGTTTTCATGAACTGTATATAGATCCTTCTCAGTCTGGTCAATACGTGGAGGTTTGGTGGCAGATTATCCATTTGGACCAAAGAGCATCTTTTCTAGAGTTCGGATATTTTCAAGTTTTTTTTTTCCATATGGAATTGTTTGCGTGTTCCAAATCCACATGAAATCTGCGTCCTATTGTTTCTAGGGGGATCCGCATTACCATTTATATTGTCAAAGGTTTTTTGCTGGCGCATTTGAGGTGTAGCTTCTTGAGGCAGATTTTGTATGGATACCCGGCGGGTTTAGCTAATGTGGATGAAGAAGAGCAGAAGTCAAAGCGTCTTCCACGGATGTCAGCTATGGATTCCGTGTTGGATTTTTCCACATGACGGATGGAGTCATGTAAATATAGTCTTTGTCGTATTTCAGCATGGATTCTGCACCTAAACCTAATCTGAATCCCATGCATGTGAATGTGGTTTCAGCAACCTGTTCATGGATTTCCAACCATAGGAAGAAGGAGAAGCAGCTGTCGGTCACCTCTGTTTTCTCTCCAAGAGAAACAAGTTAAAACCTAACCTTTTGGACCCTTGTTTCCCCCGTTGTCCTCCTTCACTTGTTCCCCTGCATAGTCCTCCTCCAACCATTGACCAGTGCCCATAGACATTAGATTGTTGGCATATTCTGTTGAACTCAACATTATCCATCGAGAAAAACCTAATGTCTACAGCAAATTTCACAAGTACTCAATTCCTCCACCTCGCAGAGGCGGGGGAAACCAAAGCCCTAATTCTCCAGAGGGCACCTACAGCAGCCCCATAAATGGGATGAAGAAGACGCTCATTATATGCAGGTTGCTTGGGGTTATTAAACTGCAGTTCGGCCTTCCGCGGGTGGTAACTTATGGCCATGGAAGATTCTCGGTTGACGGACGGAGATTAAATGAATTTAAGACAAACTGCGGAGAATCAGCAGGAAACTGAGCCTCAGAGGACGGGAGAGGGCAGAGGAGGACACACATTGATATTCCAGCCGAGGCGCCTATCTTGTTTGTTTTTTTCTCGCTGGCCTCGCTCTACGTTTACTGTTTCGCTCGGGGAGACAGCAGCCATTTTCTCAATGAATGTAACAAGTTTACTTAATAGAAATGAAACCAGCTGAGGCCTTTGTCCATTAACATAAGAAAAACCCTTAAACGTTCAATAAAGATTTGTCCTGATTTGCGCTTATTGTAAAGGGAAAAAAAACGACATTGGAAATGTATGCCCCCGGCAGCCCCTCCTGCCCCCTCTGCCATACAGAGAATTGTGCCTCGCAGCTGACGCACTGAATGCTTTTATTTTACTAGGGGGAAGTCCTGTGTGCACTGTATTCTAATGCCTGAAGCGTTGCCCAGTCTTCGAAGCACTGAAAGGATTGGGGTTTGGCAAGAACACATTGTACAGTAGAAAGACTTCAATGGAAGGACCCGGCTTGTCCTCAGCTTCTCACAAAGCAGCGCCCCTCTCCTCCGCTCACAGCCCGAGCTGCTCCTCCACCAGGCCGGCTATATAAAGTAACAACTTATTTTTACTTTCTGGGAAAGAAAGGCCAAGTTCCCATAGACAAGAGCCCTTCACCAACTACTTGCCAATTAAAATGAGGCCTGGCACTGCCAATATATCAATAGCATCAGTGCTTGAGGAGCATCGGTGAAACGACGTATTAGGATGCTCTAAGGCTATTCCAGGGTCAATAGTTTAACCTTTGGCAATGAGAAGACCCAACTCGTCTCTCTCTCCTGGTCCAGACCTTCTCATGGCTTTTCTTTAACCAAATGAAGAGGCGCTATTTGAAGTAACCACTTTAAGAATAACGAAGAGCCAAGATCCATTGACAGGAGCCCTTATAGGGGCTAGTACAAGGATAAATGGGGACTTGAAGTGCCATCTCAGCTTGTGGTGAATGCCTCTCTTCTGGTCCATGGCATCTTCTAATGCAAAAAGCTACATTCTCAAAGATTGTATCCAAGGGGTTGCTGTCAAATAAGAGGCCCAAAATGGTCTGTTGTTCTGACCCACTAGTCGTCGTATGGTCCCTATTTAGTAGGCAGCAATGGGCAAACCTGGTTCCCAATATTTTTCCATTTCCGATTATTTTGTTCCCTCTTCCCCATAGATCCGGTTGACAGGCTGCATAAACATCATGTTATCCCTCTCATTTCAGAATCTGCAGTCCCTGCGGTCCCAGCTTTCCTCTGATGCAATAGGGTTCAAGATGGAAGCTGATGGCCACAGCAGGGACGTCCAGATCATTTGCTTCAGTAGGGTGCAGATATTTCTGATGGCGGCCTGACCAGACCATGGTCTGTAAGTGTCTATTACCAAGAGTTAAAGGTCAGATGGTAGTGGGGATAGGGCAACGGGGACAACGTCCTAAAAGTCCATTGGTCCCAATTCATAAACGGAAGAACAGGACGTGTTCTAACTGGTCTCTAACAAGTCCTATCATGTGTGATACTGTCTGCTGAGCTAAGTATCTAATCCTATCTTGTGTGATACTATTTCCTGAGGTGCTGTATCGGGAGGATGCTCCTTTGGTCCCTCTCATCACCATGGTGGCCGCCTGCCTCCTGGGATTCACAGCTCTGAAGGCATGCTGCTTGGCTATAATGTTCCGCAGCGGCGCTGCCTCTTCTGCGCTGCACACTAACCTGCTGCCGGGGGCCGGCCCTCGAGATCTGCAAAGAGAGTCTGCAGACAGTATAAGCCTAACACTGCTTGGCTAAGCCTCAGCCAATCAGCATGGCTCAGTCAGACGGCCGTATGTGTTTTGTGGTCCGCAAATTGCGAATCCACAAAACACCGATACCGGTCCGTGTGTGTTACGCATTTTGTGGAACGCACGCTGCCAGTCCTATGATAGAAATGCCTATTCTTGTCTGCATGCTCTATCTTTTTTTGCGGGGGCCGCGGCACGGATGTACAGGTGTGGACAGCACACGGTGCCCCATTGAAATTAATGCAGACCCATAAATACGGTTGTGTGAATGGGCCCTTAGGCTTATTTTTCTAATCTCCATCAGGCGGTCAGCGTTTGTGGCTTCGAAGACTGGGAACCCGACAGAACGACGTCTGGAAGTGCCTGAGAAGAGACAGATAGCAGAAATGAATGTTAGGTTGAGTCAGCATCGGCCCTCAGCTGACTGAGGTGACTCAGGTGGGACCCCCCAATCATGCACCCCCTTGGTGAATTACATAGGACTGCAGGTGACATCTACTACATTATCTGTACTCAGAGTTATCACTGTGTTATCTATGGTGTTACATAGGACTGCAGGTGACATCTACTATATTATCTGTACACAGAGAGTTATCACTGTGTTATCTGTGGTGTTACATAGGACTGCAGGTGACATCTACTACATTATCTGTACTCAGAGAGTTATCACTGTGTTATCTGTGGTGTTACATAGGACTGCAGGTGACATCTACTAC
Source organism: Bufo bufo (assembly GCF_905171765.1). Classification (NCBI taxonomy): domain Eukaryota; kingdom Metazoa; phylum Chordata; class Amphibia; order Anura; family Bufonidae; genus Bufo; species Bufo bufo. The sequence goes on from NC_053395.1 coordinate 230,358,043, forward strand.
ATTATCTGTATTCAGAGAGATATCACTGTGTTATCTGTGGTGTTACATAGGACTGCAGGTGACATCTACTACATTATCTGTACTCAGAGAGATATCACTGTTATCTGTGGTGTTACATAGGACTGCAGGTGACATCTACTACATTATCTGTATTCAGAGCTATCGCTGTGTTATCTATGGTGTTACATAGGACTGCAGGTGACATCTACTACATTATCTGTACACAGAGAGTTATCACTGTGTTATCTGTGGTGTTACATAGGACTGCAGGTGACATCTACTACATTATCTGTACTCAGAGAGTTATCACTGTGTTATCTGTGGTGTTACATAGGACTGCAGGTGACATCTACTACATTATCTGTACTCAGAGAGTTATCACTGTGTTATCTGTGGTGTTACATAGGACTGCAGGAGGCATCTACTACATTATCTGTACTCAGAGAGTTATCACTGTGTTATCTGTGCTGTTACATAGGACTGCAGGTGACATCTACTACATTATCTGTACTCAGAGAGTTATCACTGTTATCTGTGGTGTTACATAGGACTGCAGGTGACATCTACTACATTATCTGTACTCAGAGAGTTATCACTGTGTTATCTGTGGTGTTACATAGGACTGCAGATGACATCTACTACATTATCTGTACTCAGAGAGTTATCACTGTTATCTGTGGTGTTACATAGGACTGCAGGTGACATCTACTACATTATCTGTACTCAGAGAGTTATCACTGTGTTATCTGTGGTGTTACATAGGACTGCAGATGACATCTACTACATTATCTGTACTCAGAGAGTTATCACTGTTATCTGTGGTGTTACATAGGACTGCAGGTGACATCTACTACATTATCTGTACTCAGAGAGTTATCACTGTGTTATCTGTGGTGTTACATAGGACTGCAGGTGACATCTACTACATTATCTGTACTCAGAGAGTTATCACTGTGTTATCTGTGGTGTTACATAGGACTGCAGGTGACATTTACTACATTATCTGTACTCAGAGAGTTATCACTGTATTATCTGTGGTGTTACATAGGACTGCAGGTGACATCTACTACATTATCTGTACTCAGAGAGTTATCACTGTGTGATACTGTCTGCTGAGCTGTGTATCTAATCCTATCCTGTGTGATACTGTCTGCTGAGCTGTGTATCTAATCCTGTCCTGTGTGATACTGTCTGCTGAGCCGTGTATCTAATCCTGTCCTGTGTGATACTGTCTGCTGAGCCGTGTATCTAATCCTGTCCTGTGTGATACTGTCTGCTGAGCTGTGTATCTAATCCTATCCTGTGTGATACTGTCTGCTGAGCTGTGTATCTAATCCTATCATGTGTGATACTGTCTGCTGAGCCATGTCGTGTGATACCCTCTGATGAGCGGCTGTATCTAATGCCATCTTGTGAGATACTGTTAGGCAAGCTGTTGTGTATCTAAGCCTATGACATGTGATACTTCTATAAACCCACACTGCACCAAATCCCTCAGATCTCTACCTTTAAGCATTGGCCATTTCCTCTACATTTACATCAGATTTTAGTTTTCTTTGGAAATATGTTTTTTCCGCCAGTTGCAAAACGAACCGGAAACTGCAGAATAAAGCAACTTCTGTGGTTTATGTGGTCAACGCTCAATCATCAGAGAAGCAAACAATGGGCAGCGGTAAAGCAGCAGCAGTCCTGACAGATAAAGCGTGTGAGCGGGGGATCCGCCGGGCGTGCCGGCCTGTTCTCACAGCTTGGTGATTTGGGCCCAGGCAACCGAGAAGTATGCATAGCTAAAGCCCCCGGCTGTTTGAGGCCCTTTGTATGTGCCATGGACTCTGCAAGAGATCTTGATTACTGACGCTTCCAAGGCACCTAACACAGCCGCACAGTTGTGCCTGGTCAGCGGACACATCTCGGCGCAGCAGAGTTCAGTGACTGTAAATCAGCGCCAGCCACAACCTCTCTCCTATAAAATATGCATCTACTTTTAGCCCAATTGTCCCTGGATCTGACAGATACATTGTATCATAAACAAAGTCCAACAATTCTTAATTCTCTGTGTTTTATGTAATTTTACAATAATTAGGGAAATCCAACCTCAGATGAACCACAGCAGATTCCACCGCGTCATTGTTTATTCAAATGAAGCTAAAATGGAAAAGCCATGTGTGAATAAGTAAGTGCCCCCCATGAATCCATAGCTGGAAGTCATGGTTTTCTGTGTGACTTCATCAGTCTGTGACATTGTGGAGGAGTTCTGGATCACTCTTCTCTACATCGTTGCTTCAGTTCATTGAGGTTTGGGGACGTTCATTTCTGAGATGGCCTCACGTTTGAGTCTAGAATACTTTGGTGTACAGAGGAGTTCATGGTTGACTCAATCACTACAAAGTGCCCAGGTCGTGTGGCTGCAAAACAAGCCGAAACCATCCCCCCCTCCAGCACTGTGTATGAGGTGGAGGGCCGATACGCCGGTTTGTGGCACTATGCATTATGGCCAAACATCACTTTGGTCTTATTTGTCTAAAGAACAATGTTCCAGAAGTCTTGAGGTTTGCTCAGGCCACACCGAGCTGCATTTAATAATGAAGACCGCACTGTATAGTGCTTCTTCATTGTTAATGGCGTGCGGCACCTTTAAACAGGGGCTGTACCTACTTCTCCAACCCCAGCACTCTCCTGCCCTACAGGTGGGAGCCCTTCTTCTGCCAAACAGCGAGAAGGCGGCGGAGCTACTGCCAGCGCCGCTGCATTCTCAAACAGCTGATCGGCGGGGGTCCTGGGTGTTGGAGCCCCGCCGGTCAGATGCTGATGATCTATCCAGAGGATAGATCATCAGTATAAAAAAACTGCAGAACCCCTTTAAGACCCTCTAGAGACCAGATGTTTTTTTTTTTATTATGTCCTGATTGGTAAAACCATAGACTTCAAAGAAGAATTACTTTGTTTTTCTCATGACTAGAAATCCAACATTTTAGAGAGGAGTGCTACTAAATAATGGGGCTCTATAGCTCCAACCCAAAATATGCAGCAGAATCTGTGGTGTCACACAGCGCTTAAAGGGACTCCACAGTTTTCTGCAAGGAAGGTGTAATCGTTTTTTAGGCCAAAAAAAGACATCCGTCCATCCGTTCAGCCTGTATAATGGAAAGTTCTGAAACTTTCCAATGTACTTGGGGTTTCAGTGCATCTTCTTTTTAAAGGTCTCTGCTTACTGTCAGTGAATGGGAACATTTTTATTTCCATGCGGAGGCTGAAAATCTGCACAGACATTGTAATTCTCCCAGCTGAGAGTTTGTTACAGTTGTATACAGTCTAGACAATCCTCTAGACTCCATGCTGATACACTGTAACAAATTATCGAGACAAGAGAGAGATTTGTGTTCCTGACTGACCTTGTGAATATAGGGACGTTTACAACTCTGTGCTGATAAATGTCTTATATTTTTCTCATACAGAGCTCCAAATCTCCTGCATAGACACAGTTATATAATATAATTCTGGCTGCCTGCTGTCACCACTAGGGGGAGCTTACTTAAGAAGGATTTATTGCAGCAATCACTAGGAGCATCTGCATACAGTGAGCTCCCCCTAGTGGTGCCTTCAAGCTAAGAAAATTCTTTCATGTCACTCAATAAGTGTGGATGTATCAGATCTAAGAGTGAAAAAAAGAATGCACTAAATCATAAATTAATTCATTGGTAATATATTGCTAATAAAATTAAACATTGTGGGGGGAAAATAATATAAAACATAAAAAATAAAATATTTTTTGGAAAAATATAAATTATGAAATTATAGAAATTAGAATTATGAAAAAAGTCATAATTCAGGAAAAAGTTGTAAATCAAGGGGAATTATTTTTTTTTATTTAACATTTTTAGAAAGAAAGTTATGAAAGGTAAAATTGTATTTTTCACATAATTCAGACTTTTTAGGTATAAATCTGATTTTATTGTTTTGGATGAGAAAGAAACGTATTACCTACAGGGACGTCTGGTAGCTGCGGCTCGGGGACGCTTCCTATACATGGGCCTTACATTTCTATGTGTAGAATATTCTTCTGTGTCGCACGGAATCACCAATAGAAAAGTGCTAACAAGGAGAAGCTTTCACAATACATTCTCCGGAGGGGATGTGGGCGGCACTAAGACGAGCTCCAGATAGAAGTGTCAGCGCGGACACAATGTAACCGTATGGGCTCCGGCCGGGAGAGATAACAGCCATTGTCTGCCACTTGTCACTTTCCTTTAATTTATGACCACAGATGATTGAAAGCGGAGATTTGTGGCATCTATTCTCCAGCGTATCCCTCGCCTGCGGCCGCTGGACGTCAATATCGCCCCTTGTCTTCTGCGCCTCATTCATCGGAATTCAGAAGGAAAACTCCCAGCAGAATCTCATGAATCAATGATCTGAGCGGGAGAAATAGCCGATAACACGATCCCAAGAAATAATGCGTCCTGTGATAAAATCATGGATTTAAAGGGCCGGTGTCCATCCTCATGTAAATAAAACATAATCATTGTATCGTGAAAAGTTCTAATTCACTTTATGCTTCAGCGCAAGAGCCCTTCTTGTCAGTGAATGGAAACCATTATTTGCATTCAAAGGCTGAAACGTATACAAAATCACACTCTAGGCACTCAGTGTGGGTCTATACACTACTGGAGTAGATGACAGTGAAGGTTACAGAGTTTCCCAGACTCTCTCTTCTCTATCCAGGTCTTCGAGGTGGCACCAAACTTATCCCCATTCACAAGATCTCGGGAGAGCCACATCCAGGAATCCGGATAGTAATAACAGGTTTCCGATAGTGAAGTATGTCACACCAGAATTAGGTAAAAAAGGGGATGTAATGTACCTGGAAACACCATGTTTACGTGTCTCCCAACGGGTGAAAATCACAAAGAGGGACAATAGCGGCAAATGGTTTAATACTAAGCCACGCCTCTAACTCCTCCCAAACCATATCTATACACGCCCCTTAGTGCGCCCACACAGGTTATATCTACATTGTGCCTCTCACAGTGGTTATATTCACATTGTGCCTCTCACAGTAGTTATATTCACATTGTGCCCCTCACAGTAGTTATATCTACATTATGCCTCTAACAGTAGTAATGCCCTCATTGTGCCCTTCACAGTAGTTATTTCTACATTATGCCCCTCACAGTAGTAATGCCCACATTGTGCCCCTCACAGTAGTTATATCTACATTGTGCCTCCTCACAGTAGTTATATCTACATTGTGCCTCCTCACAGTAGTTATATCTACATTGTGCCCCTCACAGTAGTTATATTCACATTGTGCCCCTCACAGTAGTTATATCTACATTATGCCCCTAACAGTAGTAATGCCCACATTGTGCCCTTCACAGTAGTTATATCTACATTATGCCCCTCACAGTAGTAATGCCCACATTGTGCCCCTCACAGTAGTTATATCTACATTGTGCCTCCTCACAGTAGTTATATCTACATTGTGCCTCCTCACAGTAGTTATATCTACATTGTGCTCCTCACAGTAGTTATATCTCCATTGTGCCCCTCACAGTAGTTATATCTACATTGTGCCTCTCACAGTAGTTATATCTACATTGTGCCCCTCACAGTAGTTATATTCACATTGTGCCCCTCACAGTGGTTATATTCACATTGTGCTCCTCACAGTAGTTATATTCACATTGTGCCCCTCACAGTAGTAATGCCCACATTGTGCCCCTCACAGTAGTTATATTCACATTGTGCTCCTCACAGTAGTATATCTACATTATGCCCCTCACAGTAGTAATGCCCACATTGTGCCCCTCACAGTAGTTATATCTACATTGTGCCCCTCACAGTAGTTATATTCACATTGTGCCCCTCACAGTAGTTATATTCACATTGTGCCCCTCACAGTAGTAATGCCCACATTGTGCCCCTCACAGTAGTTATATCTACATTGTGTCCCCTCACAGTAATTATGCTCACATTGTGCCTCCTCACAGTAGTTATATCTACATTATGCCCCTCACAGTAGTAATGCCCACATTGTGCCCCTCACAGTAGTTATATCTACATTGTGTCCCCTCACAGTAATTATGCTCACATTGTGCCTCCTCACAGTAGTTATATCTACATTGTGCTCCCTCACAGTAGTTATATCTACATTGTGCTCCCTCACAGTAGTTATGCCAACACAGTAGTTATGCCCACATTGTGCCCCTCACAGTAGTTATGCCCACATTCTACCCCCTAACATTAGTTATGCCAATGCAATAGTTATGCCCACATTGTGCCCTTCACAGTAGTTATGCTAACATTGTGCCCCTTTCACTGTAGATATGCCCACATTGTGCCCCCACAGTAGTTATGCCCCCTTTTCAGTAGTGCTACCGCTGTTAATAAAATGTAAAAAAAAAACACTAAATACTCACCTAGGCTGTTCCCCAATGATTGGAGACATCCTGTGCTCCCCAGCAGGCACAATGCGGTCACACAGGCTGATTCCCAGGCCTGCACGCTCCTCCAGAGACAGTTGAGAACTGGAAATGCCTTGACTCTCCCAGGTCTGTGGGACAGCCAGCAGTTGGGAGGTATGTGGTTCTGCAAGACACATTGATAAAAGCAGAAACACAGCTGCGTGCCTGGTAAAGTTGCCCGACCCAGGGTTTCTTCTGGGCAAGTTGTGAGTTTGTTCGTACATAAGATCCTCTTTTTTTTTTTTTTTACTTAATTCTGGTCTAACATACTTCACAATTGGAAACCTGTTATGTTATCCAGATTCCTGGACATGGCTCCTCTGAGATCCTCTAACTAGGAAAAACTGAATCGCCTCTGCCTCCAGAAGCTGGAAAGGAAGAGTCCGTGGAACTACAGGTCCCAGACAGTACTTCACATCAGTGTGTAGTACCCTGGAGGAACGGTACCTTGACTATTGACATTTGTAGACATTTTGCCCTTATTGCAACCATGCAAAGCCATCAACTTGCTATTTTATTGCACTTTGAAGGGTTAACTTGAACTGTGATTTATGCTGTTGTTTGCACTTATTCTGCTTCATAATGTTGAACTGCATTTATATGTTTATTGTAATATATCCTGTTTGTTTGCAGTTATTACACTATAGCTGCACTGCATTGTGGAAAGGGTTAACGCACAGACAGCTGATAATGAAAGAGTTTATGACTTTCTACCTATGCAAAGTTTTTGAAGGAAGAAAATAGACACACTGACCTTCTGGCTGTCAGTTTTTATGTCTATTTATGTCTGGAAAAACTGGTTAGCCATTCCCATAGACTTGTATTGAAGCTTTATACAAGTCTATGACAGACTGAAGTTGCAACATTGTTTCTGTTTAGCCTGTGCTTCTCCACTCCCACTAGAACATTCTAGTTCAGCTAGAAACTGTATATAAAGAGAGCAGTCAGAGCCCCTAGTTGTCTGCAGATAGGGACCAGTGTTAGGTAGGAGAGACTCGGCCAGACTGCATGAGTGACCAGAAGATGTTGAGATGCTGAGCCACAGACCCTGGGTCATCAGCCTTTGGCCAGGGTGCCAGCCTTCTTACAGAGAGGGACAGCTAGCTCAGGCTTTTCCTCAGCATCAAACCAATCTTCCGCCAGGGAGGAGACTGGAGAAGCCATCCCAATGCCTCGCCTGTATTGTTTTGCACCTGAATTCCTCCAGTAAAGAAGCACACTGGTTTACTGCAGACCCTGACTCTCTGGACTTATTGCCCACGCCTTACCATCCCTTCCAGAGAGTAGCAACATGTGGTGACACCTTGACGGTGTTTGGAGGACCCAGAGTAGCGTTGGGGCCACCCTAAATCTGGGCCCTCCAAGTGCATGAATGATCTGTGCTACTTTACGTCCAGTGAAGGTAAGTGACTTTCCCAACAATTAAGTGACTTGTTTGAAGTTGTTTGGTAAAGCTCGTGATTTGTTGGTCTGTTTGTAGATTTTATTGTTTGCACGCTTGTGCTGAGCGCTGATATTTGACTAAGGGTTGTACTGATTAAACCTGAAATGTATCTGATCTACACAGCAGTAGCTTGTTACAATGTGACAGTGCAGGTCGGCACTATGAGCCCGGAGTTCAGGATAAGGAGAGACATTTGTGCTGCTGAAGTGTTTATCTCACAGAAGATTATGTACACTGTTACACTGTAACAAGAGCATCAGCTGTTTGAGTGGGGCTGGGTCCGCATTGGGTTATGTGCTTCTGTGTGGCAGTTTTTGAAAATGTTCACTAAAACAAGATGTGACCTCGGGGACATTTATGCCATATATACTAACTCTCCCGGAATATCCTGGAGGAGTTTCTGGGTAGACTCACACTGATCGTGGAGAAAGGTGAGCTGGGCCCCTTTGTCAAGGGCCCAAATGCAGTTGCTGCCTCTATGGTGCATGCTCCAATCTTGAAGAGACTTACAACCTCCACTTTAGCAGCTCACCTTCACCAATTCCGCACCCCTGCTGTTCCTGCTCTGAGCCCCGCTGTTCTCGGCTCGACACACAGAAAATTCCTGGAGATGCTTGCTCAGCCCAGGGGTGCATCTAGCCTTTCTGCTGCCTGAGGCAAAAACTGAGATGACGCCCCGACCATGCCAAATTCTCAACCTAACCCCATCCCTCCAGTCTTACAGTTAAAGACGTACTTGGAAAACATCACATAAAGTGCTACAAAATATACTGGTTAATATAGTGATACGGTTCACATTGAAAGCACGCATTGCCCAAGGCCTTCCCGCTGTCCCCCACTTGTCCCTACCTGGTGCTGCCTGAGGCAGTCGCCTCACCTCGCCTCATTGACGGGCCACCCCTGCCCAGCCAATCACTGTCTGCAGCAGTGACCCATCTCCGCCAGTGATTGGCTGATAAGGCCGGGCCTGGCATTTCCTGTATGTCAAGCCAGAACCAGGAGGTGGAGGCCTAGATAGTTTTTTCTGCATTATTGTCTGAAAATGAGCAAAATAGCGGGAAAACAGCAACAATGGAAAAGCTATGAAAATGGCAGGAAAAATGGCATGGCGTCTAATAGGCCAGGCAATGCTCCTCTGGAATTCTGGGAAGAGGGTACGCAGATGATCTCTTGACAAGCTCTGATGCCAGCAGATGTAGGGGAGCTATCCTATTAGTCAATGTTCAACCTTTTAATAGGCCTTGAGATATGACTTAGATAATAAATAAGCCAGCCTCTCATCTGCAGACAGCTGTTTTAGGGTTATTGCCCATCATCAGTGCAGAGCAGAGAGGACTGGCTTAACTGGTGCTGGCTTATTTATTATCCAAGTCATGTTTCAAGGCCTATTTAAAGGGTCGAACATTGACTTATAGGAGAGCCGCCTTACATCTGGTGGCATCAGAGGCAGAGCTTGTTAACCACCTCAGCCCCCAGTGCTTAAACACCCTGAAAGACCAGGCCACTTTTTACACTTCTGACCTACACTACTTTCACCGTTTATTGCTCGGTCATGCAACTTACCACCCAAATGAATTTTACCTCCTTTTCTTCTCACTAATAGAGCTTTCATTTGGTGGTATTTCATTGCTGCTGACATTTTTACTTTTTTTGTTATTAATCGAAATTTAACGATTTTTTTGCAAAAAAATGACATTTTTCACTTTCAGTTGTAAAATTTTGCAAAAAAAACGAGATCCATATAGAAATTTTGCTCTAAATTTATAGTTCTACATGTCTTTGATAAAAAAAAAATGTTTGGGTAAAAAAAAAATGGTTTGGGTAAAAGTTATAGCGTTTACAAACTATGTACCCCCCCCCCCCCCCCCCCCCCCCCCCCCCCCCCCCCCCCCCCCCCCCCCCCCCCCCCCCCCCCCCCCCCCCCCCCCCCCCCCCCCCCCAAAAATGTGAATTTCCGCTTTTTGAAGCCGCTCTGACTTTCTGAGCACCTGTCATGTTTCCTGAGGTTCTACAATGCCCAGACAGTACAAACACCCCACAAATGACCCCATTTCTGAAAGTACACACCCTAAGGTATTCGCTGATGGGCATAGTGAGTTCATAGAACTTTTTATTTTTTGTCACAAGTTAGCGGAAAATGATGATTTTTTTTTTTTTTTTTTTTTCTTACAAAGTCTCATATTCCACTAACTTGTGACAAAAAATAAAAAGTTCTATGAACTCACTATGCCCATCAGCGAATACCTTGGGGTCTCTTCTTTCCAAAATGGGGTCACTTGTGGGGTAGTTATACTGCCCTGGCATTCTAGGGGCCCAAATGTGTGGTAAGGAGTTTGAAATCAAATTCAGTAAAAAATGACCTGTGAAATCCGAAAGGTGCTCTTTGGAATATGGGCCCCTTTGCCCACCTAGGCTGCAAAAAAGTGTCACACATCTGGTATCTCCGTACTCAGGAGAAGGTGGGGAATGTGTTTTGGGGTGTCATTTTATATATACCCATGCTGGGTGAGAGAAATATCTTGGCAAAAGACAACTTTTCCCATTTTTTTATACAAAGTTGTCATTTGACCAAGATATTTATCTCACCCAGTATGGGTATATGTAAAAGACACCCCAAAACACATTCCTCAACTTCTCCTGAGTACGGGGATACCAGATGTGTGACACTTTTTTGCAGCCTAGGTGGGCAAAGGGGCCCATATTCCAAAGAGCACCTTTCGGATTTCACTCCTCATTTTTTCCTGAATTTGATTTCAAACTCCTTACCACACATTTGGGCCCCTAGAATACCAGGGCAGTATAACTACCCCACAAGTGACCCCATTTTGGAAAGAAGACACCCCAAGGTATTCCGTGAGGGGCATGGCGAGTTCCTAGAATTTTTTATTTTTTGTCACAAGTTAGTGGAAAATGATGATTTTTTTTTTTTTTTTCATACAAAGTCTCATATTCCACAAACTTGTGACAAAAAATAAAAACTTCCATGAACTCACTATGCCCATCAGCGAATACCTTGGGGTCTCTTCTTTCCAAAATGGGGTCACTTGTGGGGTAGTTATACTGCCCTGGCATTCTAGGGGCCCAAATGTGTGGTAAGTAGGTAAATGACCTGTGAAATCCGAAAGGTGCTCTTTGGAATGTGGGCCCCTTTGCCCCCCTAGGCTGCAAAAAAGTGTCACACATCTGGTATCTCCGTACTCAGGAGAAGTTGAGGAATGTGTTTTGGGGTGTCTTTTTACATATACCCATGCTGGGTGAGATAAATATCTTGGTCAAATGCCAACTTTGTATAAAAAAATGGGAAAAGTTGTCTTTTGCCAAGATATTTCTCTCACCCAGCATGGGTATATGTAAAATGACACCCCAAAACACATTCCCCAACTTCTCCCGATTACGGAGATACCAGATGTGTGACACTTTTTTGCAGCCTAGGTGGGCAAAGGGGCCCATATTCAAAAGAGCACCTTTCGGATTTCAAAGGTCATTTTTTACAGAATTTGATTTCAAACTCCTTACCACACATTTGGGCCCCTAGAATGCCAGGGCAGTATAACTACCCCACAAGTGACCCCATTTTGGAAAGAAGAGACCCCAAGGTATTCGCTGATGGGCATAGTGAGTTCATGGAACTTTTTATTTTTTGTCACAAGTTAGTGGAATATGAGACTTTGTATGAAAAAAAAAAAATAAAAAAAAATAAGCATTTTCCACTAACTTGTGACAAAAAATAAAAAATTCTAGGAACTCGCCATGCCCCTCACGGAATACCTTGGGGTGTCTTCTTTCCAAAATGGGGTCACTTGTGGGGTAGTTATACTGCCCTGGCATTTTCCAGGGGCCCTAATGTGTGGTAAGTAGGTAAATGACCTGTGAAATCCTAAAGGTGCTCTTTGGAATATGGGCCCCTTTGCCCACCTAGGCTGCAAAAAAGTGTCACACATGTGGTATCGCCGTATTCAGGAGAAGTTGGGGAATGTGTTTTGGGGTGTCATTTTACATATACCCATGCTGGGTGAGAGAAATATCTTGGCAAAAGACAACTTTTCCCATTTTTTTATACAAAGTTGGCATTTGACCAAGATATTTCTCTCACCCAGCATGGGTATATGTAAAATGACACCCCAAAACACATTCCCCAACGTCTCCTGAATACGGAGATACCACATGTGTGACACTTTTTTGCAGCCTAGGTGGGCAAAGGTGCCCAAATTCCTTTTAGGAGGGCATTTTTAGACATTTGGATACCAGACTTCTTCTCACGCTTTGGGGCCCCTAGAATGCCAGGGCAGTATAAATACCCCACATGTGACCCCATTTTGGAAAGAAGACACCCCAAGGTATTCAATGAGGGGCATGGCGAGTTCATAGAAATTTTTTTTTTTGGCACAAGTTAGCGGAAATTGATATTTTTTATTTTTTTCTCACAAAGTCTCCCGTTCCGCTAACTTGGGACAAAAATTTCAATCTTTCATGGACTCAATATGCCCCTCACGGAATACCTGGGGGTGTCTTCTTTCCGAAATGGGGTCACATGTGGGGTATTTATACTGCCCTGGCATTCTAGGGGCCCTAAAGCGTGAGAAGAAGTCTGGAATATAAATGTCTAAAAAATTTTACGCATTTGGATTCCGTGAGGGGTATGGTGAGTTCATGTGAGATTTTATTTTTTGACACAAGTTAGTGGAATATGAGACTTTGTAAGAAAAAAAAAAATAAAATTCCGCTAACTTGGGCCAAAAAAATATCTGAATGGAGCCTTACAGAGGGGTGATCAATGACAGGGGGGTTGATCAATGACAGGGGGGTTGATCAATGACAGGGGGGTGATCAATGACAGGGGGGTGATCAATGACAGGGGGGTGATCAGGGAGTCTATATGGGGTGATAACCACAGTCATTGATCACGCCCGTGTAAGGCTTCATTCAGACGTCCGGATGCGTTTTGCGGATCCGATCCATCTATCAGTGCATCCGTAAAAATCATGCGGACATCTGAATGGAGCTTTACAGGGGGGTAATCAATGACAGGGGGGTAATCAATGACAGGGGGGTGATCAGGGAGTCTATATGGGGTGATCACCACAGTCATTGATCACGCCCCTGTAAGGCTTCATTCAGACGTCCGGATGCGTTTTGCGGATCCGATCCATCTATCAGTGCATCCGTAAAAATCATGCGGACGTCTGAATGGAGCTTTACAGGGGGGTAATCAATGACAGGGGGGTGATCAGGGAGTCTATATGGGGTGATCACCACAGTCATTGATCACGCCCCTGTAAGGCTTCATTCAGACGTCCGGATGCGTTTTGCGGATCCGATCCATCTATCAGTGCATCCGTAAAAATCATGCGGACGTCTGAATGGAGCTTTACAGGGGGGTAATCAATGACAGGGGGGTAATCAATGACAGGGGGGTGATCAGGGAGTCTATATGGGGTGATCACCACAGTCATTGATCATGCCCCTGTAAGGCTTCATTCAGACGTCCGGATGCGTTTTGCGGATCCGATCCATCTATCAGTGCATCCGTAAAAATCATGCGGACATCTGAATGGAGCTTTACAGGGGGGTAATCAATGACAGGGGGGTGATCACCACAGTCATTGATCATGCCCCTGTAAGGCTTCATTCAGACGACCGGATGCGTTTTGCGGATCCGATCCATGTATCAGTGCATCCGTAAAAATCATGCGGACATCTGAATGGAGCTTTACAGGGGGGTGATCAGGGAGTCTATATGGGGTGATCACCACAGTCATTGATCATGCCCCTGTAAGGCTTCATTCAGACGTCCGGATGCGTTTTGCGGATCCGATCCATCTATCAGTGGATCCGTAAAAATCATGCGGACGTCTGAATGGAGCTTTACAGGGGGGTAATCAATGACAGGGGGGTAATCAATGACAGGGGGGTGATCAGGGAGTCTATATGGGGTGATCACCACAGTCATTGATCACGCCCCTGTAAGGCTTCATTCAGACGTCCGGATGCGTTTTGCGGATCCGATCCATCTATCAGTGGATCCGTAAAAATCATGCGGACGTCTGAATGGAGCTTTACAGGGGGTTGATCAATGACAGGGGGGTAATCAATGACAGGGGGGTGATCAGGGAGTCTATATGGGGTGATCAGGGGTGATTAGGGGTGATCAGGGGCTAATAAGGGGTTAATAAGTGACGGGGGGGGGGGTGTAGTGTAGTGTAGTGGTGCTTGGTGCTACTTTACTGAGCTACCTGTGTCCTCTGGTGGTCGATCCAAACAAAGGGGACCACCAGAGGACCAGGTAGCAGGTATATTAGACGCTGTTATAAAAACAGCGTCTAATATACCTGTTAGGGGTTAAAAAAAACACATCTCCAGCCTGCCAGCGAACGATCGCCGCTGGCAGGCTGGAGATCAACTCTCTTACCTTCCGTTCCTGTGAGCGCGCGCGCCTGTGTGCGCGCGTTCACAGGAAATCTCGCGTCTCGCGAGATGACGCGTATATGCGTGACTGTGCGCAGGGCTGCCACCTCCGGAACGCGATCCTGCGTTAGGCGGTCCGGAGGTGGTTAAGAGCTCATTTGCATCCCTTCTTCCCAGAATTCCAGAGGAGCATGTATGGCCTATAAGACTCCTCATGCTGTTTAATGCCTCTGCATAAGGAGATATTCCCCAAATTCTGATTTAGGCCTCCCACCCAGTTAAGCCAGTATTCTCTGCTCTGCACTAATGAGAGTCAATCACCCCGAAACTGCTGTCTGCAGATGAGATGCTGGCTTAATTATTAGCCGTCATGTCTGAAGGCCTGTTTAAAATGCTGAATATAGATTTTTAGGATAGCTGCCTTACATCTGGTGGCTTTAGAGGTAGCGCTTACTAAGAGCTCATTTGCAGACCCTTTTCCAAGGAAAAACATAATATACATTGCACTAACTGATGGTCTGTCTGAACAGTGTCTTATTCTAGACAAGGAGAGCATCGACTACTTAACATGTGAAGTCAGGCAAAGACGCGCCAGGTATAACAGGATTCCCGTTACTAATTGGCGCTTAGCATAAGAGAGTTTAACCTAACGGCAAATTACGGGTATTTTAAGTAATGCTCTGAGCCATCTTCAAACTTTCCGCCCATATGAATCATGTCCCTAATTAATTCAAACTGAAGCAATCATCTAAAGTTCAAGCAAGCAGATATCAAAGGCAGATTATAGACGAGGATGAAGATTATTCATTATAAACTATAGATTACAAAAGTATGGGCTATAGGTTATACATTACAGATTATAAAGCATAGATTTTAGAACATACAGGGTGGCCCACGAGAAAGTAGCCGCCTCCAGCGATAGTGTGCCAAGATGAGCGCGCGGGTGGATTGTTTTTCTTTAATTACCCACAATTCACAGAAGATGCTGAGAGTGGTCCCCGTTCCGGTCTCTACACCTTTGGGCAGGTCAGATTCCGTCGGCGGATACTGCTTGTGATGCTGCGGATGGTGTTTATGATGTTCTCCTTGAGTTCCTCCAGGGGATGGGATCGTTAGTGGACAAGTCTGGGGAATGTGGTGGCATTACCCCTCAGTTCGCTCCTCTGTAAATAGTTCATGAACCCGTCCAGTGAGCTCCGTGAGGTGCGGCATGTTGTCCCACCTTCTGGAGCAGGACATTTTTTCTTCTGGTATTAGTTGTTTGTAAAACTCTTCACAGACGTCCATGTAAATTGCTGGATTCACAGCTGATTTGAAGAAAATTAAGCGCACTATTCATGTTCCTGACACTGAGCACCAAACGCCAATTTTCCTTTCGTAAAGTGTTGTTTCGTGAGTTAGATGGAGATTTTCAGAGGACCAGTACCTCATATTCTGGGAATTTATGTGACCTGATAAACGAAACCAAGCTTCATCCGTCATAACGTCCAGCAATGGGTCTAAATCTCTGTCAGCATCACAGTCAGCACCAAGTCCAGTCATTTCCATGTTTAGCTTTGTTGGACTCTCTCAGTTCCTGCACTCACGTTATTCGGTACGGTTTCAGGTTCAGAGATTTCCACTCTCGCTGACACCTCGTTCCTGATACACCAACTTGAGACAGTCTTCGAGTTGATTTTTGGGGGTTACTTGCAATCTGCTGCTGAATTTCATGCACAACTTCAGCCGTCCTGATTGATGGAGGTCTCAGTTTCTTCATGTTTGATTCCATTTCCAAACCAGACTCTGAATACAACATTTAGCCGGTGGTTTTGTTCCTGGGTCATTGTCGGTAAAGGTCTCTTGCGTTTCCTTAATCTATCTGCTTCACACATAGTCTCCACCATCACTATTCACCATCTTTCTGGCATAATTGGCCACTTTTATTAAAAACTGAATAATAAATAATAAATTAAAGTCTTACTTGCCCATACCAACCAATCAGAGCTCAGCTTTCAGTTCCTACAGCGCTCTGCAAAAATGAAAGCTGCACTCTGATTGGTTCAATGGACAATGAAGACAGATTTACTATTAGGCAGTTTGATTTAGAGATATTGGAGGCGGCCACTTTTTCGTGGGCTGCCCTGTATATTATAAACTATAAAAAATGGGCTATAGGTTATACATTATAAAATATGGGTTGTACAGTCGTGGCCAAAAGTTTTGAGAATTACATAAATATTGGAAATTGGAAAAGTTGCCGCTTAAGTTTTTATAATAGCAATTTGCGTATACTCCAGAATGTTATGAAGAGTGATCAGATGAATTGCATAGTCCTTCTTTGCCATGAAAATTAACTTAATCCCAAAAAAACCTTTCCACTGCATTTCATTGCTGTCATTAAAGGACCTGCTGAGATAATTTCAGTAATCGTCTTGTTAACTCAGGTAAGAATGTTGACGAGCACAAGGCTGGAGATCATTATGTCAGGCTGATTGGGTTAAAATTAGGGATCGACTGATATTGATTTTTTAGGGCCGATACCGATAATTTGTGAATTTTCAGGCCGATAGCCGATAATTTATACCGATATTCAGTGAATTTTCATTTTTGAGAAAAAAAAAATTTCCTACACAAATCTGCTGAAAATTAATATGTTTATTGTTAACGTGTATTTTTTATTTTTTTTGTAAATCTTTTTCATTTATACTTAATATTATTTTATTTTTTTTTGTTTTGTTTTACTAACTTTTAGCCCCCTTAGGGACTAGAACCCTTGTCCTATTCACCCTGATAGATCTCTATCAGGGTGAATAGGATCTCACACTGTCCCTGCTGCTCTGTGCTTTGTGCACACAGCAGCATGGAGCTGAACATGGCAGCCAGGGCTTCAGTAGCGTCCTGGCTGCCATGGTAACCGATCGGAGCCCCAGGCTTACACTGCTGAGGCTCCGATCGGAGGAGCAGGAGAGAGGGGATCCTGTGGTTACTGCCACCAATGATTAATACTGGGGGGCTTGGGGGGGGGGCGCACTGCGCCACCAATGAAGATAAGTCTCTCATTCATATACAGGAGGCGGGAGCTGGCTGCAGAATCACATAGCCGGCTCCCGACCTCTATGAGCGTTAGCTGTGATACGCGGCACCTAAGGGGTTAACTACCGCTGACCGCAGCTACCGTTCATAGAGGTCGGGAGACGGCTATGTGATTCTGCAGCCAGCTCCCGCCTCCTGTATATGAATTAATGAAAGACTCATCTTCATTGGTAGCGCAGCGGCCACAGCCCCTCCCCTCCTCTTGTCTTCTCTCCGGTCATTGGCGGCAGCAGCACAGGGGGAGGGAGACACTGCTTCCTTCTCCCCTGTGCTGCTGAGGTAACACAGAGAGCGCTGAGAGCAGTGCGTTCTGTGTTCCCAATACGTTATCGGTATATCGGCAAAATAGATACCAATACCGATAACGTTCAAAATCCTGAATATCGGCCGATAATATCGGTAAAACCGATAATCGGTCGATCCCTAGTTAAAATGGCAGACTTGACATGTTAAAAGGAGGGTGATGCTTGAAATCATTGTTCTTCCATTGTTAACCATGGTGACCTGCAAAGAAACGCGTGCAGTCATCATTGCGTTGAATAAAAATGGCTTCACAGGCAAGGATATTGTGGCTGCTAAGATTGCACCTCATTCAACAATTTATAGGATCATCAAGAACTTCAAGGAAAGAGGTTCAATTCTTGTTAAGAAGGCTTCAGGGCGTCCAAGAAAGTCCAGCAAGCGCCAGGATCGTCTCCTAAAGAGGATTCAGCTGCGGGATCGGAGTGCCACCAGTGCAGAGCTTGCTCAGGAATGGCAGCAGGCAGGTGTGAGCGCATCTGCACGCACAGTGAGGCGAAGACTTTTGGAAGATGGTCTGGTGTCAAGAAGGGCAACAAAGAAGCCAATTCTCTCCAAAAAAAACATCAGGGACAGATTGATCTTCTGCAGAAAGTTTGGTGAATGGACTGCTGAGGACTGGGGCAAAGTCATATTCTCCGATGAAGCCTCTTTCCGATTGTTTGGGGCATCTGGAAAAAGGCTTGTCCGGAGAAGAAAAGGTGAGCGCTACCATCAGTCCTGTGTCATGCCAACAGTAAAGCATCCTGAGACCATTCATGTGTGGGGTTGCTTCTCATCCAAGGGAGTGGGCTCACTCACAATTTTGCCCAAAAACACAGCCATGAATAAAGAATGGTACCAAAACACCCTCCAACAGCAACTTCTTCCAACAATCCAACAACAGTTTGGTGAAGAACAATGCATTTTCCAGCACGATGGAGCACCGTGCCATAAGGCAAAAGTGATAACTAAGTGGCTCGGGGACCAAAATGTTGACATTTTGGGTCCATGGCCTGGAAACTCCCCAGATCTTAATCCCATTGAGAACTTGTGGTCAATCCTCAAGAGGCGGGTGGACAAACAAAAACCCACTAATTCTGACAAACTCCAAGAAGTGATTATGAAAGAATGGGTTGCTATCAGTGAGGAATTGGCCCAGAAGTTGATTGAGAGCATGCCCAGTCGGATTGCAGAGGTCCTGAAAAAGAAGGGCCAACACTGCAAATACTGACTCTTTGCATCAATGTCATGTAATTGTCGATAAAAGCCTTTGAAACGTATGAAGTGCGTGTAATTATATTTCACTACATCACAGAAACAACTGAAACAAAGACCTAAAAGCAGTTTAGCAGCAAACTTTGTGAAAACTAATATTTGGGTCATTCTCAAAACTTTTGGCCACGACCTTAGATTGTACATGATAGATTATGAAGTATACGCTATATATTGTACATTATAGATTATAAACTATGGGCTATAGATTATAAATGATGAGCTATAGATTATACATTATAAAGTATGAGCTGTAGATTATACATTATTAATTGAATGATTTTCCTAAAATATGACGTAAAGTCATGATTTTATGAAAGACACAGAAGCGAGTATTGCTTAACCCTTTCTTTACTGCACACAACAACAGCAAAGAATTCAACAACAAAATCAACCAATGGGCACAAAGCACTCCCCCTTAGTCACAGTATAAAGGGAGCACCCCTCAAGTCCTTCCTCCTCTTTCTTTGTCTTTACAACTCCACCAACAGAATAAACTGGAACAACCGGAACCAGGAGAACTCCAACGAAAAGTCCAACACGTCTTGAACAACCGACTTGGAGGAATGGTGTCAAACAGAAACTGCAGCAGACACTCTCAACTCTTCAATGGACCCGATGGGTTCAACCTTAAAAAGAAACAAAACGGATAATAGCAAGAACGCAAAAGAAGCGTATAACCTACTTACGTCAGGTAGTACCTGACATGGCAAGAAAGCATCAATAATTTAACAATAGTCAAAATAAACATAAATAATAATCATGAAAAAACATAAATAACACTACAAACATATCACACAACCCCAGGGATGGATAAATACATGGGCGGGGCAATACTCGCCTCCGTGTCTTTCATAAAATCATGACTTTACGTCATATTTTAGGAAAATCACTCAATTTTATCTCAAGACACTGAGGCTCCTATTGCTAGTTTAAAGTCACAATAGAGGCGAAAACATGTGGATCCGGTCTAAAGTAAAATTCTCTAAACGTGGAGACACGCAACCAGTCTGCCAACTTCATGACGTCCTCCAGGCGCGCACCGGACAGAGTCAAGGAAGTCGCAGAAGCACCACGAACAGAATGTGCCGTGAAAATGGAAGTGTCAATACCAGAGAGAGACAAAATCCACTTCACCCAACGCGACAGCGGCAACCGGAGCAAAGGGCCTACGGAAAGAAATAAACAACTGAGAAGCAGAAGGGGACCTTAAGGACCGAGTTCTGGACTCGTACTCCCTCAGACATGTGACCGGACAGAGCACCACTGATGAAGGAAAAATGGCATAAGACACCGACGTGATATTAGTTTTGGTACGCCGGGAAATGTTAAAAGTCACACCCTCCGGCGTGAAAGACCGGGCGTCATGATCTAATGCCCGGACATCGGAAACCCTCTTACAAGAAATCAGGCAAAATAGCGTAACCAATTTTGCCGACAACTGGCAAAGGGATAATTCTTCATTGGCGTGCCAGGCTGAAAGGAAAGATAAAACAGATGAAACATCCCAAGCGCTAGAAAACCGAGGTCTGGGGGGCCGTGCAAAACGTGATCCTTTAATTAACCGGCACACCAGAGGATGACGACCAGCAGGACAACCATCAAATCCCCTATGTCCGGAGGAAATGGCCGATCGAAACACATTTATTGTACGATAGGCTTTACCTTCTTCGTAAAGGGAACTGAGAAACTGAACCACATGACCTACAGCGGCCGTAGTGGGATCCAGGTCCCGAGGGAGGCACCAACCAGCCCAAGATCGCCAAGCTGTCCTATAGGCTCTTCTGGTTCCCGGGGCCCACGCACTCTCCAATAGGAATATAGCCGTCTCCGAAAGTCCCTCGGTCTGCCAGGACAACCCAACACTCTGCAGGCCAGTAGACGTAGGGACCCTTCCAACACCAGCGGATGAGGTTGATTCAGTGGGTCCAGAAGTAGCGATGTCCGGAGAGGAAGTAATAGGGGAATCTCCACCAGAAGTTCCAAAAGTTGAGGTAACCACGACTGAGTACTCCAAAAAGGAAGTATCAGCACCAGCTCCGAAGCTTGCAGGCGTATCTTGGCCAAACTCCGAGGAATCAGCAAAAACGGTGGGAATGCATACATCACGTCCTCCGACCATTGCTGAAGAAAAGCATCCACTGCCTCCGCGGCCGGGTCCGGTCTCCAACTGAAGTACCTGGGAAGTTGGGCGTTCCAGCGTGATGCGAAAAGGTCGATCGAAAACGGGCCCCAACAAGATTCGATTGCAGAAAAAATCTCCACATCTAACCTCCAGTCGCTGGCGTCTGAGATGTAGCGTGAGTTCCAATCGGCCAACGTGTTGTGTAATCCCTGTAGGTATTCCGCCACTACCGATACGTCGTTGGACAGGCAATAATCCCAGAAATCCTTGGCCAGGTGTGTCAACATCGTCGAACGGGTACCTCCCATGGAATTGATGTAACGGACGGCCGAGACGTTGTCCATCCGAAGGCGAATACATGCCTTGGCCCTCCCACTGGCGAAGCTGCGAATCGCAAAGGAACCCGCCAGAAGCTCCAGAGCATTGATGTGTAAGTGGAACTCTATTGTGGACCAAGGGCCTCCCGTGGAAACACCCTCGCAATGGGCGCCCCAACCGTGAAGGCTGGTGTCCGACTCTATCACTATATCCGGGTGTGGTCCAAACAGAGCCCTGCCATTCCAGGCAGAGAGGTTGGCGATCCACCATTCCAACTCGTCCCTCGTTTCTGGATCCAAAGAGATCAGATCCGCATAAGAAGCACCGGTATGCAGGTGTGCGATTTTGAGACGCTGAAGGGCCTGATAATGTAGGGGAGCCGGAAAGATAGCCTGAATGGAAGATGACAAGAGACCTATCACTCTGGCCAAATGACGCAGGGAAATCTGTGAAAGGGATAGAGTGCGACGTAACTCCTTGCGGATCGACCGCACCTTCGTAGGGGGAAGACTGAGAGTCAAGGACAGAGAGTCCACCCGGAATACGAGAAACTCCATGGACTGAGAAGGAACTAGACAAGACTTCTCGCGGTTGACTATGAAGCCCAGCGCGGATACGTCGTTGGACAGGCAATAATCCCAGAAATCCTTGGCCAGGTGTGTCAACATCGTCGAACGGGTACCTCCCATGGAATTGATGTAACGGACGGCCGAGACGTTGTCCATCCGAAGGCAAATACATGCCTTGGCCCTCCCACTGGCGAAGCTGCGAATCACAAAGGAACCCGCCAGAAGCTCCAAAGCATTGATGTGTAAGTGGGACTCTATTGTGGACCAAGGGCCTCCCGTGGAAACACCCTCGCAATGGGCGCCCCAACCGTGAAGGCTGGTGTCCGACTCTATCACTATATCCGGGTGTGGTCCAAACAGAGCCCTGCCATTCCAGGCAGAGAGGTTGGCGATCCACCATTCCAACTCGTCCCTCGTTTCTGGATCCAAAGAGATCAGATCCGCATAAGAAGCATCGGCATGCAGGTGTGCGATTTTGAGACGCTGAAGGGCCTGATAATGTAGGGGAGCCGGAAAGATAGCCTGAATTGAAGATGACAAGAGACCTATCACTCTGGCCAAATGACGCAGGGAAATCTGTGAAAGGGATAGAGTGCGACGTAACTCCTTGCGGATCGACCGCACCTTCGTAGGGGGAAGACTGAGAGTCAAGGACAGAGAGTCCACCCGGAATCCGAGAAACTCCATGGACTGAGAAGGAACTAGACAAGACTTCTCGCGGTTGACTATGAAGCCCAGTGCGGAAAGCAGATGAACTGACATCTGAAGGTGGGACAGGAGAGAGGCACGGTCCGCAGTCATAATCAGAATATCGTCCAGATAGATTATGAGTCTCACCCCCCGATAGCGGAGCCACGCCACTACCGGACACATCAGTTTGGTAAAACACCAGGGGGCAGACGAGAGCCCAAAGGGGAGGCACGTGAAGCGCCATACCGTCCCCTGCCAGTGGAAACGTAGAAGATCTCTGGAGGGAGGTGCTATTGGAACCGTCAAGTATGCATCCTTGAGGTCTAACTTGGCCATCCAGTCCCCGGGCAGCAGCATGTCCCTTAGAAGGTGGATGCCCTCCATCTTGAAATGCCTGTAACTGACGAATGCATTGAGAGCCCTGAGGTTGATGACGGGATGGAACTGGCCTCCCTTCTTCTCCACCAGGAAAATACTGCTGATCACCCCGTCTCAGCTCCCTTGAGATATAAAGCCTGTAACTCTACGTCTACGAGGTTCTGAGACTCCTGGGATCGGAACGTGGGGGGAAGCGGAGATGGAACCACAGGGGGTGCAACTAGCTCTATGTGGAAGCCTCGAACCGCGGACAACACCCAGGTGTCGTTGGTAATGAACGCCCAAGCATGAATAAAATGTTGGAGTCTGCCCCCTACATAACTTTCCGAAAAAGGGAGAAGAGGAGGTAGACTTACCAAATGGGCGTCTGAGGTTTGGGTTTCCTCTGTATGGTCTTCCCCGTCCTGAAGCACCACGGGAAGGGAAGAAGGACGGTTGGTGTCTTTGATCGTGGGCAGGCGGGCGGTAGGAAGAGAAGGAGCCCCGACCCGAACCTCGGGTCTGGAAAGAGGAACGGCCGGACAGACGGCCCCTGGTACTGCCGGCCCTAGTGGAAACCCTACCACTGAATACCCTACGCATCGACGTTTGGGCCTTATCCAAGGCGGTAAAGGTCCCTACAAACTTCCCCAGCTCTTTAATGAAGGGATCCCCAAAGAGGAAACCTTGGGCATCTTTACCCAATTCTGACAGAGCCATATTAGTCAGTTTAGGCTCGATCTTTAACAGAATGGCTTTGCGCCGTTCAATACTCAGGGAGGTGTTTGCATTACCTACCATGCAAATGGCTCTTTGGGCCCAACCACGGAGTTCCTCCGGGTCGACCAGTTGACCTTCATCCTTGGCAGATTCCGCCAAATCAAAGATTTTTGTAAGGGGCCCCATGATATCCAATAACTTGTCTTGACAAGCTTTGAGGGCCGAGTCTAGGCCTCTCTTAGGACTAAATCCCGTTTTGGATAGGAACTGGACCATCTTTGGGTCCACGACCGGCGTCTCGCATACCTTATTAGGTATAGGCGGGCGAGGGCATTCAGCCCGGAGTTTGTTCCGTGCCTCTTTGCTAAGGGGCTTACGGACCATGGATTCCAGATAATTGGCAACGTGAGGTGCCGGAAGCCACTCTGCAGACCTGGGGTGATGCAGGGAGTCCGGGTCAAAAAGCGGGTCCCACGCCGGATCCATAAGGGAAACGGATTGACCAAGGTCCGCCGGGTCGACCTCTACCGGTCGCCGTGGTAGTGATGAAAAAGAGACAGATGTCCCTTGGACAGGTGACACATCATTGTCCAAATCCTCGGAATCAATATAGGGTTCCATCAAAGCCTCCTCCTCAGATTCTCCATTAGAATCAGAATCTAGCTCGGGTTGGGACCGGGCCGATTTCCAATGCCGTGCTTTTTCTGCCTGGTGCGGACAGGCTCTTTTGCGCGGCCGAAGCGCGCTGTCATTGGATGGGACAAGGCCATCATTCATATAGTTTCTGGAGGCATTAGGGGCTGGTATAGGAATGGGGTTAGGAACCACTGAAGATGATGTATTGGCGATGAGTACCTGGGAGATAGAGTGCGTCAAAACTGAGGACATCCACCCCATGGCTGAAATAATGGCCTCAGAAATAGATCTCTGTAGAGTCAGGGCCTGAGTGTCAGATGGTATAGGAATAGTCCCCCCTGTAGACGGTATAATCCCCATATTCTGAGGCGGAAAGGAAGAGTCCCCATGAGAAGGGGTCCCCTGGGCTGAAGGTGGAGCCTTCTGGGAGGACATAGTAGTGCTGAGTAATAACAGGGCAGATAGTGCCAGAGGCAAGAATAGAGATCCTAAAGAATAAGGGCTAATGCCAAAGTGAACTGACCCTAATAGCTAGCTGCCTAGATAACTATGCAGGATTAGTCACCCTGCAGTAGAGGAGCCGCCGTTCCGATGATGCTGCCGCTGGAGAGACCGCCCACCGAATGAACACAGCGGTGCGGCTCTCCTGATATGGCGCCCGAAATATCGCGAGATCTCGGGCGCAACAGCAGAAGCGGCGGGAACCAGCGGCAGAAGCAGGAAGAGAAGACGTCCGAGATCCCGCGAATAACCGCGAGATCTCAGACGCACGGTGCAGCGATGAAGTAGGTAAGAGCGCCGCACAGTAAAACAAATAAGCAATACCAAAAAACTCCGTACGGGATGAACGGAGTAAGGGTAAGGGGAAAAAGGATAGACTGGAGCTATGAGGGAAAAAACTAAATAAATATATAAACTGTAGTCCGGACCGCATAAACGGCCTATAAAAATAACCAGGGATAAAATATATAACCCTAAATACAAGGGGGAAAAAAGGGGAAACAATATATGTATAAAAACACAATACCACCAACACCTGCAAGCAGGAGGGTGGAATACTTAACTTGTGTGCAGCAGCAAAGAAAGAGGAGGAAGGACTTGAGGGGTGCTCCCTTTATACTGTGACTAAGGGGGAGGGCTGTGTGCCCATTGGTTGATTTTGTTGTTGAATTCTTTGCTGCTGTTGTGTGTAGTAAAGAAAGGGTTAAGCAATAGGAGCCTCCGTGTCTTGAGATAAAATTATAAATTGTAGATTATAAAGTATGGTCTGTAGATTCTACATTACAGATTGTAGTAGGATATAGAGTATGGCCTGTCACTTATACTGTACAATACTCTATACTGCAGATAACCTTCCGATCCTGAATTACATGCAGACATAATGAAGAAAAAGTTAAAACAACCTAATATTTAACAAAAATTGGGCAATTGTCCATGACTCCTATTTACTGGTCCCCAAGATCTCCAAGAGCAAACTAGACCTACAGTAGTTAATATCACTGGCCGTGGGGGCAAGTGGGCTTGAAAACCCCTATCCATGTTCTTATAACGCATTAGAGCCATTATCAATATTCCAAGTTGAGGAAATCTGATGATAGTCTCAGATTATCCAGCACACTCTTCACTTTATAGTTTAGGGAATAGGAATCAGGGAAAGGACAGTGTTGGGCTTGGAGGCGAGTTCTGTGCATGCTACATACAAGAAGATGATTTAATTAAAAAGAAGCAGAAATATTATTATTATCTTATTAGCTGTGAGACTGGAGGAGAATGCGGAGCGGTGTTATCCATACACACAATGGACACTATTGTGGTTACATACAAAGAAAGATTTGCAAAAGGGAATTTAATGGAGACAAATTCTGTGTATTGAGAGACACACCTAAAATAACATACACTTGGAACAACACAAGCCGAAAATATAGGAATAATTAAGTTATTATTTATTATATTATTTTTTTTATAAGATGAAAATCAAAACAGTAAGAAACCACAATGTGAAAGGAATGTCACCTTCACAGGCACCAAGAATATAATTACTATAATACTGCTCCTATGTACAAGAATATAACTACGATATTACTGCCTCCTATGTACAAGAATATAACTACTATAATACTGCTCCTATGTAAAAGAATATAACTACTATAATACTGCTCCTATGTACAAGAATATAACTACTATAATACTACCTCCTATGTACAAGAATATAAATGCTAGAATACTGCCTCCTATGTACAAAAATATAACTACTATAATACTGCTCCTATGTACAAGAATATAACTACTATAATACTGCTCCTATGTACAAGAATATAACTACTATAATACTGCTCCTATGTACAAGAATATAACTACTATAATACTGCTCCTATGTACAAGAATATAACTACTATAATACTACCTCCTATGTACAAGAATATAACTGCTATACTACTGCTCCTATGTACAAGAATATAACTACTATAATACTGCTCTTTTGTACAAGGAATATAACTAGAATAATACTATCTTCTCTGTACAAGAATATAACTGCTATAATACTGCTCCTATGTACAAGAATATAACTACTATAATACTACCTCCTATGTACAAGAATATAACTTCTATAATACTGCTCCTATGTACAAGAATATAACTGCTATAATACTGCCTCCTATGAACAAAAATATAACTACTATAATACTGCCTCCTGTGTACAAGAATATAACTACTATAATACTGCTCCTATGTACAAGAAAATAACTACTATAATACTGCCTCCTATGTACAAGAATATAACTACTATAATACTTCTTCTATGTACAAGAATATAACTACTATAATACTGCTCCTATGTACAAGAATATAACTACTATAATACTGCTCCTATGTACAAAAATGTAACTACTATAATACTGCTCCTATGTACAAGAATATAACTACTATAATACTGCCTCCTATGTACAAGAATATAACTACTATAATACTGCTCCTATGTACAAGAATATAACTACTATAATACTGCTCCTATGTACAAGAATATAACTACTATAATACTGCTCCTATGTACAAAAATGTAACTACTATAATACTGCTACTACAGTACAGACCAAAAGTTTGGACACACCTTCTCATTCAAAGAGTTTTCTTTATTTTCATGACTATGAAGGCATCAAAACTATGAATTAACACATGTGGAATTATATACATAACAAACAAGTGTGAAACAACTGAAAATATGTCATATTCTAGATCCTTCAAAGTAGCCACCTTTTGCTTTGATTACTGCTTTGCACACTCTTGGCATTCTCTTGAAGAGCTTCAAGAGGTAGTCCCCTGAAATGGTCTTCCAACAGTCTTGAAGGAGTTCCTAGAGATGCTTAGCACTTTTTGGCCCTTTTGCCTTCAATCTGCGGTCCAGCTCACCCCAAACCATCTCGATTGGGTTCAGGTCCGGTGACTGTGGAGGCCAGGTTATCTGGCGCAGCACCCCATCACTCTCCTTCATGGTCAAATAGCCCTTACTTTCAAAGTTTTCCCAATTTTTCGGCTGACTGACTGACCTACCTTCATTTCTTAAAGTAATGATCGCCACTCGTTTATCTTTACTTAGCTGCTTTTTTCTTGCCATAATACAAATTCTAACAGTCTATTCAGTAGGACTATCAGCTGTGTATCCACTTGACTTCTCCTCAACGCCACTGATGGTCCCAACCCCATTTATAAGGCAAGAAATCCCACTTATTAAACCTGACAGGGCACACCTGTGAAGTGAAAACCATTTCAGAGGACTACCTCTTGAAGCTCATCAAGAGAATGCCAAGAGTGTGCAAAGCAGTAATCAAAGCAAAAGGTGGCTACTTTGAAGAACCTAGAATATGACATATTTTCAGTTGTTTCACACTTGTTTGTTATGTATATAATTACACATGTGTTAATTCATAGTTTTGATGCCTTCAGTGTGAATCTACAATTTTCATAGTCATGAAAATAAAGAAAACTCTTTGAATGAGAAGGTGTGTCCAAACTTTTGGTCTGTACTGTATGTACAAGAATATAACTACTATAATACTGCTCCTATGTACAAGAATATAACTACTATAATACTGCTCCTATGTACAAAAATGTAACTACTATAATACTGCTCCTATGTACAAGAATATAACTACTATAATACTGCCTCCTATGTACAAGAATATAACTACTATAATACTGCTCCTATGTACAAGAATATAACTACTATAATACTGCTCCTATGTACAAGAATATAACTACTATAATTCTGCTCCTATGTACAAGAATATAACTACTATAACACTGCTCCTATGTACAAGAATATAACTACTATAATACTGCTCCTATGTACAAGAATATACCTACTATAATACTGCCTCCTATGTACAAGAATATAACTACTATAATACTGCTCCTATGTACAAGAATATAACTGCTATAATACTGCTCCTATGTACAAGAATATAACTACTATAATACTGCTCCTATGTGCAAGAATATAACTACTATAATACTGCCTCCTATGTACAGGAATATAACTACTATAATACTGCTCCTATGTACAAGAATATAACTACTATAATACTGCTCCTATGTACAAGAATATAACTACTATAATATTGCCTCCTGTGTACAAGAATATAACTACTATAATACTGCTCCTATGTACAAGAATATAACTACTATAATACTGCTCCTATGTACAAGAATATAACTACTATAATATTGCCTCCTGTGTACAAGAATATAACTACTATAATACTGCTCCTATGTACAAGAATATTACTACTATAATTCTGCTCCTATGTGCAAGCATATAACTACTATAATACTGCTCCTATATACAAGAATATAACTACTATAATACTGCCTTCTATGTACAAGAATATAACTACTATAATACTGCCTCCTATGTACAAGAATATAACTACTATAATACTGCTCCTATGTACAAGAATATAACTACTATAATACTGCTCCTATGTACAAGAATATAACTACTATAATACTGCCTCTTATTTACATGACTGTGATAGTCTTTCCATGTCATTGGCTGGTTACTGTGCAGTATTTCGAGCTGTGTCTGGTATAGTGCGGTACATGTTGGCAACTATTCTTGAATATGATCTGAATAGATTTTAATTCTTTAATACTGAGTAATGAAGTAAAAGTAAAGTTGTAAATGTTTTGATGATACTTTTTATTATACTTGAATAGGCGCTAGTCTTCCTTCTGTCTATTGGACTGGATGCAGCTCACAATCACTTGTGGGGAGGGTGGTGGACGCTGCTGTATGATGAGCCTCTCAAGAAGAAGTGTCCCATATTCTGTCCTTGTGCCCGATGCTGTCTGTCCGCTCCTGCTGGAAACAATTGATATAAATTCTCTATATGTATCTATAGATGTTGTGCATTATAGTGGGGGGTAGTACTGGGCTCTGGTGGCGCAGGGTTCAGGGCAGCACTGTGCTGACATTTCTCCTGTCCTTATTCCTTTGTCTTCTCCAGGTTACGTCTCGTTCCTGCCCAATACGATGTGCCGCTCCTGTTGTGCAGACGACCCTTCCAGCGTGTGAGCAGCGTAATAGCTTAATGCCAATCTGAGGCTTGGTAATGCCAAACCGGCAGGAAGCCTCTTAGAGGTCAGTGTAATCCCGCAGATAATATATGGCCCTTGTGTTTCAGAAGGGATAATTAGCTCTAATCTCAAATTATCTTCTTAGTAATAGTGGAGCTCTGCTGTATCCCCAACACATTCTAGCAGGTGTGTAATCCGCTCGGTGACAGGATCTGCCGCACCAGAGAGAATTATGGTCAGCCAGGGTGGACAGGGAACGTAAAGTGGCCCTGGAAAAAAACTAAAAGTGGCCCTATGTTGTAGGTGGGTCCAAACTGACAGAAAGTGTGGCCAACACTATGCCAGACAGACATACAATATACTGCCCCAGCAGATCCAAGTACCACACAATATACTGCCCCAGCAGAACCAAGTACCTTCCCAGAAGCTTCCATGTTCTGTGCTCCTACTCCAGCTGCCTCAGGATGGCAATACAGTTGAATTCAGGAGTTTGAAGGGTCCCTGATGCCACCAGGAGCTTCAGATTATTACCTACCTGGCCGATGAGTGTAAAGAGGGCTCAGGTAGCCTCCTGGTCATCGGTCCACTGGGAGCTTTCCCTATAGGGTTTATGGCCAGTCCGCCCCTGCATTCAGCCCAATGGTCCAGGGTGAAACCTCCAGCTGCTCACAGGGAGGTTGTGCCCATGGCACATGATGATTGCACTGGGGTTTATGTGTTTTACTCACCTTTTATAGCGCTGACATATTCCGCTGCGCTGTACAGACATTATCGTCATCACGCCGTCCCCAGAGGAGCTCACAATGTAAGCTCACTATCAGTCTGTCTTTGGATTGTGGAAGTAAACCGGAGAACCTGGAGGAAACCCACGACAACACAGGGAGAACATACAAGCTCCATGCAGATGTTGTCCTTGGTCAGATTCGAACCTAGGACCTCAGAGCTGCAAGGCCCCACTGCCAACCACTGAGCCACTGCCAACCACTGAGCCACCACTTACCACTGGATGTATAGATGGTGCATGATAAGAGGAGCCACATTCTATATAGTGTGAATGTCACATTATGTCCCTGAGAGTAGTGGGATACAATACGTGGTCTGCTATGTGTGGTACATGTACGGTATATAAAATATCTGGTTATGGGTCATGGCTGCTGGAGGGGCACAGACCACAAAACCAACATACGTTCCCTGTGCCAGCCCTAAAGTGCCCTCATAGTGTGCCATTAGACATTATAATGAGCCCCATTACAGTGCCTTATAATACTCCCCAGCGTCAGGGGCCTGAGCGGGTCTGGATAAACGGTTCCAGACGCCAGTCGTCCCAAGCGACGGTCACAATGTAATCTGCGGTTTTGCGAAGGTTTCTTATGCACTCACCCCATACTGAGATCCGTGGGGTTGTGCTTCACATGTGGTTTACTACAATCTATGAAGTTCCTCGAGGCCTAAAGATGAAGAAGTAGAAGGGCCCCCATTGTAGACGAGCTGCAGTGTGAATGGAGCGCTGCCATGAACTGACCCAGAGACAAATTGCCTGTCATCATCTTACACAGCCGAGCCCTGAAAGGAAACAGTTACAAAAATGTAGAAAATCCCCCCCGCGCCCAGGATTATTACTGATCAGTACTTACCATCTGATATTACTGAGCATAAGATATGAGCAGAGAAAGCAGAGGTACGAGAGAAACCCCTCAGCCTACATACCCCCTAATCAATGAGCCACTTTCAAATGGACATGGGTTCAATTCATTTCAAACTCTACTGGCTGTCAGTGAATGGACGATTACTATTCACATCCAGAGGATAAACCTTGTCCTGGTAAAATTCTTTTCACAGCTGAAAGTTTCATTGTGTCCATTCTAGACAATCTTCTGGGAGCTAAACTCTGGACCGCACTGATACACTGTAACAAATTATCAGTATAGGAGAGAGGTTTGTGCTGCTGGTGAATCGTCTGTTTAAGAAGTAATCGGCCCATTGTCTCTCAGTCGGTATGTTGCCTGGGACGTGCTGCACAGCGCACAGTCTGCAGCCGCTCCTGCGCCTAAAGGCTCATGCACACCAGGCGCCAAACACCGATACCGGCCGTATGCCTTCCGCATTTTGCGGAACAGAATGTCCGGCCCATAATAGAACCGTCCTATCCTTGTCTGTAATGCGGACAAGAATAGGATATGTTCTATTTTATGCGGGTGCCATGGAGCGGACATACATACACGGTGTGCTGTCATTGAAGTGAATGGGTCCATATCCAACCTTCAAAGAATGCGGATTCAATGCGGACAAAAAATACATTTGTGTGCATGAGCCCTTAGACCTACATCTGTGCTCCTAATATAGAAGGATCTATATATCTATAGGTGCTAATGATCTGGCCACAGCTCCTGGCCTCTGGGGAGTACAGATAGACAGCTGCTACCTGCGGCGACTGTTACGGTCCAGGTGGATTATTCGCCTCTAAAAAGCAAGTAATGTTATTACGTTACCCTGTTCAGTGGAGTCGTCGCTTTTCAATTCTTGCAAACTGGGGACAAAAGATAAAAAAATATCAACCAATATGTCTGCACCACCTGCCGCCATAGTAGAGGATGGCTACGGGACCGGGCGTCTATGGGCAGCTTTAGTCCCTGATATCTGGGGTAATCCAGGGCTCCATTTCTATATTTCACATATACACGGGTGACAATCTGAGACGAATTCAATGCAGGGAGGGAGTGGCCCCTGTAACCTCTGCATAGCGATGTGGCTCCTTCACACAGGGGAACTATCAAAGTGTCAAGCCTAATTTCATAGAGCCAGGAGCACGTTGCCTCCTTTTGAGGTCCGGGGTCTTGTTTACCTCGCTGCAGAATAGAGTGTTGTGATGCCAATAGTATTCATGGTATATTTCTGACAGAGGCCTTATGATGGATTAACATAAATTCTATTCTGCTTTTTTGGGTTCCATTGAAGACATTCACCCGGCTGCTTCAAGGGCAGTTTCCCAGCAAGATATAAAGGGCCTGGGATTTCATAAGAAGCCCATGAAGCCCAGTGCTGAATGGGGTCGACCTCGAACAATGGGCAAACACCTTACAGATGTCCTGATACTTATATTCCATATAGAACTGAAGATGAATCCACCACAACACTTGATCTACAGTAATAAGAAGCAGAACATTCAATAATTACGTAGATTATTGTAGATTTATTAGAATTATGTATTTTATACATGGGTGTGGGAAATGACTTAAAAATAATGAAAAGTAAAAATGATCAAAAAGTATTATAATAAAAAAATGAGTGACTAATATATTAATTGTATTTCTAAATGATTAAGTAAATGAATATTATAGATTTTTTAATATTAATTATGGACAGATTATTGGTTTATTTTATATTGTATTTATTTAATCTTTTTTTATATTAAAATTTCATCCATAAAAAATAACTTCTTCTTGACTGCATTAATAATTTCCATAAATGAAACCAAACTGATACACTGTATAAAATAATGGCAACATTGTCCTCAATATCACAAAATATTTTTCATTATGACTTTGTATATTTTAGCATTTTCTCTTTTCCCTCTGGACATAAAATTTTCTTTGCATTGTTATAAGTGAATGACGGTTAATTAAAAGGATTCCACCAGTAGATTGGGGGGGGGGGGGGGGGGGGGTTACGAGAGGTTTTTTCATTTTCTGAGTTTCTATGGATTCTTCTCCCGTTTAGACTTTACATTTTTCCATAATATTTTTTTTATCTGTGAGAAGCAGCAGCACATCAGAGAGGTTATGACATAAGGGCCAATAGCATTGTCTGCCGTGTCTATAAACCAGGCACAATGGAGAGACCGCCACAATAGCCCCTTTATCATCATATAATCCCATTTGTGATAAGAGGAATTCCTTGGGATTAATTTAAATTCTTTACATTAGCAGCGGTTCCGTGGACTAAATGAGATAAAAACACTTTTATCAGATTAATTGCCACATTATGCCATTACATTCTTATCTCTGGAATGATTCCCCTCGTCCAGCAGCTTATTCCTCCTCCTCCTCTCCAGAGTGGGGTAATTCCTGATTAAGATCTTGTCCTCTCCGTACAATAAGCCTTTTTTATTGGATCTGCCACATGAATTCATAAAGACCTGACTCTGCGGGCCGGCAGCTGCCATTCCATGCAATGACCTCAATATCTGCTTGTCACTGGTCCAGACCCCGGCTAATAATAATACCCAGGTCAGGGGGGCCGCCGCTGCTGGCAGATTACCTTATTTCTAGGGCAGTTAATGCAATCATCCGATATATAAATATGCAATAATATTTGCTCCCCTAAACTGCAGAAACTCATGAATGCACTGGTTTGGTGCAGAACTCCCAGCATCTTATTCACATAGAGTGTTTTGGTGAAAGCCTCGTGCACACAGTCGTTGTCGGCCATGGGCCGTATTGCAGCCCGCATATTGTTATCCCCGCAGGACGGATACAGATCCATTCAACTTGTTCTATTGTTTTGCAGTGCGGACAAATCACGGACCCATTCAAGTTGAATGGGTCTGGATCCATCGCTGCAGACATACGGATGGTGCCTGTGCATTGCGGACCCCAATGTACGGTACGACCGTGTGCAAGAGGCCTAAGGAAAATATGTGTTTTTTTATGTGGTTTTGTCAAGGATTTTCATTCCTGACCATTTTCAATCCAATTCTGGAAGGGGGTTCTTTTTTTAAAACCACATGTGGACAAAAACAAAGCCGTGTAGATCCATGCAGATTTCCCATTTAAAGCAATGGTGAAGTTCTGCACGTGTTTTTGGTGAAGATTTTTAGTGGGGAGTTCAAGGCAAATCCTTGCCCAAAATATTCTGTGTAAACCTAATCTAAAGCCTGAGTCACACGTCAGTGTTCGGTCAGTGATTTCTATCAGTGATTGTAACCCAAAACCAGGATTGGAGCCTCCACAGACATAAAGGTATAAGGTAAAGATCTGCACCTGTTCTGGGTTTAGAGCCGCACCTGGTTTTGGGCTCACAATCACTGGTGGAAATCACTGACCGAACACTGACGTGTGAATGAGGCTTAAAGCTAGAAACCTGCAGTTATGCGCCATAGACAATATAGGGTGCACCGCAACCACTGATATACAGAATTACAGGGTGTGATTGCATAATGCCTCTTTCACACGGGCGTTGCGGGAAAATGTGCGGGTGCGTTGCGGGAACACGCGCGATTTTTCCGCGCGAGTGCAAAACATTGTAATGCGTTTTGCACTCCCGTGAGAAAAATCGTGCATGTTTGGTACCCAAACCCGAACTTCTTCACAGAAGTTCGGGCTTGGGATCAGTGTTCTGTAGATTGTATTATTTCCCCTTATAACATAGTTATAAGGGAAAATTATAGCATTCTGAATACAGAATACATAGTACAATAGCGCTGGAGGGGTTAAAAAAAATAAAAAAATAATTTAACTTAGTCCACTTGATCGCGCAGCCGGCATCTCCTTCTGTCTCCTTCTTTGCTGATTGTAGGAAAAGGACCTGTGGTGAAGTCACTCCGGTCGTCACATGATCCATCACATAATCCATCACCATGGTAAAAGATCATGTGATGACCGGAGTGACGTCACCACAGGTCCTGTTCCTGCACACAGCAAAGAAAGAAGTCAGAAGAGAAGCCGGCTCCGCGATCAAGTGGATTAAGGTGAGTTAAATAATTTTTTTTTTTTTTTAACCCCTCCAGTGCTATTGTACTATGCATTCTGTATTCAGAATGCTATTATTTTCCCTTATAACCATGTTATAAGGGAAAATAATAATGATCGGGTCCCCATCCCGATCGTCTCCTAGCAACCGTGCGTGAAAATCGCACCGCATCCGCACTTGCTTGCGGATGCTTGTGATTTTCACGCAACCCCATTCACTTCTATGGGGCCCGCGTTGCGTGAAAAACGCACAAAGAGGAGCATGCTGCGATTTTCACGCAACGCACAAGTGATGCGTGAAAATCACCGCTCGTGTGCACAGCCCCATAGAAATGAATGGGTCGGGATTCAGTGCGGGTGCAATGCGTTCAACTCACGCATCGCATCCGCGCGGAAAACTCGCCCTTGTGAAAGAGGCCTAAGGGGTGTAGTGCCTCTGGGGCTTAAGAACCCAACATTTCCCAATGTATTTGCCTGTTCTCCTTGTAGCATTACATAACCCTAAAGCCTGTTATGCCATTTAGAAAAACACTAATTTGTCTTTATCCACCAAG
Organism: Bufo bufo; assembly: GCF_905171765.1. NCBI lineage: Eukaryota > Metazoa > Chordata > Amphibia > Anura > Bufonidae > Bufo > Bufo bufo. The sequence goes on from NC_053395.1 coordinate 230,394,215, forward strand.
GGTGTGCCCTGTAAGATATATGAGAAGACTGGCTGCCGGCGACAACCCAATTATCTGTGGTGAAATGTACCCCGGAATGAAGATGCGCAGATGTGCGGTGTCTGAGCTGATGTCATTGTGTGGTAGGTCATTGAACAGGTATCTAAGATTTATTTTTATGACTGGACCAGCTGCCAGACATCCCGCAGATAAAGCAGCGGCTACACACATTGTACCTACAATATGCCACTTATGACAATGAAGCGATTCAGGGACCTGTAGCCAAAATAACACTAATAATTCTGTGTACACACACTGGGGATGGATGCCAGGAGAGCTGTGAGGCAATGCAGTCCTGTGTGTAAGCAGGTGAACGGCCGCTCCTCAACCACATATACAGAAAAGTGTAATGCTATAGGATGTAATGGAATTCACGTCCAGAACACAACAGAATTTTCAGGCATAAACAACATTTTACTAAATACAATTATACAACATAAATAGAGAATAGTCACTGTGTACATACATTACTTATCCTGTACTGATCCTGAGTTACATCCTGTATTATACTCCAGAGCTGTACTCACTATTCTGCTGGTGCATTCACTGTGTACATACATTACTTATCCTGTACTGACCCTGAGTTACATCCTGTATTATACTGCAGAGCTGCACTCACTATTCTGCTGGTGGAGTCACTGTACATTACTTATCCTGTACTGATCCTGAGTTACATCCTGTATTATACTCCAGAGCTGCACTCACTATTCTGCTGGTGCAGTCACTGTGTACATACATTACTTATCCTGTACTGATCCTGAGTTACATCCTGTATTATACCCCAGAGCTGCACTCACTATTCTGCTGGTGCAGTCACTGTGTACATACATTACTTATCCTGTACTGATCCTGAGTTACATCCTGTATTATACTCCAGAGCTGTACTCACTATTCTGCTGGTGCATTCACTGTGTACATACATTACTTATCCTGTACTGACCCCTGAGTTACATCCTGTATTATACTGCAGAGCTGCACTCACTATTCTGCTGGTGGAGTCACTGTACATTACTTATCCTGTACTGATCCTGAGTTACATCCTGTATTATACTCCAGAGCTGCACTCACTATTCTGCTGGTGCAGTCACTATGTACATACATTACTTATCCTGTACTGATCCTTAGTTACATCCGTTATTCTTCTCCAGAGCTGCACTCACTATTCTGCTGGTTGCAGTCACTATGTACATACATTCTTATCTGTACTGATCCTGAGTTACATCCTGTATTATACTCCAGAGCTGTACTCACTATTCTGCTGGTGCATTCACTGTGTACATACATAACTTATCCTGTACTGACCCCTGAGTTACATCCTGTATTATTACTGCAGAGCTGCACTCACTATTCTGCTGGTGGAGTCACTGTACATTACTTATCCTGTACTGATCCTGAGTTACATCCTGTATTATACTCCAGAGCTGCACTCACTATTCTGCTGGTGCAGTCACTGTGTACATACATTACTTATCCTGTACTGATCCTGAGTTACATCCTGTATTATACCCCAGAGCTGCACTCACTATTCTGCTGGTGCAGTCACTGTGTACATACATTACTTATCCTGTACTGATCCTGAGTTACATCCTGTATTATACTCCAGAGCTGTACTCACTATTCTGCTGGTGCATTCACTGTGTACATACATTACTTATCCTGTACTGACCCTGAGTTACATCCTGTATTATACTGCAGAGCTGCACTCACTATTCTGCTGGTGGAGTCACTGTACATTACTTATCCTGTACTGATCCTGAGTTACATCCTGTATTATACTCCAGAGCTGCACTCACTATTCTGCTGGTGCAGTCACTATGTACATACATTACTTATCCTGTACTGATCCTGAGTTACATCCTGTATTATACCCCAGAGCTGCACTCACTATTCTGCTGGTGCAGTCACTGTGTACATACATTACTTATCCTGTACTGATCCTGAGTACATCCTGTATTATACTCCAGAGCTGCACTCACTATTCTGCTGGTGGAGTCACTTGTGTACATACATACTTATCCTGTACTGATCCTGAGTTACATCCTGTATTATACTCCAGAGCTGCACTCACTATTCTGCTGGTGCAGTCACTGTGTACATACATTACTTATCCTGTACTGATCCTGAGTTATATCCTGTATTATACTCCAGAGCTGCACTCACTATTCTGCTGGTGCAGTCACTGTATACATACATTACTTATCCTGTACTGATCCTGAGTTACATCCTGTATTATACTCCAGAGCTGCACTCTCTATTCTGCTGTTGCAGTCACTGTGTACATACATTACTTATCCTGTACTGATCTGAGTTACATCCTGTAGTTATCCCAGAGCTGCACTCTACTATTCTGCTGGTGCAGTCACTGTTACATACATTACTTATCCTTTACGGATCCTGAGTTACATCCTGTATTATACTCCAGAGCTGCACTCACTATTCATGCTGGTGGAGTCACTGTGTACATACATTACTTATCCTGTACTGATCCTGAGTTACATCCTGTATTATACTCCAGAGCTGCACTCACTATTCTGCTGGTGCAGTCACTGTGTACATACATTACTTATCCTGTACTGATCCTGAGTTATATCCTGTATTATACTCCAGAGCTGCACTCCCTGTTCTGCTGGTGCAGTCACTGTGTACATGCATTACTTATCCTGTACTGATCCTGAGTTACATCCTGTATTATACTCCAGAGCTGCACTCCCTGTTCTGCTGGTGCAGTCACTGTGTACATACATTACTTATCCTGTACTGATCCTGATTTACATTCTGTTTTATACTCCAGAGCTGCACTCCCTGTTCTGCTGGTGCAGTCACTGTGTACATACATTACTTATCCTGTACTGATCCTGAGTCACATCCTGTATTATACTCCAGAGCTGCACTCACTATTCTGCTGGTGGAGTCACTGTGTACATACATTACTTATCCTGTACTGATCCTGAGTTACATCTTGTATTATACTCCAGAGCTTGCACTCGCTATTCTGCTGGTGCAGTCACTGTGTACATACATTACTTATTCTGTACTGATCCTGAGTTACATCCTGTATTATACTCCAGAGCTGCACTCACTATTCTGCTGGTGCAGTCACCGTGTACATACATTACTTATTCTGTACTGATCCTGAGTTACATCCTGTATTATACTCCAGAGCTGCACTTACTATTCTGCTGGTGCAGTCACTGTGTACATACATTACTTATCCTGTACTGACCCTGAGTTACATCCTGTATATACTCCAGAGCTGCACTCACTATTCTGCAGGTTGCAGGTCACTGTGTACATACATTACTTATCTGTACTGATCCTGAGTACATCTGTATATACTCCAGAGCTGCACTCACTATTCTGCTGGTGGGGTCTTTGTGTTTGTACATTACATTACTTATCCTGTACTGATCCTGAGTTACATCCTGTATTATACTCCAGAGCTGCACTCACTATTCTGCTGGTGCAGTCACTGTGTACATACATTACTTATCCTGTACTGATCCTGAGTTACATCCTGTATTATACTCCAGAGCTGCACTCACTATTCTGCTGGTGCAGTCACTGTGTACATACATTACTTATCCTGTACTGATCCTGAGTTACATCCTGCAGTATACTCCAGAGCTGCACTCACTATTCTGCTGGTGCAGTCACTGTGTACATACATTACTTATCCTGTACTGATCCTGAGTTACATCCTGTATTATACTCCAGAGCTGCACTCACTATTCTGCTGGTGCAGTCACCGTGTACATACATTACTTATCCTGTACTGATCCTGAGTTACATCCTGTATTATACTCCAGAGCTGCACTCACTATTCTGCTGGTGCAGTCACCGTGTGCATACATTACTTATTCCTAGTGTAGTAGAGGGATCTGTTGCTGTTACACTGAGCACCGGGTTGTAGCTACAACTTTTGACCTCCAATCCATCCACATTGCAGGGACAGTGGCGGCTTTAGGGGTGTAATTTGGAGGGGCTCCTTGCTGGAGGTGACCTGATATGTGGGAGATCTTCATAGTGTGGGTCTCCAGCGCGGTGTTGGCGAGCGGCTGCAGCTGAGGGGACTCAGTGTTTGACTCTGTGTTCAGAGCGAGCATGGGATTATTACCCTGTAAAATAAACTGCAGAGTCAGTGACTGAGCTTTTATTAGGTCTCAGCACATAAAACTTTAAAGGCGCGTCTCTCGGCGCAGGTTACACCGGCAGTAAAAATAATTGTCTCCCCCATTGGCTCCGCAGTAAAGTTTGACATGAATAGTCTCTAGCACTGTGCATTCAGAACACTATGTCTTCCCCAGCCCGCCGTACACTGCCCCGGGCCATCAGTACCTTGTGTCTATGGCTAAAGTCAAGAAAGACTTGTGACTTCCAGTAAACCCGTAACGAGGACGCCGTCCAGGATCAGAATGGAACGCACGTTCCCGTCACACTAAAACATTGAAGGCGCGGCCTGCAACTTCACTACCCCCGGGTCATTTAAAGAAATACCGCATAGGGGACATTTGGGAACACAGCACAGGACATAGATTTAGGGCCCTTAATACAAACACTGTGCCAGGGGCCCACCGACCATCACATGCCATCTATAGGCCTGCTCATCGATCCGGCAGAAGGTCTGAGGATATGCTGAAACACGTTTCAGTGTCTTCAGGCCCTGGGATATATGACATGACTGTATTCTCAATGTCTGATAGTGATGGAATAGTTTTGTGTTTCGCTATTTACAGATGTAGCAGAGCTGAAGAGGAAGAAAGGTGACAATATATTGAATATTATCCCTTTAAATGGCAAGGGGCGGGGCGGTGACTACCTGCCATTTATTTTCATATAGAGGTGGATGATACCACCATTGTATATCCAATATCTTTCATTTACAGGCAGCCCAGATAGGTTGTAGAGGTAGCGGTCTCAGCCACCTTTCTCCTATGCTTCCATGGTCCACATGCCCCCAGCCGTGATCACCATGAGATGGACAGAAGTGTGATGAGATCCAGATCAATAAGTGATAAGGATCTTTGCTAAATATGACGTGAATATTCTTGGTCACACTGGGTAGAACAGATTTTCTCTCATGTGTCAACACCTGATATTTCTTCTCCGATATCCTCCATATTTTGCTTCTGTACAAATATCACATTTATCACCCAATATAAATGCTTCAGTAATTGCAGATTATCCTGTGTCTGCCGCTCATTACGTATTAACACGTCTGATATGGTGGTTACTGATTAACTCTTCACTTCCTGCTCTGCAGTCATAATATGAGGTATAAGCACTTACACTGCATATATTATATTATAGTCACACATTATAAGAGAAGGAAGGAGGCTTTACATAAGAATCCAGAAAAAAGACTGGAAGGCAAGAAGCTCTACAAACCCCCGACATATCGAGGTCACAGCAAACATACAGCAGCCTCTCAATACATAAGAATATTATCAAAAAGTTCAATTATTTCAGTAATTCTAAAAGTGCAGCTGATATATTCTATAGATTCATTATACAGAGTGATCTCTCATATATTCTATAGATCATTATACACAGTGATCTCTCCTATATTCTATAGATTCATTATACACAGTGATCTCTCATATATTCTATAGATTCATTATACACAGTGATCTCTCATGTATTCTATAGATTGATTATACACAGAATGATCTCTCATATTTTCAATAAATTACGGTAATTACACACAGACTTATCTCTTATATATTCTATAGATATATTACAATCTACAAAATATATAAGAGATCACTGTTTATAATAAATCTAGACTATATGAGCTATCACTCTGTGTGTATTATGTATCTAAAGAATATATGAGAGATCACTTTGTGTCTAATGATTCTGTAAAATATTTGAGAGATCACTCTGTATGTAATAAATCTATAGTATATTTAAGAGATCGCTCTCTGTATAATGAATCTATAGAATATATGGGAAATTCACTCTGTGTATAATCAATTTATAGAATATGAGAGATCACTGTGTATAATGGATCTATAGAATATATGAGAGATCACTGTGTATAATGAATCTATAGAATATATAAGAGATCACTGCGTATAATGTATCTATAGAATATATGAGAGATCACTCTGTGTATAATGGATCTGTAAAATATATGAGAGATCACTGTGTATAATGTATCTATAGAATATATGAGAGATCACTGTGTATAATGTATCTATAGAATATATGAGAGATCACTCTGTGTATAATGTATCTATAGAATATATGAGAGATCGCTCTGTGTATAATGAATCTGTAGAATATATGAGAGATCACTGTGTATAATGGATCTATAGAATATATGAGAGATCACTGTGTATAATGTATCTATAGAATATATGAGAGATCAGTGTGTATAATGTATCTATAGACTATATGAGAGATCACTGTGTATAATGTATCTATAGAATATATGAGAGATCACTGTGTATAATGGATCTATAGAATATATGAGAGATCACTGTGTATAATGTATCTATAGAATATATGAGAGATCACTGTGTATAATGTATCTATAGAATATATGAGAGATCACTGTGTATAATGAATCTATAGAATATATGAGAGATCACTGTGTATAATTAATCTGTAAAATATATGAGAGATCACTGTGTATAATGAATTTCTAGAATATATGAGAGATCTCTCTGTATAATGAATCTATAGAATATATGAGAGATCACTGTGTATAATGAATCTATAGAATATATGAGAGATCACTGTGTATAATAAATCTATAGAATATATGAGAGATCACTATGTTTATAATGAATCTATAGAATATATGAGAAATCACTCTTTGCTTAATGAATCTATAGAATATATGAGAGATCACTGTGTATAATGAATCTATAGAATATATGAGAGATCACTGTGTATAATGGATCTATAGAATATATGAGAGATCACTGTGTATAATGATCTATAGAATATATGGGAGATCACTGCGTATAATGTATCTATAGAATATATGAGAGATCACTGTGTATAATGGATCTATAGAATATATGAGAGATCACTGTGTATAATGGATCTATAGAATATATGAGAGATCACTGTGTATAATGTATCTATAGAATATATGAGAGATCACTGTGTATAATGTATCTATAGAATATATGAGAGATCACTGTGTATAATGGATCTATAGAATATATGAGAGATCACTGTGTGTAATGTATCTATAGAATATATGAGAGATCACTGTGTATAATGGATCTATAGAATATATGAGAGATCACTGTGTATAATGTATCTATAGAATATATGAGAGATCACTGTGTATAATGGATCTATAGAATATATGAGAGATCACTCTGTATAATGAATCTATAGACTATATGAGAGATCACTGTGTATAATGGATCTATGGAATATATGAGAGATCACTGTGTATAATGGATCTATAGAATATATGAGAGATCACTCTGTATAATGAATCTATAGACTATATGAGAGATCACTGTGTATAATGGATCTATGGAATATATGAGAGATCACTGTGTATAATGTATCTATAGAATATATGAGAGATCACTGTGTATAATGGATCTATAGAATATATGAGAGATCAGTGTGTATAATGAATCTATAGATTAAATGAGAGATCACTGTGTATAATGGATCTATAGAATATATGAGAGATCAGTGTGTATAATGAATCTATAGATTAAATGAGAGATCACTCTGTGTATAATGATCTATAGAATATATGAGGGATCACTCTGTGTCTAATAAATCTGTAAAATATTTGAGATCACTCTGTATGTAATGAATCTATAGATTAAATGAGAGATCACTGTGTATAATGAATCTATAGATTATATGAGCGATCACTCTTTGTATAATGTTTCTATAGAATATATGAGAGATCACTATGTATAATGAATCTATAGAATATAGGAGGGATCACTCTGTTAGTAATGAATCTTCAGAATATATAATATATCACTTTGTGTATATTGAATCTATAGAATATATGAGAGATCACTTTGTGAGTAATGAATCTATAGAATATATGAGAGATCACTGTGTATAATGTATCTATAGAATATATGAGAGATCACTGTGTATAATGAATCTATAGAATATATGAGAGATCACTGTGTATAATGTATCTATAGAATATATGAGATCACTGTGTATAATGTATCTATAGAATATATGAGAGATCACTGTGTATAATGAATCTATAGATTATATGAGTGATCACTCTGTATAATAAATCTATAGAATATATGAGAGATCACTCTGTGTCTAATGAATCTGTAAAATATATGAGAGATCACTGTGTATAATGAATCTATAGATTATATGAGAGATCACTCTGTGTATAATTAATCTGTAAAATATATGAGAGATCACTCTGTATAATTAATCTGTAAAATATATGAGAGATCACTCTGTATAATTAATCTGTAAAATATATGAGAGATCACTCTGTGTATAATGAATCTATAGAATATATGAGAGATCACTCTGTGTATAATGAATCTATAGAATATATGAGATCATTCTGTTTATAATGAATCTATAGAATATATAAGAGATCACTCTGTGTCTAATGAATCTGTAAGATTTTTGAGAGATCACTCTGTATGTAATGGATCTATAGAATATATGAGAGATTACTCTGTGTATAATGAATCAATAGAATAAATGAGCGATCGCTGTGTATAATGAATTTATAGAGTATATGAGAGATCACTCTGTGTATAATAAGGTAACTCGTGTAGGTGTGATATATAGACCACCTAGCCAAGTCAAAGAATTAGATGATCTACTAGTTGAGGAAATAGCTAAAATGACATTGAAGGGGGAAGTTATCATTATGGGAGACTTTAATCTTCCTGATGTAAACTGGAAAACCAAAATAGCAAGTTCTGCCAGGAGTACAGATATTCTAAACTCCCTACTGGGATTATCTCTACAGCAAGTAGTGGAGGAGCCAACCCGGAAGGAGGCCATTTTAGATTTAGTATTCACAAATGTGAATTTGGTATCTGATATCACTGTAGGGGAAAGCTTGGGATCTAGTGATCACCAGTCAGTGTGGTTTACTATAAGTACAGTGACTGAGTCACACCACACAAAAACAACATTTTTAGATTTTAGAAAAATGGACTTTTCTAAAATTAGATTAGTGGTATACGAGTCCCTATCAGATTGGAACAGTTTTAATGGAGTCCAAGAGAAATGGGACTACTTAAAAGTGGCACTATTGAAGGCAACAGAAAATTGCACTGTGGTACTCAGCAGAAGTGGCCAAAATGATTAAAAACAAAAAGATAGCATTTAGTAATTATAAAAAAGATTAGGCTGAGAGAGGCCAAACAAGTTATAAGAGCTTCTAAAGCACAGGCAGAAGAGAAATTAGCTCAGTTAGTGAAAAAAGGCGATAAGGCATTCTTCAGATACATAAATGAAAAAAGGAAACTAAAACAAGGAATTACCAAATACCACACTCTGTATAATGAATCTATAGAATATATGAGAGATAACTCTGTATAATGAATCTTTAGAATACATGAGTGGTCACTGTGTATAATAAATCTATAGAATATGTGAGAGATCACTCTGTGAATAATGAATCTATAGAATATATGAGAGATTATTTTGTGTATGATGAATCTATAAAATATTTGAGAGATCACTCTGTGTATAATGAATCTATAGAATATATGAGAGATCACTCTGTGTCTAATGAATCTGTAAAATATTTGAGAGATCACTCTGTATGTTATGAATCTATAGTATATATGAGAGTTCGCTCTCTGTATAATGAATCTATAGAATATATGAGAGATCACTTTGTGTATAATGAATCTATTAAATATATGAGCGATGACTCTGTGTATGATGAATCTATAGAATATATGAGAGACCAGTGTGTATAATGAATCTATAGAATATAGGAGAGATCACTCTGTGTATAATGAATCTATAGACTATATGAGAGATCACTGTGTCTAATGAATCTGTAAAATATTTGAGAGATCACTCTGTATGTCATGAATCTATAGTATATATGAGAGTTCGCTCTCTGTATAATGAATCTATAGAATATATGAGCGATCTCTGTATAATGTATCTATAGAATATATGAGAGATCACTGTGTATAATGTATCTATAGTATATATGAGAGTTCGCTCTCTGTATAATGAATCTATAGAATATATGAGAGATCACTGCGTATAATAAATGTATAGAATATATGAGAGATCGCTCTGTGTATAGGGAAAATTCTTACCCGGGATTTTACTTTCCTTGAGTCCGAAGGCAGCACAGAATGGGTTAACCTTGTCATCATCTTTTCCCAGGACCGCCCACCTAGATAAGAACATATTAATCAATTAATTAATCAATTCCCTCACCCTATAAGATCCGCTCTCCCATAATGCCTTCTTGTGTTTAAGAAATAGACGCCGACAAATAGAAGATGCAAAAAAAAAAAGAATTTATTAGGGAGGGTGTACTTGTGCTGCCTTCAGACTCAAGGAAAGTAAAATCCCGGGTAAGAATTTTCCCTTTCCCATTTCGTCCTACGGCAGCACAGAATGGGATTTTATAGATCTCAAAGGGGGGATTTTCAGAAAGAGCTGCCGACAATACTCCAGTACCAAAGACTGAGCTCCTAGCATTGATGTATATGATTGAAAAGACCGGCACTCTCAACACACGGGACCATATGGTTAAATGCAGATCACAATGTTTAATTGGTACATATATAAAAGAATAAAAATATATAAAAATATAAAATATACACTAATATTGGGTGATAATTAATGGTTTCACACAATGTTGTGCCAATCCTACAAAGGTAACATTAATTTAAAACGTCCAATGTTCAATACTGGTTTATATCATGTAAAAAAGACCGCTGTAGGTAAAAAAGACCATGAATATTCACATATAGATTCCTAGAAGGAAAGAGAATAGAAGTCCTTTTTGGTTCTGTCCCGAATATAGACAGACAGTGCAAGGTGGTATTTGCTAAAATAAAGTCAATGTTATATTGTATATAACTGTCTTTTTCTTCATATGGATATCGCTTTAGCGATTAATGGTCATATGCGCTTGATGATCACCCACTGTGTGGGCTTACCTTCCCTTTCTGCCGGTCTGTCAGTCGGATTCCTCGGGGCTCGCTGAGAGCCGGCGTCCCGGCTGAAGCGCTGTCAGCGTCCCACGTGGGTTTGGAGGAAAAGTTTGTCGCTCCGGAAGTGACGTATCGGCATGCAGGAAGGTATTCGATACTTCGCTCAGACTCGGCTGTTCGTTGTAGCGGCTGAGGTAAAACTTACAGTGCACTGTAATTGGAATTATTTGCTTCTCACAGATGGGTCATATTCTGATCTCCAATTTGGATCTCTTAATACCAAACGCGTTTCGGGAAACACTCTTCCCTTCTTCAGTGGTGATGACCCTCCTTCATGCCTGATTGGTTTTTATACCCTCTGTCGGTAATTGCCAAAAACAGACATGGAATCTGTCCATTTTTTTCTTTGTTTCTTTGTATGTTTTTAGTCATCTACAATATAGTTATTTGGTATCTGTTGTTCTTCACATCTCTTTTATACATAGTTCTTTTCATGTGTTCAGTATTTTTCCATTTTTTCATCTTTTTTTCTCTTTGCGGTTGTGCCGCGTTTTTGGTGCGTTTTATTTTTGACATATGCGTTTTTTTTGTCAAAAGGTTACAATCTACCCTGTAGTACAAAGTCCATAAAGGATTTCATTGCATGGGCCATGGTTAACCTTATATATCATTTATTATAGTTGTTAAGTGTATATTGGCAGATAAACATATGGGCAAGTAAACATATGAACATATATTTGCATCTGATAAATATATTAAAATTTTGCCAATGTTAAAATTGGGGTACATAAAAATTATAAATTGTGACTGACTCATATGATACATTTTGTATCTCCATATTTTATTGGTTGTAACAATATATAACATTATGTATATTTCTATCTATATGTTTATCCTGGAGTGTGAAGAGCATATCTTAGTGTTGTTAGGTGGCTTGTGATATGTTAAAAATACAGCCGCAAATTAGTGCGGATGTACCTATAGATTATGCTTTGCATCTTCTTTTACAAAATTTCTTCTGGGACGTTTCTTTCCCAAGGGTCATTTTGTTTGGATGTAGGAGGGGTACGTGCGTCTTTCCCCAAGGGAGGGTCGCAGTGCCGGTAAACGGCCAAACAAAATGACCCTTGGGAAAGAAACGTCCCAGAAGAAATTTTGTAAAAGAAGATGCAAAGCATAATCTATAGGTACATCCGCACTAATTTGCGGCTGTATTTTTAACATATCACAAGCCACCTAACAACACTAAGATATGCTCTTCACACTCCAGGATAAACATATAGATAGAAATATACATAATGTTATATATTGTTACAACCAATAAAATATGGAGATACAAAATGTATCATATGAGTCAGTCACAATTTATAATTTTTATGTACCCAATTTTAACATTGGCAAAATTTTTAATATATTTATCAGATGCAAATATATGTTCATATGTTTACTTGCCCATATGTTTATCTGCCAATATACACTTAACAACTATAATAAATGATATATAAGGTTAACCATGGCCCATGCAATGAAATCCTTTATGGACTTTGTACTACAGGGTAGATTGTAACCTTTTGACAAAAAAAACGCATATGTCAAAAATAAAACGCACCAAAAACGCGGCACAACCGCAAAGAGAAAAAAAGATGAAAAAATGGAAAAATACTGAACACATGAAAAGAACTATGTATAAAAGAGATGTGAAGAACAACAGATACCAAATAACTATATTGTAGATGACTAAAACATACAAAGAAAACAAAGAAAAAAATGGACAGATTCCATGTCTGTTTTTGGCAATTACCGACAGAGGGTATAAAAACCAATCAGGCATGAAGGAGGGTCATCACCACTGAAGAAGGGAAGAGTGTTCCCGAAACGCGTTTGGTATTAAGAGATCCAAATTGGAGATCAGAATATGACCCATCTGTGAGAAGCAAATAATTCCAATTACAGTGCACTGTAAGTTTTACCTCAGCCGCTACAACGAACAGCCGAGTCTGAGCGAAGTATCGAATACCTTCCTGCATGCCGATACGTCACTTCCGGGAGCGACAAACTTTTCCTCCAAACCCACGTGGGACGCTGACAGCGCTTCAGCCGGGACGCCGGCTCTCAGCGAGCCCCGAGGAATCCGACTGACAGACCGGCAGAAAGAGAAGGTAAGCCCACACAGTGGGTGATCATCAAGCGCATATGACCATTAATCGCTAAAGCGATATCCATATGAAGAAAAAGACAGTTATATACAATATAACATTGACTTTATTTTAGCAAATACCACCTTGCACTGTCTGTCTATATTCGGGACAGAACCAAAAAGGACTTCTATTCTCTTTCCTTCTAGGAATCTATATGTGAATATTCATGGTCTTTTTTTACCTACAGCGGTCTTTTTTACATGATATAAACCAGTATTGAACATTGGACGTTTTAAATTAATGTTACCTTTGTAGGATTGGCACAACATTGTGTGAAACCATTAATTATCACCCAATATTAGTGTATATTTTATATTTTTATATATTTTTATTCTTTTATATATGTACCAATTAAACATTGTGATCTGCATTTAACCATATGGCCCCGTGTGTTGAGAGTGCCGGTCTTTTCAATCATATACGTTTTCTTGCATTTTGAAGGGTGAATCATTTTAGACCAGAGCACCTCTTTGTGACTGTGAGAGGGTGAGCTATTTCCCTTTTTTCTATCTTGTTTTGTACCTTATCCATTCACCCATTGAGGAAATTTAGCTCCCCATCTCACAGCCATGGACATATGGAGCCATATGGAGAGTAAAAAACAAAAAGCAGAAACTTTTATGTTCGACACAACAGAGGAAAACCCCCACAATTCAACTGGGGAAATATCTATTTCAGATACGTTTAAAGAACTGGAGTGGGTTATGCAAAAACAACTAAGGCAAATTTGCGAAATACGTTCTTTGACTCAATACTTGACTTGTAATAAAATCCCAAAGGGATTACAATTAAATAAAACACCAGCACAGGACCTTTTGGGAGAGGAATTTGACAGGGAATGGGACGAGCTCCTCATGAAACAGTCACGCGCACTTGTGGAACTGATTATCAAGAGGAGATCTGAAATCCTGGCAGGCCTCTCCGAAAGGGTCTCTGAATTTAAAGTCGTTTTGGATAAATTGCCCAAAAATGAAATATATAATATGTGGCAAGAAAAGCTTTGCAAAGGTCTGGATAGGATGGAGCAAGAAATAATTTTAAAGAAAGCCAAAAAATACAAGAATACATCTAGGCCCAATAAATATGAGAGTCAAATAAATAGAGTGGAACCAACAAGAGAAATATATGATCATGCTCAAGAAGAAGAATCAGAACACAACAGATATAATATCCCTACCCAAAACCGTTATGAAACCCTAACACAGCACTCTTTTTTAGATCAAACTCCCCCTCATCACCCACCAAAAATTCGACGGAGACAGTCACGTTCACCGGAACAGAACACAAAAACACAAACCCCACACAGGCCACCATACAATTTGAGACACCGTATTTCACCCCAAGAACAGAGGAAACCTACATACGCGAAAGCACATCTACGGAAACACGAGCACAATGCACAGAACAATTATGCACAAGACAGTCAACAACAACATTACAAACAATATCCTCCAAAACCAAAAAGACAAGAAGAGGAAAGAAGAAAGTTGGACTACAGAAGACACTATTAAACACTGATTCAAATAATATTATTAACCTTAGCACAATTAATCTTAGCCCACAACAGATCACTTTATTAAATAAGGGACTCAAATTTGCTCCCACTACCAAATTAAACAAGTTCAACGTATATATAGGGATTCAGAAATTTATTAGAAAATTATGTCTAAAAAAATATTTCTTAAAAAATCCGGTAACCACTGATAAAGAAACAAAAGACCCATTTATACATACCCAACTAAAATGTAAGTCAAAGAAATTCCCTAGAGCCGAAATAAGTGATGAAATGATGACTTTTCAAAAAAATGTTGAGGCAGACTTAGAAAAAATAAAAGAAAAAAAGTATAGTAAAAACAACCTAACCAAAGGAGAAATCAAAGCTTTACAAGAACTCCAAAAAGAAAATAATATAATAATCCGCCCTGCGGACAAGGGGAGTGCCATAGTTATCTGGGGTAAAGAGGAATATTATAATGAATGTATGAAACAACTTACAGATCAGTCCACATATAAACTTATCAAAGGAGATCCGTCATCAACATTTAGGGCCTCTTTATTGGAATACTGCGACAGGGGTTTACAACAGGGAATCCTTAAAGATTATGAATACAAATTTATTATGGGCACACCAGGGAGATTACCAATATTTTACTGCTTACCAAAAGTACACAAGGATCCAAGCAATCCCCCTGGTCGCCCTATCATATCAGGAATAGGCTCCCTGACGTCCAACCTGTCGCAGTATTTGGATACCATACTCCAACCATTTGTTAAAAAAAACAGGTCCTATATTAGAGACACAACACAAATCATTAGTGTTTTAGAGGATTTGGACGTCCAACCAGAATGGATCATAAATACATTGGACGTCCAGTCCCTATACACCGTTATCGACCATAAACAAGGAATAGAGGCCCTCAAAAACCAATTAAATGGAAATATCTCTTTAAAAACAGAACAGATAGATTTTATGTTGGAAGGTGTGGACCATATTTTACACCACAATTATTTTATGTTTGAGGAGGAGTTTTATTTACAATTAAGGGGCACCGCCATGGGGACCAGGTTCGCCCCCAGCTATGCCAACTTATTTTTTGGCTCAGTGGGAACAGGACACCATCGGCCCTAGGCTGGGGGAGGACCTGGTCCTATGGCGACGCTATATTGACGACATTATTTTTATTTGGCGTAAAGATGAAATTAGCCTTTCTAAATTTTTGGATGATCTAAATAACAATTTATATAATTTACGTTTCACATCTGGACCAAGGACAGAAACAGTAGAC
The DNA here is from genome assembly GCF_905171765.1 of Bufo bufo. Taxonomy (NCBI): domain Eukaryota; kingdom Metazoa; phylum Chordata; class Amphibia; order Anura; family Bufonidae; genus Bufo; species Bufo bufo. The sequence goes on from NC_053395.1 coordinate 230,410,358, forward strand.
TTTTTAGACATCCAGATCACCAAAAACGGAAACAAATATGTTTGCAATACTTATCATAAACCCACAACCAAAAATGGATTTATACTTTTTTCAAGTTGTCACCTGCCAAATTGGCTCACCAACATTCCTTTCGGACAGTTTCGCCGCATCAGGAGAAACTGTACGGAAGATAGCCAGTTTGAAAAGGAAGCTTCCATAATGAAGACACAATTTAGAGAAAAACTCTATCCTGAAAAAATACTGGGAGAGGCACTTGACAAAGTAAGAAAACTAGATCGAAAAACCTTTTTTGACGAAGTAAAGACACAAAAACAAAACCAAAATTCCGAATTTAGAATGATGTAAGAGAAGGAGAAAGACAGGAGGCAGCGCCTCGTGTGTAGAACCGTATGATAATATTAAAAACAACAATGCACTGATTGTGCTTACCGTATTGGGTTGTGATGAGTCACAACTCCTATGAATCGCTTATGCTGGTAAAAGCCCGTCCAGCTTGCGGGGATGACTGCTGCTGCTGCCCAGGTTCTTACCCGTTTTCGTGGAGCACGATATCCGGGGTATGGAATTTAGAATGATCTTACCCTACAGCGTCCGCTCAAAACAAGTAAGTGGAATTATCAAACGCCATTGGCACTATTTTCTCCAAGATAAGATAATAGGTCCACTAATACCAATAAACCCCCTCATAACATATACTAAGGCACCAAATCTAGGGATCCAAATAGCACCAACTGTTAAGAAAAAGTGTAAAAAAACAATAAATCAAAGTTGGTTGAAACCTGATGGTTTCTTTAGATGCGGGTCCTGCATTGGTTGTAGAAAAACTAAATTTCCGAAAAAAACTATGAAAATCTCCTCAACCCAGAATTCGTTCTCGATGACAATTAAGGGCCTCTTGACATGTAATTCCTCCAGCGTGATCTATCTGATCCAGTGCCCATGCAACAAACAATATATTGGAAGGACAAAAAGGCAACTTAAAGTACGAATATCAGAACACTTTAATAATATAGCTAAGGGCTGCGAGAACAATGCCCTATCAAGACACTTTAAAGAGGTCCACAACAAAAACTGTGAGGGCTTATCCTTCTCAGCGCTGGAACAGATAGACCACGACTGGAGAGGAGGTAACCACATCGAAAAAATGTCAAGGGCAGAGTCTAAAAGAATTTATGACTTTGGAAGTCTCATACCTAAGGGATTAAATGCTGACCTAGAAATTTTTGGCTTCCTTTGAATTTATGGGTCGTTCGCCTTTTTTCCAATGGAGAGTCGCATGTTTGGCCGTTTACCGGCACTGCGACCCTCCCTTGGGGAAAGACGCACGTACCCCTCCTACATCCAAACAAAATGACCCTTGGGAAAGAAACGTCCCAGAAGAAATTTTGTAAAAGAAGATGCAAAGCATAATCTATAGGTACATCCGCACTAATTTGCGGCTGTATTTTTAACATATCACAAGCCACCTAACAACACTAAGATATGCTCTTCACACTCCAGGATAAACATATAGATAGAAATATACATAATGTTATATATTGTTACAACCAATAAAATATGGAGATACAAAATGTATCATATGAGTCAGTCACAATTTATAATTTTTATGTACCCAATTTTAACATTGGCAAAATTTTTAATATATTTATCAGATGCAAATATATGTTCATATGTTTACTTGCCCATATGTTTATCTGCCAATATACACTTAACAACTATAATAAATGATATATAAGGTTAACCATGGCCCATGCAATGAAATCCTTTATGGACTTTGTACTACAGGGTAGATTGTAACCTTTTGACAAAAAAAAACGCATATGTCAAAAATAAAACGCACCAAAAACGCGGCACAACCGCAAAGAGAAAAAAAGATGAAAAAATGGAAAAATACTGAACACATGAAAAGAACTATGTATAAAAGAGATGTGAAGAACAACAGATACCAAATAACTATATTGTAGATGACTAAAAACATACAAAGAAAACAAAGAAAAAAATGGACAGATTCCATGTCTGTTTTTGGCAATTACCGACAGAGGGTATAAAAACCAATCAGGCATGAAGGAGGGTCATCACCACTGAAGAAGGGAAGAGTGTTTCCCGAAACGCGTTTGGTATTAAGAGATCCAAATTGGAGATCAGAATATGACCCATCTGTGAGAAGCAAATAATTCCAATTACAGTGCACTGTAAGTTTTACCTCAGCCGCTACAACGAACAGCCGAGTCTGAGCGAAGTATCGAATACCTTCCTGCATGCCGATACGTCACTTCCGGAGCGACAAACTTTTCCTCCAAACCCACGTGGGACGCTGACAGCGCTTCAGCGGGACGCCGGCTCTCAGCGAGCCCCGAGGAATCCGACTGACAGACCGGCAGAAAGGGAAGGTAAGCCCACACAGTGGGTGATCATCAAGCGCATATGACCATTAATCGCTAAAGCGATATCCATATGAAGAAAAAGACAGTTATATACAATATAACATTGACTTTATTTTAGCAAATACCACCTTGCACTGTCTGTCTATATTCGGGACAGAACCAAAAAGGACTTCTATTCTCTTTCCTTCTAGGAATCTATATGTGAATATTCATGGTCTTTTTTACCTACAGCGGTCTTTTTTACATGATATAAACCAGTATTGAACATTGGACGTTTTAAATTAATGTTACCTTTGTAGGATTGGCACAACATTGTGTGAAACCATTAATTATCACCCAATATTAGTGTATATTTTATATTTTTATATATTTTTATTCTTTTATATATGTACCAATTAAACATTGTGATCTGCATTTAACCATATGGCCCCGTGTGTTGAGAGTGCCGGTCTTTTCAATCATATACGTTTTCTTGCATTTTGAAGGGTGAATCATTTTAGACCAGAGCACCTCTTTGTGACTGTGAGAGGGTGAGCTATTTCCCTTTTTTCTATCTCCTAGCATTGATGTCCAGACGGTAGTGCTTCACAAAGGTGAGAGATGAAGACCAAGATGCTGCATTGCAAATTTCTTCTATCAGAACTTGTGCCATTTCTGCCCAAGAAGTAGCTGTGGCTCTGGTAGAATGTGCTTTAACAGGAAATGGAGGAGGTACGGCCTCTAGGGAATAGGCTCCCAGAATCGTGGATTTTATCCATCTTGCGAGGGTATCTTTGGAAGGCGAGAGTCCTCTTCTCGGACCAGAAAAAAGGATAAATAGGTTCTCACTGCTTCTAAATTCCCTTGTTCTTTGAAGATAAATCTGTAGCGCTCTTTTCACATCCAAGGTATGATAGAGATTCTGTAGTTCATTAAGTGGCAAAATACTGGAAGAAACGCTTCTCTATTTTTATTTACTGAAGACGGGAAGTTGGGCAGAAAAAACGGCATGGTGCGAAGCAATATTCCATCCGGCAGGAAACGTAAGTATGGAAACTGGGATGATAAAGCTTGAAGTTCCCCAAGCCTCTTTGCGGAAGTAATAGCTCCGAGAAAAAGTGCCTTATAAGAAAGCCACTTGAGGTCAGCGTCTTCCAATGGTTCAAATGGAGAGAGAGTCAGTCTTTTCAGAACCAAGGAAAGATCCCAAACAGGAAAAGGATCTCTCTGTATAGGCTTAAGTCTTCTGACTGTCTTAAAAAATCTGAGAATTAACGGATGATGGAGGTATTTATTCTCAGTCATGGAATTAATAGCAGTCATATGCGATCTTAGGGTATTGGGCTTCAGCCCCTTCTGGAACCCGTCTTGCAGAAACTGAAGGATGGAGGAAATATTAATATTTTCATGGTCAGTCTCCGACATCCAGGACACAAACCTTCTCCAAACTTTAGCATATTTTCTGTTAGTCTAATCTTTTCTTGAAGAAAGCAGAGTATTGACAACCGACTGTGAAAGACCTTTTCCTTTTAATCTAATTCTTTCAGCCTCCAAGCAGTAAGGTGTTGACGGTCTAGACTCTGGTCATACAGCCCGTTCTGAATCAGAAGATCTGGACGTAGAGGAAGTTTCCAGAAGTTCCCCTTGGACAAAAAGGAGTTATTATTATAGCTTGAGGTTTCTCCTCTACTATTTTCCTCAGGACTCTCGGGATAAGGGGAACTGGAGGGAAGACGTAGACCGACAGGTGTTTCCAACTCATAGAGAATGCGTCCACTACGGTGGGATTGTCGAAACTGTTTAGAGAACAGAACCTGTCCAGCTTCTTGTTCTTTGCTGACGCCATCAGATTCCAGGTCGGGGACCCCCATCTGGCTATGATCTTATGAAAAATGATCGTGTTGAGCTCCCAATCTGCTTGATTGATCGTCTTCCTGCTCAGATGGTCCGCTCGAGTATTGAAGCAGGCTCTGATATGCATCGCTTTTAATTCCAACAGATGTAATTCTGCCCAATTAAATATCTTCTTGCATAATTTCAGAAGTCGAGAGCTTCTTGTTCCACCTTGTTTGTTCGAATACAGTCGATAGGTTGTCCGACCGGATCAATACAGGTTTTCCTAATACATAGGTTTTGAACTGGTAGAGGGCTAACAGGACTGCTTTCATCTCCTGGTAGTTCGAGGACTGCTTCTTCTCCCTGGGAGACCAGAGGCCCTGCACCCATTTGTCCTGGAGATGAGCCCCCCACCCTCGACCAGAAGCATCCGTGGTGATGATCACTGGGGTAAGGAACTGGAAACTTTTCCCTATAGTTAGATGTCTTGTGTATAACCACCATCTGAGGCTCTGGATAGTAGAGGGTCTCATCCTCATTCTTGCGTCCAACTTGAATCTGCTGTGACGCCAGGCTTGGAGCATATCTTGTTGAAGATTCCTGCTGTGAATATTTGCCCAGGGAACAGCATCTGAGACCGATGTGAGATGTCCAAGCGTCCTCATCACTCTGCGGACTAACGGGAAATGAAGAGACATTAATATTTTTATTTCCTTCTTTAATGCCTTTATTTTCCCAGGAGGGAGATAGAGCTTCATGGCCATCGTGTCTATTATGAGACCCAAGAAGATCTTGGAGGTAGAGGGGATGACAGTTTATCAGGAATCCTACTGATTGTAGAAGTTCTATAGTCTTCCTTAAATGTAGTCGTAGCAGGGCTTCCGAATCGGCTACAATTAGCCAGTCGTCCAGGTAGGGGAAGATTTGGATCTCTTGGAGGCAAAGCGTTACTGCAATCACGACCGCTATCTTTGTAAATACTCTTGGGGCTGAACATAGCCCAAACGGAAGAGCTTTGAACTGATAGTGAAGTATCTCCCCATTTCTCCTGATGGCAATTCTTAAAAATTTCCTCAATTCTTGACTTATTGGGACATGAAGGTATGCGTCTTTTAGGTCCAAAGATGCCATAAACACATTCTTCCTGAGAACAGCCGAGATGGATCTTATTGTCTCCATTTTTAAGTGAATTTTATTCATATAATGGTTTAGGTAGCGGAGGTCTATAATCAACCGACTCTTGCCGTCTCTTTTTGGGATACAGAAAATCCTGGAATATACGCGAGAATTTTTTTGATAATTCAGAACTTTCTCCAGAGCTCCTTTTTCTAGAAACTTGTTTAACAGTAGGAAAATTTGTGGATCTTCCCCTTTGCTGAGAACGAATCTGTCTCTTGGCAAGTGATTGAGTTCTAGTTGATAACCTCTTCGTATAATTTCCAGGACCCAGATGTCTGAAGTGATGTGGCACCAATTTTCGTAGGAGAGAGTTAAACGACCTCCTACTTTCTGTCTTCTGGCGTCAGAACTCTGATTTTGGAGGTCTATTATCCTACCCTTTTTTCTTAGATTTCTCTGAGGGGGCCCAGGCTCTACGATCAGATTTTCCTCGGCCAGAACGTCCTCTGAAGTTTGATCTTCTCGAGTCTTGTCCTTTTATAGGGACGAAAAAAATCTGGATTTGTCCTTGGGCCTGGGTTGCGGAAAGTTCAGTGCTTTATTCTCTGTGTTAGCTTCAAGCAGTTTATCCAAATGCTATCCAAACAACTTCAAACTCCCGGGCTCAAAAGGAAGGGCACACAGATTATTTTTTGAAGAAGAGTCACCAGACCAAATCTTCAGCCAGAGAGACCTACGGATCAAGTTAGCCAATGCCATGTTTTTGGCACACAGTCTTATGGTATCAACCAGGAAATCACAGAGAAATTCCGCTGCCAACTTGAGGGTAGGCAACTGCTTGAGAAGTTCTTCTCTTGATACCCCGTCTTCAATGTCCCTGCCCAGATGGCTGAGCCACACTCTAAGCGCCCGGGCTACAGGAACGGTTGCCATAGCAGCCTTATTGAGAGAGGCGAGGTAAGTATGTTGTCTTTTGAGGAGACCATCAGCCTTCTTCTCCATAGGATCCTTCAGAAGAGATGAATCGTCAGAGGGAAAGAACGATCTTTTGGCCAATATAGTTACAGCCGGATCGACTTTAGCAGGGGTCCCCCAGGATGAGGATTCAGCAGGATACGTTTTATATACGCTCCTGAACCTGGAACCCAAATTTATTCTTCCAACCGGATGTTCCCATTCCTTATTTATTACGACATCCAGGACTGGGTGTCCGGGAAATACTGATGCTTTCTTTTTAGGAAAATAAAAAAGATCTTCTTCATTATGCTTGCTGTATTTTTCTTTATTGGCTTCCATAATATTCTTGACCTATTTGATCAGATGATTCGTGTCCCTTTTGTCAAATAAAAAATTGTCCTCAATAATAGGAAAATCAGAAACTGAGGAGATTTCTCCTTCTGAACGTGACGATCTCTCAGAGGTGGATGGGGAACAAGGTCTCCTTTTAGTACCCCTCTTTTTGGACTTGGATTTTTTGAGAAAGGATTTAAAGAGGGATACCATCTTACTTGTCTCATCTTCAGATGAAACATCAGGGTGAGAACATTGCTCACAAATATTAGAGGAGTGATTATCTGGTAGGGGTTGAAGGCAGGAAATGCAGAGAGTAGAACTAGACCTCCGTTTTTTCCTTGGCGGGGAAGGTTCCTGAGTATCCCGATAGCACCTTATGCAGAGATCCTGAAGGAAATCATCTGGAAGTGGCTGTTCACACGACTGGCACATCCTGTGCCTGCTCTTGCAGGAACTCTTCTCTCCCCTGCTGGATACACTGGACATCTGTATAAAAGAAAGGGCAGTGAAAAAAAAAAAAAGCAGGGAAGCATAATCAATAGAAGGTTTGCCTGACAACAGGACAGGCCTATACCTTAAAAATGCTAGGGCTCGGCTGCCAGGCACAACAGGCACCAGAGCTCAGCAAAACACCGCTACTTAACTTTGAATTTGGCGCCAAGAATAGGAGTGAGGCGGCGGGCCAGTGACGTCAGACGCACCGTGCCTGCGTTCCACTGTGCGTTCCAGTATGCCAGAAGTTCGGGTACATCGCGCCGCCGCAAAGTAATCGCGCCGCCTGACAGCTTCAACCCCCGACCGGAGTCCCATGCTAGGGATGGCGCTAGCGGGTCAGAAGTGGAGCCAGGGAGAATACATGGCTATTCCCACTCTGAGGCCTATAAACCTTGACACAACAAGGTATAACAGCGAGAAGACATAGGTGGGCTTCATCCTCAGATGAGGACAAAAAAAACACAAGGAGGCATTATGGGAGAGCGGATCTTATAGGGTGAGGGAATTGATTAATTAATTGATTAATAGGTTCTTATCTAGGTGGGCGGTCCTGGGAAAAGATGATGACAAGGTTAACCCATTCTGTGCTGCCGTAGGACGAAATGGGAAAATGAATCTATAGAATGTATGAGAGATCACTCTGTGTATAATGTATCTAAAGAATATATGAGAGATCACTTTGTGTCTAATGGATCTATAGAATATATGAGAGATCACTGTGTGTAATGAATCTATAGAATATATGAGAGATCACTCTGTGTATAATGAATCTATAAAATATATGAGAGATCACTGTGCATAATGTATCTATAGAATATATGAGAGATCACTGTGTATAATGATCTATAGAATATATGAGAGATCACTGTGTATAATGTATCTATAGCATATATGAGAGATCACTGTGTATAATGTATCTATAGAATATATGAGAGATCACTGTGTATAATGTATCTATAGAATATAGGAGAGATCACTGTGTATAATGGATCTATAGAATATATGAGAGATCACTGTGTATAATGTATCTATAGAATATATGAGAGATCACTGTGTATAATGTATCTATAGAATATATGAGAGATCACTGTGTATAATGTATCTATAGAATATATGAGAGATCACTGTGTATAATGTATCTATAGAATATAGGAGAGATCACTGTGTATAATGGATCTATAGAATATATGAGAGATCACTCTGTGTATAATGTATCTATAGAATATATGAGAGATCACTGTGTATAATGTATCTATAGAATATATGAGAGATCACTGTGTATAATGTATCTATAGAATATAGGAGAGATCACTGTGTATAATGGATCTATAGAATATATGAGAGATCACTGTGTATAATGTATCTATAGAATATATGAGAGATCACTGTGTATAATGTATCTATAGAATATATGAGAGATCACTGTGTATAATGTATCTATAGAATATATGAGAGATCACTGTGTATAATGATCTGTAGAATATATGAGAGATCACTGTGTATAATGAATCTATAGAATATAGGAGAGATCTCTGTGTATAATGGATCTATAGAATATATGAGAGATCACTGTGTATAATGTATCTATAGAATATATGAGAGATCACTGTGTATAATGTATCTATAGAATATATGAGAGATCACTGTGTATAATGAATCTATAGAATATATGAGAGATCACTGTGTATAATGAATCTATAGAATATATGAGAGATAACTGTGTATAATGGATCTATAGAATATATGAGAGATAACTGTGTATAATGTATCTATAGAATATATGAGAGATCACTGTGTATAATGTATCTATAGAATATATGAGAGATCACTGTGTATAATGTATCTATAGAATATATGAGAGATCACTCTGTATAATGAATTTATAGAATATATGAGAGATCCCTCTTTGTATAATGAATCTATAGAATATATGAGAGATCACTCTGTATAATGAATCTATAGAATATATGAGAGATCACTCTGTGTATAATGAATCTATAAAATATATGAGAGATCACTGTGTATAATGTATCTATAGAATATATGAGAGATCACTGTGTATAATGTATCTATAGAATATATGAGAGATAACTGTGTATAATGTATCTATAGAATATATGAGAGATCACTGTGTATAATGTATCTATAGAATATATGAGAGATCACTGTGTATAATGTATCTATAGCATATATGAGAGATCACTGTGTATAATGAATCTATAGAATATATGAGAGATCCCTGTGTATAATGGATCTATATAATATATGAGAGATCACTCTTTGTATAATGAATCTATAGAATATATGAGAGATCACTGTGTATAATGTATCTATAGAATATATGAGAGATCACTGTGTATAATGTATCTATAGAATATATGAGAGATCACTCTGTGTATAATGAATCTATAGAATATATGAGAGATCAGTGTGTATAATGTATCTATAGAATATATGAGAGATCACTCTGTGTATAATGTATCTATAGATAATATGAGAGATCACTGTGTATAATGAATCTATAGAATATATGAGAGATCACTGTGTATAATGAATCTATAGAATATATGAGAGATCACTCTGTGTATAATGAATCTATAGAATATATGAGAGATCACTCTGTGTATAATGAATCTATAAAATATATGAGAGATTCCTTAGTGTATAATGAATCTATAGAATATATGAGAGATCCCTCTGTGTATAATGAATCTATAGAATATATGAGAGATCACTGTGTATAATGAATCTATAGAATATACGAGAGATCACTGTGTATAATGAATCTATAGAATATATGAGAGATCACTGTGTATAATGGATCTATAGAATATACGAGAGATCATTCTGTGTTTAATGAAACTATAGAATATATGAGAGATCACTGTGTATAATGAAACTATAGAATATATGAGAGATCACTCTGTATAATGAATCTATAGAATATACGAGAGATCACTGTGTATAATGTATCTATAGAATATATGAGAGATCACTCTGTGTATAATGAATCTATAGAATATATGAGTGATCACTCTGTGTATAATGAATCTATAAAATATATGAGAGATTCCTTAGTGTATAATGAATCTATAGAATATATGAGAGATCCCTCTGTGTATAATGAATCTATAGAATATATGAGAGATCACTGTGTATAATGAATCTATAGAATATATGAGAGATCACTCTGTGTATAATGAATCTATAAAATATATGAGAGATTCCTTAGTGTATAATGAATCTATAGAATATATGAGAGATCCCTCTGTGTATAATGAATCTATAGAATATATGAGAGATCACTGTGTATAATGAATCTATAGAATATACGAGAGATCACTGTGTATAATGAATCTATAGAATATATGAGAGATCACTGTGTATAATGGATCTATAGAATATACGAGAGATCATTCTGTGTTTAATGAATCTATAGAATATATAATCTTCAGTTTTTGAATTTAATTGCTGAAATAAATTGATAATATATATTATAAGTAAGAGAAGTGCAGATATAACTAGACCATGAAGTAGTACTGTGCAGTATCTCATGTCGCCCCAAACATACTGAATTTAATACATTTTGGGAACCACAAATAATCCTATGATGTTCAGGATAATCCTTTTATTCAGTGTCTGGATAACTTTGCCTTAGAGTACCCAGATAATACTGTTCCACATGTTCTTTATACTACGTAGAACAATACAATACCTATCAATTACTTTCCGACTACTACTATGAACTCAGTATCAAAAAAAATACTGCCCCTGATCTAATGTCTTATTGCTGCAGTTATGTCTGATTAGACATTTGGTTTTGCCACTAGAGGTCTTAAAGTGCTCCCTGCTGCCCTATGAAATGTCTCTAAGAGGCTACTTTTGGGTAGTGTACCTGTTGGTGAGAGATCGTTGACTGCTAGACAATCAGTGCACTGGAAGACATTTTGCTCAGTTTACAGACTTTGAGAGGGGGCCCATCATTGGACTGTGAGAAACATGATGGTGGTTTCAATTTTAAGTTTTTCAATTGCTACCATCTAGGCCGTTCTGATCTAGCTGTAAGGAGATTTGGGAAGCAGTGGTTAGGTGAGGTCACACACGGTGATCAGGCGCCAAACAGAAACCAGATTTGTTCTCCACCATTCAGACACAGGTGCCTCTGCCCGGACCATTTCCAGATGCTTAGTAGAAGGAAATTTGATGTCAAGGCCACCATTACGTGTCCTGCCATTGACAGCCAGACACTGTTTGAACTTGTCTTCTGCACAAGAAACCTGGACTGCTAACGACTGGAACCGTATTGTCTTCAGTGATTAATCCATGTCCTGTATTTGATCCCACGATGCTTGAATTGGAGTATGGAGTCCCCGTGGTGAGCGCTTCAGTCCTGCCAGTGGAGTGACACACTGCCCCAACTGCTGGTCATGATCGGGGAAGCCATCGCATATGACAGTCATCAACCCTAGTAGTGATACAAGGACACCAACAGATCAGTGATATGTGCAGGACATCCTGCTGCCACATGTGTTCTCTCATGGCAGCACTTCCATTTATCAGCAGGACAATTCTCACCCGCACACAGCAAGGGTTTCCCAGGAATGTCTCCTCCAGATTACAACTCTTCTTTGGCTTCCTGTTGACCAGATTTATCACCAATCAAGCAGTTATGGGACCAGCTGTGATGCCAACTTCACCAACCAACAAGTGTGCAGGATCTACAGGCCCAGCTGTAACATCTGTAGGATATTATATAGAACCTGTATACTGTCATGCCCAACCATGTCTCATCTTGTATCCAGGGTAGAGGCTGTATCTCATCTTGTATCCAGGCTAGAGGCTGTATCTCATTTAATATCTAGGCTAGAGGCCGTATCTCATTTAATATCTAGGCTAGAGGCTGTATCTCATCTTCTATCCAGGCTAGAGGCCGTATCTCATCTTCTTTCCAGGCTAGAGGCTAGATCTAATCTGGTATCCAGGCTAGACAATGTATCTCATCTTGTATCTAGGCTACAGGCCGTATCTCATCTTGTATGCAGGCTAGAGGCCGTATCTCATCTTGTATCCAGGCTAGAGGCCGTATCTCATCTTGTATGCAGGCTAGAGGCCGTATCTCATCTTGTATCCAGGCTAGAGGCTGTATCTCATTTAATATCTAGGCTAGAGGCCGTATCTCATTTAATATCTAGGCTAGAGGCTGTATCTCATCTTCTATCCAGGCTAGAGGTCGTATCTCATATACTTTCCAGGCTAGAGGCTAGATTTAATCTGGTATCTAGGCTAGACAATGTATCTCATCTTGTATCCAGGCTAGAGGCCGTATCTCATCTTGTATGCAGGCTAGAGGCCGTATCTCATCTTGTATCCAGGGTAGAGGCTGTATCTCATCTTGTGTCTGGGCTAGAGGTTGTATCTTATCTTGTATGTAGGCTACAGACCATATCTTATCTTGTATCCAGTCTGCAGACCGTATAATACCTTGTATTTAGGCTAGAGGCCGTATCTCATCTTGTATCCAGGCTAGAGGCCGTATCTCATCTTGTATCCAGGATACAAACTGTATCTCATCTTGTATTCAGGCTAGAGACTGTATCTCATCTTGTATTCAGGCTAGAGACTGTATCTCATCTTGTATTCAGGCTAGAGGCTGTATCTCATCTTGTATTTAGGCTAGAGGAAGTATCTCATCTTATATCTATGCTTGAGGTTGTATCTAATCTTGTATCCAGTCTAGAGGCCGTATCTCATCTTATATCCAGTCTAGAGGCTGTATATCATCTTATATCCAGTCTAGAGGCTGTATATCATCTTATATCCAGTCTAGAGGCTGTATCTCATCTTGTATCCAGGCTACAGGTCGTATCTCATCTTGTATCCAGGCTACAGGCCGTATGTCATCTTATATCCAGCCTAGAGGCCGTATCTCATCTTGTATCCAGTCTAGAGGCTGTATCTCATCTTGTATCCAATCTAGAGGCTGTATCTCATCTTGTATCCAGGCTACAGGCCATATCTCATCTTATATCCAGCCTAGAGGCCGTATCTCATCTTGTATCCAGTGTAGAGGCTGTATCTCATCTTGTATCCAGTCTAGAAGCTGTATATCATCTTGTATCCAATCTAGAGGCTGTATCTCATCTTGTATCCAGGCTTGAGGCCGTATCTCATTTTGTATCCAGTCTAGAGGTGGCCCAACAGGGTCCCAGAGCTTTGTTCCATTATACAGTTTACCTCAATACAATTCTCCTTTCCTCTACGATTAGAATCACTTACATTTAACTTCATTACATTCACACAGTGTGGATTTGCATGGTAGTGGTAGGAAAAATAGGATGATTTGCAGTCAGACACAATTTCATCATGGGCCTTGCCCAGTCTTTATTTTAGCTGTACGCAGTTATCATATAGCATTTACATTAAGGCCAAAAACACAAATCAACCACAGTTCAGCTGAGCGCTAACTAAACATTGAAGTGGATTACTACCCGCCACTCGAACAAAGTCACTTTAATGTGTTACCTCTCACCATCAGTAAATGTCCTCTTTAAGCCCAGCAATCCCACTAACAGTCTCCCCAGACAGGTTCTGTCTCCTCAGATGGCTCGCTCGCTCTAGTGCTCACCTTGCACCTAAATAGCTTAGTAACGAGTTTGACTGTGTTACCAAGAAAACGTATACTGGCCAGGAAGGGAATGGCAGACCCAACTACCAACCCATCATTCCATTAAAATCCAGGCCAGAAAACCAAAGCCCTTAGCAAACTACTCTTTGCTAGAGATAGCCAGTCAGCTTTTCTGGATCCTGTACTGGATACATACTTTCTGGAGCCTAGTGCACATGTGAGAGGAATTTGGGGAAAATATCATTCTCCCCGATCACTTTTCCTGTCAATGTCTCACATCATGTAGAAAGTTTCATTTGATTCCAACAACTCCTTCTTGTTGCGTTATTCTTGTCATTGAGTAACCATAGAGTGCCTATATAATACTGCCATATGGTACCTACATAATATTGCCATCCAAAACCCACAAAACACAGTACTGATATAGAATAGGTATAGAATCCCACAGTACAGTGCCGTTATTATGCAGCCTTACAAAGCACACATAATATCAACTTACTTTGTGTCCATATAATAGTGCCATACAGTGGCCACACAAGCCCATAAAATATCATGTGCTTATAATAAAAGTGAGAACATTATTCCACCATTTTTTGCCTATATAATATTGCTAATATTATAACTGCCTAATAGCACCATATGATAGATTCATACAATGCCCATATAATATCACTAGACAGTACCAATAGGATAGTGACATTCAGTGCCTATGTAATACCGCCATGCAGTGCCCACATAATACAGCCTTACAATATACTGTACAGTTATCATATCAAAAAATCTGAAAAATCTAATGGAAAGAAAAGCCTCCTGCATCTACCGCATCGGTAATACATATGAATGTGCTTTAACAAAGCTTGAACCAAAGCAGTGGAATAAGTGGTTAATAAGCTGTCATTTCCCAGTAACGGTGGCGTCACACAATCCTGGGAATTTGTTTAGATGACACCGCTGATCATGGAGAACTGCAGCTGTCATCACATGAAGGAATGTGAAGGGTCAGTGATTGACAGCTCGGCTCCATCCCGGGCTCTTCCCCACGAATTGTGGGGTCAAGAACTTCTTATGTACCCTCATCTCCAGTAACGTACAGGCCAAGCCCGGCTCAGTTATCTGCGACCTCACATGACATCAGCGCAGGGGGGTATAGATCAACCAAACAGGGTCAAGAATGTTCCCCAAGTACCCATGCCCAAATTACAAGGGGGTCAATGCCCCCTGGCAGCGCCTATTATCCAACTTCTGGTCCAATAATACAAAGCCCATAAACAAGAGCAGACCATGCAATGCTGCACCCCCACCACCTAGTGTGACGATAAAAAGTATTCACCCCCTCCCCAGCCGAACCTCCATTTATTTAGGACATCATTAGACTTAGACTTTTTTTCCAGACTTTATCTTCCAATAGGGCGTTTGTGTTGACATAAAAGCTAAAAAAAATAGCAGCTTGCTGACAGTCTCCATACAACATGGCAGGTCTTGTCCACTTTAGTTGTCCTCATGTGCAGAGTTGAGAGATGTGTCTAGGCAGGCTTCGGGCAGATACACCTCTACTTAATAAAGGGGGCTGAATACTTCTGCGCCTGGTTACGTGCAGGTTTGGTATGAATGCAGACGTCTGTGTAGGGTTTTGAATAGTGATAAAAAGCCTGCAACTGTAATGCAGAATTGTGGAGTGTACTACTGGCTGGACCGACCTCTGATGCCTGGTCCTAAATATTCCATCTACATCCTATAAACATGGTCACTATCAATGAAGATAAGGATATCTAAACCTACAACCTCCTCGGGTCACACACCTAATGTACGCAGCCCCTTCTCTACAAACCAATCTGCTGCAGGCAATTCTTTAATTTCATATGGAGAACTTTGAGGAGCCTGGTATTGGAGTTCTTTACTGGCTTCCAGTCCTGTCACATTGTCTCCATATTCTCTGTGACTTCGCACTTTCCCATTGTCACCGCGGCCATGGCTGGAGTGACACTTGTTGTTTTTGCTTTTCCTTCTCTGCAGGTCGACATCTCCTTGTTCCCCTATCGATGTGGCCCCTCGCTGCAGCGTCCGCATTTATCTTACCGGGAAATTCTCCCTCAGAAGCTGCGGAGAAAACAAGATGTCACACAGGCGTGGCGTGTCCGTGGCTTTCAGGACACGCCTTCATTTTTACCTGATCAGCGGCAGGAGGAGAATGCTCCATCAGCATGCTGTCAATGTAATGTTTTATTTCGGGGACATTCCGATCACATAGTCGACTTCTC
This sequence comes from Bufo bufo, assembly GCF_905171765.1. Taxonomy (NCBI): domain Eukaryota; kingdom Metazoa; phylum Chordata; class Amphibia; order Anura; family Bufonidae; genus Bufo; species Bufo bufo. The sequence goes on from NC_053395.1 coordinate 230,426,347, forward strand.
ATCTGCGGTCTTGTTACCTTACATCCTGCATGCAGTACTTTTTTTTGTCTAAAAAAAACGGATCTCAGTCAGTAATTTTATAAAACTGATACCAGAAGAAGGGAAAACGAAACAGTGATGTGAATTCTCCCTTAGCTGGACTAAGCCTTTATTGCTCTGATTAATGTCTTACTATATCATTATAGCAGTCAGAGCTCCACATTCCTGATGCATTGTTCCAAATCCTCTGCGTGGGCATAATAGATAGTAGAATAGTAGTTGCTGCAGCCACCCCTAGGGGCAGCTCAGGAGCTGACTGCATACTGTGTATAAACGGTCCTCAGTGGTTATTATAAGGTAGCCGGCTTCCATTATGGTCCCCACCCTCCTGTGTAGGCCGGGGGCACAGGGTCTGCATGGGCAGTGGGTAATGTCATGGCTGTAACAATGGACTTACTAAGCAAGGATGACACCAACATCACGTCCCCATTTACCAAATTCACATGATAGGAATAACTGGAGACCCCTTTGCGGTTCTCTGAGGTTTCTTGGATGACAGAAGGAGAAATACTATTCTGTACTAGGATTCAGTTGAGGAATGTGTTCACTGGTTTAGATCCCCCCTTCCCCAATATTTTGTAGTTGAATCAAATTTTTTGGTAAACTTTACTAACAGCAAAACATATCCTACTACTAAACAGTACAACAGCGGTTGGTGGTACGAGGGCACGCCCAGGCCAAGTAGACTGAGGGGACCTATATATCCACAGAAAAGGGCAGCAATATTGTCAATTTGACTCATGAGGAGCAGATAAGGAAGTTTCATACTGGATATGATAGGACGCCTTCATTATTGATTGCAAGTAAATACTTGTATCAAAGCGACAGAAATCCCACCACTCATCCAAATGACAACACGTCATGGCTCCTGTGTACTCTAGGGAGAGGGACAGGAGGGCAGGGTGTTCTACTGTATAATCGGCCATTGTCATGAATTGGGTGACTCATCTTTACATAACCACAAGTGAAACGTTTTCTTCCATCTTTAACCTTCTCCGTGTTGTCAGTGGCTGCGCAGAAATCTGACCATCAAGTGCAGATTAAAACTTTGTCTTTTTTCAATGGACACTTTTGCATTTCTTGAATGTACAGCTGCCACTCAGTCAGCTATTCAGTCTGCTTTATACAGGGCTTCAATTCACTGACATGAATGACACATTAGCAAGCATATAGCACTTTCCTGCAAAAGAGAAATGGGGCCCTAGGAGAGTGTCATTACTCAGTGAGGTCCAGCTGGGGTAAGATGCACAAGTGGTCACCTCAGCCTTTGTGATACTGCTGTAACCATGGGCTTTCTATGGAGCTTCATTTTACAGGTTGAATCTATACATAACGGCAAATAATTTTCTGCACTGTGCAAGTTACATCCAGAGCTGCACTGACAATTCTACTGGGGCTTGTTTCTACTGCTCTCGGTCTACAGCTCCCCGGTTCTATTGCTCCGGGTCTACTGCTCCCTGGTTCTACTGCTCCCTGGTTCTACTGCTCCGGGTCTACTGCTCCCTGGTTCTACTGCTCCCCGGTTCTACTGCTGCCTGTTTCTACTGCTGCCTGTTTCTACTGCTCCCCGGTTCTACTGCTCCCTGGTTCTACTGCTCCTGGTTCTACTGCTCCGGGTCTACTGCTCCGGGTCTACTGCTCCCTGGTTCTACTGCTCCCTGGTTCTACTGCTCCCTGGTTCTACTGCTGCCTGTTTCTACTGCTCCCTGGTTCTACTGCTCCCTGTTTCTACTGCTCCCCGGTTCTACTGCTCCGGGTCTACTGCTCCTGGTTCTACTGCTCCCAGTTCTACTGCTCCCTGTTTCTACTGCTCCCCGGTTCTACTGCTCCGGGTCTACTGCTCCTGGTTCTACTGCTCCCAGTTCTACTGCTGCCTGTTTCTACTGCTGCCTGTTTCTACTGCTCCCCGGTTCTACTGCTCCCTGGTTCTACTGCTCCTGGTTCTACTGCTCCGGGTCTACTGCTCCCTGGTTCTACTGCTCCCTGGTTCTACTGCTCCTGGTTCTACTGCTCCCTGGTTCTACTGCTCCCTGTTTCTACTGCTCCCTGGTTCTACTGCTCCCTGGTTCTACTGCTCCCTGGTTCTACTGCTGCCTGTTTCTACTGCTCCCTGGTTCTACTGCTCCCTGTTTCTACTGCTCCCCGGTTCTACTGCTCCGGGTCTACTGCTCCTGGTTCTACTGCTCCCAGTTCTACTGCTCCTGGTTCTACTGCTCCGGGTCTACTGCTCCTGGTTCTACTGCTCCCTGGTTCTACTGCTCTCTTTCTACTACTCTTGGCTTTATTGCTCCTAGTTTTACTGCTCCTGGTTCTACTGCTCCCGGTTTTTCTGCTACTGGCTTTACTGCTACATTTTCTACTGCCCCCTGGTCCTACTGTTCCATTGCTCCCTGGTTCTCTCTCTCCCGGTTCTATCCCACCCTGGTTCTACTGCTCCCGGTTCTACTGCTCCCTGGTTCTACGGCTTCCGGTTCTACTGCTCCCTGGTTCTACTGTTCCATTGCTCCCTGGTTCTGTCTCTCCCGGTTCTATCCCACCCTGGTTCTACGGCTCCCGGTTCTACTGCTCCCTGGTTCTACGGCTTCCGGTTCTACTGCTCCCTGGTTCTACTGTTTCAGGCTCTTCTGCCCCCTGGTTCCAGATTATGATTCCCACTCTGCAGCAGATAATCAATCAACCATGTGAATCATGGGTAGAAGCGGTGAAATTGCTCCCTGGATTGGTTTCCAGGGAGAACTATAGGAGTAAGGGGAGGAGCCGCAGGGTGACAGAGAAATTAACCTAATGAGAGCTGATATCAGATTGATCAGAATCATGCACTAGTTACGTGGTAGAAATACGACAATGGTTCATGTATTAAAGATCTGGCCCTCATAATTCAAGTATTGTAGACAGGTGTATTCTATATACATATCAAACCATATGCACACTAAATTGTGTTAGGACTTGTACAGTACAGCAAAATTATTTATGCCTTTTGTGGTGGCATCCTCAAAGTTAATATTCATAATGTATGACAATAGTGAAGTAAATCCATATCTAAATCTCTGTCCATGCTTATATGTGGGTAATTTTTTGCAACCTTCACCTGGAGACTGATATCCCCTCACATTTCTTTCCCTTCAGGAAAAATATATGGCTGCCGTAATTAGCCTCACTGGAGCTCGGGGGTCACATCTTGTTATGGCAGCCTAGCAATCCCTACTGCATAGACTCTTCTTTTCTAGAAGCATCTGTTGTATATTTACCCAAAAAGAAAGGAGATGGAAGTTTTGGTTTGTAATTTCTCTCAATGCCTCTTAATGGTGGATGTTAATCAAGTGTAATAAATATTTAATAATAAATAATAATAATGTTATATATACAGGGCTGCTCATAATTATTCATACCCCCGGCAAATTTTGACTTAAAGTTACTTTTATTCAACCAGCAAGTAATTTTTTGATGGGAAATGACATAGGTGTCTCCAAAAAGATAGGACGATGTACCAGAGGCATTATTGTGGAAAAAAAAAAACATTTCTCAGCTTTTATTTACATTTGAGCAAAAAATACGTGGTCGGAAGCCAAAAGTGACACCTGTGCTGCCAGGAGGATAGTTAGAGAGGTGAAAAAGAATCCAAGGATCACCACCAAGGCCATCCTGGTGAATCTGGGCTCTGCTGGTGGCAATGTCTCAAGGCAGACAATCCAACGGACACTGCACACTGCTGGGTTCCACTTCTCCAGATAAGGCACATGGTGCCGTTTCTCTGTGGAGCGCCGTGTCCTGATTGGTCAGCGCGCTGGTGTGAGCGGTGCGGGGGGCATGTTATTATTAGGGTTATTCCTGCAGTATAGAAATCTTTTGCTAGTGGTAGTTGTGCATTCTGTGTGTGTATATACACTCACCTAAAGAATTATTAGGAACACCTGGTCTATTTCTCATTAATGCGATTCTCTAGCCAACCAATCACATGGCAGTTGCTTCGATGCATTTAGGGGGGGCTCCTGGTCAAGACAATCTCCAGAACTCCAAACTGAATGTCAGAATGGGAAAGAAAGGTGATTTAAGCCATTTTGAGCGTGGCCTGGTTGTTGGTGCCAGACGGGCCGGTCTGAGTATTTCACAATCTGCTCAGTTACTGGGATTTTCACGCACAACCATTTCTAGGGTTTACAAAGAATGGTGTGAAAAGGGAAAAACATCCAGTATGCGGCAGTCCTGTGGGCGAACATGCCTTGTGGATGGTAGAGGTCAGAGGAGAATGGGCCGACTGATTCAAGCTGATAGAAGAGCAACGTTGGCTGAAATAACCACTCGTTACAACCGAGGTCTGCAGCAAAGCATTTGTGAAGCCACAACACGCACAACCTTGAGGCGGATGGGCTACAACAGCAAAAGACCCCACCGGGTACCACTCATCTCCACTACAAATAGGAAAAAGAGGCTACAATTTGCACGAGCTCACCAAAATTGGACTGTTGAAGACTGGAAAAATGTTGTCTGGTCTGATGAGTCTCGATTTCTGTTGAGACATTCGAATGGTAGAGTCCGAATTTGGCGTAAACAGAATGAGAACATGTATCCATCCTCTGATGGCTACTTCCAGCAGGATAATGCACCATGTCACAAAGCTCCAATCATCTCACATTGGTTTCTTGAACATGACAATGAGTTCACTGTACTAAAATGGCCCCACAGTCACCAGATCTCAACCCAATAGAGCATCTTTGGGATGTGGTGGAACGGGAGCTTCGTGCCCTGGATGTGCATCCCTCAAATCTCCATCAACTGCAAGATGCTATCCTATCAATATGGGCCAACATCTCTAAAGAATGCTATCAGCACCTTGTGGAATCAATGCCACGTAGAATTAAGGCAGTTCTGAAGGCAAAAGGGGGTCCAACACCGTATTAGTATGGGGGCACTAATAATTCTTTAGGTGAGTGTATAGTACTCTTTTTATGAGGCAAGGTAACCAAAAAATGGCTGTCTGGTACAGTTTTTATTATTTGTTTTTTTTTACAATGTTCACCTGACAGAGTAGATAATGTGATATATTTTTATAGAGCTGGTTGTAACGATGCGGCGATACCTAATAAGTGAATATTTTTTTTTAATTTACACAATAAAAACTTTTTAGAAAAAAATCATGTTTTTGTGTTTCTGAAAGCAATTTTTTGGGCGATTGTCTTATGTAGGGTATCTATTTTAGCTGGAAGAGATGATGGTTTGATTGGTACCATTTTGGGGCACATATGAATTTTTGATCACTTGGTATTGCACTTTTTGTTATGTAAGGTGCTAAAAAATGGCTTTTTTGACACATTTTTTATTTTCTTTTTTTACGGCTTTCACCAGATGGGTTGGATCACATACTATTTTTATAGAGCAGGTTGTTACAGACACAGCGATGCCTAACATGTGCATTTTTTTAATTTGATTTTACACAATAAAAGCATTTTTTTATTTTAAAAATCATGTTTTTGTGTTTCCATTTTCTGAAAGCCATTTTTTTGGGGGCGATTGTCTTAGGTAGGGTCTCATTACGGTTTGATTGGTATCATTATGGGGCACATCTGACTTTTTGATTGCTTGGTATTACACTTTTTGTGATGTAAGGTGATACAAAATGGATTTTTTGGCACTGTTTTTTTTTACGGTGTTCACCAAATGAGTTGGATCATATGTTGTTTTTATAGAGCACATGGTTACGGACATGACGATACCTAATATGTGCATTTTTTTAACTTTAGTATATTTATTAAAAGCATGTTTGAAAAAAAAAATCATGTTTTTGTGTCTCCATTTTCTGAAAGCCATATTTGTTTTATTTTTTGGGACGATTGGCTTATGTAAGGGGCTCATTTTTTGTGGGATGAGGTAACGGTTTAATTGGTGCTAATTTTGGATACATATGACTTTTTTATCACTTTTATACCAAAATTGCAATCCATCATAGATTTTTTATCTTTTTTTTATGGTGTTCACCGTGCGATAAAAGTAACATGATCTTTTTATAGATAAAGTCCTTACGGACGCAGCGATACCAAACATATTTAGTGTTTTTTCTTTTTTACATTTTTGGCCAATTATGTGTGGATATAGAAACTTTTTTTTACATTTTTTTGACCCAGACCCACTTGGTTCTTGAAGATCCAGTGGGTCTGATGGCTTACAATACACTGCAGTACACTATATAGTGTACTGCAGTGTATTGAACTCACACTAAGGGCTTGTTCACACGACCCTTGCCCCTCCGTGCCCATGCTGTGGACCGCAAATTGCGGTCCGCAATGCGCAGGCACCGGCCATGGGGATGCCACATGCAGATCGCGACCCCATTCACTTGAATGGGGTCCGCGATCTGTCCGTTCCGCAAAGAGATAGAGCAAGTTCTATCTTTTGGTGTGAAGGCACGGAACGGAACCCACGGAAGCACTCAGTAGTGCTTCCGTAGGGTTCCGTTCCGCACCGCATCTCTGGATTTGCGAACCCATTCAAGTGAATGCGTCCACATCCGTGATGCAGAATGCACACGGCCGGTGCCCCATGTATTGCGGACCCACCGTATGCGGGCTGCAATACGGCAACGGAGGGGCAACGGTCGTGTGAACAAGCCCTAAGCCTGATCAGGCTTAGATATACCACGGCAAGCCGGATGCCTGTGAAGGCATCCAGTTGCCATAGTAACCATCGGGACGATGGGCGAGAGAGGGAGCTCCCTCCCTCAGTTTATCCTTCAAGCATCGGCCGCTGCCACAGGACGATGGTTAGCCCCTCCATACAGCGGTCCCTAAGGACCACGGCATGGAAGGGGTTAAATGGACGATTTCGTTGGCCGTTTCAAGCACAGTGTTAGCTGGACATTACAGTTAACACTCTGCCATCCTGAAAGGAGGGGGGGGGGGTGCTGCACCTTCACCTTCATCTCCTTCACGGCCGCTGTGGCAGGAGCAAGGAAACTTGTGTGTAGAGCTGTGTCCTGATTGGACGCCGCGCCTCGCATGCCCTGTGCAAAACTGGTAACACACACGGACACAGCGCACTCACACAGGGATTTTATTATTATAGATACATATATATTTAGAGAGAGAGAGAAAGAATATATTTTTCCATGACCATAACTATTTATTTTATTCATTTATTTATAATAATACAAATAATACTGTGTAAAGTAATTAACACTGAAGAGGACAGTATACTGTATATATACTACAGAGGACAGTATACTGTATATATATACACTACAGAGGACAGTATACTGTATATACACTACAGAGGACAGTATACTGTATATATACTATAGAGGACAGTATACTGTATATATACTACAGAGGACAGTACACTGTATATATACACTACAGAGGACAGTATACTGCTACAGATGGATCTGGATATATTGGAGGCTTGGGCAGATAAGTGGCAGATGAGGTTTAACACTGACAAATGTAAGGTTATGCACATGGGAAGGAATAATGCAAGTCACCAGTACATACTAAATGATAGAACACTGGGTAACACTGACATGGAAAAGGATCTAGGAATTTTAATAAACAGCAAACTAATCTGCAAAAACCAGTGTCAGGCAGCTGCTGCCAAGGCCAATAAGATAATGGGTTGCATCAGAAGGGGCATAGATGGCGGTGATGAGAACATAGTCCTACCACTTTACACATCACTAGTCAGACCACACATGGAGGACTGTGTACAGTTCTGGGCTCCTGTGAACAAGGCAGACATAGCAGAGCTGGAGAGGGTCCAGAGGAGGGCAACTAAAGTAATAACTGGAATGGGGCAACTACAGTACCCTGAAAGATTATCAACATTAGGGTTATTCACTTTAGAAAAAAGACGACTGAGGGGAGATCTAATTACTATGTATAAATATATCAGGGGTCAGTACAGAGATCACTCCCATCATCTATTTATCCCCAGGACTGTGACAGTGACGAGGGGACATCCTCTGCGTCTGGAGGAAAGAAGGTTTGTACACAAACATAGAAGAGGGTTCTTTACGCTAAGAGCAGTGAGACTATGGATTCTCTACTGTAAGAGCAGTGAGACTATGGACTCTTTACTGTAAGAACAGTGAGACTATGGACTCTTTACTGTAAGAGCAGTGAGACTATGGACTCTTTACTGTAAGAGCAGTGAGACTATGGACTCTTTACTGTAAGAGCAGTGAGACTATGGACTCTATACTGTAAGAGCGGTGAGACTATGGACTCTTTACTGTAAGAGCAGTGATACTATGGGCTCTTTACTGTAAGAGCAGTGAGACTATGGACTCTTTACTGTAAGAGCAGTGAGACTATGGACTCTATACTGTAAGAGCGGTGAGACTATGGACTCTTTACTGTAAGAGCAGTGATACTATGGGCTCTTTACTGTAAGAGCAGTGAGACTATGGACTCTTTACTGTAAGAGCAGTGAGACTATGGACTCTATACTGTAAGAGCAGTGAGACTATGGACTCTCTACTGTAAGAGCAGTGAGACTATGGACTCTTTACTGTAAGAGCAGTGAGACTATGGACTCTATACTGTAAGAGCGGTGAGACTATGGACTCTTTACTGTAAGAGCAGTGAGACTATGGACTCTATACTGTAGAGCAGTGAGACTATGGACTATATACTGTAAGAGCAGTGAGACTATGGACTCTATACTGTAAGGGCAGTGAGGACTATGGACACTATACTGTAAGAGCAGTGAGACTATGGATTCTCTACTGTAAGAGCAGTGAGACTGTGGACTCTATACTGTAAGAACAGTGAGACTATGGACTCTATACTGTAAGAGCAGTGAGACTATGGACTCTCTACTGTAAGAGCAGTGAGACTATGGACTCTCTACTGTAAGAGCAGTGAGACTATGGACTCTTTACTGTAAGAGCAGTGAGACTATGGACTCTATACTGTAAGAGCGGTGAGACTATGGACTCTTTACTGTAAGAGCAGTGAGACTATGGACTCTTTACTGTAAGAGCAGTGAGACTATGGACTCTTTACTGTAAGAGCAGTGAGACTATGGACTCTTTACTGTAAGAGCAGTGAGACTATGGACTCTATACTGTAAGAGCAGTGAGACTATGGACTCTTTACTGTAAGAGCAGTGAGACTATGGACTCTTTACTGTAAGAGCAGTGAGACTATGGACTCTTTACTGTAAGAGCAGTGGAGACTATGGACTCTTTACTGTAAGAGCAGTGAGACTATGGACTCTTTACTGTAAGAGCAGTGAGACTATGGACTCTTTACTGTAAGAGCAGTGAGACTATGGACTCTTTACTGTAAGAGCAGTGAGACTATGGACTCTATACTGTAAGAGCAGTGAGACTATGGACTATATACGGTAAGAGCAGTGAGACTATGGACTCTTTACTGTAAGAGCAGTGAGACTATGGACTCTTTACTGTAAGAGCAGTGAGACTATGGACTCTTTACTGTAAGAGCGGTGAGACTATGGACTCTTTACGGTAAGAGCAGTGAGACTATGGAACTCTCTGCCTGAGGAGGTGGTGATGGTGAGTACAATAAAGGAATTCAAGAGGGGCCTGGATGTATTTCTGGAGCGTAATAATATTACAGGCTATAGCTACTAGAGGGGGTTGGTCTTTGATCCTGGGAGTTATTCTGATGCCTGATTGGAGTCGGGAAGGAATTTTTTATTCCCCTAAAGTGGCGAAAATTGCTTCTACCTCACAGTTGTTTTTTTTTGCCTTCCTCTGGATCAACTTGCAGGATAACAGGCCGAACTGGATGGACAGAATGTCTTTTTTTCGGCCTTATGTACTATGTTACTAATACATTGACTTTTATAGTAGTTAAAGGGGTTCTCCAGGCTTTTAATACTGATAACCTATCCTCATTCGATCAGCTATCCGAGGAGACAGGGCGCGCAGTGTGCATGTGCCGTCTCCTTTCTCTCTTCCTGTCTATAGCAAAGCAGTAGTGAACAGGAGGAGAGACGGGAGACGGCACCTGCACACTGCTCGCCCCGTCTCCACGTACAACTGATCGATATTGATCTGATATTGATGACCTGAGGATAGGTCATCAAAATAAAATCCTGGACAAACCCTTTAATAAAATAATGCATCTAGAGTATAATCGAATAAAATCTATAATAACCTTTTATAACATGAATGAATGGTTGCAATGTATTCAGAATTATAAGAAATTACCAGTAATTGTATCAATAACAGCAACGTTATTATTATTACTAATCATTATTACCACTAATATAATAATATTATTATTATTAAAACCAGATAGTAGGAGTTCTGCGTCTGCAACATGCAACATGAAAATAAAAATATTTCTTATGCCTTTGGTCAAAATGACAAAAAAAAATTGCAAAAGTAAAACCAAAAAAAAATTATGGAACACAAAACATTTACAAAATGTGTCTTTCTATTTATCGTTCATGGTATATAAAGAGCAGAGCTGCCACAGGAGAGGGTCCTGACATATGGTGCGTATTATTTGCCATGAAACACCTTAATAGGTGGAAATCTTTTTGGTCCTTCTTGTTGTTTGTTTTCCTCCCATGATCTATAAGAATGCAGAAGCGCCTGGGGAAGACCTTTGTATCCTCACGACTCCTCAGACATCCCATATATGCTCAAAAGTCAGGATGAAGCGGGAAAATTTGGAAAGGAATGGAACAATACCCCCTATGCGGAAGAGTTGACTGATATCCCGGGAAGGGATGCCACATTGGTAATGTCTGATTAGGAAGGAAAATAGTCCCATTACATGCTTGCATCGTGATACTTGTGGATTGGTTCCACATGAGGCTTCGCTTTGAGCCGAGGAACCTTCTCTGTTTAGGCAACAGAAGGAAAGCACCGAGTTCATGGATAGAATTTACACGCATGTTTGGGCTATCAGGCCTCAGTGGTTGAGTTTTTCTGCTCTCCCAAGATAAAAGTCAATTAGCATCCTTACAAGAAAGCTATGTTATCGCCGATTACCAATGCCATTCCTTCCCCTGGGAAAAAAACACTAACAAATGGTTGGAAATATTGACCGCGGACACGTAAAGCACAAAGAGGAGCAGGCGAAATAATAGGAAAAACAATGCATGTAATCACTTTCTATAGGAAGAGATGTTAATCATGTGGAGCTCTGGAAACTGAGAATCCCCCCAGATACTAGAAGTCTTGTTATTTCTCAGACATCTCAGCAAGTAGGGAGTAAAAGCCTTGATGATAAAGTGTCCTTAACCAAGGGCTCCTAACCCAGCTATCCAAAACCATCTATCCTCCAATGCAAAAGTAGATGCCAGGCATGGGCATACCACAGACTTTACAACCCAACTGGCCACCCATGGAGACAACTTGAGGTTTTAGTGGTCTAGCAACTAGACCTTCCTTAGAGACTCTTACCAATAAGACATCAGTAGTAAGTTTCTAGGCCCATTGAGTACAATGGTCGTGGGATTGGTCTAGTGCTGCCCTATATGATCTGGCCATCTGTTATCTGCTACCATCATCTGCTCTGAAGAGTATAGACCAGTAGATAATCTCCAATGGCCACAGCTTAACCCTGCTTTGCTAGGTGGCTTAGCGGGCTATAGGTCTTGAGACTTGTCCTATCCGCACACTAGTTTGAGGTCATATTTTCCATTAGCATCCAATATCATGTGTTAAATGTCCCTTTCCAACCTCATTTGGATGGGTATTCCATAGCTTCGATGCTCTTACAGTAAAGAACCCTGTCCATTATTCAAGATGGAGACTACTTAATAGTGCATGTTCCATGAGCGAACAGATTCTGGATAACAGTGCATTGCGATGGGATGATGGATAGGACCAACATGAGAACACAGCTCTACATACAAGAGGAGTGACCAAGAAGATTCTCGTGGAGCACTGGGACCGAAGAAGGAAATGCCAGAATGTAATCATTTTTGCGGCAGTTTTTGGGGGAACGACTCTGTCCACACATTGTTCCGGAGAGGCCCCCATTTCTCAGTCTCCGTTATTGGGCATCTCTTTGGTTCCAGTCCAATTTTCTAATATAACAATGTGCAACTTTATTTGTATCTACAAGAAATAAATCTGCTGCAGGATATTTGGGTAAAAATGACAATACACTTGTTTATTTGCAGGCGCGGCTTCGCTTTCTTCAATGGACCCACAGGAATGTGTGATTTATATCACTTTCAAGTCTCCCAGGACAAAAGGGGTTAATGTCCATGGCTGAGACTGTGCCAAAAGAAGGATTCAAACTTGACAAGGGGTATAATTGGACAGCTCGCAGCCCCCTCCCACCCCCGCCCCCCATTCCACTCATTTACTATATGCCCTGTCATTCCCAGGGGAGCAAAAGGCCAGAAACTATGGACAAGAGGAAAAGCCCTGAAAATAAACAATAGACTGCAACAATGGACATTACGATGGACACAGGGAGTCGCTTTACCTAGAGACAAGAGCCCTTATAGATACATCTTTATAACGACCGACTCCAGTAATTTCTGCAAACCGCCAACTATACAATGTAACGAAAACCTGCAAAAGAAACATACAAAACATTGAAACATTGTGCAGAGATTTTTCACAACAGAGCAAAGCCATTATAATAACTACAAATGCTAAAGTAAAGAGCTGCACTCACTATTCATGCTGGTGCAGTCACTGTGTAAATACATTACTTATCCTGTACTGATCCTCAGTTACTTCCTGTTTTATACTCCAGAGCTGCACTCACTATTCTGCTGGTGCAGTCACTGTGTACATACATTACTTATCCTGTACTGATCCTGAGTTACATCCTGTATTATACTCCAGAGCTGCACTCACAATTCTGCTGGTGCAGTCACTGTGTGTATACATTACCTATCCTGTACTGATCCTGAGTTACATCCTGGCATTATACTCCAGAGCTGCACTCATTATTCTGCTGTGAAGTCACTGTGTAACATACATTACTTATCCTGTACTGATCCGGGTTACATCCTGTATTATACTCCAGAGCTGCACTCAAATTCTGCTGGTGCAGTCACTGTGTACATACATTACTTATCCTGTACTGACCTGGGGTTACATCCTGTATTATTCACCAGAGCTGCACTCACTATTCTGCTGGTGCAGTCACTGTGTAGCATACATTACCTTATCCTTTACTGGATCCTGAGTTACATTCCTGTATTATACTCCAGAGCTGCACTCACTATTCTGCTGGTGCAGTCACTGTGTACATACATTACTTATCCTGTACTGATCCTGAGTTACATCCTGTATTATTCTCCAGAGTTGCACTCACTATTCTGCTGGTGCAGTCATTGTGGTAACATACATTACATTACTTATCCTTTACTGATCCTGAGTTACATCCTGTATTAAACTCCAGAGCTGCACTCACTATTCTGCTGGTGCAGTCACTGTGTACATACATTACTTATCATTTACTGATCCTGAGTTACATCCTGTATTATACTCCAGAGCTGCACTCACTATTCTGCTGGTGCAGTCACTGTGTACATACATTACTTATCCTGCACTGATCCTCAGTTACATCTTGTATTATACCCCAGAGCTGCACTCACTATTCTGCTGGTGCAGTCACTGTGTACATACATTACTTATCCTGTACTGATCCTGAGTTACAACCTGTATTATACTCCAGAGCTGCACTCACTATCTGCTGGGTGCAGTCACTGGTGTACATACATTACATTACTTATCCTGTACTGATCCTGAGTTACATCCTGTATTATACTCCAGAGCTGCACTCACTATTCTGCTAATGCAGTCACTGTGAACATACATTGCTTATCCTGTACGGGTCCTGAGTTACATCCTGTATTATACTCCAGAGCTGCACTCACTATTCTGCTGGTGCAGTCACTGATGTACATACATTACTTATCCTGTACTGATCCTGAGTTACATTCTGTTTATACTCCAGAGCTGCACTCACTATTCTGCTGGTGCAGTCACTGTGTACATAAATTACATTTTCTGATCCTGTACTGATCCTGAGTTACATCCTGTATTATACTCCAGAGCTACGCTCACTATTCTGCTGTTGGAGTCACTGTGTACATACATACTTATCCTGTACTGATCCTGAGTTACATCATGTATTATACTGCAGAGCTGCACTCACTATTCTGCTGGTGCAGTCACTGTGTACATACATTACTTATACTGTACTGATCCTAAGTACATCCTGTATTATACTCCAGAGCTGCACTCACTATTCTGCTGCTGCAGTCAATGTGTACATACATTACTTATCCTGTACTGATACTGAGTTTACATCCTGTATTATACTCCAGAGCTGGCACTCCTATTTTGCTGGTGCAGTCACTGTGTACATACATAGACTTATCCTGTACTGATACTGAGTTATATCCCGTATTATACTCCAGAGCTGCACTCACTATTCTGCTGGTGCAGTCACTGTGTACATACATTACTTATCATGTACTGATCCTGAGTTACATCCTGTATTATACTCCAGAGCTGCACTCACTATTCTGCTGGTGGAATCACCTGTGTACATACATTACTTATCCTGTACTGATCCTGAGTTAATCCTGTATTATACTCCAGAGCTGCACTCACTATTCTGCTGGTGGAGTCACTGTGTACAATACATTAACTTATCCTGTACTGATCCTGAGTTACATCCTGTATTATACTCCAGAGCTGCACTCACTATTCTGCTGGTGCAGTCACTGTTACATACATTACTTATTCCTGTGCTGGTCCTGAGTTTACATCCTGCATTTTACTCCAGAGCTGCACTCACTATTCTGCTGGTGCAGTCACTGTGTACATACAATTACTTATCGGTTACTGATCCTGAGTTACATCCTGTATTATACTCCAGAGCTGCACTCACTATTCTGCTGGTGCAGTCACTGTGTACATACATTACTTATCCTGTACTGATCCTGAGTTACATCCTTATTATACTCCAGAGCTGCACTCACTATCCTGCTGGTGCAGTCACTGTGTACATACATTACGATTACTTATCCTGTACTGATCCTGAGTTACATCCTGTATTATACTCCAGAGCTGCAACTCACTATTCTGCTGGTTGCAGTCACTGTGTACATTACATGACTTATCTGTACTGATCCAGAGGTTACATCCTGTATTATACTCCAGAGCTGTACTCACTATTCTGCTGGAGGGAGATGTGAATTCTGAGTTGTACACGTGTAGTGACAGGACTTCATTAAAAATAAAATAAAACCTTAGAAGATCACTGACCAGGAAGAAAAGCTCCTGAAAATGAAGAGGTTTTGAGTCACTGCTCTTTTAGGAAGTTCTATGGCGGTGTATCTTGTTAGTATTCGTGCAGGGTGGTTGGAATTGTGAGGTGAAGCATTCTACTTTGAAGGAATGGTGTCATCAGAAAATAACCTATTGTTTCAATAAATTTTTTTGTTTTTAAACTTATTTTTAAAGAATTTTTTGATGTGGATATTTTAAATTTCTATGTCTATATCTATATTTAAATAAAAAACATTAAATCCTGCAGGTTTTAACCACTAAGCCTAATGATAGGCGCCACTTGTTAGTCTGTACAGAAACACTTTAATGCAGTTATCTGCTTATCATTACATGCAGATAGAATGACAGATAGCACCTCTGTGTATAGATAACATAGGCTCCACCATTCACAATACAGTAGTTGATATCACAGCTTATCTGCTCCCTCCTGACGTCTGCACAGGTCACATAGTAATGCCTAGAAAACTCTCCCATAGAAGTCAGTCTGTCCAATGTGTCTATGGCCCATGTGGCTGCTGTAAAGAATATGTCTAAGGGCCCATCACACAACCGATATTTGAAAATATTTTGGTGACATATTCAATGACAGATCTACCCAGAATATAAGGAATTTCCGGGACGTGCAGCCTGACGTTCCTGCACGCGGCCGATAACTCGGAGCTGCATTTCTGTAGTGACAGTCGGATCGTTGGTGTCCTCAGGGATGAGCTCAGGTATCACTCAGAAGACGCCCAAATTTCCAGAACCGTTTCTTCTGTTCCTCCCTAATGGTTTCTGTACACGACAAGAATAGTCGATGACAGATATACATTCTGTGACACCCCCAACCCCACCTCCCCATGGTGAACCCCCCGGACTTTCCTGCTGAATCAGTTAATTAAGCAGAACTGTTGTGAAATGTGCAGGAATCTGTTGTTCCCGGTGATCGCTGTAGGCGGCTGTGTGTCCTGCCATCCTTCTCCTGGGAACACAGATACGATGCATTCACCAGGTTGCTTTGTGCCCCAGGGTGTGTGCCAGCTCATGAGACAAACAGCACTTTCTAATGTAGGAATCTATGAACTGAGAAAACCCTCAGAAATAGCGCTCACTGTGCATGCATTTGTAAGAAGAGGGGCATATAAAGGGATAGGCCCTCTTGACCATCAGTGCTGCACAGGAGGGGTAACATCCTCACCCCATCTGAAAATACAGGTGTTTTTGTAAGCGCTCCTCAAATACCAATTTATTTAACCAAGTTATTATGTCCAAAGTGTTTAGTAAGGGGGCCCCTTTAATGGCCAAGGGCCTAGTACGAAAAGGGCACTGTAAATGGCATTATATATGACCTCGTGTCTCTGGGCACTGTTCTTGGGCACTGTGAGTGTCACTATATATTAATTTTTCTGTACGGCACTGAAAGTAGCACTACTTTGAGCCCTGTGGCTGGCACTGTTCTTAGGGCACTGTGGGTGCACTATATATGAGTTTTTATGGCTGGTACAGTTATTCAGGCACTGTGAGTAGCACTGTCCTATGAGCTTTGTGGCTGGCACTGTTCCTGGGGACAGTGGGTATTACTATATATGAGTCCTATGGCTGGTACTATTCTTGGGGCACTGTGGTTGGCACTACCTATGCGCTCTTTGGCTGACACTGTTCTTGGGGCACTGTGGGTAGCACTATCTGTGAGTTTTGTGGCTGGCACTGTTCTTGGGGCACTGTGGTTGGCACTACCTATGCGCTCTGTGGCTGATGCTGTTCTTGGGACACTGTGGTTGGCACTACCTATGTGCTCAGTGGCTGGCGTTGTTCTTGGATACTGTGGTTGGCACTACCTAAGTGCTATGTGCTGGACTATTCCTGGGGCACTGTGGTTTGGCACTACCTATGTGCTCAGTGGCTGGCGCTGTTCTTGGGGCACTGTGGTTGGCACTATCTATGCGCAGGTGTGTGGCATGGCACTGTTCCTGGGGGGCACTGTGGTTGTCACTACCTATGTGCTCAGTGGTTCGGCATTGTTCCTGGGGACAGTGGGTATTACTATAAATGAGTCCTATGGATGGTACTATTCTTGGGGCACTATCTGTGAGTTTTGTGGCTGGCACAGTTCCTGGGGCACGTGGTTGGCACTACCTATGCGCTCTGTGGCTGACGCTGTTCTTGGACACTGTGGTTGGCACTACCTATGTGCTCAGTGCTGGCGTTCTTGGGACACTGTGGTTGGCACTACCTATGCGCTCTGTGGCTGGCACTATTCCTGGGGCACTGTGGTTGGCACTACCTATGCGCTCTGTGCTGGCACTGTTTCCTGGGGACAGTGGTATTACTATATATGAGTCCTATGGATGGTACTGTTCCTGGAGACTTTGGCTGTTGCTACATGGGATCTCTGTGGCTGGCTCTGTTCCTGGGGCACTGTGGTTGGCACTACCTATGCGCTCAGTGCTGGTACTGTTCTGGGGCACTGTGGTTGGCACTTACCTATGTGCTCTGTAGCAGACGCTGTTCTTGGGCACTGTGGGTTCGGCACTACCTAATGTGCTCTGTAGCTGGCGTTGTTCCTGGGGCACTGTGGTTGGCACTATCTATGCACTGTGTGGATGGCACTGTTCCTGGGGCACTGTGGTTGTCACTACCTATGTGCTTAGTGGTTGGCACTGTTCCTGGGACAGTGGGTATTACTATATATGAGTCCTATGGATGGTACTGTTGTTGGGGAGACTTTGGCTGTTGCTACATGGGATCTCTGTGGCTGGCGCTGTTCCTGGGACACTGTGGTTGGCACTACCTATGCGCTCAGTGGCTGGTACTGTTCCTGGAACACTGTGGTTGGCAGTACCTATGCGCTCTGTGGCTGGTACTGTTCCTGGGACACTGTGGTTGGCAGTACCTATGCGTTATGTGGCTTGGTACTGTTCCTGGGGACACTGTGGTTGGCAGTACCTATGCGCTCAGTGGCTGGTACTGTTCCTGGGGCACTGTGGTTGGCACTACCTATGCGCTCTGTGGCTGGTACTGTTCCTGGGACACTGTGGTTGGCACTACCTATGCGCTCAGTGGCTGGTACTGTTCCTGGGGCACTGTGGTTGGCACTACCTATGCGCTCTGTGGCTGGTACTGTTCCTGGGACACTGTGTTGGCACTACCTATGCGCTCAGTGGCTGGTAACTGTTCCTGGGGCACTGTGGTTGGCACTACCTATTGCGCTCTGTGGCTGACGCTGGTCTTGGGACACTTTGGGCTGTTTGCTATATGGGATGTCTGTGGCTGGCACTGTATGGGGTCTGCATGGCACTCTTATGGGGATCAGGTATAACTCACACGAGTTGGCAGGGTAGTGACTGTGGTTCTCAGTATATACATTATCATTTTTCTTGCAGACTGTGGCACCGGCTGACCCCGATGACGTCGCCCCCTGCAGGGCCTGTGCGGTGCTTTTGTCAGGACACAACATGAGATATTTCACACAATTCATTACACAATCTCTTTGGCAGAAGATAGGAATCCTGTCTATGAACTGGAGCAGGAGAACGTGACTAAGCCGTGAAGAGTCTGCGGCTCTCCAGCGCACACTCTGCTCCCTTCATTGTTCACCAGGCACAGCGCCATACGTTTGGTTGTGACTGTTCCTAGTACTGCAGTTTAATCAGGTTCATGAGAATGGGACTGGGCTGCAGAACCAGACACAACCACAAGCAAATGTATGGCGCTGTGCCTGGTGAACGATGAAGGGGACGTGCCACCCGCTGATCATCGGGGGGTGTTGGTGGGGGTCTATAAATCACCGGTGTAGCTAATGCTCAGTATGTAGCAGTGGAATCTCATCTCTTTCCCACACGTCTCCGCAGTTTCTACACCGTCGGCCTATGACATTAAGAGGAATTTACGCAAATAAAAGGACGACAAATCTCCTGTGTCATTGATGGGAGAATCTTCCTTCAAAGAAATTCCCTTTAGAAACTGTTCAAAAGAAACCAGATAGGGATATTCCCAACCGCAGGGTAGGGGGGGGGGGGTCCTATAGAAACCGTTGAAAGAGAAAAAATAATACTTGACATGAAAGCGGGCGCAGGTGCGACGCAGCAGGTAACCGCTGTACGCCCGCTGCACTCCCTGCACATCCTAAAACAACACAGCGGGGATCACAAAGGAAAAAACCAAAATCTGTTTCAAGTCCTTCCAGCAGATTTCTCATCGCTTGCATCTTGTTTGTCGACTTCTCCTTCCTGAAAGGCGAGTGGATCGTATGACACCTGTTCCCAACAACAACCCAGCGGCTCCGCTCCAACAATTCCTGTGTGCAGGTTATTGCCAGAGGGAAGAGGCAACGGATCTGCAAACCCGTGCCAAGGGAAGAGCAGTCATTGTGTACGGGAGTGATCTCACGGCAGCCGGGCCAGGAGGATGAGCCTGGGAGCCGCTCCGCAGGTTATTCGTATCCCGCTGAATGTCTGCAGGAAACATTGCTCCGGGTTTTAACAAGTTGTATATTTATTTTTTTATCTCTCGCTTTTGTGCATTAATCACCTGTAGATGAGCCTGAAGGCTGCTGTGAAATAAGCAAACGAAGCCGCCGCAATCATCTCGCCCTTCCGCCCCGACATCAGATCCAATGCACCTGTCAAAGAGCTTCACTGATGTGATAGTATTTATCAGTTGATGAAAAAATATCAGTTTATTCATGTGAGAATAAGTACCTTAAAGGGGGGTGTTTCCAGAATCAGAATATTCATGGCTTAACCTAAAGGGGTTTTCAGAGATTTGTATACCGAATCGTGGGGAACCCCGACAATCAGCTATTTGAGAAGGCGCCGGCGCTCCTGCGAGCCCCGCGAGCTTTTCTCCCTGCTTTTCCTAGGATAGTGACTAGGGATGAGCGAACTTCAAGTTCAACGAACAGGGTTTGACTTTTCTAAGAATTCTGTTATGGATTCCGTTAACTAATGGTTTGTGGTAACGGGATTCTTAGTATAACCAGAACCCCGAATCTTCTACGCCGAACTTGAAACAAAAGTTCGATCAACGCTACCAGTGACGACAAGTCGTTGGTCACGTGGTCTAGGAGCTAAAGTGAAAGGGGCTGAGCGCGATATCAAGCATGGCCGCTATACAATGTACAGCTTTGTGCTTAGTAAGCTGCGAGAAGGCTGCGGCGCTCACAGGACAGGGTCATCGGTATTAAAATATCAGAAACCCTTTTACTGCAAGGAGAGCATTGACTCCTGTCTCCCCATGATCTACGGGTTTGTAGAGGTTGAGGGGCTCATCCTGCTGTCTTTTCATTGTTTATACTGCCCGCCATCTACATACGCTGCCCGCCACCTACATTTCCGCCCGATATTGCAGTGCGTCCTATTGATGTGAACAGGACAAAGCTGCAATACCCTGCAATGTGAATGGCGTACAGGTACCGAACAACGAGTATACATGAAGTATATAAATGGAGAGTCATCTCTTCTGGTAAGTCCAGGGAATCCTCCTCAAGACACCTTCTCTGCACCACAAAACGTCTTCCCGTCAGCTTGTATTGGCCTCAAAGCTCCTGAAGTTGACAGCTACAGATGCCCCCATGGACAGTGAGCAGCACATGCCCCTCTAATTCCTTCCTCGAGGGCGGCTGAGACATGGTATTGACATCTCTCACTATCCCCACACTGTCTAGTGCAGCAAGGGTACCTCAACCTTTGAGATGTGACCACTCCAACAACAGAACCAGAGGACTCCTTGTATTTGGGGA
Source organism: Bufo bufo (assembly GCF_905171765.1). Classification (NCBI taxonomy): domain Eukaryota; kingdom Metazoa; phylum Chordata; class Amphibia; order Anura; family Bufonidae; genus Bufo; species Bufo bufo. The sequence goes on from NC_053395.1 coordinate 230,447,346, forward strand.
TTATTATGCAATCAATGAGGAAAATGTAAAATATCACAAGATAAAGAGTAAAGAAATGCGCGGCTCCACCGGCGGGGCCGGTAACATTGTAGAACATGTATCATCTGCACTAGTCACTTACAACCGATTAGGAACGTTACTGCAGTTTCTTTACAGTTTAGATAAACACTAAGGACTCATGCACGCGGCCAGGGTCCGCATACACGAGCACCGGCTGTGTGCACCCCGCATCACGGATGCGGACACATTCACTAGATTGGGTCCCGCAATCTGAAGGTCTGGTGCGGAATGGAAGCACTACGGAGTGCTTCCGTGGGGTTTCTCTCCGTGACTCTACACCGCAAAAAATGAGTGCATGCACTACTAAGTGAATGGGTGTGCGATCCGCAGGCAGCGGCCCTACGGTCGGTGCATGGGCCTGGCCGCCACACACGAGCCCTAAATGTGTGAATTTATGAGTAACTTTTAAAGATAAAAAGCAGTTTACAGCATTGTAGCCCCTAATAAGCCTCTGAGCGATCGCCTTTATCATCACTGATTTTAGCAGCAGCAAAGAAGATAATCAGAAAACATTTCACCAATGAGGATAGTAGTCCCTCCCCTGAGTCCCCACATATAGGGACCTCCTTCATATCCCAACTTCCTCTTTCTTTGCTGCTGCTGCTCAGTTAAGTACCCCACCACAGTCCTCCTGGGCTGCGGGTGGGGATTTGTCTGAATATATGGTATTTTTGTATATATATATAGCTTATTATTGTTAATTTTAGACTATCGCCCCCCCCTTCTGGGATTGGATATTTATTGGGTCGTCTTTCCCTCATTTTACCCTTCTTTTCGTTTCCTTGCTTCCGTGTCCCTTCTTATCCGGTATTATCCTGCACTTTACCTTACTGCCTTTTCCTGGGAGGAAAGTTTCTCCCGCCGGGTTGTTTCAGCGCAGTCTCTCCGGTTCCGGGTCTTATCTTGTTCCACGGCCGTTCCCACGTTGTTTCCTGCGGTCGTGGTTTCCCGGGCGGCATCTTTACTCCTTCTTGTGATCCTAGTATCGCGAGAACTCGGCGGCCATCTTGGATTGCGCCTGAAGTCTCGCTATCGCGGGATCTCGGGCGCTCTCTCTCTCTGCGCTTCAGCCATCACCGGCGTCCGAGATCTCGCGAGATTTCGGACGCCATAATGCCTGCAGCCAACGGCCACCTCGTACTTGCCGCGCTCCTGCCCTCTGGTATATATTTTAGCTTTCTAGCGACCGCAGCTACATTATACCCTCACAGGTTTCCCTTTACACTGCAGCAGTTTGCTCAGTTAACCCCGTTCCTGCCAGAACACCGCTAGTGTTATATTCAGCATGTCCCTTACTCCAGCTACTTCTGCATTACTTCTGGGTAGTCCCACTCTGGAGGCTAACCCCTCTTCCGCTGTGCCCCAAGCGATGCTCCCTCCCGCGGGAGCTATACCTCCTTCGGCGGATGCCCAGACTAGGGCTTTACAGCAGTCCATTTCGGACGCCATTTTGTCCGCAATGGGCTCCGTTTCCTGAGCCCTAACCAGCTCCCTGTCTCAGGTCCTCTGCGCCCAAACAGTGACCATGACTCACGATACCACGGTATCACTTCCCAATACCTCCAGAAAATCCTTGACTGATGGCCTAGTTCCATCGTCTGACAGCGCTCTCCGGTCGCACAAAAGAGCCTGTCCGCGCCAGGCAGAACGTGCACGGAAGTGGAAAACGGCTAGATCCCAGCCGGAACCAGAATCTGACTCTCAGGAGTCTGAGGAGGAGGTTAATTTGCAATCCCTAGTGAACTCTGAGGGGGAAGAGTTCGATTTGGATGATGGACAACCTGGACCGGGACCCCGCCCGGCTGCGGCTAAGTCGTCTTTGACGACCGATGCGCAGGCATCCCTAACAGATCCATCCAGTACACCTTTATTTGACCCGGACTCTCTCCATCACCCCAGGTCATCTGAGTGGCTGCCGGCCCCCCATGTCGCTAGCTACCTAGAGTCCATGACCCGCAAGCCCCTTAGTAAGGAGGCCAGGAACAAACTACGGGCCGAATGCCCCCGTCCGGCAATACCGAACAAGGTGTGCAAAACTCCTGCGGTCGACCCTAAGGTCGTACAATTTTTGTCCAAATCAGGTTTTAGCCCCCGTAGGGGCCTAGACTCAGCCCTTCGGGCTTGCCAGGACAAATTATTGGACATTATGGGTCCGCTTGCCAAGATCTTTGACATGGTGGAAACGGCTAAAGCAGAAGGCCGACTGGTTGACCCCGATGAGCTTAGAGGCTGGGTCCAGAGAGCCATAAGCTTGGCTGGCAATGCCAACACCTCAATTGCCATTGAGCGCAGAAAGGCCATCCTAATAAAGATGGAACCTAAATTGGCCAACATGGCCCTCACTGAGTCGGGCAAAGACGCCCAGGGGCACCTATTCAGTGACCCCTTTATCAAGGAGCTGGGGAAATTTGTAGGGACATTTACTGCCCTTGATAAGGCGCAAACCTCAATGCGTAAGGTTTTCAATAATCGGGTTTCCTCCAGGGCCGGCAGTACAAGGGGGCCGTCTGGCCGGCCGTTCGTCTTTCCAGTCCCGAGGCTCGGGTCGAGGCCCCTCATCATCATCGTACCGGTCCTCCAGTCAGGACCCGAGGCAATCCCCATCCTTCTTCCCGTCGCGAGGGTCCTTTGGACGGGGTAGATCCTATAGAGGTTCCGCTGTCCCTTTGGTAAGTCAACCGGTTCTTCTCCCTTTTTCGGATCGGGTGTGGGGGGCAGACTCCGGTTCTTTTCGCATGTGTGGGCTTCCATCACCTCGGATCCGTGGATTTTGTCCACGATCCGGGGTTTTCACATAGAACTGGTGTCGACCCCGTACTCCATTGTGCCTCCACTGCTCACTCGGACGGCAATGACTTCCCAATTCCTCATAGACGAGGAATTAAACGAGTTGCTCCTGAAGGGGGCTATAGAGCCAGCTTCCCAGGTCCCGCTGGGGGTGATCAGCAACATGTTCCTCGTAGAGAAATTCCTTCGTAAGATACCGTCAGTTCAAAATGGAGGGCATCCACCTCTTCCGGGATATGCTCCTCCCACACGACTGGCTAGTGAAACTAGACTTAAAGGATGCATTCCTTACAGTCCCGATTGCCCCATCCTCAAGGGACCTATTACAGTTCCGTTGGCAGGACACCCTGTGGCGCTTCACCTGTCTTCCCTTTGGCCTGTCGTCTGCCCCGTGGTGCTTCACCAAGCTACTGCTCCCAGTCATGGCCTGGCTCCGCAGCCGGGGGGTGAGGTTCATAGTCTACCAGGACGACATTTTGATCATGGCCAGGGATTACTCCACCATTCAGGATCACCTTCGCTTGTCGATGTCCCTCCTCACCGATTTGGGCTTCATTATCAACCGGGAGAAATCCTGCTTGACCCCGTCCAGGACCGTGGAGTTCCTGGGTTTCCTGGTGGACTAAGAGGCCTTGACTCTCAGCCTTCCCCCAGTGAAGGTGCGCGCGATTCGCAAGGAATTACGTCGCACATTGTCTTTGCCTCAGGTGTCCCTTCGCCAGCTGGCCAGGGTGATAGGTCTTTTATCATCCTCCATTCAGGCGATTTTTCCCGCCCCACTGCATTATCGGGCCTTACAGCACCTAAAGATAGCCCACCTGCAGGCGGGAGCAACTTATGCGGACCTGATTCTATTGGACTCGGACACTCGAGACGAGTTGGTTTGGTGGATTGCCAACCTCTCAGCCTGGAATGGCAGGGCCATTTTCGGCCCTCGTCCGGACCTTGTCGTGGAGTCCGACGCCAGCCTCCTGGGATGGGGTGCCCATTGCGAGGGGGTATCCACCGGAGGTGCTTGGGCGGCCTCCGAATTGAATATGCACATCAATGCCCTGGAGCTCCTGGCGGGATCCTTTGCGATCCACAGTTTCGCCAGGGGGAAGGCCAGGGCGTGTGTTCGTCTACGGGTGGACAACGTCTCAGCCGTACAGTATATCAACTCCATGGGAGGTACCCGATCCAGGATGTTAACACATCTGGCCAAGGAATTTTGGTATTTCTGCCTTTCCAACAATGTGTCGGTGGTGGCGGAATATCTGCCGGGGCTCCACAATACTCAGGCCGATTGGAGTTCTCGTGTCATGTCTGTTCTCCATCGACCTTTTTGCGTCTCGATGGAACGCCCAGATACTTCAGTTGGAGGCCAGACCCATCCGTGGAGGCGGTGGATGCGTTCCTACAACAGTGGTCGGAGAACCTGACGTACGCTTTTCCACTTTTTTCCCTGATCCCACAGCTTCTGGCCATGGTGCGTCAGCAGTCGGCGGACATGGTCTTAGTGATCCCATTTTGGAGGACACAATCTTGGTTCCCGCAACTCCTGGAGTTGTTGGTGGACAGACCCCTGTTATTACCTCAATCGGCGACCCTGTTGCAGGGGCCGTTGGGTCAACCGCACCCCCTAGTCGTAACCGACTCTTTGCGCCTGCTGGCTTGCAGGATTTCGGGAATCCCAGTCGCCTCTCAGATGTTTCGGAGAGGGCTAGATTCCTTCTGCAGAGCGCATGGGCCCCCGGGACCAGAAGAGCTTACAAGTCTGCATGGCAGTCATGGTCTGATTGGTGCCTGCTTAGGAACTTGGATCCCGTTACGGCTTCCGTGAATAATATTATCCTTTTTCTTTCTTCCTTGTACAAGGACGGTAAGGCCTATCGTACTATTAACGTTTTTAGGTCTGCCATCTCGTCGGGCCATAGAGGGTTCGAGGGCTGCCCGGCGGGACGCCATCCCCTCGTTTGTTGCCTTCTTAGGGGATCTCGCCTCACTCGTCCTCCCCGTCCTCGTTTCTCGAGCTCTTGGGACGTTTCTACTGTTTTATCTTTTCTGTCAGCCTGGCCGGTCAATCAGGAGTTGTCCTTACGCCAGCTGTCAGCTAAATTAGTTACCTTATTTTGCCTCGTCTCTTGTAAAAGGGTATCGGACATACGGGCGTTGGACTACGACGCTCGCTCGTTCACCCCGGAAGGCGTGACCTTTAATATCTCACGTCGCACTAAGACCAGTATTAGGTCCGTGGATTATCCGGCTTTTCCAGAGTCTTTGGTCCTTTGTCCTGTGGCATGCCTTAAAGAGTACGAGGCTCGGACTGCTCCTTTGCGTCTTACTTCTCATTTGCAATTGTTCATTTCGTTTCGCCGTCCTCACCTTCCGGTCACTAGTGTCACCTTGTCGCGTTGGGTGTAATGGATCCTTTCCCTGTCTGGCATTGACACCTCCATTTTCACGGCTCATTCGGTTCGGGGAGCTTCGGCCACGTCCCTAGCCTTGTCGGGGGCTAAGTTGGAGGACGTCATGAGGCTGGCGGACTGGTCTCGAGTTTCTACGTTCAGGGAGTTCTACTTCAGACCGGGTCCGCATGTGTTTTCCTCTATTGTGAATCGGCTTTGAACTAGCAATATGAGCCTCCGTGTCTTGATATAAAATTGTGGGATTTTACCAGTATATGATGTAAAGTCATGATTTTATGAAAGACACGGAGGCGAGTATTGTCCCACCCATTTTTCACCCTCCCCATTACATGGTTTGTTTTTTCTTGATGCTGTATAAGATGTTGACTTTTATGTTAGCCCTGATGTTTTAGTGTATCAGCACTACTGTTTGGAGTTCATCCTCGGCTCCTTGCTATTTATATTTATTTTCTTTCCAGGTTGATTCCAGGTTCCAGCAATCTGTGGATGAGCGTTCCCCAGTGTTGTAGCATTTTGGTTGGGGATCATTCCGTTTTCCGACATCGGTTGAAGTAACGCCGTTTTTCTTCTTCTTGAATCTTGGCGTTCCAGTTTCGGTTGCAGTTCCGTTACCAAAGAAAGAGGAAGTTGGGATATGAAGGAGGTCCCTATATGTGGGGACTAAGGGGAGGGACTACTATCCTCATTGGTGAAATGTTTTCTGATTATCTTCTTTGCTGCTGTTGTTTCAGTAAAGAAAGAGTTAAGCAATACTCGCCTCTGTGTCTTTCATAAAATCATGACTTTACGTCATATACTAGTAAAATCCCACAATTAATCACTCATTAATTCAACTTTAGGTTTATGTTCACACAGGGCAGATTTGATGCTTATTTTTCAGCTTGGAATTGCTAGTGGAAAATCCCTACAGCAGGCATGGCCAACCTCCAGCTCTCCTGCTGTTGTAAAACTACAACTCCCACCATGCCCTGCTGTAGACTGTCCAGGCATGATGGGAGTTGTAGTTTTGCAACAGCTGGAGAGCCTCAGGTTAGCCATCCCTGCCCTACAGTATCACAGTAGTAGCAAAGAGGAAGAGAATACACTGCAGAAATGCAGAAAAAATTCTGCAGCAGAAAGTGACCTGACCTGCGCAGGATGAAATCGGTTGGAAACTCAGCAAAATCTGTGTCAACGCAAATTTGATGAAAAATCCTCTCTGTATATTTTCTGTAGAATATGACGTCCCATATATAGAAGTTCCCTAAATAACGATTATTTATTGCCTAATTGTAGAAAAAGGAACATTCCCCTCTCATCACTGTAGAAATGCATAACCGCAAAACAGTCGCTGCCTATATTTCATTTTCTCCATCTTTATTAACCGTTCTTTAATAGATTAATAAAAAAAATTAGGTTTTACGGTGGGGAGGGCCACATTTGTCTTTTTCTACAGTTGTGGACCATGCTGTGGACCACCAGACTGCTTATGCACGGCCCCGCTTGTCCTGGATTGTGACACTTGTTAACTACGACCAGATGGAGCCGACTTCTATCTTTTTTCTAACATACTGTTGATTCATTGCTTCATAGTTGCAGCCGACTGCAGGACACGCGGAGCCGGGCCTGAAGCATTTCTTCTATCACATCCAGCTCGTTGGCTGCTCCACCTTCATCAATGAACTTAGTTACTAAAAAACACAATACATTCAGTTTGTTTATAAGTTTCCACAGTAACATCATCATTGATCTGGAGACCTGGAACTAATGACAGATTTCACTTCAAATCACCATAATCCCCAATAATCAATAGCCACACACCCACAGAAACTGCCAAATCTGATCATAAATGATTAATATAACTGATTAACTGAGGAAAAAAATCAATAAGCAACAGTACAGCGGCTAAAACTGACATTATCATACAGCAATTAAAGGGCAACTCCAGCCAGATAATAAAAATCTCCAACAATGAATATCAATATTTCTCTTCATATGCAGAGTATTATAGTAGGTATATTCTTGTACATAGGAGCAGTATTATAGTAGTTATATTCTTGTACATAGGAGGCAGTATTATAGTAGGTATATTCTTGTACATAGGAGCAGTATTATAGTAGTTATATTCTTGTACATAGTAGCAGTATTATAGTAGTTATATTCTTGTACATAGGAGACAGTATTATAGTAGTTATATTCTTGTACATAGGAGCAGTATTATAGTAGTTATATTCTTGTACATAGGAGCAGTATTATAGTAGTTATATTCTTGTACATAGGATCAGTATTATAGTAGTTATATTCTTGTACATAGGAGGCAGTATTATAGTAGTTATATTCTTGTACATAGGAGCAGTATTATAGTAGTTATATTCTTGTACATAGTAGCAGTATTATAGTAGTTATATTCTTGTACATAGGAGGCAGTATTATAGTAGTTATATTCTTGTACATAGGAGCAGTATTAGAGTAGTTATATTCTTGTACATAGGAGCAGTATTATAGTAGTTATATTCTTGTACATAGGAGCAGTATTATAGTAATTATATTCTTGTACATAGTAGCAGTATTAAAGTAGTTATATTCTTGTACATAGGAGGCAGTATTATAGTAGTTATATTCTTGTACATAGTAGCAGTATTATAGTAGTTATATTCTTGTACATAGGAGACAGTATTATAGTAGTTATATTCTTGTACATAGGAGCAGTATTATAGTAGTTATATTCTTGTACATAGGAGCAGTATTATAGTAGTTATATTCTTGTACATAGGAGCAGTATTATAGTAGTTATATTCTTGTACATAGGAGCAGTATTATAGTAGTTATATTCTTGTACATAGGAGCAGTATTATAGTAGTTATATTCTTGTACATAGGAGACAGTATTATAGTAGTTATATTCTTGTACATGGGAGCAGTATTATAGTAGTTATATTCTTGTACATAGGAGCAGTATTATAGTAGTTTTATTCTTGTACATAGGAGCAGTATTATAGTAGTTATATTCTTGTACATAGGAGCAGTTTTATAGTAGTTATATTCTTGTATATAGGAGCAGTATTATAGTAGTTATATTCTTGTACATAGGAGACAGTATTATAGTAGTTATATTCTTGTACATAGGAGCAGTATTATAGTAGTTATATTCTTGTACATAGGAGCAGTATTATAGTAGTTATATTCTTGTACATAGGAGGCAGTATTATAGTAGTTATATTCTTGTATATAGGAGGCAGTATTATAGTAGTTATATTCTTGTACATAGGAGCAGTATTATAGTAGTTATATTCTTGTACAAAGGAGCAGTATTATAGTAGTTATATTCTTGTACATAGGAGCAGTATTATAGTAGTTATATTCTTGTACATAGGAGGCAATATTATAGTAGTTATATTCTTGTACACAGGAGCAGTATTATAGTAGTTATATTCTTGTACATAGGAGGCAATATTATAGTAGTTATATTCTTGTACACAGGAGCAGTATTATAGTAGTTATATTCTTGTACATAGGAGCAGTATTATAGTAGTTATATTCTTGTACATAGGAGCAGTATTATAGCAGTTATGTTCTTGTACTATAGGAGGCAGTATTATAGTAGTTATATTCTTGTACATAGGAGCAGTATTATAATAGTTATATTCTTGTACATAGGGGCAGTATTATAGTAGTTATATTCCTGTACATAGGAGCAGTATTATAGTAGTTATATTCTTGTACATAGGAGCAGTATTATAGTAGTTATATTCTTGTACATAGGAGCAGTATTATAGTAGATATCTTATTGTACATAGGAGGCAGTATTATAGTAGATATATTCTTGTACATAGGAGGCAGTATTATAGTAGTTATATTCTTGTATATAGGTGCAGTATTATAGTAGTTATATTCTTGTACATAGGAGGCAGTATTATAGTAGTTATATTCTTGTATATAGGTGCAGTATTATAGTAGTTATATTCTTGTACATAGGAGGCAGTATTATAGTAGTTATATTCTTGTACATAGGGGCAGTATTATAGTAGTTATATTCTTGTACATAGGAGCAGTATTATAGTAGTTATATTCTTGTACATAGGAGGCAGTATTATAGTAGTTATATTCTTGTACATAGGAGGCAGTATTATAGTAGTTATATTCTTGTACATAGGAGGCAGTATTATAGTAGTTATATTCTTGTACATAGGGGCAGTATTATAGTAGTTATATTCTTGTACATAGGAGCAGTATTATAGTAGTTATATTCTTGTTCATAGGAGCAGTATTATAGTAGTTATATTCTTGTACATAGGAGGCAGTATTATAGTGTTCTATATTCTTGTACATAGGAGCAGTATTATAGTAGTTATATTCTTGTACATAGGAGGCAGTATTATAGTAGTTATATTCTTGTACATAGGGGCAGTATTATAGTAGTTATATTCTTGTACATAGGAGCAGTATTATAGTAGTTATATTCTTGTACATAGGAGCAGTATTATAGTAGTTATATTCTTGTACATAGGAGGCAGTATTATAGTGTTTTATATTCTTGTACATAGGAGCAGTATTATAGTAGTTATATTCTTGTACATAGGAGCAGTATTATAGTAGTTATATTCTTGTACATAGGAGGCAGTATTATAGTAGTTATATTCTGACGAAGGAGACGTCTGTGCCACTTTCCTCTGTCATTTCCGTGTGTGATTATAAATTACATTATCAGGAGGCCCATGGCTAATCTATCTAGCACATCAGTAGCATTAAGAAGATTTGGCCACAGAGATAAACCTTAAAACTTACAAAAAGCTTCTCCATCTTACGGCCTAAGCTCATTGATGCTTCTTTTTCACCTGATTTGCTGATTCCACCTTGGAACGATCCACTATTATGTGCAGCTGATGAATAAACCGTGATGATTGAGGCAACACACGAACATTGTTAGAGCAATTGGATTTTTATGTTATGGCCTCCCGGTACAATGCCCACGACCGTTGTTTTATTCCGTGTCCGTTGTACCGTTTTTCGTGATTTTCTGCGGACCCATTGACTTTCAATGGGTCCGTTAAAAACTCGGCTAATGCACCGTTTTCCATCCGCGTCCTGATCTGTGGTTTCCAGTCCGTCAAAAAAATATAACCTGTCCTATTATTTTTCGCGGAAAACGGTTTGCGGACCCATTCAAGTCAATGGGACGCTAAAAAACGCGGAGGCACACAAGATTGTCATCCGCGTCTGCGTGTCCGTTTTTTTTTCTATCATTTGCATGGCAAACCTGTCTTAGACTTTTTTTTACTTTCCATTATGTCTGGTGGTCCTCCAAAAATCAAGGAAGACACACGGAACCAAAAACGGATCACGGAACAACGGAACCCCATTTTGCGGAACAGAACACAACATTGGTCGTGTGCAGCCATATTCTGTGATTTTCACGCAGCCCTGTCCCAATAGAAGTGAATGGGGCTGCGTGAAAATCGCATAGCATCCGTAAGCAAGAGCGTATGTGATGCGTTTTTCACGGATGGTTGCTAAGAGATGTTGTTTGTATATATTCCGTTTTTATCACGCGCTTGCAAAACGCATTGCACCCGCGCAATAAAAACTGTGACTTTGCCTGCGAAATCGCACATGTTTCACTGAACGCATTCGCAACGCATCCGGACCTAATCCAGACACGCTTGTCTGCAAGGGGCCTTAGGGGGTGCATAGATAGCAGTTGCATCGGGTTCTAAAGTCTGGGGTAGCTTGTTCCCCTTTTCACACCTAAGGAGATGATCTGCGACAGATCTTACAGGTCTTATGTTACGACTCCGGGTGACAGTGTCAGAAACTTCATTGAACCCCAACTTCTGTCGGCTGCTGCTGATGTTTCGGGGTTCATGAATAATAATATTTATAATGATGATAATAATAAAGCAGTTGGATACTTTGTTTCACTTTATAACCTTCTTTTCTGCCCTGGACTCACCCCTGACATCTCCGAGCCTCACACATTGTGGCAGATTTACTAAAACTGGTGCAAAAGCTTCTGTGAAATGAGGTCTTCCCCGGAGTGATTCCATTTTTCTTTCCATTAGTTTTGATAAATCTCCTCCTGTGTACACCCGGCGCGCATCACAGAATGGGAGGTGAGCGGGCCAGGAGATGTTGAGGCCATTTCCTCGCAGTCTGTATGTTGGGAGATCTCAGTCTATAGGGGCCCATCATCCTGCATGGATATGCTGTGTGGCCCCTGAGTGACTAAGGAGCTGGTTGCTGGTCATTGCCAGCTGCTCTGCAGATTGACAGCCCCATGAGGCCAGCTGGCAGTGCCCGGTTTGTGGGATCTAATCTTCACATTAATCAGCTTTATTATTACCACTAATACCAATTTGTAAGCAGACTGCAGGATCAGACGCCACCTGCCATCGACCCCGCGCCGCAATTACCGCACCTCGCTTTATTCTTTAAGATCAAAATTATAATTCAATTAAGATATTTAATTTAGATTTTTTGTGCTCGTGGCAGCAGTCAAGGAACTAAACATCAGGAACGGAGGACGATTATCCACTTAACCCTTTTCTGCTGGGATGAGGCCTGGACACAACCATTAACCCTTCACTGCTACAGGAATTAAACACAATATTGGGGCTCAAAATTACAAAAGTAATCCTGGAGAAGGCCGTAGTGTTTACAGATTTCCACTATTGCAGTCAGTGCTAGGAAGGATTTTTGTTTCAATTTCTCACTATTTTCAAGATCTGTGCTTGCTGTCAGTGAATGGGAACCTTCTTGTTTATGAGTTTGTAATAACTGACAGCAAGCTGAGATCTTGAGAATGTTCAGGGATTTAACAAAGAGTCTAATAGAAAGATGCAGACATTTCCTCCATATATACAAATATTTTGGGCGACTTTTGCTGACAACTTGCTGCAAATTCTGTTCACCCATTTCTTGGGGACACCCATTTCATGGAAAGCTGGGTGAGAACCAATTAAGCCTATAAAGCATCCACATGTGGTTGTCACCCAGAATAAGGAATCAGCAGTCTAGATATACTGTGTGTACATAATATGTCTGCCACCAATGTATCCCTCCATTCGGGAGGCTAGGAAAGCTGGGTGACAACCCCCGAGGAAGCCCAGAGGCGGATGTAAATAAGAAATGGCTGCAGACGTCTGGACAGAAAATGAATATTAGTAGGAAACGTTCTTTCATTTGTGTTCATTTTTTGCAGAAATCTTCCGCAGGTGGGACGTCCAGAGGAGAGCGTGTGCACATGTGAATATAAGGGGCGTCTCTATGCGGTTTGGGGTCCCCGCAGCACATGTTAATTAAGAGGCATATAGGTCTAAGGGGCATCTCGTGCCTAATGTAAAATACAGCCTGCTGACAACCTCAGTCAATGTTGTCGTGTAGCTGTACCCTCAAAAACTGCGCCAAAACTGCATGTGTGAATGCATCCTCTCAGTCTTGCAGAGATTTCCCTGGAAATCCCCATCTCCCCTCCACCATACACCTTGGTCACTGCCTGCACCTCACCACTGGTTGGAGCAGGGCCCCATTGGCCCCGCGGGCTGATCTCCTGGGAGCTGTGCCCATGGTCACCGAGGTCTCCTCCCTGCCCAGTTATAATTACTGCTGTAGAATTAGGCTAAGAGGATATTAGCGGATGAAGTCAGTTCAGGATTAGCGCGGACTCGACGCTGCTGACACCACCACAGCGCAGTCCGCGGCTTCTGACACTTTCCTGCGTATTGCTCACGGTTCATGTCCGGGCATTAATACCGCACATAGTGCCAGGTCATAGATAGCAGGAAACAGCTACCAAGTCGTGAATAATAAGGGGCTTCCCACCAGGTCTCTACCCTGGTGGGAAGATGATGAGAGTTTTACCACTTTCAGTCAATCTGCATGAAAACCACAGAGCTTATTGGGTGGTGAAGGCGGAATTCATAAATACTGACCCCGAATCTTCATGTTATGAGAATTTATCTTTCACTAAAGTAAATTATAAGGAAAGTAACATAAAGAGGTTGTCGCCTTGTACCCTTCAAAGCGGCTGCTGGATGCCTGGCTCCTAGTGACGGCTGCTGCCATGTTAACCCACTGGCATTCAAGCATCAGTTTGTGAAGGAAGTGAAGGGTTAAATCAACACAACCCAACATTCCTGGTATGCTACAATGTTTCCAGTGCAGGAGAACAATGTAACTAGATAGAAGCCACTGGAATCATGCATGGTATCAATTAGCTCTGCTGATCTGCCGCCTGCTGACTGCCACTCAGACCAGGGGAGATGCCAGGCTCCTAATGCCAATCAATCATGCCTCAGTTGGTGCTCATATTGGTACAATCAGTGTGGAGACATCCGCTTTGTTCAGTGCGGAGACAGCCGCTTGATCCTGGCTTCATTGCTATGTGTGTCAAGCTGAGGGATGGCACAGGGCCAGATGATGCCAGGACACAGGGCTGAGAGACACGAGAAACCTCCATCTAACAACTGTGCTGTAAACTAGAACCAGGCCCAAATCTACCATTCCCAGGACTCTATGTTCTGATCACGTCACGTCAACATCTGATATCTGCTGACATCGGGCCTTGTCTCATTGATGGCATGAGGAGTCATCGAGAGTACTGACAACTATAGGTGCCCAATATTACTCAAGTGGCTTGGACCACTACACGGTGGACGTGATTGCACTGAGCAATCAGATGTTGTATTGGACAGTATTATCTTATAGATTCTGTATGAATTGTGAGAAATAAGTGTGCTGTTCTCCATTGCACGTCATGTTACGGAGATATTGTCCCCTAGGACTATTAATCTTGGAGGCACCAGACAGAAGCCTATGGGTCCTCGGTATGGACAAATGGCTTATTCACACTGCAAAACCAGATGTGGGTCCAAAACATGGAACATGCGTGACCTGAGGATGCCTAGAGTAATGCTGTGTGAATGAGGCCTAATAGAGACTACATGTTCTGCTGTCCAGGGTCCATGCATGCAGCTTTTCTCTGATATGGGGGGCCAGGTATAGGGATCGGGTTGCATCTGTAACCCCTGTGGTGCTGCTGCGAATGTCCAGCACACGGTGCAATAATGCAAAAGACAATTCCTTGGACACAGAGCAGCCTGTCAGGATCTCCGCTGTGATAGCTTCTCCTCCTCAGGACCCGAAGAGCCTAATCAAAGTTCTCAAAGTAAAGGGTGGAGCAGCTGCTAGAGTCACCATTACCGGCATGGAGCAGCCTCTGTTGTCTCCCCAGAACTTCAAAGCCTTGACCAAAACAATAGAGAGGCCCTTGCCTTCTCTCACGGGTCCCCTGCCCGTTCACAGCTGAGACCCTAGGGTTTGTGGGTGATTGTGCAGAGTTAGATTTGTGTTTTGCTTGCAGGTGGCTTTGAACTGTAGATTGTTGTAGTAAGGACCCTTTGGTGTTCACGTCTTATCCTGCAGTACGATTATAATATGAGGTTCTGCATTCAGGTGGAAGCTTTTCAGTGTCACTCAGCCTTACAATAGTTCTGAGGATGATGGAGCGTGCCGCCACACCTGGAGGAACCCCAGAGACGCAGCTGGAGGGTGCACTACGCCCTGCAACATGCACACATCACCAACATGAATTGGGTCTGGAGGAAGGTTTGGGTTACATGGCAGGGTTAGAGCTGAGGCTGATGGAAATGTGCCCTGGGTTCCATAGGAAGCCAACAAGTTGCTCTGCCTTGACCCAGGATGAAAGAAAGGCTAGCTATGACTGACACCTGAGCACTAGGACTGGCATCCTCCCGGGTGAAGGAAAGCCTGGCCACAACTCTGCTACATGGAGATCTCCAATGAAATTTGCAATGTTTCCTATCAGTGAACTATATTTCATACGGCCTCTAGCCTAGATACAATATGAGATACGGCCTCTAGCCTGGATACAAGATGATATACAGCCTCTAACCTGGATACAAGATGGGATACGGCATCTAGCCTGGATACAAGATGAGATATGGCCTGTATCCTGGATACAAGATGAGATATGGCCTGTAGCCTGGATACAAGATGAGATAAAGCCTCTAGGCCGGATACAAGATGAAATACAGTCTCTAGCCCGGATACAAGATGAGATACAGCCTCTAGCCCAGATACAAGATGAGATACAGCCTCTAGCCTGGATACAAGATGAGATACAGCCTCTAGCCCGGATACAAGATGAGATACAGCCTCTAGCCTGGATACAAGATGAGATACAGCCTCTAGCCCGGATACAAGATGAGATACAGCCTCTAGCCCGGATACAAGATGAGATACAGCCTCTAGCCCGGATACAAGATGAGATACAGCCTCTAGCCTGGATACAAGATGAGATACAGCCTCTAGCCCGGATACAAGATGAGATACAGCCTCTACCCTCGATATAAGATGAGATACGGCCTCTAGCACGGATACAAGATGAGATACAGCCTCTACCCTCGATATAAGATGAGATACGGCCTCTAGCCCGGATACAAGATGAGATACGGCCTCTAGCCCGGATACAAGATGAGTTACAGCCTATACCCTCAATATAAGATGAGATACAGCCTGTAGCCCGGATACAAGATGAGATACAGCCTCTAGCCTGGATACAAGATGGGATACATCCTCTAGCCTGGATACAAGATGGGATACAGCCTCTAGCCCAAATACAAGATGAGATACAGCCTCTAGCCCGGATACAAGATGAGATACAGCCTCTAGCCCGGATACAAGATGAGATACAGCCTCTAGCCCAGATACAAGATGAGATACAGCCTCTAGCCTGGATACAAGATGAGATACAGCCTCTAGCCTGGATACAAGATGAGATACAGCCTCTACCCTCGATATAAGATGAGATACGGCCTCTAGCCCGTATACAAGATAGGATTGGGCATGGCAGGAGTTCTGTATGGTATCCTGTGGCACATTTGCCCACAGATGTTATAGCTGGGCCTGTAGCTCCTGCACACTCATAGGTTGGTGAAGTTGGCATCAAAGCAGGTCCCATAAATGCTGGATCGGTGATATATCTGGTGACCGGGCTGCCAAGGAAGTGTTGTAATCTGGAGAAGACATTCCTGGGAAACCCTTCTGTGTGTGAGTGAGCATTATCCTGCCATGAGAGGAATACATGTGGCGGCAGGATGTCCTGCACGTATCACTGAGCTGTTAGTGTCCTCATATCACTACTAGGGGTGACCGACTGTCATATGCGATGGCTTCCCCGATCATGACCAGCAGTTGGGGCAGTGTGTCACTCCACTGGCAGGACTGAAGCGCTCACCACGAGGCCTCCATACTCCAACCAACCATCGTGGCATCCCATACAGAATCTGGACCCATACGGTTCTGATCCATAGCAGTCCAGGTTCCTCGTTCACGACACCACAAAGGTGATGGTGGCCGGCTGTCAATGGCAGGGTACGTAATGGGCACCGGGACACCAAATTTGTTTCTGCTAAGTGCCTGGAAGTGGTCCGGCCAGAGACAGGGGTGTAATAAAGAAGTCACCTGTGTCTGGATGGTGGACAACAAAACTGTGGGAGCTGCTCCTGCATGGTGGTGGATCAAAATATCTCCGCTACTGGTGTCTGTCTGAAGCCTGATCACCGTGTGTGCCCTCAACTAACCACTGCTCCCAACATCTGACAGCTAGGTCACAATGGCCTAGATAGTGGCACTTCATTGAAACCACCATCCTGCTTCTCTCAGTCCAATGATGTGCCCCCTCTCAAAGTCTGTCAACTGGGCAAAATGTCTTCAAGCGCATTGTAGAGGCATGTCAAGCAGTCAATGATCTCTCACCAAGAGGTACAGTACCCAAAAGTAGCCTCTGAGAGCCGTTTTATAGGGCAGCAGAGTAGCATCTCAGGATTTTATTTATTTTTTGTCAATGAGTGTATGTACCAAAGAGTGCTAATGTGAGAGAGTTGGGATTGGGAAATTGCATTAAAAAGTGAGTATCTAGGATGTGCCGAAAGCCAAAGGTTGTCATGTACACAGAGACCAGTAATGAAGTCATAGGCATTGTATCTGCCACTCTGGTGCTCCAGGGATAGGAATACCTCCGTACCTTCATGGGGATTCATGAGTATTTTCTACAAGAATCGCCCTGTATGAAGGCAGGGACTATGAGGTGCAGTAAGGCCCTATAGACTCCTATGGGTGCTGTACCACAGCTGCATACAGCTCGGAGATTGTGGGGCCATAATGTGCTTGTGTGCATGAGGTCTAAAGCTGGATTGCGGAACCAGGACAACTCTATACCTGCTGATCTGTCATCAGGGTTTGGTGCAAGAATTTCTGTGATTGAAAATATTGTGGGGATTCTCTCTGGTAGACAGGGTGTGCAGACGCAGTACAGAGGCAAATTACGAGTTCTTATACTTCCGTGTTTATTCACACATAAAGCAAAAACAAGACGTCACTTTGTAGTCTTTGTGTTTCCCTTACAGACGGGTCTCAGCCTCCAGCATGGCACAAACCTCAGATCCCAGCACACACACCTCCTGAGCTCCACTGTCAGACTGAGATAATCCTCCTCACCTGGCAGTGCTGGCTGGTTTTTAGGCCTTGGCAAAACCCGGCCTGGAACATGGGGAGTAGTCACCCACCCAGCACTTTGACTACTCCTAGTAAGAGCCGTCCTGGATCAGTTATACAGCCATACTAAGCACTAAGGTGTCAAACAGCAACTGCTGCTGACACATAAAAACCGGCTCTTACTCCACCGAGGCCAGGAACCTCGGTGACACGTACCTATCATCCACGATAATTCCTTGTACCTTCTTACATACCTCCCCCCTTTTTTCAACCCTGAGGGGGTGAACACATGCCATACAGTATACTTGGGACATGGCATCCGCGTTTCCCTGCAACTTGCCTGACCTGTGTTTTACGGAGAACTTAAAGTTTTGTAAGGACAGGAACCACCTGGTGACTCGGGCATTTCTCTCTTTGGCCTGGCTCATCCACTTGAGAGGAGAGTGGTCGGTCACCAGGCGGAATGTTCTCCCCTACAAATAGTAGCGGAGAGACTTGAGTGCACACTTGATAGCCAGACACTCTCTCTCCACTATACTGTAGCTTGTCTCGGCTGGGGTGAGCTTGCGGCTGAGGAAGACAACGGGATGCTCCTCCCCGTTGACTTCCTGAGACAGTACAGCACTGAGGCCTACTTTCGAGGCGTCCGTCTGTACTATGAATTCCCGCTTGAAGAGCCTCTTCCGCCCGATCATCCCAGCGAACCATCACTGACTTGCGTCCCTTCAATAACCCTGTCAATGGCGCTGCTACAGTAGCAAAGTGAGGATTAAATCTCATGTAATAGCCCATCATTCCTAGGAATGACTTTACTTGTTTAGTGGTGACAGGTCGGGGCCAATTTCTTATCGCCTCTATTTTGTTTACTTGGGGTTTGTTCACTCCGCGCCCAATGACATACCCCAGGTACTTAGTCTCCTCTAACCTTGTCGCACATATTTTGCTTACTGTCCACGGTCGGCACCATAACCAAAACCCGATCATCCGGGTTAAAGATCCGGACCCGAGCCTGCTGATTATAGATCCGACTCTGGGCTCGCTGAGCGGCGTCCATATGCTCCCTGACAACAGGCAAAACGGTCTCTATCCGCTGTTGCATCTTGGTAACATACTCAAGGACACTTCTATACGGAGTGCGTTGTTGTTCCCACGTCTCTTTTGCTATGCCCAACAGACCACGAGGATGTCTGCCATATAGCAATTCGAAGGACGAGAACCCAGTAGAGGCCCGGGGCACCTCTCGCACAGCGAACATGAGATAGGGCAGAAGAAGGTCCCAGTCCATCCCATCTTTAGACACCACCGTTTTTAACATTGTTTTTAATGTTTTATTAAACCTTTCAACCAGACCGTCCGTTTGTGAATGGTAAACGGACGTCCGTAACTGTTTGATATGCAGAAACTTACAGAGCTCACTCATGACCTTGGACATAAAAGGGCTCTCCTGGTCAGTCAGAACCTCTTTAGGTAGCTCCACTCTGGAGAACATTTCCATTAGCTCCTTAGCTATCAGTTTAGCCGATGTATGTCGCAGTGGCACCGCCTCCAGGTACTGAGTGGCGTTATCTAGGATGACCATGATGTGTTGGTGTCCTCTAGCGGACTTCGGGACTGGGCCTACGAGGTCCATCGCGACTCGCTCAAACAGTACCTCGATGATCGGGAGAGGTACAAAGGGACTGCGGAAAAGGTGCTGGGGTCTAGTTGTCTGGCAGGTCAGGCAAGACTTACAGAATTCGTTCACATCCCTAAACACACTGGGCCAGTAAAACCATTGTAGTATCTGGTCCTGTGTTTTCTGCATTCCCAGATGCCCCCCGAGAACATGTTGGTGGGCTAACTCTAACACGAGTTTGCGATATTCCTTGGGCACCACCAACTGTTTAATATGTTCACAGCAGTCAAATGTGGGCGCAGCCACTCAGGATGAATGACATATGTAGCAAACAAACATGAGAGTGGGCGCAGCCACTGGATAAGACAATAAGCAAAGATCCATCATAAATCAAGTTCTACGGCACCCACTCGGGTGCTGCCTACGTAGAACAGCGACAAATAAGAATAGGTATCATGTGGAGATAAAAAATAAAGTATACATGATAAATCGACGGTCACGGGCTAATTTTCACCATCAAGTCAGACTAAAATAAGGCATTAATCTAGCTTTCGACCTAAGGATTGAAACATATAGGAATAGGGAATTTTGCAAGCCAAGGAGACCACACAAAACGGAACTGCTTCAGCCTATTAGCCCGCATAGCCCAAAGGTGTTCATATATAGCATGAGTGGAAATTTTATCTTTGAGTTCACATAAAGTAGGGCTTAAAGGACATTTCCAAAGTTTAGCAACTAAAAGTTTGGCAGATAGAAGAATATGACACGTTATTAACCTATGCTGACGTGGGATTAAATCGACATCTAGGGAGAGAAGTGCCATAGCTGGGGATAAGCGTATATTGTAACCAGTCACTTCTCTCACCATTTCTTCAACCTTCAACCAGAAAGGTTGCAATATGACACAATCCCAAAATATATGCAACAGGTTGCCTGGTGAATTCTTGCAACGCCAACATATGTTTTCTGAATTGGGGTATAATCTATTGAGCTTAACGGGTATGAAATACCACCGTGTAAGTATTTTGTGATAGCATTCTAGTAAGGCGGAACATTTTGTGGCTTGATACGTAATTCTTATCGCAGTTTGCCATTGTGATATGGAATATGAGCGCTTCAGATCTCTGTCCCAATTCAAAAAGTGGGCCTTTTTAGTCAATCGCATATCTCCTATCACCCTTTTATAAACCGAGCTAGTAGGGAACTGGAAGTCGCCATCAGAATTTATCAGAATATTCAGGAGATCAACCGGAAGCAATAAATCTCTCTGTTGCCACTTAGCCAAAAAGTGAGCAATCCTGGTATAATGATATTGATAAGAGTCTGGGATACCAAAAGAGGCCTGTAAGCTTGAGAAGGACCTCAACACATCATTATCATAAAAATCATTTAACACCTGTATCCCAGCCTTCCGCCACCCCCCTACCGAGATATCATCTATATAGTACTGCAAGATCTCAATGGGGATCTGAATTCTTTTCTTAGGAGCTGTCGTGTCAGTGTGCTGAACCAGTAGTTTCCATGTAAGGATGGATGTTCTCAAAGTCAACGCTGAGGGAGGCAGGAAGCTGGGATCAACAGCGTGCACTAGGAGCAGGGCCGTTTCTAGGGGCGGGCTCTTACTCCACCGAGGCGAGGAACCTCAGTGACACATACCTATCATCCACGATGATTTCTTGTACCTTCTTACAATATGTTCCATCCATCCATCTACAGCAGATGCAAGATTTCTACAAACCCCATTCAGATGATGGAACCGTCACGGAAATTTCTGCAATGGATCCGTCAGCAAACCCTGATCAATATTGGCTGAACCTCCAGATTTCAGCAGGATTGGCCGACTATATGTGTATGGCGGCCTCCCAGCTCTCCACTGACAGCAGATGTTGGGGGAAAGAAGGATGAGGCAGTTGAATTTTAGTCCTTTTGTTCTTATTATCTAAGGCTAGTTTCACACTAGCTTTACAGAGATCTGCAAGCTGTTCCGGCTGCACCGTCAGAGGAGTCTAGAAGCAGCTCTCCCCATTCAAAACTCATGCACATCTGCCGAGCATGCATGTTTGTTGTGGGATCAGTAGACATGTATAGGAAATCAAATACCAGGCAATTAGTGACAGTGACACAACTGGGGGCTATTATAACTATAGGAGCACAATGGTAGATACATATATATAGTTGTGGCCCCCCTACATTTATTTAAAAAAATAAAATAGAAAGAGAGAAATACTCGGCTTATCTGCTCAAAAGACACAAGTTGAAGGATTTTCCATTGTCCTCACAGTCCCCTGATTTGAACATCACTGAAAATCTGTGGATAGACCTAAAAAAGAGCAGAGCATGCAAGACGGCCCAGGAATCTCTCAGAACTGGAAGACGTCTGCTAAGGGCTCTTTCACACTTGCGTTGTTGGGTTCCGGCATAGAGTTCCGTCGTCGGGGCTCTATGCCGGAAGAATCCTGATCAGGATTATCCCCATGCATTCTGAATGGAGAGAAATCCGTTCAGGATGCATCAGGATGTCTTCAGTTCCGGAACGGAACGTTTTTTGGGCGGAGAAAATACCGCAGCATGCTGCGCTTTTTGCTCCGGCCAAAAATCCTGAACACTTGCTGCAAGGCCGGATCCGGAATTAATGCCCATTGAAAGGCATTAATCCGGATCCGGCCTTAAGCTAAACGTCGTTTCGGCGCATTACCGGATCCAACGTTTAGCTTTTCCTGAATGGTGACCATGGCTGCCAGGAACCTAAAGTCCTGTTTGCCATGGTAAAGTGTAGTGGGGAGCAGGGGAGCAGTGTACTTACTGTCCGTGCGGCTCCCTGGGCGCTTCAGAGTGACGTCAGGGTGCCCCACGCGCATGGATGACGTGATCGCATGGATCACGTCATCCATGCGCATGGGGCGCTCTGACGTCATTCTGGAGCGCCCCGGGAGCCGCACGGACTGTAAGTATACCGCTCCCCACTACTACTATGGCAGCCAGGACTTTAATAGCGTCCTGGCTGCCATAGTAACACTGAACGCATTTTGAAGACGGATCCGTCTTCAAATGCTTTCAGTTCACTTGCGGTGTTACGGATCCGGCGGGCACCTCCGGCAAATGGAGTACACGACGGATCCGGACAACGCAAGTGTGAAAGAGGCCTTAGAAGAATGGAGGAGAATTCCTCAAACAAGAAGTGAAAGACTTTTGGCTGCTACAAAAAGTGTTTATAAGGTGTGATACCTTCCAAAGGGAGTGCGACTAGGTACTAACCATGCAGGGCGCCCAAAGTTCTGCTTCGGGTCCTTTTTATTTTTTGTTATTATTATTTTGTTGTAAAAGATGAAAATAGAAAATAGTTTTTGCTTGAAATAAAAAAGGAATGTGTGAACTTTATGGGCCAGATTTATCATGACTCTGACAGCTCACTCCACTTTCACATATGGCTAAAGTCAGTTTTAGCCAAGTCAGATTTATGATCGGCCCTTTAAGACTGTAATAAATGTGGTTTGACGGTAGCAGTTTATCCGTCAGTAAGCAGCTTTACAAAAGTCGCACATCTTTACGAAAAAGTTGCATGTTCTATTAAAAAGTCTCATAAGATAAGCATGGTCCTTCACTCCATTATTCTGACTTGAGCTAATGATAAATCTGGCCCTAAGTCTTTTGGAGATCATTTCATCTTCATTTTGCATAACTGTTCACAGTAACAGTAGTTTTGACCAAGGATGCCCAAACTTTTGCAAGCCACTGTAAATCATGTTCTGTAGTATCTTTCAGATATATAGTAGAACTAACTTGTCCACGAATCTGGAAAGTTTAAGATTTTAACTCAACCCTTTGGTTCATGTGATCAGTGTCACCAGTGACAACCACATATTTCCCTCTTCCATAGAAATAATAATTGGGGAGTTAAAGGTGTATTTTCACACGATATGTCATAAATGTCTGATAGATGCAGGTCCCACTTCTGGAATCCGTACCTATCTCCTCCAACCCCATCTGGCTATGAGAGGTGGCCAGGTTTATACAGTACATGCAGAGGGGCTCAATGCTAAACTGTTCCCTTAAACCCCATTTATTTCTAAGGAGATAATGGGAACATCAGAAACATTGTAGCCCATTATACTCGGCTGTTTCCATAAAGCTGGAAACCCCTCACAGCCTGGACGCCGCATCCACTAAGATGGAGTGTGTCAGATTGGTCGACAGACCCCATTCTAGAAATGGGTGCGGGCTGCAAAAACGGCCACCACATCCGTCAGACATTTACGGCTGAGATGAGAAGACCCCGTTAATCTGAATGCCTCTATGGGCAGCGTTGCCTCCATTTTGGCCTGTGAGAGCAGCATCCTGCGTGTTCTGCTTTGTCTCTTCATCACCTTATTTATAAATGCGTTTCCTGTGTTTATTTATCGCGAAAGAAACAAAATGAAAGTTAAAATATATTATCATCAATTCTGTGGAATAAAGGAAGAATATACACGAGAATCCTTCAGAAATCATGGCTGATGCAGGACGCCACGTGTGACAGGGGCCGCTGACCGCAATCAGAAAAAGAATCTACAGCAAAACTTCCTTCAACAATAGCACGATTATTACTGGATGTAAAAAGTGGCGCAGATGTATGAGACGTGCTGTACATTTTCTACAGCTGCCAGAAAGAGAAACATAGCACAAATGCTGCAAAATAAGTTAATTCCTGTATCTGTGACGCCCGCTCTGACCTGGGAGTTTTTTTGTGTTGGATTTAGGTCCAAAATTCCTATAAGTGGTGCGCCCACTCCCAGGGGACCTAAAAATTTCACGCCACCGACAGAGACACCAGTATTAAAGGGTTTTTCCGAGCTCTTTTTACTGATGAGCTATCCTCTGGATCTGGATAGGTCATCAATATCTGTAAGGTGGGGGGTGTCTGACATCCGGGACCCCGCTGATCAGCTGTTTGAGAAGGCATCGGTGCTCACAGTAGTGCCGTGGCTTTCTGCAGCTTTTCCTAAGCCACATGATGTCACATTTATTGGTCACGTGGCCTAGGCACATTTAAGTGACTAGGGCTGAGCGCAATACCAAGCACGGCCACTATACAATGGACGGCGCTGTTCTTGGTGAGCAGAGAGAAGACAAGCACTGCTGCCTTCTCAAACAGCTGATCGGCAAAGGACCCCCCCACCGTTCAGATACTGATGACCTACCCTGAGGATAGGTCATCAATAAAAGGGCTTGAAAAAAACTTTTAAAAATGACTGATTACAGATGGCGGTCATATACTTCTCCAGAGCCCAGGAATTTCAAGGTATACCTCCGATACCAGTCAAGGCAAAAATAAACTCATCAGCATCAGAAATCTTTCTCTATGCTGACAGTTTGTTACAATGTGTCAGGGTAGGTTAAATGTATCAGGATGTTTAGGAGACTGGACACAATTGTATCAAACCCATAGCTTTGGGAAGTATTAGTTCAGGACAGGGTTCCTTATTCTCACATGTACGCAAGAATGATGCCATTCATTGATAGCAAGCAGAGATCTTGAAAATGATGAGGAATTGAAATACAAATTCTGTGAGAAACTTGCAACACTTTCCATTCTTCATTCTATAATCTCTGTGCATTCTTGGATTTCTCGGGTTCTTTGCTCCGGGTCCAGCGTCACGCGGAGCCTCAGTTACATCTACATCTCTATGTGACAACTTACTTACTGCCAACCGGGAACAATAGCGGAGCACAAATCCTGTTATCCAATATTATCTGCTGCCTTAAAATAGGACACATTACAAAACGGTGCAAAGGAAAGTCCATATTGTTTGCTGCTTGTACGACTGTGTCTGTGCAGATTCCAGGCCGCTGTGAAGGGAAGTCTCCTCGCGGCCCTCCGGACACAAAGCCGCACATTGTTACACCTGGCAGCATGAAAAAGGATTAACTTTACTAGAAACCGGCAGACAAAGCGTCCGCCTCGCCCGGTTAAAGCCTCTATGGAGATGAATGTGTTAAAAAGCATTCACACTGGACGTTGGCTGCCAAGAGAGAGGCAAAAATAATCAAAAACTGAGATTTCTGGCTTAAATCATAACGGGGTCGCCCCAGGTCACCGCGCCATTATTCCCCCAGAATAAGCGGAAAATAGCCCATCACTGCAGGAACAAATCTCTCACACACAGGACCGGCCCCCGGATTCAAGGCGTTCTAGAAGCGAGTTGCGCTATTGTGTTATATCCCTTCAATCGCAATTTCTATGGACGACGGCCTGCGACTTCCCCCCACGAGAGCGGCCCTGATATATCATGTGCTGGAAAATACCGGATACATATAATAATATATAGTAGGAATGATAAGAATATTAATCAATGTATATATAGATGTAGCAGAGCTCAGATTGTAATTAACCCATGATGGTGTTACATAGGACTGCAGGAAACATCTACTCATTATCTGTACTTAGAGAGTTATCACGGTTTTATCTGTGGTGTTACATAGGACTGCAGGTGACATCTAAGGCATTATGTGTACTCAGAGAGTTGTCACTGTTATCTGTAGTGTTACATAGGACTGCATGTCATGGCTGCTTCATTATCTGTCATCTGCTGTAATTTGTTCCTTGTAATATAAAATAAATTGAAAATATCTAAAATTACACAAATCACTGGGTCCTGATGGCATTCACTCCTGAGTTCTAAGAGATGTAAGTAATATAATTGAGCCGTATTTCTGATATCCGTTCACAGGACTGGAGCACAGCAAATGTGGAGCCAATATTCAAAAAAGGTCAAAAGTGACTATAGTCAGGTACGTTTAATCTGTGTGGTGGGTAAATTGAAGGTTTTCTAAGACATGCTTTCCTGCAGTATCTGAATGATAAGTGTATAACGGCATATCAGGACGGGTTTGTGAGGGATCAGTTGTCACGAGGGTGTCATGACCTATCGCTGACCCTGTGGTGCCTGGGGTCAGAAGGTCGCAGCGGGTGGCTACTCGCCCGATTTCAAGGGATCACTCCATGACCTAGTTGTGGGAATGGATTCCGGTCCAGGTTTTCCTGTTTTGGTTTGCAAGCCTTTTTGTCCTATCTAGGTATCGGTAGTTTTCCTTTCAGCTGTTCTGGGTCTGCCACTCCCAGCCACTATATATTTTCTCTTCCTACTTCCCTTATGGCCAGATATAGACCTCCCTTTCAGGTTGTCTCTTCTGACCTCAGGTGGAGTTGCTGTGGAGTTGCTGGAGCTGTTGGAACCAGTGCGGTTGGATCTCCGGTCCTCTTCAGTTTGTTGTCTCCCTTTGGGGTTATATGTGGTGTTTGTGTTGTTTGTCCACTCCCTGTTGTTACCCTAGATGTCAGTGGTGAGGACTAGTGCTCCCACCGCCCTACTCACTACCTAGGGCTTCTTCCAGGGTATGTCAGGGACGAGGCACGTGATCGGCGTACGGGTGAGCAACCCATCTAGGGACGTCATGGTAGCCAGGTGCCAGTGCTAGGTGAGTTAGGGGTCACCACTCCTCCCTCTCCCTTGTGTTAGGGCACCCGGTCTCCCTTCCCTCTGCGCCGCCTCTTCCTATCAGACTAATCTCAGCAGTTTATATGAGGAGGTGCGTTCTAGACTGGACGGGAGAGTCACTGGATGTCATTTATCTGGATTTTTCCAAAGCATTTCCATTACTAGTGTTGTAGCACATGGTTCGGTATAACAGAGGTCACTGTTACTATTGGGGTACCACAGGGGGTCAGTATAGGAGAGGTCACTGTTACTATTGGGGTACCACAGCGGTCAGTATAGGAGAGGTCACTGTTACTAGTGTGGTACCACAGGGGTCAGTATAGGAGAGCTAACTTTTACTAGTAGGGTAACAGGGGTCAGTATAGGAGAGGTCACTGTTACTAGTGTGGTAGCACAAAGGTCAGTATAGGAGAGGTCACTGTTACTATTGGGGTACCACAGGGGTCAGTATAGGAGAGGTCACTGTTACTAGTGGGGTATGACAGGGGTCAGTATAGGAGAGGTCACTTTTACTAGTGGGGTACAACAGGGGTCGGTATAGGAGAGGTCACTGTTACTAGGGGTCACTTTTACTAGTGGGGTACCACAGGGGTCAGTATTGGAGGGGTCACTGTTACTAGTGGGGTACCACAGGGATCGGTATAGGAGAGGTCACTGTTACTAGTGGGGTACCACAGGGGTCGGTATAGGAGAGGTCGCTGTTACTAGTGGGGTACCACAGGGATCGGTATAGGAGAGGTCACTGTTACTAGTGGGGTACCACAGGGGTCAGTATAGGAGAGGTCACTGTTACTAGTGGGGTACCACAGGGGTCAGTATAGGAGAGGTTACTGTTACTAGGGGGTACCACAGGGATCGGTATAGGAGAGGTCACTGTTACTAGTGGGGTACCACAGGGATCGGTATAGGAGAGGTCACTGTTACTAGTGGGGTACCACATGGGCCGGTATAGGAGAGGTCACTGTTACTAGTGGGGTACCACAGGGATCGGTATAGGAGAGGTCACTGTTACTAGTGGGGTACCACAGGGGTCGGTATAGGAGAGGTCGCTGTTACTAGTGGGGTACCACAGGGATCGGTATAGGAGAGGTCACTGTTACTAGTAGGGTACCACAGGGATCGGTATAGGAGAGGTCACTGATACTAGTGGGGTACCACAGGGGTCGGAATAGGAGAGGTCACTGTTACTAGTGGGGTACCACAGGGATCAGAATTGGAGGGGTCACTGTTACTAGTGGGGTACCACAGGGATCGGTATAGGAGAAGTCACTGTTACTAGTGGGGTACCACAGGGGTCGGTATAGGAGAGGTCACTGTTACTAGTGGGGTACCACAGAGGTCGGTATAGGAGAGGTCACTGTTACTAGTGGGGTACCACAGGGATCGGTATAGGAGAGGTCACTGTTACTAGTGGGGTACCACAGGGATCGGTATAGGAGAGGCCACTGTTACTAGTGGGGTACCACAGGGGTCAGTATTGGAGGGGTCACTAGTGGGGTACCATCATATTGGACCCCATACTCTTATAGAGGGGCTGCAGTAAAATGTCAGTTTCTGCAGAGAATACTAAACTTTGTAAAGTGATTCGGATGAGAGGACAGTACCCTCTATATACAGTATATACTGCTGCAGAGGGATTTGGAGAGTTTCCCCCCATTAACCAACTGTTATCTGTGGAGAAATATGGCAGCAACTGTTCCGTTTCCCTATAGCGCCCCTAGAGGAGAAATGAAGCATTACACAGTTTCTATTGAAACCAATGGTCGATCTGTATGATGCATGGACATGTCAGGTCTCCCAGAGTGATAAACGCTCTTTGCAGCCGATCTGGCTGTGAGAAGATTTGGGGACCCCCTTCCTCTCCATTAACCTAGAATTCCCTAACAGAGATGATAGAAATGTTTTTTCTACACCAGACTACTCCTTTAAGAAACCACCTAATATGTTCTGCACAGCAGAGCGGAGCCGCACTATGCAGGGAGCCGGAATGTAAAGACACAGGTGCTTCAGTCCACAGGTCACTGACAAAGCTGCTTGGCGGCTGCTTCATTCCCGCTGATGTCATCAGACCCGTGTGTGAAAACGTTCCCATCTCCGGGGATTTATGCAGGATGTTTTATGAGGGCGACATAATGGAATATGACAGGACAGGGTGTTGCATCAGTGTGTAGCCCCCACCATGACTCATCCAAACTCCAAGCTTTCACACAGATTGCAGATATCCATGATGGTTACACAACCCTTCACTGAGAAAGCGCCATTTACAATGGCGCCTCCTGCACTTACACACCTGACTGCACAGCGGCATATTGACCGTCAGCGCAGGCTCTGAAAACTGCTTAAATAGCAAATCCCAAATAGACTCTGACTATGGGAACTGCTCGGTGATCGCTGCCCGAATGCTGCCTCCACTGCTTATACTGCAATGGTATAGGAGTCATAGGTCGGCATCTGATTGACCTACTCTTAAGATAGGTCATTAGTACGGAGCAGTGAGGGTCCGACTCCCGGCAACCCCGCCAACGAGCTGAATAAGATATGGCCCCTGTGTGAGAACAGCATTTGGGCCCCGTGATTTCCAACAGATAATTTGATGGTATATTTGACGTACTTCCCAACCATCTGGGATCTGGCGGGGCAATCGCTACTGTAAGGGGGCACTAAGGTGGCAATCTACTGTGAGGGGGCATAACTACTGTGTAGGGGCACTATGGGGGTATAACTGCAGTGTGGGGGCTCACATCCAGGCAATGACATTAAGAACTATCTTCAGCCTTGTGAAGAACAAGGAATCCTGGAAGTGATGATGTGGCCCCCACAGAACCCTGATCTCATCCAGTCTGTGTGGGATTACATGAAGAAATAGAAGGATCTGAGCAAGCCTATGTCCACAGAAGATCGGTGCTTAGGTCTCCAGAATATCTGGAACAACCCCCCTCGAGTTCCTTCAAAAACTGCATACAGCGGCGGAGTGGGAACTTAAAGTGGCCCTGTAAAAAATACTAAAAGTGGCCCCGTTTTGTCGTTGGGTCCAAATTGATGGAAGGCAGGGACAGTAATACCATACTATGGCGCATTATACCACCCCAACAGAGCCAAATACCACAGTCCATCAGAAAATACTGCCAGCAGCACAAAATCATCCCAAAAAGCTTCCCATAGCCGACTGTGAGGAGGGCTCAGGTGAGCATCGGCCCACCGGGAAATTTCCCTATAAGGTCTATTGCCAATCCGCCCTTGACTGCGTGCAAGTGTATACATGTACCAAGAGGAACAGATGCTATATACAGGTGTATAGATATATCTATGTGTGTATATACTGTATATCTAGCGTGTATTCTCCTGTCCTACAGTCATCCTCTCCCCTGAAATGGCTGATAACAGGGGGCAATAGACTGTATTCTCCTGTCCTACAGTCATCCTCTCCCCTGAAATGGCTGATAACAGGGGATAATAGACTGTATTCTCCTGTGCTACAGTCATCCTCTCCCCTGAAATGGCTGATAACAGGGAGCAATAGATTGTATTCTCCTGTCCTACAGTGATCCTCTCCCCTGAAATGGCTGATAACAGGGAGCAATAGACTGTATTCTCCTGTCCTACAGTCATCCTCTCCCCTGAAATGGCTGATAACAGGGGGCAATAGACTGTATTCTCCTGTCCTACAGTCATCCTCTCCCCTGAAATGGCTGATAACAGGGAGCAATAGACTGTATTCTCCTGTCCTACAGTCATCCTCTCCTCTGAAATGGCTGATAACAGGGAGCAATAGACTGTATTCTCCTGTCCTACAGTCATCCTCTCCCCTGAAATGGCTGATAACAGGAGGCAATAGACTGTATTCTCCTGTCCTACAGTCATCCTCTCCCCTGAAATGGCTGATAACAGGGGGCAATAGACCGTATTCTCCTGTCCTACAGTCATCCTCTCCCCTGAAATGGCTGATAACAGGGGGCAATAGACTGCATTCTCCTGTCCTACAGTCATCCTCACCCCTGAAATGGCTGATAACAGGAGGCAATAGACTGTATTCTCCTGTCCTACAGTCATCCTCTCCCCTGAAATGGCTGATAACAGGGAGCAATAGACTGTATTCTCCTGTCCTACAGTCATCCTCTCCTCTGAAATGGCTGATAACAGGGAGCAATAGACTGTATTCTCCTGTCCTACAGTCATCCTCTCCCCTGAAATGGCTGATAACAGGAGGCAATAGACTGTATTCTCCTGTCCTACAGTCATCCTCTCCCCTGAAATGGCTGATAACAGGGGGCAATAGACCGTATTCTCCTGTCCTACAGTCATCCTCTCCCCTGAAATGGCTGATAACAGGGGGTAATAGATTGCATTCTCCTGTCCTACAGTCATCCTCACCCCTGAAATGGCTGATAACAGGAGGCAATAGATTGTATTCTCCTGTCCTACAGTGATCCTCTCCCCTGAAATGGCTGATAACAGGGAGCAATAGACTGTATTCTCCTGTCCTACAGTCATCCTCTCCCCTGAAATGGCTGATAACAGGGGGCAATAGACTGTATTCTCCTGTCCTACAGTCATCCTCTCCTCTGAAATGGCTGATAACAGGGAGCAATAGATTGTATTCTCCTGTCCTACAGTCATCCTCTCCCCTGAAATGGCTGATAACAGGGGCAATAGACTGTATTCTCCTGTCCTACAGTCATCCTCTCCCCTGAAATGGCTGATAACAGGGGGCAATAGACTGTATTCTCCTGTCCTACAGTCATCCTCTCCTCTGAAATGGCTGATAACAGGGGGGCAATAGACTGTATTCTCCTGTCCTACAGTCATCCTCTCCTCTGAAATGGCTGATAACAGGGAGCAATAGACTGTATTCTCCTGTCCTACAGTCATCCTCTCCCCTGAAATGGCTGATAACAGGGGGCAATAGACTGTATTCTCCTGTCCTACAGTCATCCTCTCCCCTGAAATGGCTGATAACAGGGGGCAATAGACTGTATTCTCCTGTCCTACAGTCATCCTCTCCTCTGAAATGGCTGATAACAGGGGGCAATAGACTGTATTCTCCTGTCCTACAGTCATCCTCCCCCCTGAAATGGCTGATAACAGGGAGCAATAGATTGTATTCTCCTGTCCTACAGTCATCCTCTCCTCTGAAATGGCTGATAACAGGGGGCAATAGACTGTATTCTCCTGTCCTACAGTCATCCTCTCCTCTGAAATGGCTGATAACAGGGGGCAATAGACTGTATTCTCCTGTCCTACAGTCATCCTCTCCCCTTAAATGGCTGATAACAGGAAGCAATAGATTGTATTCTCCTGTCCTACAGTCATCCTCTCCCCTGAAATGGCTGATAACAGGGGGCAATAGACTGTATTCTCCTGTCCTACAGTCATCCTCTCCCCTGAAATGGCTGATAACAGGGGGCAATAGACTGTATTCTCCTGTCCTACAGTCATCCTCTCTCCTGAAATGGCTGATAACAGGCAGCAATAGATTGTATTCTCCTGTCCTACAGTCATCCTCTCCTCTGAAATGGCTGATAACAGGGGACAATAGACTGTATTCTCCTGTCCTACAGTCATCCTCTCCCCTGAAATGGCTGATAACAGGGGGCAATAGACTGTATTCTCCTGTCCTACAGTCATCCTCTCCCCTGAAATGGCTGATAACAGGGGGCAATAAACTGTATTCTCCAGTCCTACAGTCATCCTCTCCCCTGAAATGGCTGATAACAGGGGCATCAGACTGTATTCTCCTGTCCTACAGTCATCCTCTCCCCTGAAATGGCTGATAACAGGGGCAATAGACTGTATTCTCCTGTCCTACAGTCATCCTCTCCTCTGAAATGGCTGATAACAGGGAGCAATAGACTGTATTCTCCTGTCCTACAGTCATCCTCTCCCCTGAAATGGCTGATAACAGGGAGCAATAGACTGTATTCTCCTGTCCTACAGTCATCCTCTCCCCTGAAATGGCTGATAACAGGGACAATAGATTGTATTCTCCTGTCCTACAGTCATCCTCTCCTCTGAAATGGCTGATAACAGGGGGCAATAGACTGTATTCTCCTGTCCTACAGTCATCCTCCCCCCTGAAATGGCTGATAACAGGGAGCAATAGATTGTATTCTCCTGTCCTACAGTCATCCTCTCCCCTGAAATGGCTGATAACAGGGGGCAATAGACTGTATTCTCCTGTCCTACAGTCATCCTCTCCTCTGAAATGGCTGATAACAGGGGGCAATAGACTGTATTCTCCTGTCCTACAGTCATCCTCTCCCCTTAAATGGCTGATAACAGGAAGCAATAGATTGTATTCTCCTGTCCTACAGTCATCCTCTCCCCTGAAATGGCTGATAACAGGGGGCAATAGACTGTATTCTCCTGTCCTACAGTCATCCTCTCTCCTGAAATGGCTGATAACAGGCAGCAATAGATTGTATTCTCCTGTCCTACAGTCATCCTCTCCCCTGAAATGGCTGATAACAGGGGGCAATAGACTGTATTCTCCTGTCCTACAGTCATCCTCCCCCCTGAAATGGCTGATAACAGGGAACAATAGATTGTATTCTCCTGTCCTACAGTCACCCCCCCCCCCCCCCCCCCGAAATGGCTGATAACAGGGAGCAATAGACTGTATTCTCCTGTCCTACAGTCATCCTCTCCCCTGAAATGGCTGATAACAGGCGGCAATAGACTGTATTCTCCTGTCCTACAGTCATCCTCTCCCCTGAAATGGCTGATAACAGGGGGCAATAGATTGTATTCTCCTGTCCTACAGTCATCCTCTCCCCTGAAATGGCTGATAACAGGGGGCAATAGACTGTTTTACTCCTGTCCTACAGTCATCCTCCCCCCTGAAATGGCTGATAACAGGGAACAATAGACTGTATTCTCCTGTCCTACAGTCATCCTCTCCCCTGAAATGGCTGATAACAGGGGGCAATAGATTGTATTCTCCTGTCCTACAGTCATCCTCTCCCCTGAAATGGCTGATAACAGGGGGCAATAGACTGTTTTACTCCTGTCCTACAGTCATCCTCCCCCCTGAAATGGCTGATAACAGGGAACAATAGACTGTATTCTCCTGTCCTACAGTCATCCTCTCCCCTGAAATGGCTGATAACAGGGGGCAATAGATTGTATTCTCCTGTCCTACAGTCATCCTCTCCCCTGAAATGGCTGATAACAGGGGGCAATAGACTGTTTTACTCCTGTCCTACAGTCATCCTCCCCCCTGAAATGGCTGATAACAGGGGGCAATAGACTGTATTCTCCTGTCCTACAGTCATCCTCTCCCCTGAAATGGCTGATAACAGGGGGCAATAGACTGTATTCTCCTGTCCTACAGTCATCCTCCCCCCTGAAATGGCTGATAACAGGGGGCAATAGACTGTATTCTCCTGTCCTACAGTCATCCTCTCCCCTGAAATGGCTGATAACAGGGAGCAATAGACTGTATTCTCCTGTCCTACAGTCATCCTCCCCCCTGAAATGGCTGATAACAGGGGGCAATAGACTGTATTCTCCTGTCCTACAGTCATCCTCTCCCCTGAAATGGCTGATAACAGGGAGCAGTAGACTGTTTGCACCTGCACATGAACAGGAGATGTGCCGCAGGGTTGGTGCCCCCTTTAAGAGTGACTTGAGAATAAAAGACCGCAGCTCTGTACAGCGGAGATGTCACATGAGGTGCAGTTTCTCCTCTTGACCCTGGGACATTTCCCTCCATCCTCATGGGAAGTTTGCACCTTTAATGATGGATTTAGGGAGGTGGGTGGAATCGCTCCATCAAGGCTTTTTTTTAAATCCATCTACGGTTGTTTCTCTTTGTTCCTTAAGATTAAGAAGAGGTGGCAAACAGCCAAACACGCTTGCTTGATTGCCTCCGGCCAAAGAAACCACAGTCATCCACCAGCATGCCCATAGACCTCTTTAATTAACTCATCACATTCTGGCCCGGCCGCCCCACCATCCTGCACAGGAGCCTCACATGGGGTATATTGCTTCCCTCACAATGTCAATATTAGTTTTCAGCCGCAGGGGTGAGCGGCGACTATGTGAAAACAAGGTGCACAAGTCAATGTGAACCCCTGGAATGTGCCAGAAGCAGCTGCTCCATTATTACCCGGTGCACAATCACTCCTATCCGGGTGGAAATCGCCCATGAGTATCGGACAGTCCAATTATTACATGTCACATGATATTTATCACATCTCACATTCATGCGTATAACATGTACAGGAGCAAAGGGTAAGTCCTGAACCCAGAGCAGCGCCCCCAGTGGCCAAACGGGTTGGAGAATTGGAACTCCACCATGTGGAGATATGTGCAGAAAACGATGAGCATAGATTTCCGAATTAAATCCCTCAGTTCTTTTTTAAAAGGGATTGTGTCTTCTCAGACATTTGTTTCATCGCTGTCTTCAGAACGGAGCCCCAAAAGAGAAGGACAGCGCGCCACTCATGCACGCCCAGCTCTCTATTCTCCTCTATGGGACTGCTGGAAATAGCCAAGCTAGCACTGGTCTGTTTTGGGAACTCTCACACTTGCACGCTGCGCTCTCCTTCACTTTTGAGGACCTGTTGTGGAGATAGGAGCAGGTCCCAGAGGTGGAACCTGCTCCTATCTGACATTGGTGGCATATCCTAGCAATATGCCACCAATGTCTGAAATGAGACAACCGCTTCAATGAAAACTTATAATACACTTTACATTTAATTTTTGAAGATCTCTACTTGCTGTCAGTAAATGGAAACATTGGGCCTCATTTCTCGAAACTAACAGCAAACAATCAGAGCTCACCTTTTCTTAAGGTGTTCTGAAAAAATGAAAGGTGAGTTCTGATTGGTTGCTATGGGCAACTAAGTCAGTTTTCCTGTTAGACAGTTTTGAGAAACGAGGTCAATTGATTTTTATGTACAAGTCCTGATCGTAGACCCGACAATCCTCTGTAAGGCTACTTTCACACTAGCGTTGTTTGAATCCGGCGTTCAATTCCGACACCGGAACTGCTACGTTTTTCTGAAAAGCCTGATCAGTCAAAAAGACTGAACTGAAGACGTCCTGATGCATCCTGGACGGATCGCTCTCCATTCAGAATGCATTAGGATAAAACTGATCAGTTCTTTTCCGGATTTGAGCCCCTAGGACGGAACTCAGCGCCGGAAAAGAAAAACGCTAGTGTGAAAGTACCCTGAGCTCAACAGATCAGCGGCAGCACAAATCCCTCTTCAGTCCTGATTGTTACAATGTATCAGTCTGGAGTCCAGGATGTTTACAGGATTGTCAGCTCTGGAAACAATTGTAGCAAACCTGGTCAGGGGAGGGGAGAGGGTTAATCCTTTGGATATCAGTAAAAATGTTCCCCTTCACTAACAGCAAGCGGAGATCTTGAATAATAAGGCTTTCTTAAACATAATTTTTGCATTTTTTACATTGTTATTTTTGTGGCTGCTTTTGTAGTATTGTTAGGTTACAGCCATATAGGACTTAAATACTGCAGGTTTTTTGCAGCAGAAAATCCACAGAAGCAGTGAAGTGGATGAGATTTTAAAAATTCTCATCCGCACTTTGTGCTAACTTTCCATAATGAAAACTGCAGTGCGGATTTGATATCCTCAGTGTGACAATTTAGGTCTCATGCACACGACCGTTCCGTTTTTTGCGATCCGCAAAACAGGGAAGCTGCCCGTGTGCCTTCTGCAATTTGCGGAACAGAACAGGCGGCCCATTGTAGAAATGCCTATTCTTGTCCTCAAAACGGACAAAAATAGGACATGTTATATTTTTTTTGCGGGGCCACGGAACAGAGCATCGGATGCGCACAGCACACGGAGTGCTGTCCGCATCTTTTGCGGCCCCATTGAAGTGAATGGGTCCGCACCCCAGCCGCAAAAACTGCGGCTCAGATGCGGAGCAGAACAACAGTCGTGTGCAAATTGCGGGCCGCAATGCACGAACACCGTCTGTGGGGCAGCCGCAGCGGATCGCGGACCCATTCGCTTTAATGGGTCTGTGATCCGGCCGTTCCGCAAAAAGATAGGACATGTTCTATCTTTTTGCGGAACGGGAGTACGGGATGAAACCCCACAGAAGCACTCCGTAGTGCTCCCGTAGGGTTCCGTTCCGTGCTTCCGTCCCGCACCATTCCGCATCTCCGGATTTGCGGACCCATTGAAGTGAATGGGTCCGCATCATGCGGAATGCCTACAGAACGGCATTCGTGTATTGAGTATCCGCAAATGCGGTCCGTGATACGGCAACGGGGCGCACACGTTCGTGTGCAGGAGGCCTTATGCTGCGGGTTTTCACTGTGGATTAATGAAATGTAACGGGTGAGATCTGCGGCAAATTCACAGCATTTACAAACCGAATCTGAATTTCAGCCAGGTACTCGAAATCTGCAGCCGTCTCACTACGTGCCCTTGCGTTCGTGTGAAAGAGGCCTTAGGGTACGACTACACGGCATGGTCGGGTTTTGCCCGTATTACAGTAAAGAACCACATGGCCGCAGCTGCCTTGAGCAGTGTTCAGTTGGTCTTCATTGTTAATGGCCATGCGGTGTTAAAGTTGCCGACAATATAGTGCGGTATTCAGGCAGCTGTGGGCTAATTGTCCACGTGGTTCTTGACTGCAGCACGGAGACAACCCCATCGGATCACAACCGCGCCACATTGGTCGCACCCTTAGATTTCAAACACACATTGGGACATATTTACCGACCGGCTTTTTTACACCAGTTTTTGTCGTCGTCCCCCCTCCCCCCTGTGCTGCCGGAGGATTTGCCTATTTTATGCCTGTTTTTAGAAGTAAAATAAATCTTAGTAAATTTTCCACGGCTGAAGTTCTGGCCCCGGCTCCCAAGTGGCGAGGACGGCGTAAAAAACCTGTATGACAAAAGATTGTTGTATGGGTAATTAAAAAGTCTCAAAAAGGCATCTTACGACTAGTTTAACACCAAAAGCTGGAGTAAAAATGTTTAGAAATGACCCCCACATTTTTTCTGGTATTTTTCAACTCCTGTGATGAAATGAAAGGAAAATATGGTTCTCCAAGAGCATGTGACATTTTTGGAAGTAATGCAAAAAACAAATCACTGACAAGCTGGTATTGGTATATACGTTCCACCATCAAAAATATAAATCACTGTAGTACGGAACGCTATGGGGATTAGATAAAACCGCTCAGGTGTGGATAAGGAGACTATCGCTTCTTAGGGCTCTTTCACACTTGCGTTCTTGTCTTCCGGCATAGAGTTCCGTCGTCGGGACTCTATGCCGGAAGAATCCTGATCAGGATTATCCTAATGCATTCTGAATGGAGAGAAATCCGTTCAGGATGCATCAGGATGTCTTCAGTTCCGGAACGGAACGTTTTTTGGCCGGAGAAAATACCGCAGCATGCTGCGTTTTTGCTCCGGCCAAAAATCCGGAACACTTGCCGCAAGGCCGGATCCGGAATTAATGCCCATTGAAAGGCATTAATCCGGATCCGGCCTTAAGCTAAACGTCGTTTCGGCGCATTGCCGGAGCCGACATTTAGCTTTTTCTGAATGGTTACCATGGCTGCCGGGACGCTAAAGTCCTGGCAGCCATGGTAAAGTGTAGCGGGGAGCAGTATACTTACCGTCCGTGCGGCTCCCCGGGCGCTCCAGAGTGACGTCAGGGCGCCCCAAGCGCATGGATCATGTGATCGCATTGGACACGTCATCCATGCGCATGGGGCGCTCTGACATCATTCTGGAGCGCCCCGGGAGCCGCACGGACTGTAAGTATACCGCTCCCCCGCTCCCCACTACTACCATGGCAACCAGGACTTTAATAGCGTCCTGGGTGCCATAGTAACACTGAACGCATTTGGAAGACGGTTCCGTCTTCAAATGCTTTTAGTACACTTGCGTTTTTCCGGATCCGGAGTGTAATTCCGGCAAGTGGAGTACACGCCGGATCCGGACAACGCAAGTGTGAAAGAGGCCTTAGTCACCTTATCCACACCTGAGCGGTACCGCTGATCGTGGTTTTCCATGTGTTACCTCGATCCGCGGATAGATCTGGTCACTTAGAATTTTATATAGTTAGTAGGTTTCCTTTCCTCACATATTTTTTGCAAATTTAATAAAGTATTAGTTTTATCTAATCCCCATAGCGTTCCGTACTACAGTGATTTATAATGCAAAAAACACCATGAGAAAAACCTTTCTTGTGCGTTTCATAATAATGGACAACTTGTATCCAAAGAGCAGTACAGCGCCCCCGAAAACTGATATGCCAAGTGAAAAAGGCTTTATTTAGTGCAAAGTCAAACCAGGTCTTCACATGAATTAAGCAAATCAAATAACAAGGATACATTAGGGTTTGAGGCTTGTACACACTGGGAGGTTTCAGTCCTGCGAGGGGATCTGTGCAGAGAGCTCTCCCCAGCACCAGCCGGTGGAGACCTGGTTTGACTTTGCAGTAAATAAAGCCTTTTTCACTTGGCATATCAGTTGCAGGGCGCTGTACTGGTTTCTGGATGCAAGTGGTGGGACAAGCACCCTCTCCTAACACCTCCCCCACTGGCCAGGGGTGCACCTAGCCTTTCTGCTGCCTGAGGCAAAAACTGAAACGGCGCCCCCCCCCCCCCAACCCCTGATGGCAATTTCTTAACCTTACCCCTTTGCCACAATGAAAGCGCTCATTGCCCACGGCCCTTCCGCTGCCCCCCTGGTGCTGCCTGAGGCGATCGCCTCACCTGGCCTCATTGGTGGTGCACCCCTACCACTGGCCCTTGAGTGCAACCATCTACTTCTTGCACGGTACATTTTAACATCTGACCAACAAAAAAAAAAATGCAAAAATTATAAAATGCCTAAAAAAGACACAATGCACCTTTATGCTACATGCACACAACTCTATGGCCTCTTTCACACGAGCGAGTTTTCTGCGCTGGTGCGATACGTGATGTGAACACACAGCACCCGCACTGAATCCTGACCCATTCATTTCAATGGGTCTGTGTACAGGAGCGTTTTTTTTTTCACGCATCAGTTCTGCGTTGCGTGAAAAACGCAGCATGTTCTATATTCTGCGTTTTTCACGCAGCCCTGGCCCCATAGAAGTGAATGGGGCTTCGTGAAAAACGCATCACATCCGTAAGCAGTGCGTTTTTCACTGATGGTTGCTAAGAGATGTTGTTTGTAAACCTTCCGTTTTTTATCTCAAGCGTGTGAAAAACGCGTGAAAATGGATTGCACCCACGCAAAAAAAACTGAACAACTGAATGCAATCGCAGACA
The DNA here is from genome assembly GCF_905171765.1 of Bufo bufo. NCBI lineage: Eukaryota > Metazoa > Chordata > Amphibia > Anura > Bufonidae > Bufo > Bufo bufo. The sequence goes on from NC_053395.1 coordinate 230,487,436, forward strand.
AAACGGACTGAACTTGCTTGCAAAATGGTGTGAGTTTCACTAAACGCATCCGGACCTAATCCGTCACGCTCGTGCAAAAGAGGCCTATGTATTTAGCAGCTCACAAACCGCGGATCTGCAAAACCCGGATCCTGATCATGTGCATCAGCATTTTACTCGGTCCGCAAAACTGACAAGAATAGCGCAAGTTCTATAGTTTGTGGAACGGCCGCACAGACGCAGGCAGCAGATGGGCGACATCCATGCGTTGTCCGCATATTTGCAGCCCTATAGAAATAAATGGGTCAACTTGCAATCCCCAAAAAATGCAGATCGGACACGGACCAAAAATAGCGTTGTGTTCATGAGACCTTACAGTGGAGAATTATGTGATTCCAGGATTGTCTACAGTGGATCCAACTGGAGGTAAGCTAGAATACTTCCATTCACTGACAACAAGCAGAGATCATGAACTACAAAGTCTATATGTGAGGTGCTGTATCTGACTACAGTAGGCAGCGTCCTCCCCGGTGGCTCTGTCCCTCCTCCTGTCACATCTAATCAGAGCCGCATTTCCTCTCCAGTCAAGGACAGTGTTCATAGAGGGGACGGTGGCAAAGCCTGGGAATAAGCGAGGGGCACAAACTGTCTCCCCCAAACAGGGCAGGTTCTGGCTGCCGGGACTATTCTGTGAGCTATTCACTGCGGGGTCAGAGGTCAGAGTCAAGTCACAGAAGGTTGTCACAGCATCCTGGACGACAATTTCATGCCCTGATTTCGTACTCTCTGTCCAGTCGCAGGCAAGCGAAACAAACACGGCAGTTTTCCACTCTGATTAGCAGCGTCAATGGGGAGTCCACTCGGTAAATACTTGTTGTTTCCCCAAAAATAGTCCTGGAGCTTTAATGAGCTGCTTGTCGGAAGTGTCCACAACCTATCTGCCAAGACAAAGGAGCCCGGGGCCCCGCGGGAGATTATCAGGACCGGTGCGCAGCAACCAATCAGATTCCACCTTTCATGTTTCAGAGCTGCTTTGGATAATGAAAGGTGGAATCTGATTGGTTGCTGTGGGCAATTATGCCAGTTTGCCTTTGCACCAGTCTTGATAAATCTTCCCCTGTGGATGCACCATGAGGGCCCTCCGGGGGCCCCAGATATACCCTAAGCCAAGGAAGCACTACGGCCGTGTGAAAGAGGCCTTATACTGTGCACTGAGCTGATGTATCTAAGCCTATCCACTACCCTGTGTATCTAATCTTACCATGTGCGATACTATCTGCTCAAAGCCTCATTCACACGTCATTGGTTCACGGACCGCGCACGTCCCCATTCATTTTCATGTGTGTATTCAGACATCAGTGTTTTTAGCACGGATGCGCGCTTTATTATTTCCATCGCGGCCATTAGAGTCTATGGATCAGTGAAAAACACGGATGCCATCTGTGTTTCACGGATCATTAGGAAGAGATGCTTTTATTTTTCAGCTGTGCAGTGTCCGTGAAACACAGATGACACACGGACAGCAAAAAACGTACACACGGAACCCAACACGGATCCATCACGGGCAGCTTCACGGATGCATCACTGACCACATTGTCACGGATGTGAATGAGGCTTAAAGGGGTTATCCAATCCTATAAGATGCCCCCCCTATATGCCCGGGCCCTCCACGCTGAATCTACTTACCTGGGTCCCCGTTTCCTGCGCCGCTCCTGGTTCCCACACCGCGATGCTGCTTCTTCCCGTGCGCGGATGAAAACATCCGGTGTCAAGGGGGAGCAGCCAATGGCAGGCGGTGATGGGGACGATCCTCCCTAGCGTCACCCGCGATGCTACAGAGTCTCGTCACCTTCCCCTCCTGGCATTGGCTGCCCCCCCCCCTTCCCTTCCGACACCAGATGTTTTCATCTGCGCACGGGGAGAAGCAGCAGCGGCGGTGGTGTGGGGACCAGGAGCGGCGCAGGAAGCGGGGACCCAGGTAAGTAGGTTCAGTGTGAGGGGCCCGGCATATGGAGGCAGTTTATAGGATTGGATAACCCCTTTAACTGTTGTATCTAATCTTAGCATGTGTGATACTGTCTAATTAGACTCTATGGGGGTCATTCACTATCAGCCCTACTTTAGTTTTCGGCAGAAAAAAAGTTGCAAGGCAAATATTGTCACGCAAATCCCTGCGCTCCTTATGTTACCTTCACCCCAGTGCAAACTGTGGAAACCTACAGAGCTGAAATCCCTGTGCTCCTCACATCTCATGTCACCTACACTCCAGTGCAAACTGTGGAAACCTACAGAGCTGAAATCCCTGTGCTCCTCACGTCTCATGTCACCTTCTCTCCAGTGCAAACTGCAGAAACCTACAGAGCTGAAATCCTTGTGCTCCTCACGTCTCATGTCACCTACACTCCAGTGCAAACTGTGGAGACCTACAGAGCTGAAATCCCTGTGCTCCTCACATCTCATGTCACCTACACTCCAGTGCAAACTGTGGAGACCTACAGAGCTGAAATCCCTGTGCTCCTCACATCTCATGTCACCTACACTCCAGTGCAAACTGTGGAAACCTACAGAGCTGAAATCCCTGTGCTCCTCACGTCTCATGTCACCTTCTCTCCAGTGCAAACTGCAGAAACCTACAGAGCTGAAATCCTTGTGCTCCTCACGTCTCATGTCACCTACACTCCAGTGCAAACTGTGGAGACCTACAGAGCTGAAATCCCTGTGCTCCTCACATCTCATGTCACCTACACTCCAGTGCAAACTGTGGAGACCTACAGAGCTGAAATCCCTGTGCTCCTCACATCTCATGTCACCTACACTCCAGTGCAAACTGTGGAGACCTACAGAGCTGAAATCCCTGTGCTCCTCACATCTCATGTCACCTACACTCCAGTGCAAACTGTGGAAACCTACAGAGCTGAAATCCCTGTGCTCCTCACGTCTCATGTCACCCTCACTCCAGTGCAAACTGTGGAAACCTACAGAGCTGAAATCCCTGTGCTCCTCACGTCTCATGTCACCCTCACTCCAGTGCAAACTGTGGAAACCTACAGAGCTGAAATCCCTGTGTGCCTCACGTCTCATGTCACCTTCTCCAGTGCAAACTGTGGAAACCTACAGAGCTGAAATCCCTGTGCTCCTCACATCTCATGTCACCTACACTCCAGTGCAAACTGTGGAAACCTACAGAGCTGAAATCCCTGTGCGCCTCACGTCTCATGTCACCTTCTCCAGTGCAAACTGTGGAAACCTACAGAGCTGAAATCCCTGTGCTCCTCACGTCTCATGTCACCTACACTCCAGTGCAAACTGCGGAAACCTACAGAGCTGAAATCCCTGTGCTCCTCACATCTCATGTCACCTACACTCCAGTGCAAACTGTGGAAACCTACAGAGCTGAAATCCCTGTGCTCCTCACATCTCATGTCACCTGCACTCCAGTGCACAGCAGTAATACAGGAGGATTTACCTGAACGAGCAGCATTTTATTCATAAATTACACAGGCCCCATAAATTCCAGCCGCAGTGTATCTTCACCAGAAACAGGAGACTGACACCATAGTGCAACCACAGTGTGACTGCATCCACAGAAATACATAGTGGTGACCTGTGATCTACATCATATTTGTCAAGTGCTCCAGAGCTGCACTCACTATTCTGCTACTGGATTCTGGACCAATATGTGTTACTGACTCCATTATTTACACTGATACATTGTAACAATCCTTCTGCTTTGTGTTGAGGAACTGAAACACAGGGGCTGAGATTTACTAACTCAGGAGAAGGCATACACGTAGACCGTTTAGCTCTGCACCAGATTTCTGCCAGGGGCTCCGGCTGCAGGGATAGATATGTTTCTCCAGCTCTATACCGACTATTGGTACAGTGGGGGCCCCAGATGCTTCATACTCCTCTGCTGGCTGTAACTAACACAATGTCTCCTTTACATCGCTGCATCACCAGAAGATGCCTCTTGAGCGCCTCGGATGGGAGGCATTGAGGTTCTGCAGATGCATTCAGTGTCATTGTGTGCAGCGTGAGGAATGCAGGACTTTTCATGCTGTATTATGGTGACTGTGCATCTTCCTGGCAGGAGCGTACGGCCTGTCGCGGCTCCGGCGCGCTCCGCTTTCATCCTTCCGTCAGACTTTCTGCTCTGGTTGAACTCGTACATACCCTCCATTGTGCCGCCACATTCTGAGGGTTCTCTTCACATTTCACCAGGTTGAGGAGATCTGGATTCCTGCCAAACGCCATCATTCCCTGTCAGCGTGGAAGCGTTATTTACATCAAGCGTTTCGGCAGCAGAAGAGTCACCACTCGCTGACGTGCGCTGCCAGAGCTGGCGACAGAGACAGCACCCGCTTATTTCCTTAAAGGGAACTGTCGGATTTCAGATACAGGATGAGGTCAAGTTTAAAGCCCTTGAACACTGGTGAAAAGTCGTGACTGGGGTCATCAGCCAATCTCCAATATGCTAAAGCGATGACATCACACTGGACTGGGACCAATATACAGACTGGGACCAGAGGGGTACCTTGGGGGAACTGGTGGGGGATGTGTTCTGGGTACCACATACAGGGTGGAGAAGCAACCAGCTCTTCTTGAGCCCTGGCTGAAGGAAAGCCTCGCTGGGCCCCTGAACTAGTGATGTCATTGGTGCTGGTGCAGTGACATCACTTATTCTGAGACCCTCAGGCCACAGCTGCTATACATCCTGCCACAAGTGCATATGGTGAACCCAAGGTGAAGCATGGGACAGAAACAATATGGTGCCCCCCTCATGCAGGACGGAGGCCTTGGTCCAAATCCTTTCCACTGATACAGAAGGACGAAACAACCCCTCTACATGGCACAGACAATGGGTGTTATTATGGGGGCATAACCACTGTGTATATACTGTGGACCCAAACCAATCAGGCATCGATGACCTGTCCTGAGGATAGGCCATCAATGTACAGTTGTGGCCAAAAGTTTTGAGAATGACACAAATATTAGTTTTCACAAAGTTTGCTGCTAAACTGCTTTTAGATCTTTGTTTCAGTTGTTTCTGTGATGTAGTGAAATATAATTACACGCACTTCATACGTTTCAAAGGCTTTTATCGACAATTACATGACATTTATGCAGAGTCAGTATTTGCAGTGTTGGCCCTTCTTTTTCAGGACCTCTGCAATCCGACTGGGCATGCTCTCAATCAACTTCTGGGCCAATTCCTGACTGATGCAACCCATTCTTTCATAATCACTTCTTGGAGTTTGTCAGAATTAGTGGGTTTTTGTTTGTCCACCCGCCTCTTGAGGATTGACCACAAGTTCTCAATGGGATTAAGATCTGGGGAGTTTCCAGGCCATGGACCCAAAATGTCAACGTTTTGGTCCCCGAGCCACTTAGCTATCACTTTTGCCTTATGGCACGGTGCTCCATCGTGCTGGAAAATTCATTGTCCTTCACCAAACTGGTGTTGGATTGTTGGAAGAAGTTGCTGTTGGAGGGTGTTTTGGTGCCATTCTTTATTCATGGCTGTGTTTTTGGGCAGAATTGTGAGTGAGCCCACTCCCTTGGATGAGAAGCAACCCCACACATGAATGGCCTCAGGATGCTTTACTGTTGGCATGACACAGGACTGATGGTAGCGCTCACCTTTTCTTCTCCGGACAAGCCTTTTTCCAGATGCCCCAAACAATCGGAAAGAGGCTTCATCGGAGAATATGACTTTGCCCCAGTCCTCAGCAGTCCATTCACCATATTTTCTGCAGAAGATCAATCTGTCCCTGATGTTTTTTTTGGAGAGAAGTGGCTTCTTTGCTGCCCTTCTTGACACCAGGCCATCTTCCAAAAGTCTTGGCCTCACTGTGCGTGCAGATGCGCTCACACCTGCCTGCTGCCATTCCTGAGCAAGCTCTGCACTGGTGGCACTCCGATCCCGCAGCTGAATCCTCTTTAGGAGACGATCCTGGCGCTTGCTGGACTTTCTTGGACGCCCTGAAGCCTTCTTAACAAGAATTGAACCTCTTTCCTTGAAGTTCTTGATGATCCTATAAGATGTTGATTGAGGTGCAATCTTAGTAGCCACAATATCCTTGCCTGTGAAGCCATTTTTATGCAACGCAATGATGGCTGCACGCGTTTCTTTGCAGGTCACCATGGTTAACAATGGAAGAACAATGATTTCAAGCATCACCCTCCTTTTAACATGTCAAGTCTGCCATTTTACCCCAATCAGCCTGACATAATGATCTCCAGCCTTGTGCTCGTCAACATTCTCACCTGAGTTAACAAGACGATTACTGAAATGATCTCAGCAGGTCCTTTAATGACAGCAATGAAATGCAGTGGAAAGGTTTTTTTTGGGATTAAGTTAATTTTCATGGCAAACAAGGACTATGCAATTCATCTGATCCCTCTTCATAACATTCTGGAGTATATGCAAATTGCTATTATAAAAACTTAAGCAGCAACTTTTCCAATTTCCAATATTTATCTAATTCTCAAAACTTTTGGCCACGACTGTATACTGCCTGCACAACCCCTTTAAGGCCTTTACCGACTTCGATGAAGGCGATGGAGTCTAAAAGCAGCAGATCTCGGTGTGCGGACAGAAACAGAAGTCACTGACGACCCCGAGCCATGAAGGAGCTCGTATACTTTCTGTGTGAAAAATAGGGGCCGCAGTTAATGATGTTGAGGGTTTTACTGCCGCCGTTAACACGTTCCCCTCCTATAAAGACGGGGGCTGCTATGCGGCAGACAATGGCTCGCGCTGTCTCAGTTGGTGCCTGCTTTTTATAATGTGTGGATGCTGAAGTTTACAGCAGCTTTGTGGTGGTCTCTGCTGTGCCAGTTTGTGGGGAAACATTCACAGTGTGGTCTGCCGGCAGACGCCGTTTACAGCGCGGTTCCCGTACTTTTACTTTATTTATTACCCCAGGAGCACAAATCCACAGACGACATGTCTCTTGCGCTCACTGGCAGGGAAGAAGTTAAACCCGAGTCATAGACGTAGTGATGTCACCACCATCAGAGCACAAAAGATACTTGGCTGCAGGCCGGAAACAATTCTTGATACAATCTGACGGCGCAGATACTTTGTATCATTACATCATGTCTCCAGTCACATCCAAAGCTGCGTTCACATCCATGCTAGCTGCCACTTGGACTCCATCCACATTCCTTTGCTTTCATGATGCTCTACATTCTGCTGCATTGCATTCTGGAGATGTAGCTTTCTATGCCAGGTGCAGCGCATGGCAGACACAGGGTGAATGTCCTGATCCTGGGGCAGATCCCAACAGAATCTGGTGGTAATCTAACATGAGGAATCCACTGCCCCCCGGTGTCCGATGTGGAGGAAACAGGGCGGCATTTTATGTCGCCTAATTCTGTATTCAACCAGATGACAAGTGCGGCCAGGGATATTTAGCAGCTGCTTATCCCTCTCTTTATGATAACAGAGACAAGCAGGAGAAGGTCGCTGCGTCCCCTAGGGAGTCTTCACACAGACCATTTGTGACAAGGATTTTGGTGTCCTTTCTGCAGCAACTTATATAAGCATCTGATTGATTATAAAGGGTGGTGGCCCCTACATAGTGGAGACTCTTACATGGTGGAGACTCTTACATGGTGGTGGCCCCTACATAGTGAAGACTCTTACATGGTGGTGGCCCCTACATAGTGGAGACTCTTACATGGGGGAGACCCCTACATGGTGGAGACTCTTACATGGTGGTGGCCCCTACATAGTGGAGACTCTTACATGGTGGTGGCCCCTGCATGGTGGAGACTCTTACATGGTGGTGGCCCCTGCATGGTGGAGACTCTTACATGGGGGAGACCCCTACATGGTGGAGACTCTTACATGGTGGTGGCCCCTGCATGGTGGAGACTCTTACATGGGGGAGACCCCTACATGGTGGAGACTCTTACATGGTGGTGGCCCCTGCATGGTGGAGACTCTTACATGGGGGAGACCCCTACATGGTGGAGACTCTTACATGGTGGTGGCCCCTGCATGGTGGAGACTCTTACATGGTGGTGGCCCCTGCATGGTGGAGACTCTTACATGGTGGAGATCCCTACATGGTGGAGACTTCTAAATAGTTATGGTCCCTACATGATGGAGACTCTTACATTGTGGAGATCCCTACATGGTGGAGACTCTTACATTGTGGGGGCCCCTACATGATGGTGACTCCTTCATGGTGGTACTCTACATGCTGGAGGCCTCTGGGTAAATGCCACTTTTGCCCGACTAGTAATCCAGCCCTGACAACATTCAGCTGCAGGGATCAGCAATGTAAAGACTTGCAGCCAGCTAGCTACCAGCAGTCTAAAAAAGAATTATGCAGCTTTGAATGTGACTGGAGACATGATGCAATTCAAGAGAAATAAAGAACAGAATTCCCAAGGTTCCTCAATGTGATTTGTAGAGTTGCTCTAATTCTGGGGCAATGGCCGTTCCTTCCCTTCCTCCCAAAATAGATTCAGGCTCTAAAATAAAAACCTGAAGAACCTGAACTCGCCCTTTGTGAGGTAAGACCCTTGTGCCTCTTTATTTTTGCTGGTCATGTGGGGGATTCCAGAGCCGCTCATATCTTATAGAATTGGTTTTGAGGATTGGAGACAATAAGAGTCTTAGCTGAAGGAGTCATTGACACTTTAATTAATGACCCAAGGATTATGCTGGAACTGTGGGAACCGACTCGGCTGGAATAAGAGGGACCGCGGCGCAGAGCCGGCCAAAGACAAGTGTTCTGGGCCCATGACAACCTCTCGAGATGAACGGCACATCTGAGGACAGGCTGTGTGCGCCGCTTCCTTCCTGTCCTTGACCATGGAGATGCAATGTATGGATTCATACGTGTGCACGGCAGAAATCACAGTGAGACTCTGTTAATATTTGACAAGGGGCCAGAGAACGCCCTTTGTTCTCAACCTGAGCGACTGAACCAAAGGGGCCAAATAAATGACTTTACAGGAACATCCATCAGTGGAAGGAGCTATTTACTTTCCCTTGTCCTTAGGCAACCCCGATCGCAAGAATCTGAATGAAGACGGGGCAGCGAGAGGCACAGGGTCCCGGGCATATAGTGAGCTCCATTCAGAGACAGCAGAGTCCCGGATCTGCAGAGAACAGGATGGAAACCGGGGAAATGGTACAAAACATAGACCTAAGGGGCAAGGACAACATCTGCTCCTCAAATAGAGAACCCCACGTGTGGAGGCCTCATTGCAGATACCGACACTTACTACAGTCAGAGCCGTCATATCAAGAATTAACCTACAGTCACAGTCCTGGTGGCTGCTACTGGAAACAGTCAGCAAGCTTGGGGACAAATACCTCCAGATAGATCAGCTGAATCTATAACACAGAGGGCTACACACAGTCAGGTGTCAATGGGACAGACTGCTTTGTAGAGACACTGAACAAGCAGCAAATGCTAAGAGATTTCAGTCAGGACATCTATAGTATTAAGACTGCAGCTCTGAAGTATAATGCAGGATGTAACTCAGGATCAGTACAGGATAAGTAATGTATGTACACAGTGACTGCACCAGCAGAATAGTGAGTGCAGCTCTGAAGTATAATGCAGGATGTAACTCAGGATCAGTACAGGATAAGTAATGTATGTACACAGTGACTGCACCAGCAGAATAGTGAGTGCAGCTCTGGAGTATAATACAGGATGTAACTCAGGATCAGTACAGGATAAGTAATGTATGTACACAGTGACTGCACCAGCAGAATAGTGAGTGCAGCTCTGGAGTATAATACAGGATGTAACTCAGGATCAGTACAGGATAAGTAATGTATGTACACAGTGACTGCACCAACAGAATAGTGAGTGCAGCTCTGGAGTATAATACAGGATGTAACTCAGGATCAGTACAGGATAAGTAATGTATGTACACAGTGACTGCACCAGCAGAATAGTGAGTGCAGCTCTGGAGTAAATTACAGGATGTAACTCAGGATCAGTACAGGATAAGTAATGTATGTACACAGTGACTGCACCAGCAGAATAGTGAGTGCAGCTCTGGAGTATAATACAGGATGTAATTCAGGATCAGTAGAGGATAAGTAATGTATGTACACAGTGACTGCACCAGCAGAATAGTGAGTGCAGCTCTGGAGTATAATACAGGATGTAACTCAGGATCAGTACAGGATAAGTAATGTATGTACACAGTGACTGCACCAGCAGAATAGTGAGTGCAGCTCTGGAGTATAATACAGGATGTAACTCAGGATCAGTACAGGATAAGTAATGTAATGTATGTACACAGTGACTCCACCAGCAGAATAGTGAGTGCAGCTCTGGAGTATAATGCAGGATGTAACTCAGGATCAGTACAGGATAAGTAATGTATGTACACAGTGACTCCACCAGCAGAATAGTGAGTGCAGCTCTGGAGTACAATACAGGATGTAACTCAGGATCAGTACAGGATAAGTAATGTATGTACATAGTGACTGCACCAGCAGAATAGTGAGTGCAGCTCTGGGGTATAATACAGGATGTAACTCAGGATCAGTATAGGATAAGTAATGTATGTACACAGTGACTGCACCAGCAGAATAGTGAGTGCAGCTCTAGAGTATAATACAGGATGTAACTCAGGATCATTGATCAAAAGTGGATATGTGAAAGGGAGTCTGTTAGCAGTTTTGACCATGCACAACTGCTAACAGCACTAGGTAAGGGCTGTCTGAAGCAGTTTGCAGAGCTTTATCAGAAGTATTGTGATTATGATGTTTTATTCTGCCAGATTTTGCTCCTTCAACTGTCCTGGAGGTGGTGTTTCACGGTGAGGTGCCCTCATTCAGTGTCTTCACAGGATCTTACTACAGCTGTCAATGCAGAGAGCACCTCACAATGAAACTCCGCCTCCTGGACACGTGCAAGAGAAGGATATGACAAAACAAAACTTCATATTCCCACTACTCCTGAAAATAACAGCTCCACAAAAGGTAGGTTTAAACTCCTGCCGGTGCCTTGTGCTGTCAGCTATCATACAGACATGATTGTGGCCCGGTCGGTCGGGCTGGTGACAGCCGTTACATCATCACTCCTGGCCTAAGACAGATGAAATATCATTTTATACTTGTGTTGTGCGGTTATTATTAGATTTGGCGCATTTTATCATCAGATAAGAATAACCCAATTTATTCCTGTTCTTTACTTGGCAGCAATGGAACCTCTGGCCGCTCATTGTCCGTCCTCTTCCTTTTCAGATGAAACTTTGGCACAGGTCGGGCCTCGCATATATTAATGGTGGAAGTAGCCGCTCCTGGATTATTCTTCTAATAAAGAGGTCATTTGTCCTGAGAACCTCTGGGACTTTGACAACTTCATCTCATGTTGTCAAGATAAAGGACCTTTTTTAAAGAGAAATTTTTCATTAATTCATGGCATTTAGAAAGGAGTGAGAAACTTTATTGTAACTTTCAAATCGAATATGTGTTTCAGTTTCTCACTGTTTTCAAGATCTCTGCTTGCTGCCAGTGAATGGGAACATTCTTGTTTACATCCAAAAGATGAAGAATCCATATTACAGTTGCAGACCTGACATATTCTGTCCAGCTTCTTCTCTAGTGAAGTCAGGGATGTAACTGGAAAAGGCTGGGCCCCATAGCAAGTTTTTGAATGCCCCCACCCCAGCCACAGGCCCCCAGTGCCCCCTTCAGCAGCTTGTCAAGACCTCCTATGCCCGCCATACAACCCCCACCCACAGTAGTTAAGCTCCCATAGTGCCCCCTTTCCAGTAGTTATGATTCCTTAGGGCCCCCACAAGGTAGATATGAAATCTTAGTGCCCCCACACAGTAATTATAACCCTTTACTGTCCCCACACTGTAGTTACACCCCCATAGCGCCCCCACACAGTAGATATGCCCCCTTAGTGACCCCACAAAGTAATTATTCCCCTTTAGTGCCCCCAGAGAGTAATTATGCCGCCTTAGTGCCCCACACAGTAGTTATGTCCCCTTCACAGTAGCATAACCCCATAGTGCCCCCTTCACAATAAAAACCATTAATACTCATCTAGCCCAGCTCCCCCGATGAACGGCACACATCCCGCTCTCACCAACAGGCGCAATGCAGTGATGTCATCACTCCTGCTGAGTCGCGGATCAGACAGGCCGGGTGATGATCCTCTGTCCATTCTCCCTTCTATTCAGCCAGCAGGTGAGATGATGTGAGTGCATTGCGTCTACTGGGGAGAGCACAGGGCGGGGAATGAGGTCTGGGTCATAATGGGTGACAGCCATCCATTACGGCCTGGGCCCCCTTGCCACTCCGGGCCCCAGCTGCTATGGTGGTGGTTTCGCCTACGCAGTCAGTACAAAGAGAAAATGACTGACAAACTCGAGAGGAGAAAATGTAATGCACAAAGTGATTGAATGGATCGTACTCCCTATTAGGCAGAAATCCCCTTTAAATCAACTAAGATCCCTTTAATTTTTATATTGCACAATGCGGAGGGGGGCAGCTTCTATATGGCAGTCGTAATCTGTATAATAATTACTATTTTCCGGACGTCCATTGATATGGGACACTTATGATGTAATTACCAGCTCGACGTCCGTGACTCAGGGGTGAGAGGTTGCAGTGGACGTTACGTCAGCCTGTTATATAATCCAGCTTTGCCTGCTGACCTGCATGTAGTCGCTGTACCCGCCGCCATCCCTTTGACCTGTTTCCCGCACAGAGATTGCGTCGTCTAGACTACAGGAGCGTTAATACGAGCTCAGTGACATAAGTCCCTGGCCTGCCACCTGCTCGCCACGCACGTCACCATGTTTTCATATACCTGATTCTGACTCCTGCTGTTCAGGAGCCTGGGAGAGCTGGGTGACCTCTGTAAGCTCTAATGGCGGTCATATTCCCCCAGTTTTCCCAGCAGCTGAGATGGCACATATTGGAAAACAGAAGGATTTATATCTATTCCATTAACTATTTATTGCCCTGACTGTAAATTACTATGTCGCTATCTGGCGCTGACGGCGTTCACACTCCCGCCTCCACGCTATTTATATTGTGTCTGGTTGGCAGCAGGAGATTACGGAGGAGAACATGCATTTCTTGACTTGAGATGTGTTATGACTGGAGCTGGATAATATTTACTAGAGAAGAAGAAAGCCTCGCCACAGGAACAACAAATATTATGAGGACTATAGGATGTGGGCAAAAGTATTTGCACCCCCAGACGTCATCTCCACCTGTGCCATTACCAGCTCCCACTCTCCCCTACCTCTTCGCTCCTATAAAGTCGTATTCACTGGCAGCAGATTTATAGCAAAGAGTTCTGCATTGAAAATAAGTTCCATCAGGCTATTTCTTTATCAGGTACAAGAATTTCTGCAAGCTCCTTTCACATGAGTTGGGCAATCACAGACATTTCTGCCCAAAAAAAAACCTGCCATTTTTCTTGGCAGCCTGGGAACTTACGATCTCACTGCACACAGATATATACAGCCACAACTAGAGGAGCTCAGGAGATTACTACATACAGATATATACAGCCACCACTAGAGGGAGCTCAGGAGATTACTGCATACAGATATATACAGCCACCACTAGAGGGAGCTCAGGAGATTACTACATACAGATATATACAGCCACCACTAGAGGAGCTCAGGAGATTACTACATACAGATATATACAGCCACCACTAGAGGGAGCTCAGGAGATTACTATATACAGATATATACAGCCACCACTAGAGGAGCTCAGGAGATTACTGCATACAGATATATACAGCCACCACTAGAGGGAGCTCAGGAGATTACTACATACAGATATATACAGCCACCACTAGAGGGAGCTCAGGAGATTACTACATACAGATATATACAGCCACCACTAGAGGGAGCTCAGGAGATTACTACATACAGATATATACAACCACCACTAGAGGGAGCTCAGGAGATTACTACATACAGATATATACAACCACCACTAGAGGGAGGAGATTACTACATACAGATATATACAGCCACCACTAGAGGGAGCTCAGAAGATTACTACATACAGATATATACAGCCACCACTAGAGGAGCTCAGGAGATTACTACATACAGATATATACAGCACCACTAGAGGAGCTCAGGAGATTACTGCATACAGATATATACAGCCACCACTAGAGGGAGCTCAGGAGATTACTACATACAGATATATACAGCCACCACTAGAGGGAGCTCAGGAGATTACTACATACAGATATATACAGCCACCACTAGAGGGAGCTCAGGAGATTACTACATACAGATATATACAACCACCACTAGAGGGAGCTCAGGAGATTACTACATACAGATATATACAACCACCACTAGAGGGAGGAGATTACTACATACAGATATATACAGCCACCACTAGAGGGAGCTCAGAAGATTACTACATACAGATATATACAGCCACCACTAGAGGGAGCTCAGGAGATTACTGCATACAGATATATACAGCCACCACTAGAGGGAGCTCAGGAGATTACTACATACAGATATATACAGCCACCACTAGAGGGAGCTCAGGAGATTACTACATACAGATATATACAGCCACCACTAGAGGGAGTTCAGGAGATTACTACATACAGATATATACAGCCACCACTAGAGGGAGCTCAGGAGATTACTACATACAGATATATACAGACACCACTAGAGGGAGCTCAAAAGATTACTGCATACAGATATATACAGCCACCACTAGAGGGAGCTCAGGAGATTACTACATACAGATATATACAGACACCACTAGAGGGAGCTCAAAAGATTACTGCATACAGATATATACAGCCACCACTGGAGGGAGCTCAGGAGATTACTACATACAGATATATACAGCCACCACTAGAGGGAGCTCAGGAGATTACTACATACAGATATATACAGACACCACTAGAGGGAGCTCAGGAGATTACTACATACAGATATATACAGCCACCATTAGAGGGAGCTCAGGAGATTACTACATACAGATATATACAGCCACCACTAGAGGGAGCTCAGGAGATTACTACATACAGATATATACAGCTACCACTAGAGGGAGCTCAGAAGATTACTACATACAGATATATACAGCCACCACTAGAGGGAGCTCAGGAGATTACTGCATACAGATATATACAGCCACCACTAGAGGGAGCTCAGGAGATTACTGCATACAGATATATACAGCCACCACTAGAGGGAGCTCAGTAGATTACTGCATACAGATATATACAGCCACCACTAGAGGGTGCTCAGGAGATTACTGCATACAGATATATACAGACACCACTAGAGGGAGCTCAGAAGATTACTGCATACAGATATATACAGCCACCACTAGAGAGAGCTCAGGAGATTACTGCATACAGATATATACAGCCACCACTAGAGGGATCTCAGGAGATTACTGCATACAGATATATACAGCCACCACTAGAGGGAGCTCAGGAGATTACTACATACAGATATATACAGACACCACTAGAGGGAGCTCAGGAGATTACTACATACAGATATATACCGACACCACTAGAGGGAGCTCAGGAGATTACTACATACAGATATATACAGCCACCACTAGAGGGAGCTCAGGAGATCACTGAATACAGATATATACAGCCACCACTGGAGGAGCTCAGGAGATTGCTACATACAGATATATACAGCCACAACTAGAGGGAGCTAAGCAGCATAATGCATACAGATATATACAGACACCACTAGAGGGAGCTCAGGAGATTACTACATACAGATATATACAGCCACCACTAGAGGTAGCTCAGGAGATTACTGTATACAGATATATACAGCCACCACTAGAGGGAGCTCAGGAGATTACTGTATACAGATATATACAGCCACCACTAGAGGGAGCTCAGGAGATTACTACATACAGATATATACAACCACCACTAGGGGGAGCTCAGGAGATTACTGCATACAGATATATACAGCCAGCACTATAGGGAGCTCAGCAGATTACTGCATACAGATATATACAACCACCACTAGAGGGAGCTCAGGAGATTACTACATACACATAAATACAGCCACCACTAGAGGGAGCTCAGGAGATTACTGCATACAGATATATACAGCCACCACTAGAGGGAGCTCAGAAGATTACTACATACAGATATATACAGCCACCACTAGAGGGAGCTCAGGAGATTACTACATACAGATATATATAGCCTCCACTAGAGGGAGCTCAGGAGATTACTACATACAGATATATACAGCCACCACTAGAGGGAGCTCAGGATATTACTGCATACAGATATATACAGCCACCACTAGAGGGAGCTCAGGAGATTACTAAATACAGATATATACAGCCACCACTAGAGGGAGCTCAGGAGATTATTACATACAGATATATACAGCCACCACTAGAGGGAGCTCAGGAGATTACTACATACAGATATATACAGCCACCACTAGAGGGAGCTCAGGAGATTACTGCATACAGATATATACAGCCACCACTAGAGGGAGCTCAGGATATTACTGCATACAGATATATACAGCCACCACTAGAGGGAGCTCAGGAGATTACTACATACAGATATATACAGTCACCACTAGAGGGAGTTCAGGAGATTACTGCATACAGATATATACAGCCACCACTAGAGGGAGCTCAGGAGATTACTACATACAGATATATACAGCCACCACTAGAGGGAGCTCAGGAGATTACTGCATACAGATATATGTAACAACCACTAGAGGGAGATCATGAGATTACCGCATACTGCGTATAGTTTAAACTCAATAGGACAATATGTAGTGTGCTCCACCTCCAAACAAAAATGGGTTGAAAAAGTTTTCCATTTTTTTTTTCTTTTCTTTTTAAATGTTACATGTGTGTTCTTTGAAATATAAACAATATTTTTGAGATCTGGCAGAACTTTTATGCCATATTTTCGCAAATACCAGGCAATGTATTTACACAGAAGTCAACAATCCGCATGGATTGCAGCTGGCAGCTTAGGTATTAATCTGCGTGGGGTCCTCGATGATTCAGAGCACAAATCTCTCTTCTTCTAAAGTCCTCTTTTAGGATGCTTTGTGCGCGCTCGAAGCGCAATTCTCAGACTTCCCAACTTAACAGGGATAAATAAGGAAAGAAAAAAAAAAGAGAAAAGAACATCGTTTGATAATGAGCAGTGACTGCTGGGTACTGTAGGGGTGTGTTGTGTTCCACCAATGACACGCTGGCACGGTGCCCGCTGGATCCAGCCTCGCTCGGCCCTGGGTACATCTTTTCATCAGTAAATGCATTGGTCGGCTTCAAATGGCAGCACAGAAGAGCCATGAATAGCCCAAAATAAATTAGACCACTGTGCAAAGCAAGCAAAGGGTTTTGTCACCCTGTCCTGTAAGGAACACTAAGGAGAGGAGGGGAGGGGGCGTCCCACTAAACATGCCTGGAGGTTCCCTGAGGTAAAACCGTGACAAGGTGCAGTTAGAACCTCTGGGAAGTCTCTTTATCTACGGTTTTCTTCCCTGTTGATATAGAACGTGTCTTATTGTGAAATCACCTTCTGTGTAGGACACTGTAGGTAAATGTATGAGAACAATGGTGTCCCCGCTCGCCCTCCACGATTCTTTACTTGGATTCGTAAATGACTTAAAGCCAACACTGTTCTGAAATGACACATATCGCCCCCAACAGCACCTATGACCCTGATGACCCAGTGATTTGGGGGCCCGACCCTGGTGACCAGCTACACCCATAATGAGAGGGCCAAATTTTATGTCCACCCCTAATGATCTCTCGGGATCCTGCAGGTCCATTGAGTATGTAATCATTTACAGTTGGTGTCCACTTACCATCGATTACAGTTTACTGGTGGGTTTAATATGATTCCTGGTGGTCCAGTGGTCATGTGACTAACACTGGTGTCTAAGAGGTTAATAGACATTGTCACTGGTGTCTGTTTATTAAACAGTGTCCCATCGTTGGTTGACCTTATTACACCTCTTTTCCTTCTGGTTTAAGCATTAACCCCTGCCCGACCAACGCCATACATATACGATGCTGGTCGGGTCTTTAAAGATGGGACACGCTTCGGCCACAATAGGGCATAGCAGAGACCAGGGACTAATGTCTGTGATCAGCAATAACACCAATCACAGACATTTAACTGCTCAGATCATGTGGGCACAGCATTTGAGGCAGCTTTTTCTGGGAGCGCTGCACTCCTGGGGGTCTAATGGCTCCCCCAAATGCCGATAAGGGGAGACATTCGTTCCTTGTAGCAGCCTCGGTCTCTTTGAAGGATCTGAGGCTATCACAGCAGTAGTTCCTATTGAGGCCTGCAGGTGGCAAGGGTCTATAGGAACATAATTACTAGTGTTGATTGAGCAGCGTAGTGCTCGGGGGCTCGGGCCAAACACATCATGATATTCGGGTGCTCGACCGAGCACCCGAGTATAATGGAAGTCAATGGGAGAACCCCCCCCCCCCCCCCTGTTCTGAAGAGGGGATGGTGTCTGGTTCATAGGAAAATGTCAGAAATTGTTGGTAAAACCACCGAAATGGTTCTGCAACAGCATGGGGAGGATGTATGGATGCATCTTGGACTCGCTGGTCGCTGCTGGGAACAATGTTGTCCAAATAGTGCGCCACTTTTACATAATGACAATAATACGCATAAAACCAAAAAGATTTTAGAGGAAAAAATAATAGGAAACATTCTTTCCTGAATATTTACTTATATATAAAGTGCAAGTGCTGCCAAGGAAGAGGCACTCCGATACAACCTGTATATCACATAAAGGGGGGCATCGTACAGACCCTTTAAAAATTATGATTGATGGCCTGCTGGTGACCCTCAAAAACATTAGGAGCAAGTGCTTGCTGGTCTGACCATCTAAAACATTATGGGCGGTGGCCTGCTGCCGCTTTGGTGACTCTAGCTTTACTTGGGGCTGATGGCACGTTCCCGTGACGGCGACGATCCATTCAGATGTCTGGCCTATCAACTTTCGATGTAATTGTCAGCTCAAAACCATAGTAAACTACGGGTAACGGGGAATCAGTGTTTGATTCCGGAGAGGGAGCCTAAGAAACGGCTAACACATCCAAGGAAGGCAAGCGGGTGGCGCGCAAGTCACACACTCCCGACTCGGGGAGGTAGTGACGATAAATAACAACACAGGACTCTTAAGATGCCCTGTTATTGGAATGAGTAATCAAAAATTACAGGGAATGTCACTGCGGTATTTTGGATGAGGAAACGTTATACAGGAGAGGCCCTGCTGCCGCTTTGTTGACTCTAGATAACTTCTGCCTGATCGCACGTCCCCGTGACGGCCACGATCTATTTTGATATCTTCCCTATCAACTTTCGATGTTCTTTTAGGCGCCTAACATGATGACCACCGGTAACGGGGAATGATTGTTCGATTTCGGAGAGGGAGCCTGATAAACGTCTACAGCTACTACTTCAAAGCAAGGCAGCATGAGTTGTGGGCCTGCAGATGAGTTGACCCTGTAAAAGATTTTAGGTGCGGGCCGGCGGGTGAGCTGACCCTGTAAAAGATTATATGCCAGGGCCTGCTGCTGAGCTGACCCTGTAAAACATTATATGCGAGGGCCTGCATGTGAGCTGACCCTGTAAAATATTTGAGTTGCGGGCCTGCAGGTGAGCTGACCCTGTAAAAGATTTTAGGTTCGGGCCTGCTGGTGAGCTGAGGTGGAACCGACAAACCCAACCTGATTTTGATGGCTGCATTATTCTGCAGGTGACCGTAATACAGCTCCACAGATTTGTTTTCATCTGCATCTTTCTCAACAATCTGTGGCCTTAGTCTTTTATCCAGACTCTGTCATTGTGCCACTATGTGGCCTCCTCATGCTGCCATCTCCACACCATGTCACCTTGCCACTCATTTTTATAACCATGCTGCTGCTGCTGATGCTTCTTAAAAGGCCTTAAACTGATCACCAGGCCCACAATTTAATTAAGGTTTTGGAATCGATTAACCCAACCTGCTTTTGTGGGCTGCATCAGTGGCGTAGCTAGAAATGACTGGGCCCCACAGCAAATTTTTGAAAGGGGCTCCATTCCACACAAATTTTTTAGCGACCCCTTCCTTTCATTCCGCCCCTATTCCTGTGGCTAGTAAAGATTGCTCTCTCAGACCAGGGCCGGCCGCTGTTCCATCCGTTTCATACACTGTCTATACTGTCACTGTATATATATACATTGTGTAATACTGTTGAGGGGGCCCTGACCAAATCCTTTAGTCCTCCTCCTCCTGGATGGACCCCTTCTGGGTCAGTGCCCCAAAGCTGCTTCTTCCCCTGCTTCCCCAATAGCTACGCCCCTGGTCTGTATTAATCTGCAGGTGACCGTCATACAGCTCCACAGATTTCTTTCCATCTGCATCTTTCTAAACAATCTGTGGCCTTAGTCTTTTATCCAGACTCAGTCATTGTGCCACTATGTGGCCTCTTCATTCTGCCATCTCCATAGTATGTCACCTTGCCACTAATTTTTATCACCATGCTGCTGCTGATGCTGCTTAAAAGGCCTTAAACTGATCACCAGGCCCACAATCTAATTAAGGTTTTACGCACAAACCCAAAGTAAAAAAAATCGATTTTATAGAGTTTTTTTTTAAAACATTCTTTCCTGTATATTTACTTGTATATAAAGTGCAAGTGCTGCAAAAAATTACAAAAAAAGGCACTCCGATACAACCTGTATATCACATAAAAGAGGGCCTCATTCACATTGAGCTGCGGGCCTGCAGGTGAGCTGACCCTGTAAAAGATTTGAGTTGCGGGCCTGTAGGTGAGCTGACCCTGTAAAAAATTTGATGAGGGCCTGCTGGTGAGCGGACCCTGTAAAAAATTTGATGAGGGCCTGCTGGTGAGCAGACCCTGTAAAAAATTTGATGAGGGCCTGCAGGTGAGCGGACCCTGTAAAAATTATATGTGAGGGCCTGCTGGTGAGCGGACCCTCTAAAAAATTATATTCGAAGGCCATATATAAGAGGGAATTATATGTGACGAATAAGCACTGCATGTTGATATGACAGAAGAGGAGGAGAAAAGTAAGATTCAACCATAAACCCTTGTTTTTGGTGGAAGGGGTGTATGGGAATACAGTCTATTAACTACATTAAAAACATGCCTCTATGTTCAGCCGCTTTCCTCTGGTGGAGTCAAGAAGTCATGGTCAATCCGGGCCTTGTTCATTTTGATAAGAGTCAACCTGTCAGCATTTTCAGTTGACAGGCGGATACGCTTATCAGTTATTATGCCCCCAGCAGCACTAAATGCACACTCAGACAAAACACTGGCGGCAGGGCAGGCCAACACCTCCAAGGCGTAGAGCGCCAGTTCGTGCCACGTGTCCAGCTTGGACACCCAGTAGTTGTAAGGCACTGAGAGATCATTTTTGGAGCAATTTTTCCACAAGGACCTTCTGGTATTGCACCATTTTGCTCGTCCTCTCCACCAGAGGAATGAGAGATGAGAAGTTCTCTTTGTAGCAGGGGTCGAGAAGGGTAAACAACCATTAATCGGTGTCGGCCAAAATGCGTATAACGCGAGGGTCACAGGAAAGGCAGCCTAACATGAAGTCAGCCATGTGTGCCAGAGTACCAACAGGAAAGACTTCGCTGTCGTCATCAGGAGGATCACTCCCAATCTCCTCATCCTCTTCTGCCTACCCACGCAGAACAGATGGAATTAAACTTCCATGGGTACTACCCTCTGTAGCGGAGGCAATGTCTCCTGCTCCTCCTCATCATCCAATTCGCGCTGAGAAGACGAACGGAGGGTGGTCTGGCTATCACCCTGTGTACTGTCTTCCCCCATTTCCACCTCTTCCACATGCAAAGCGTCGTCCCTAATTGTGAGCAGCAAGCGTTTGAGAAGACACAGCAGTGGGATGGTGACGCTGATAATAGCGTTATCGCCGCTCACCATCTGTGTTGATTCCTCAAAGTTACGTAAAACCTCCCAGAGGTCAGACATCCATGTCCACTCCTCACTTGTGAATAGCGGAAGCTGACTGGAACGGCGACGACCATGTTGCAGCTGGTATTCCACTACTGCCCTCTGCTGCTCACAAAGCCTGGCCAACATGTGGAACGTGGAGTTCCAGAGTGTGCTCACGTCGCACAACAGCCGGTGAGCTGGCAATTGCAAGTGTTGCTGCAGCGTTGACAGACTGGCTGAAGCTGTCGGTGACTTGCGGAAATGGGAACACACGCGGCGCACCTTCACCAGTAGCTCAGGCAAATTGGGGTAGGTTTTGAGAAACCGCTGAACCACAAGGTTGAATACGTGGGCAAGGCATAGAATGTGTCTAAGGTTTCCTAGCTCCTAGTAATATGCGCCAATTTGATACCCTCGCCCACTTTGATATTTATAACTAATTCTGACATGATGCATTCTTTATGGTGAAAATTCTGGATAAAACAGTAGATATATTTGGTGCAAATCAAAATGCCATTCTTTTTGGCACATTTTATGCCATAATTCTGGTGCAACATGCCTAGTAAATGCCACCCAGTGCACAGCATAGGAAGAGGGCAAAAAGTAATGCCACGGAGAAGAGATAATGCACACAGTGATACACAGCACCATTGGGTCTATAGCTGCTATGTTTTCCTCCCTGGCAGTTGTGTAAATACACTACGTGCAGAATTATTAGGCAAATGAGTATTTTGACCACATCATCCTCTTTATGCATGTTGTCTTACTCCAAGCTGTATAGGCTCGAAAGCCTACTACCAATTAAGCATATTAGGTGATGTGCATCTCTGTAATGAAAAGGGGTGTGGTCTAATGACATCAACACCCTATATCAAGTGTGCATAATTATTAGGCAACTTCCTTTCCTTTGGCAAAATGGGTCAAAAGAAGGACTTGACAGGCTCAGAAAAGTCAAAAATAGTGAGATATCTTGCAGAGGGATGCAGCACTCTTAAAATTGCAAAGCTTCTGAAGCGTGATCATCGAACAATCAAGCGTTTCCTTCAAAATAGTCAACAGGGTCGCAAGAAGCGTGTGGAAAAACCAAGGCGCAAAATAACTGACCATGAACTGAGAAAAGTCAAGCGTGCAGCTGCCAAGATGCCACTTGCCACCAGTTTGGCCATATTTCAGAGCTGCAACATCACTGCAGTGCCCAAAAGCACAAGGTGTGCAATACTCAGAGACATGGCCAAGGTAAGAAAGGCTGAAAGACGACCACCACTGAACAAGACACACAAGCTGAAACGTCAAGACTGGGCCAAGAAATATATCAAGACTGATTTTTCTAAGGTTTTATGGACTGATGAAATGAGAGTGAGTCTTGATGGGCCAGATGGATGGGCCCGTGGCTGGATTGGTAAAGGGCAGAGAGCTCCAGTCCGACTCAGACGCCAGCAAGGTGGAGGTGGAGTACTGGTTTGGGCTGGTATCATCAAAGATGAGCTTGTGGGGCCTTTTCGGGTTGAGGATGGAGTCAAGCTCAACTCCCAGTCCTACTGCCAGTTTCTGGAAGACACCTTCTTCAAGCAGTGGTACAGGAAGAAGTCTGCATCCTTCAAGAAAAACATGATTTTCATGCAGGACAATGCTCCATCACACGCGTCCAAGTACTCCACAGCGTGGCTGGCAAGAAAGGGTATAAAAGAAGAAAATCTAATGACATGGCCTCCTTGTTCACCTGATCTGAACCCCATTGAGAACCTGTGGTCCATCATCAAATGTGAGATTTACAAGGAGGGAAAACAGTACACCTCTCTGAACAGTGTCTGGGAGGCTGTGGTTGCTGCTGCACGCAATGTTGATGGTGAACAGATCAAAACACTGACAGAATCCATGGATGGCAGGCTTTTGAGTGTCCTTGCAAAGAAAGGTGGCTATATTGGTCACTGATTTGTTTTTGTTTTGTTTTTGAATGTCAGAAATGTATATTTGTGAATGTTAAGATGTTATATTGGTTTCACTGGTAAAAATAAATAATTGAAATGGGTATATATTTGTTTTTCGTTAAGTTGCCTAATAATTATGCACAGTAATAGTCACCTGCACACACAGATATCCCCCTAAAATAGCTAAAACTAAAAACAAACTAAAAACTACTTCCAAAAATATTCAGCTTTGATATTAATGAGTTTTTTGGGTTCATTGAGAACATGGTTGTTGTTCAATAATAAAATTAATCCTCAAAAATACAACTTGCCTAATAATTCTGCACTCCCTGTAGATGCGTCTGACATCCTGGGGGTATATTTCTATATGTGCTGTACATTTCAGTTATTTATTATTTTTCTTGCATCCTTGTGTCTATTGGGTTAATAATATCTCTGATGGGCCGGTCACAGGTGTATGTGTCTTTCCTTGGTGATCTATGGCCGGTGTTTGGGTCTTTCCTGGTGATCTATGGCTGGTGTATGGGTTACCCCTGGTGATCTATGGCCGGTGTATGGGTTTTTCCTGGTGATCTATGGCTGGTGTATGGGTTACCCCTGGTGATCTATGGCTGGTGTATGGGTCTTTCCTGGTGATCTATGGCTGGTGTTTTTGGTCTTTTCTGGTGATCTATGGCTAGTATATACATCTTTCCTAGGTATCTATGGCTGGTGTATACGTCTTTCCTAGGTATCTATGGCCGGTGTATGGGTCTTTTCTGGTTATCTATGGCCGGTGTATGGGTCTTTTCTGGTTATCTATGGCCGGTGTATGGTTATCCCTGGTGATCTAAGGCCGGTGTATGGGTCTTTTCTGGTTATCTATGGCTGGTGTATGGTTATCGGGTCATCCCTGGTGATCTAAGGCCGGTGTATGGGTCATTCATGGTGATCTATGGTTGGTGTATGATGAACCCTAGTGGTATATGGCCAGTGCATAGTTATCTATCGTGATTTATTGCTAGTGTATGGGTTATCCCTGGTGATCTATGGCCAGTGTAGGGGTCATTCGTGGTGATCTATGGCCGGTGTATGGATAATTCGTGATGATTTATGGCTGGAGTATGGGTTACCTCTCATGATCTATAGCTGGTGTATGGGTCATCCCTGGTGATCTATGACTGGTATATGGGTCATCCCTGGTGATCTATGGCTGGTGTATGGGTCATCCCTGGTGATCTATGGTTGGTGTATATTTGTCATTCGTGGTGATCTATGGCCAGTGTATGGGTCATTCGTGGTGGTCTATGGTCGGTGTATGGGTCTTTCCTGGTGATCTATGGCCGGTGTATGGTTATCCCTGGTGATCTATGGCTGGTGTATGGGTCATCCCTGGTGATCTATAGCTGGTGTATGGGTCATCCCTGGTGATCTATGGTCGGTGTATGGGTCATTCGTGGTGATCTATGGCCAGTGTATGGGTCATTCGTGGTGGACTATGGTCGGTGTATGGGTCTTTCCTGGTGATCTATGGCCGGTGTATGGTTATCCCTGGTGATCTATGGCTGGTGTATGGGTCATCCCTAGTGATCTAAGGCCGGTGTATGGGTCATTCATGGTGATCTTTGACTGGTGTATGGTCATCCCTGGTGGTCTATGGCTGGTGTATGGTTATCCCTCTTGATTTATTGCTTGTGTATGGGTCATCCCTGGTGATCTATGGCTGGTGTATGGGTCATCCCTGGTGATCTATGGCTGGTGTATGGGTCATCCCTAGTGATCTATGGTCGGTGTATGGGTCATTCGTGGTGATCTATGGCCAGTGTATGGGTCATTCGTGGTGGTCTATGGTCGGTGTATGGGTCTTTCCTGGTGATCTATGGCCGGTGTATGGTTATCCCTGGTGATCTATGGCTGGTGTATGGGTCATCCCTAGTGATCTAAGGCCGGTGTATGGGTCATTCATGGTGATCTTTGACTGGTGTATGGGTCATCCCTGGTGATCTATGGCGGGTGTATGAGTCATTCGTGGTGATCTATGGCCAGTGTATGGGTAATTCGTGGTGATTTATGGCCAATATATGGGTCTTTCCTGGTGATCTATGGCTGGAGTATGGATTACCTCTCGTGAGCTATGGCTGGTGTATGGGTCATCCCTGGTGATCTATGACAGGTATATGGGTCATCCCTGGTGATCTATGGCCGGTGTATGGGTCTTCACTGATGATCTATGGCTGGTGTATGGATAATCCCTGGTGGTTTATGGACAGTCTATGGGTCATCCCTGGTGATCTATGGCTGGTGTATGGGTCATCCCTGATGATCTATGGTTGGTGTATGGGTCATTCGTGGTGATCTATGGCCAGTGTATGGGTCATTCGTGGTGGTCTATGGTTGGTGTATGGGTCTTTCCTGGTGATCTATGGCCGGTGTATGGTTATCCCTGGTGATCTATGGCTGGTGTATGGGTCATCCCTGGTGATCTATGGCTGGTGTATGGGTCATCCCTGGTGATCTATGGCTGGTGTATGGGTCATCCCTAGTGATCTATGGTCAGTGTATGGGTCATTCGTGGTGATCTATGGCCAGTGTATGGGTCATTTGTGGTGGTCTATGGTTGGTGTATGGGTCTTTCCTGGTGATCTATGGCCGGTGTATGGTTATCCCTGGTGATCTATGGCTGGTGTATGGGTCATCCCTAGTGGTCTAAGGCTGGTGTATGGGTCATTCATGGTGATCTTTGACTGGTGTATGGTCAACCCTGGTGGTCTATGGCTGGTGTATGGTTATCCCTCTTGATTTATTGCTGGTGTATGGGTCATCCCTGGTGATCTATGGCAGGTGTATGAGTCATTCGTGGTGATCTATGGCTGGTGTATGGGTAATTCGTGGTGATTTATGGCTAATGTATGGGTCTTTTCTGGTGATCTATGGCTGGAGTATGGGTTACCTCTCGTGAGCTATGGCTGGTGTATGGGTCATCCCTGGTGATCTATGACTGGTATATGGGTCATCCCTGGTGATCTATGGCCAGTGTATGGGTCATCACTGATGATCTATGGCTGGTGTATGGATAATCCCTGGTGGTCTATGGACAGTCTATGGGTCATCCCTGGTGATTTATGGCTGGTGTATATGTAATCCCTGTTGATCTATGGGGGGTGTATGGATCCTTCCTGTTGATCTATGGCCGGTGTATGGTTATCCCTGGTAATCTATGGCTGGTGTATGAGTCATCGCTGGTGATCTAAGGCCAGTGTATGGATCATTCATGGTGATCTTTGGCTGGTGTATGGTCAACCCTTGTGGTCTATGGCTGGTGTATAGTTATCCCTCGTGATTTATTGCTGGTGTATGGGTCATCCCTGGGATTTATGACCAATGTATCAGTCTTTCCTGGTGATCTATGGCTGGAGTATGGGTTATCTCCCGTGAGCTATGGCTGGTGTATGGGTCATCCCTGGTGATCTATGGTCGATGTATCGGTCATTCGTGGTGTTCTATGGTTGGTGTATGTCTTTTTCCTGGTGATCTGTGGCCGGTGTATGGGTCATCCCTGATGATCTATGGCTGGTATATCAGTCATCCCTGGTGATCTATAGATAATCCCTGGTGGTTTATGGCTGGTGTATGGATCATCCCTGGTGGTCT
This sequence comes from Bufo bufo, assembly GCF_905171765.1. NCBI lineage: Eukaryota > Metazoa > Chordata > Amphibia > Anura > Bufonidae > Bufo > Bufo bufo. Next base: position 230,514,940 of record NC_053395.1, read on the forward strand.
ATGGCCAGTGTATGTTTCATCCCTGGGGATCTATGGCTGGTGTATGGGTCATCACTGTTGATCTATGGGCGGTGTACGGGTCCTTCCTGGTGATCTGTGGCCAGTGTATGGGTCTTTCCTGGTGATTTATAGCCAGTGTATAAGTTTTTCCTGATGATCTATGGCCAGTGTATGGGTTGTTCCTGTTTGTCTATGGCCAGTGTATGGGTCTTTCCTGGTGATCTGTGGCCAGTGTATGGGTTTTTCCTGGTGATTTATGGCCAGTGTATGGGTTTTTCCTGTTTGTCTATGACTGGTGTATGGATCTTTCCTGGTGATCTATGGCCGGTGTATGTGTCTTTCCTGGTTGTCTATGGCTGGTTTATGCATTATCTCTGTTGCTTCAGTGGTTTCAATAATCCAACAGGGTTTAGTTTATTATATACTGCTGTTGTCTTTGGGTAATTTCATATTATGGTTGATGTCCCTTTGGATTGTTACACAATCCCCTGGTGGGTTTATAATTAGATATATATCTGGTGATCTGTGGGTCAAGAAATAAAACTCCTTTAGGGGTGTATGATAATATCCCTGGTACCCTAGGGGTTATGTAGGTGTAGTTATCTATTCGCACCGACGATACATTCCAGGGTCATGAATCCTCGGAACTGTTGCACGCACATTACACCCGGTGTAGATACTTTGGCAGTCTCGTGCTCTTTCGCACTTTAGTGTCTCATTGGATAATCAGCGGTTAACAGATTTCTTTTATTTTCCATTTACGCATTTTTTCTGAAGACCAACTCGGGAGATAAAGTCTCATGACGGACACTGGGAACCAGAGTAAACGACCTTCAACTTATCTCCTGGAGATGTGAGAATGAATGGAAGAACAGCACGTTGGCCTTGTCACACCCAACCTCAGATCCCCCCTCACCATGTCTTCTATATATTATCAGCTAAGACTAACACAACACACATGGCCCAGCACACTTGGCCTCCGACCTAAAGGTCCTTTTACACCTGAAGATAATCGTGAAGATCAACGCTCGTTAGTGATGATCTAGCAGTATAATACTGCCACCAATTACCCGATGAACAAGCAAACACTCATTCATCGGGTAATTGGAATCTTTCAGCAGGTTTAAAAATCATTTGTTACATTGTTACATGCAGAAATCTCCTCCACAGTATGGGGAGTAGTGATCATTAATGCCATTGCTCATCTTCAAACAGAATCATTGTTTCTGAGCAGCTGATCGCTGTTTGGACCGCACAACGATGATTGGTGCCTGCATGAATGACAGGATCCACCGATGAATGAGCATTTTTTAAATCAATTTATGAAATAAATGTATTTTCTATTATGCTGTGACTAGAGATATGAATTAGAGCAGATCCTCCAGACATATGAGTCTACATTATCTCAGAGGTCAGAGCTGGCTCTCGTCACTCTATGACTATAGATATCAGATAATCTGGAAGTCAATGATTAGCCCCCCATCTCCATCCTTCTGTTCTACCACCACAGTTGAACATGACATTAAGAGATGGCTTTGCGGTTAGCCCAGCGGTAATTTCGCGGCGAACTTTGTACGTTTGCGATTTGCCAAATATGCGAACATATGGCGATGTCCGCCGGCGCCATATTCTTTTGCATTGTGCCGAACTTTGACCCATGACACATCCATTAGGTGGGACAGAACAGCCAATTGAGATGTTTCAGCATATGGACACACCCCCACCCTATAACACAACCCGATCTGGCAGCCATTTTACATTTTGTGTTTTGCCAGTGTAGGAAGAGGTTGCTTTGTGGAGCAGGGACAGACTGTTAGGGACACCAAACGCTAGCTAATAGGGCCACAAAAGTCCTTTTAAGGACTAGTATAGTTGTGCTATCGATAGGTGTGATATACCTATAATATACAGTACAGACCAAAAGTTTGGACACACCTTCTCATTCAAAGAGTTTTCTTTATTTTCATGACTATGAAAATTGTAGATTCACACTGAAGGCATCAAAACTATGAATTAACACATGTGGAATTATATTCATAACAAACAAGTGTGAAACAACTGAAAATATGTCATATTCTAGGTTCTTCAAAGTAGCCACCTTTTGCTTTGATTACTGCTTTGCACACTCTTGGCATTCTCTTGATGAGCTTCAAGAGGTAGTCCCCTGAAATGGTTTTCACTTCACAGGTGTGCCCTGTCAGGTTTAATAAGTGGGATTTCTTGCCTTATAAATGGGGTTGGGACCATCAGTGGCGTTGAGGAGAAGTCAGGTGGATACACAGCTGATAGTCCTACTGAATAGACTGTTAGAATTTGTATTATGGCAAGAAAAAAGCAGCTAAGTAAAGAAAAACGAGTGGCCATCATTACTTTAAGAAATAAAGGTCAGTCAGTCAGCCGAAAAATTGGGAAAACTTTGAAAGTAAGGGCTATTTGACCACGAAGGAGAGTGATGGGGTGCTGCGCCAGATGACCTGGCCTCCACAGTCACCGGACCTGAACCCAATCGAGATGGTTTGGGGTGAGATGGACCGCAGAGTGAAGGCAAAAGGGCCAACAAGTGCTAAGCATCTCTGGGAACTCCTTCAAGACTGTTGGAAGACCATTTCAGGGGACTACCTCTTGAAGCTCATCAAGAGAATGCCAAGAGTGTGCAAAGCAGTAATCAAAGCAAAAGGTGGCTACTTTGAAGAACCTAGAATATGACATATTTTCAGTTGTTTCACACTTCTGTTATGTATATAATTCCACATGTGTTAATTCATAGTTTTGATGCCTTCATAGTCATGAAAATAAAGAAAACTCTTTGAATGAGGTGTGTCCAAACTTTTGGTCTGTACTGTACTTTCTAACATAGAAAGTATATAGTGCATTTATATTGTGCAGCAGTTGTGTGCGGTTCTGCTGCGATAACGCAGCTATATAGAGGGACAAGCGCTATTGGAACATCTATTTGCAACAGGTGTGATATACCTGTTGCCCCCAAAAAAACTGATTGAGAAGTGTGATATACCTTCTTCCACAAAATATTGATTGAGGGCAGTGATATACCTGTTGCCCCAAATAAACAGGGTGGTGTGATATAACTGTTGTGGCAAAAAAAAAAATTGAGGGGTGTGATATACCTGCTTCCACAAAATACTGATTAAGGGGTTTGATATATCTGCTTCCACCAAATATTGATTGAGGCCTGCGATATACAGTCCTGATCAAAAGTTTAAGACCACTTGAAAAATGGCAAAAAAATCCTATTTAGCATGGCTGGATCTTAACAAGGTTCCAAGTAGAGCTTCAACATGCAACAAGAAGAAATGGGAGTGAGACAAAACATTTTTTGAGCATTCAATTTAATGAAAATAACGAATAAACTGAAACAGGCTGTTTTTCAGCTGATCAAAAGTTTAGGACCACATGCCTTTAAAAGGCCAAATCTGTGCAAAGATGTGGATTCATTGTCATTTTCTGTTAGGTAGTCGCACATTGTGATGGCAAAGGCAAAAAAACTCTCCCTTTTTGAACGTGGTCGGGTTGTTGAACTGCATAAGCAGGGTCTCTCAAAGCGCGCCATCGCTGCTGAGGTGGGACGCAGTAAGACAGTCATTTGGAATTTCTTCAATTCTTAAATGATCCTGAGGGTTATGGAACAAAAAAGTCAAGTGGAAGACCCAACAAAAATGTCATCAGCACTGAGCCGGAGGATCCAATTGACTGTCCGTCAAGACACTAGACGATTCTCGACCCAACTTAAGGCCCTTACTGGTGCTGACTGTAGCACCATAACCATCAGACGGCATCTGAGACTGAAGGGCTTCAAAAACAAAAAATGTCTTCAAAGACCTCGTCTCCTTGAACGCCACAGAACTGCTCGTTTGGACTTTGCAAGAGAGCACCAAACATGGGACATTCAAAGGTGGAAGAAAGTTTTATTCTCTGATGAGAAAAAATGTAACCTTGATGGTCCTGATGGTTTCCAACGTTACTGGCATGACAAGCAGATCCCACCTGAGATGTTTTCTACGCGCCACAGTGGACGGGGCGCCATAATGGTCTGGAGTGCTTTTTCCTTCAGTGGAACAATGGAGCTTCAGGAAGTGCAGGGGCGTCAAACGGCCGCTGGCTATGTCCAGATGTTGCAGAGAGCATTCCTCATGACTGAGGGCCCTCGTCTGTATGGTAAACGACTAGGTTTTTCAACAGGACAACGCTACAGTACACAATGCCCGCAGGACAAGGGACTTCTTCCAGGAGAATAACATCACTCTTTTGGCCCATCCTGCGTGTTCCCCTGATCTAAATCCAATTGAGAACCTTTGGGGATGGATGGCAAGGGAAGTTTACAAAAATGGACAACAGTTCCAGACAGTAGATAACCTTCGTGCGGCTGTCTTCACCACTTGGAGAAATGTTCCCACTCACCTCATGGAAACGCTTGCATCAAGCATGCCGAAACAAATTTTTGAAGTGATAAACAATAACGGCGGAGCTACTCATTACTGAGTTCATGTTTGGAAGTTGGATTTCTGTTTTGGGGGGGTTTAGTTTTTTTTTGGTAGTGTGGTCCTAAACTTTTAATCAGCTGAAAAACAGCCTGTTTCAGTTTATTCGTTGTTTTAATTAAATTGAATGCTCAAAAAATCTTTTGTCTCACTCCCATTTCTTCTTGTTGCATGTTAAAGCTCTACTTGGAACATTGTTAAGATCCAGCCATGATACATAGGATTTTTTGCCATTTTTCAAGTGGTCTTAAACTTTTGATCAGGACTGTACCTGCTTCCACAAAATACTGATTAAGGGGATTGATATACCGGCTTCCACAAAATACTGATTAAGGTGATTGATATACCTGCTTCCACCAAATATTGATTGAGGCCTGCGAGATACCTGCTTCCACAAAATACTGATTGAGGGCTGCGATATACCTGCTTCTACAAAATACTGATTAAGTGGACTGATATACCTGCTTCCACAAAATATTGATTGAGGGCTGCGATATACCTGCTTACACAAAATACTGATTATGGGATTTATATACCTGTTTCCACCAAATATTGATTGAGGCCTGTGATATACCTGCTTCCCCAAAATACTGATTAAGGGGTTTGATATACCTGTTTCCACCAAATATTGATTGAGGCCTGCGATATACCTGCTTCCACAAAATACTGATTAAGGGGATTGATATACCTGCTTCCACCAAATATTGATTGAGGCCAGCGAGATACCTGCTTCCACAAAATGCTGATTAACCACCTCCGCCTAACGCAGGATCGCGTTCCGGAGGTGGCAGCGCTGCGCACAGTCACGCATATACGCGTCATCTCGCGAGACTTCCTGTGAACGCGCGCACACAGGCGCGCGCGCTCACAGGAACGGAAGGTAAGAGAGTTGATCTCCAGCCTGCCAGCGGCGATCGTTCGCTGGCAGGCTGGAGATGTGTTTTTTTTAACCCCTAACAGGTATATTAGACGCTGTTTTGATAACAGCGTCTAATATACCTGCTACCTGGTCCTCTGGTGGTCCCCTTTGTTTGGATCGACCACCAGAGGACACAGGTAGCTCAGTAAAGTAGCACCAAGCACCACTACACTACACTACACCCCCCCCCCCCCCGTCACTTATTAACCCCTTATTAGCCCCTGATCACCCCTAATCACCCCTGATCACCCCATATAGACTCCCTGATCACCCCCCTGTCATTGATTACCCCCCTGTCATTGATCAACCCCCTGTAAAGCTCCATTCAGACGTCCGCATGATTTTTACGGATCCACTGATAGATGGATCGGATCCGCAAAACGCATCCGGACGTCTGAATGAAGCCTTACAGGGGCATGATCAATGACTGTGGTGATCACCCCATATAGACTCCCTGATCACCCCCCTGTTATTGATTACCCCCCTGTCATTGATTACCCCCCTGTAAAGCTCCATTCAGATGTCCGCATGATTTTTACGGATGCACTGATACATGGATCGGATCCGCAAAACGCATCCGTTCGTCTGAATGAAGCCTTACAGGGGCATGATCAATGACTGTGGTGATCACCCCCCTGTCATTGATTACCCCCCTGTAAAGCTCCATTCAGATGTCCGCATGATTTTTACGGATGCACTGATAGATGGATCGGATCCGCAAAACGCATCCGGACGTCTGAATGAAGCCTTACAGGGGCATGATCAATGACTGTGGTGATCACCCCATATAGACTCCCTGATCACCCCCCTGTCATTGATTACCCCCCTGTCATTGATTACCCCCCTGTAAAGCTCCATTCAGATGTCCGCATGATTTTTACGGATGCACTGATAGATGGATCGGATCCGCAAAACGCATCCGGACGTCTGAATGAAGCCTTACAGGGGCATGATCAATGACTGTGGTGATCACCCCATATAGACTCCCTGATCACCCCCCTGTCATTGATTACCCCCCTGTCATTGATTACCCCCCTGTCATTGATTACCCCCCTGTAAAGCTCCATTCAGATGTCCGCATGATTTTTACGGATGCACTGATAGATGGATCGGATCCGCAAAACGCATCCGGACGTCTGAATGAAGCCTTACAGGGGCGTGATCAATGACTGTGGTGATCACCCCATATAGACTCCCTGATTACCCCCCTGTCATTGATTACCCCCCTGTAAAGCTCCATTCAGATGTCCGCATGATTTTTACGGATGCACTGATAGATGGATCGGATCCGCAAAACGCATCCGGACGTCTGAATGAAGCCTTACACGGGCGTGATCAATGACTGTGGTTATCACCCCATATAGACTCCCTGATCACCCCCCTGTCATTGATCACCCCCCTGTCATTGATCACCCCCCTGTCATTGATCACCCCCCTGTCATTGATCACCCCCCTGTTATTGATCACCCCCCTGTCATTGATCACCCCCCTGTCATTGATCACCCCTCTGTAAGGCTCCATTCAGATATTTTTTTGGCCCAAGTTAGCGGAATTTTTTTTTTTTTTCTTACAAAGTCTCATATTCCACTAACTTGTGTCAAAAAATAAAATCTCACATGAACTCACCATACCCCTCACGGAATCCAAATGCGTAAAATTTTTTAGACATTTATATTCCAGACTTCTTCTCACGCTTTAGGGCCCCTAGAATGCCAGGGCAGTATAAATACCCCACATGTGACCCCATTTCAGAAAGAAGACACCCCCAGGTATTCCGTGAGGGGCATATTGAGTCCATGAAAGATTGAAATTTTTGTCCCAAGTTAGCGGAACGGGAGACTTTGTGAGAAAAAAATTAAAAATATCAATTTCCGCTAACTTGTGCCAAAAAAAAAAAATTCTATGAACTCGCCATGCCCCTCATTGAATACCTTGGGGTGTCTTCTTTCCAAAATGGGGTCACATGTGGGGTATTTATACTGCCCTGGCATTCTAGGGGCCCCAAAGCGTGAGAAGAAGTCTGGTATCCAAATGTCTAAAAATGCCCTCCTAAAAGGAATTTGGGCACCTTTGCGCATCTAGGCTGCAAAAAAGTGTCACACATCTGGTATCGCCGTACTCAGGAGAAGTTGGGGAATGTGTTTTGGGGTGTCATTTTACATATACCCATGCTGGGTGAGAGAAATATCTTGGTCAAATGCCAACTTTGTATAAAAAAATGGGAAAAGTTGTCTTTTGCCAAGATATTTCTCTCACCCAGCATGGGTATATGTAAAATGACACCCCAAAACACATTCCCCAACTTCTCCTGAATACGGCGATACCACATGTGTGACACTTTTTTGCAGCCTAGGTGGGCAAAGGGGCCCATATTCCAAAGAGCACCTTTAGGATTTCACAGGTCATTTACCTACTTACCACACATTAGGGCCCCTGGAAAATGCCAGGGCAGTATAACTACCCCACAAGTGACCCCATTTTGGAAAGAAGACACCCCAAGGTATTCCGTGAGGGGCATGGCGAGTTCCTAGAATTTTTTATTTTTTGTCACAAGTTAGTGGAAAATGATGATTTTTTATTTTTTATTTTTTTTCATACAAAGTCTCATATTCCACTAACTTGTGACAAAAAATAAAAACTTCCATGAACTCACTATGCCCATCAGCGAATACCTTGGGGTCTCTTCTTTCCAAAATGGGGTCACTTGTGGGGTAGTTATACTGCCCTGGCATTCTAGGGGCCCAAATGTGTGGTAAGGAGTTTGAAATCAAATTCTGTAAAAAATGACCTGTGAAATCCGAAAGGTGCTCTTTTGAATATGGGCCCCTTTGCCCACCTCGGCTGCAAAAAAGTGTCACACATCTGGTATCTCCGTAATCGGGAGAAGTTGGGGAATGTGTTTTGGGGTGTCATTTTACATATACCCATGCTGGGTGAGAGAAATATCTTGGCAAAAGACAACTTTTCCCATTTTTTTATACAAAGTTGGCATTTGACCAAGATATTTATCTCACCCAGCATGGGTATATGTAAAAAGACACCCCAAAACACATTCCTCAACTTCTCCTGAGTACGGAGATACCAGATGTGTGACACTTTTTTGCAGCCTAGGTGGGCAAAGGGGCCCACATTCCAAAGAGCACCTTTCGGATTTCACAGGTCATTTACCTACTTACCACACATTTGGGCCCCTAGAATGCCAGGGCAGTATAACTACCCCACAAGTGACCCCATTTTGGAAAGAAGAGACCCCAAGGTATTCGCTGATGGGCATAGTGAGTTCATGGAAGTTTTTATTTTTTGTCACAAGTTTGTGGAATATGAGACTTTGTATGAAAAAAAAAAAAAAAAAAAAAAAAAATCATCATTTTCCACTAACTTGTGACAAAAAATAAAAAAATCTAGGAACTCGCCATGCCCCTCACGGAATACCTTGGGGTGTCTTCTTTCCAAAATGGGGTCACTTGTGGGGTAGTTATACTGCCCTGGTATTCTAGGGGCCCAAATGTGTGGTAAGGAGTTTGAAATCAAATTCAGGAAAAAATGAGGAGTGAAATCCGAAAGGTGCTCTTTGGAATATGGGCCCCTTTGCCCACCTAGGCTGCAAAAAAGTGTCACACATCTGGTATCCCCGTACTCAGGAGAAGTTGAGGAATGTGTTTTGGGGTGTCTTTTTACATATACCCATGCTGGGTGAGATAAATATCTTGGTCAAATGACAACTTTGTATAAAAAAATGGGAAAAGTTGTCTTTTGCCAAGATATTTCTCTCACCCAGCATGGGTATATATAAAATGACACCCCAAAACACATTCCCCACCTTCTCCTGAGTACGGAGATACCAGATGTGTGACACTTTTTTGCAGCCTAGGTGGGCAAAGGGGCCCATATTCCAAAGAGCACCTTTCGGATTTCACAGGTCATTTTTTACAGAATTTGATTTCAAACTCCTTACCACACATTTGGGCCCCTAGAATGCCAGGGCAGTATAACTACCCCACAAGTGACCCCATTTTGGAAAGAAGAGACCCCAAGGTATTCGCTGATGGGCATAGTGAGTTCATAGAACTTTTTATTTTTTGTCACAAGTTAGTGGAATATGAGACTTTGTAAGAAAAAAAAAAAAAAATCATCATTTTCCGCTAACTTGTGACAAAAAATAAAAAGTTCTATGAACTCACTATGCCCATCAGCGAATACCTTAGGGTGTGTACTTTCAGAAATGGGGTCATTTGTGGGGTGTTTGTACTGTCTGGGCATTGTAGAACCTCAGGAAACATGACAGGTGCTCAGAAAGTCAGAGCTGCTTCAAAAAGCGGAAATTCACATTTTTGTACCATAGTTTGTAAACGCTATAACTTTTACCCAAACCATTTTTTTTTTTTACCCAAACATTTTTTTTTTATCAAAGACATGTAGAACTATAAATTTAGAGCAAAATTTCTATATGGATGTTGTTTTTTTTGCAAAATTTTACAACTGAAAGTGAAAAATGTCATTTTTTTGCAAAAAAATCGTTAAATTTCGATTAATAACAAAAAAAGTAAAAATGTCAGCAGCAATGAAATACCACAAAATGAAAGCTCTATTAGTGAGAAGAAAAGGAGGTAAAATTCATTTGGGTGGTAAGTTGCATGACCGAGCAATAAACGGTGAAAGTAGTGTAGGTCAGAAGTGTAAAAAGTGGCCTGGTCTTTCAGGGTGTTTAAGCACTGGGGGCTGAGGTGGTTAAGGGGATTGATATGCCTGTTTCCACCAAATATTGATTGAGGCTTGCTATATACCTGCTTCCACAAAATACTGATTAAGGAGATTGATATAGCTGCTTTCACCAAATATTGATTGAGGCCTGCCAGATGCCTGCTTCCACAAAATACTGATTAAGGGATTTGGTATACCTACTTCCACAAAATATTGATTGAGGCTTGCGATATACCTGCTTCCACAAAATACTGATTAACGGGTTTGATATACCTGTTTCCACCAAATATTGATTGAGGCCTGCGATATAACGGCTTCCACAAAATATTGATTAAGGGGTTCGATATACCTACTTCCATCAAATATTGATTGAGGGGTGCGATATTTCTGCTTCTACAAAATACTGATTATGGGGTTTGATATATCTGCTTCCACCAAATATTGATTGAGGCCTGCGATATACCTGCTTCCACAAAATACTGATTAAGGGGATTGATATACCTGCTTTCACAAAAAACTGATTAAGGGGATTGATATACCTGCTTCCACCAAATATCGATTGAGGGGTGCGATATACCTGCTATCACAAAATACTGATTAAGGGGATTGATATGCCTGCTTCCACCAAATATCGATTGAGGGGTGCGATATACGTGCTTCCACAAAATACTGATTAAGGGGTTCGATATACCTACTTCCACCAAATATTGATTGAGGGGTGCGATATACCTGCTTCTACAAAATACTGATTATGGGGTTTGATATATCTGCTTCCACCAAATATTGATTGAGGCCTGCGATATAACTGCTTCCACAAAATACTGATTAAGGCGATTGATATACCTGCTTTCACAAAATACTGATTGAGGGCTGCGATATACCTGCTTCCACAAAATACTGGTTAAAGGGATTGATATATCTGCTTCCATAAAACACTGATTGAGGCCGGCGATATACCTGCTTCCACAAAATACTGATTAAGGGGTTTGATATACCTGCTTCCACAAAATATTGATTGAGGACAGCGATATACCTGCTTTTACAAAATCCTGATTAAGGGGTTGATATACCTGCTTCCACAAAATATTGATTGAGGGCTGCGATATACCTGCTTCCACAAAATACTGATTATGGTGTTTGATATACCTGTTTCCACCAAATATTGATTGAGGCCTGCTCTTCTCTAGGGACTTAGGCACAGGGTCATTTCGAAAATGACAGGCAGAGGAAGAGGCAGGCCGTTCGGCAGGGGTGGTAGGGGTCGGGCAGGTGCACCAGGCCAGAGCCTAAGTAGGAAGTTGAAGAAAGCACCTGCGATTACTTCAAAGGACGCACCAGAGTTGCTTAAGTGGCTTATTCAGCCTTCCGCTTCTGCACCCTCCTTATCCTCTGTATCTGCAGCCTCCTCACTTTCTGCTGTGTGCACCCCCAAATACACCACCACCATAGCCCCTCCACTCGAGTCAGAGGAATTATTTTTCCATCCATTCCCAGACCTTACCGATGCGCAGCCATACTTGACATCGGATGAGGAAGAGGAGTTAGCAACGGCCGCCACCCAGCGGTCTGACGACAGTACCCAGATCAGCCCAAGGAGGGACGTTCCCACTGTTGCTGCCTACTCCAAGATCTCTAATGTCAGTGGTGGTGAAGGTGACGATGATGACATGTCGATGGACGTCACGTGGGTGCCCACAAGAGAGGAAGAGGAGGGGAATTCAGAGGGATAGACGGAGCAGCAGAGAAAAAGGAGAAACAGGCAGAGCTCGCAGGGCACAGGAGGCAAAAAGCAGACTGCAAATGTATCTGGAGCGAGCCATCTACCATGAACGGTCACTTCTGGAGCTCCCATGACGCCGGCACATAGCTCCGCAGTGTGGGCTTTTTTTAATGCGTCAGCTGCTGACAATAGTGTTGCCAACACTCACCTAGGGACAACCACCTTTAGGGTCCATTCACACGTCCGTAAGTGTTTTGCAGATCCGCAAATTGCTGATCCGCAAAACACGGACACCAGCAATGTGCGATCCGCAATTTGCGGATCCGCACATCACAGACACTATAATAGAAAATGCCTTTTCTGGTCCGCAATTGCAGACAAGAATAGGACATGTTCTATTTTTCCCAGGAACGAAATTGCGGATCCCGAAAAAACGGATCCCGACAAAACGGATGCGGATCCCGAAAAAAACTGATGCGGATCCAGGAAATGTGGATTTGCATCCGTTCCAGCCCCATTGAAAGTGAATGGGTCCGCAAATTGCGGAATGAATGCGGACCCAAATTACGGACGTGTGAATGGACCCTAAGAAGGCAACTGGCCTCCCATCACTGAGCCCAGTGGGAACAACGCCGTCAGAACCCACAAAGCCACACTTCTGGCGCTCCACGTCCTGCCTCTTCTCCTTCTCCTCTTTCCTCCCATTTGTCCTCCACTCCACCTGCCATCGTCGCATTCATCTGGCAGAAGGCAGGCTTCCGTGGCCCAAACGTTCAAGCATAAAAAGTTGATGACACCGGATAACCCTCTTGCCCAATGCCTGAGCGCTGGCTTGTCGGAACTGATAGCCCGCCAACTACTGCCATATAAACTGGTGGACTCGGTGGCCTTTAGAAAATTTGTGGTAATTGGCACACCGCAATGGAAATTCCCCGGAAGGAAATATTTCTCCTAGAAGTGCATCCCAGAGCTACAGTATATGACCACGTTCAGCGGCAATTGAATATATCTCTGGCACACCGTGTCGGTGCCAAGATCCATCTGACCACAGACACGCGGTCTAGCAAACACAGGCAGGGAAGGTACATAACTTTCACTGCCCACTGGGTGAACCTTTTGACGGCCATCAAGCATGTAACCCGTGGCACCCTTGTGGATTTGGTGTTACCGCCACGGATTGCATGCAGGCCTGCCTCTTCTTCTCCTCCTCCTACTCCATCCTCCGTCTCCTCCTCGGCTGACTCCTACTTTTCCACTGCTACCGCCTCTTCCGCTGCGCCCCCCAAGCTCCCCAGAACCTGTTAGACGTGCCAGGTGAGACGTTGCCATGCTGTGCTGCGGTTGTTGTGCCTGGAAGCCAAGAGCCACACCGATCCTGCACTGCTTTCAGCTCTGCGGTCACAGGCTGATCAGTGGCTAGGCCCGCTCAATTTGACAGTTGGTAAAGTGGTGTGCGACAACGGTGCCAATCTGCTGAGCGCACTGAAACAAAATAACACACGTGCCGTGCATGGCACACGTCCTGAATTTAGTCGTGCAGTGATTCATTGCCAAATACCCCAGGGTCCAGGATGTCTTGCGGCAGGCTAGGAAAATCTCTGGCCATTTTAGAAGATCTTACACAGCCATGGCTCGCCTTGCTGACATTTAGCGGCGACACCACCTACACGTCAGACGTCTGATTTGTGACTGCCCGACGTGCTGGAACTCCACCTTGTATATGCTTGATAGGCTGCTCCAGCAGCAACGTGCCGTTAACGGCTACCTGTACAAACTCTGCAGTAGGACAGGTTCTGGGGAGCTTGGTTTATTTTCACCACGCCAGCGGCTGCTCATGCGCGACGCATGCAGACTTCTGTGGCCATTTGATGATGTCACCAAACTGGTCAGTCGCAGCCAGGGTGCCATCAGTGACATTGTATGGCTTTTTTCTGGAGCGTGCATTGCGTTGTGTCATTGATCAAGCCGTCGAGGAACAGGAGCGGGAAGATGAGGAAGTCGCAATGCTGAATAAATTCCCAGGGGGGCTACTCCATCTGAGACAAGTCAGCAGGAGTCTGAAGAGGAGTCAGAGGAGGATGGTGACTGGGGGGAGGAGGGGCAAAAAGAGCATGCTTTGAGGGGGACTTCAAACTTTTCGGGGATCCCTGGTGTTGTTCGTGGCTTGGAGGAGGAGACAGAGGAAAACATTCTCCTGGGCGATGAGCAGGAGCCAGGGCGCTCCACCGCTTCCAATTTAGTGCAAATGGGGGCCTTCATGCTCCAGTGTTTCAAGAGGGACTCCCGTATAAAAATCATAAAGGGCAAGGACCAGTACTGGGTGGCAACGTACTTATACCCCCGATACAAACACAAAATGGCGGACATGTTACCAGCATCACAGAGGGCTGGCAGAATGCAGCATTTCCAGGCCTTGCTGCGAGAGATTCTGCATTCTTCTGTTGCGAGCGCTGGCAGAGGAATTTCCACCCACAGCGAAACAGGTGTGGGTACCAATCCTACCGCGCCTGCAAGTAGAGGGTGATTTGAAGATGTGTTGGTCACTTCGGATATGAGATCATTTTTGCAGCTAACCCATTGACAGCCGCCCTCTGGATCCAGCCTCAGGGGACTCCTAGACCGACAGGTGTCCGACTACATCGGGTTAACAGCCGATGTGGACGCTCTGAGAAGCGAGGAACCCCTGGACTACTGGTTGTGCAGGCTTGACCTGTGGCCAGAGCTGGCACAATGTGCCATGGAACTCTTGGCTTGCACCTCGTCGAGTGTCCTGTCCGAAAGGACATTCAGCGCAGCAGGGGGGATCGTGACCAATAAGCGCACTCGCCTAGCTCACGACAGTGTGGACTACCTCACATTTCTAAAAATGAATGAAGCATGGATCTCGGAGGAATTCAACACCTGTGACAACCACGTGTAATTGAATTTCCTCATGCCAGCCCACACATATCCGTCACCACCCAGAACAAACAAAGAATGGTCCTTGTCTTATGTATATACAGCGGCATTAAAGACCTTTTCTGTCAGGTGAATACCTAATTTTTGGGGCCTGTACCGACCGACAGTAAAATTTGCTTCCAGTGACCGCCTACTGTACCTCCACCCGCATCATCACAAGTTATTTTCTGTCAGGTGAATGCCTAATTTTTGGGTCCTGTACTCCAGTGGCCTACAGTAAAATTTTTATCCAGTGAACGCCTGTAACGGATCTCCTGGCACCGTGACCGGGTACCTCCGTCGATGGTTGCTCCTAGTGCTTCACGAGGACTCCAAGCACTCCACTTGACACCGTAAGCACTGCAGACCCCACGAACCGCCGAAGCTTGGTTGAGGTCTCGCCGTCTCCTACCTACGACAAGGCTCCAGGCTCCAGTGGGTGAACCTCTCTTCCTTCCTTCAGAGAGCGATGCAGGAACAAGTAACTGGAACAAGCTCTTACAAGAGCTAGTAGTTATAACCAGGGGAGTATAGCAAATCTTCAGCGTATAGCAATCCCCAGTGTCGATCAGTTACCCAAACACCAGCCTCAACATGATGAAGGTAAAACAGGAACTCTTTATTGAACACACAGCATTGACTTATATACACATGACATACTGAGGACATGACATAGCAGCCAATCCTGTACAGTTTAAACACAAAACTAACCCTATTCAACAAACACAATGGCATTGTCTGTGACGCAATTAACAAACACACTGGCATTGTCTTTGACGCAATCAACAATGAACATGCAAACAGATATCTTCACCCCCTCCATAATGAATGAATGGGAAGAGGAGACACATGTGATGGGATTATCTCCTGAGTGTATCATAGGAGTCGGCTGCTATTATAATCAACTATCTTAATCCCATCACTACACAATCAGTGGGAGTCTCAGTGCAGAGTTAACCCTTTTTGTGTTTTTGAATCCACACCATGCCTTTTTAATGGGCAATAGGATATATGTGGCATATAAATTACACACATAAATCAGGGTTCATAGTTCCTTGTAACCCCAAAAGGTCTTAGGGGGTCGCCATAGTTCTCGGTCCATAGTCTGTAGGAAGGAGGCTGGCCCTTCTCCAGCAGCCCCAGTGACGGTTCAGTCCGTCACACCGCCTAATGTACCTCCAGCCACATCATCACAAGTTTTTTCTGTCAGGTTAATGCCTAATTTTTGGGGCCTGTACTCCCATGGCCTAGAAAATGTTTCTAGGCTCCAGCAGGGCACATTTTTGAGAGTTTCCCTTTAAGGCGCATAAAAATGGCCCTTGATTAAAATACATATTTTTTGTGGGAATTTTTGCCATTGATCCCCCTCTGGTATGTCACTGTCCATGTTGTGGGACTATTTTTTCCGGTTCGCCTACCATTAGAGTCAATGGGGCCCGCCGCGAACACGCGGTTCGCGAACATTTGATCGCGAACTCGCGTTCGCGAATCGTCCCGGCCGATGTTCGTCCATCACTAATGACATTCTCCCAACCCCAAACATAGGGGAGATTTTGGCAGACCTCATAAGCTGAGCTTGTTAGATTCCTGCCAACCAAACCCACTAATATTAGTGAAACCAGAGGACCATCTAATGTGTATGATGGCCTCTATATTGAGATTCATGTGGGTGGATTTTCTGATCCTTTTGGAGCCTGGAAAAAACTAAGGAGTCTGGAAAAACACAGAAGTTGGGAAGGGACAGAGGGGTCTGAAAAGGATAGAGTAGAGGGGGCAGAGTAGACTTAAAATGGCAATAGAGCCCGGAGAGTAGAGAGGAGCCTGGAGAGAACACAGAAACCTGGAGAGGACAGTGGAGCCTGGAGAGAACCCAGGAATCCAGAGAAGACACAGGACCCTGGAGAGGAAAGAGGAGCCTGGAGAGAACACAGGAATCCTGGAGAGGACAGAGGCGCCTGGAGAGAACACATTAACCTGGAGAGGACAGATGAGCCTGGATAAAACAGTGGAGCCTGGAGAGGACAGAGGAGCCCAGAGAGAACACAGGAACCTGGAGAGAACAGAGGAGCCTGGAGAGAACACAGGAACCTGGAGAGGACAGTGGAGCCTGGAGAGGACACAGGAACCTGCAGAGGACAGTGGGGCCTGGAAAGAACATAGGAACCTGGAGAGGACCGAGCATCCTGGAGAGGACACAGGACCCTGGAGAGGAAAGAGGAGCCTGGAGAGGAAAGAGGAGCCTGGAGAGAACACAGGAATCCTGGAGAGGAAAGAGGCGCCTGGAGAGGACAGAGGAGCCTGGATAAAACAGTGGAGCTTGGAGAGGACAGAGGAGCCCAGAGACAACACAGGAACCTGGAGAGAACAGAGGAGCCTGGAGAGAACACAGGAACCTGGAGAGGACAGTGGAGCCTGGAGAGAACACAGGAACCTGGAGAGGACAGTGGGGCCTGGAAAGAACACAGGAACCTGGAGAGGACAGAGCAGCCTGGAGAGGACACAGGACCCTGGAGAGGAAAGAGGAGCCTGGAGAGGAAAGAGGAGCCTGGAGAGAACACAGGAATCCTGGAGAGGACAGAGGAGCGTGGAGAGAACACAGGAACCTAGAGAGGACAGAGGAGCCTGGAGAAGACAGTGGAGTCTGGAGAGGACAGCAGAGCCTGGAGAAGACAGTGGAATCTGGAGTGGACAGAAGAGCCTGTAGAAGGCAGTGGAGTCTGGAATGGACAGATGAGCCTGGAGAGGACAGTAGAGCCTGGAGAGGACAGTGGAGCCTGGAGAGGACAGAGAAGCCTGGAGAGAACACAGGAACCTGGAGAGGACAAAGGAGCCTGGAGAGAACACGGGAACCTGGACAGGACAAAGGAGCCTGGAGAGGACAGAGGAACCTGGAGAAGACAGTGGCATCTGGAGTGGACAGAGGAGCCTGGAGAGGGCAGTGGAGTCTGGGGAGGACAGAGGAGCTTGGAGACAACACAGGAGCCTGGAGAGGACAGAGGAGCCTGGAGAGGACAGAGGAGTCTGGAGAAGACAAAGGAGCCTGGAGAGAGCACAGGACCTTGGAGAGGACAGAGGTGTCTTGAGAGAGCACAAAAGTCTGGAGGGGACAAGGTAGTCTGGAGAGGACAGAGGGGGCTAGAGATGACAGAGGAGCCTGGGGAGGATACTGGAGACAAAGGAGTCTGTAGGAGATATATTAGTCTGGTGGGAACAGAAGAGTCAGGAGAGGACACAGTAGAGTGGAAGTGAACAGGTGTCTTGAGGAAACAGAGGAATCTGGCAAAGGCTTTCTTTCCTCCTCCCATTGAGAGCATATATATATATATAGAGAGAGAGAGAGAGAGAGAGAGAGAGAGAAGAGTCAGAAGAGACAGCCTTTTACATTGTCAGGTGATCAGGTGAACCACTGCAATTTGGAGCACTCATTCCTGATCATTGTACTGTGTAAAGGTGCACAGCGATCATCTGAGAAATGAGAAAAGGTTTGTACGTTGTCTGAGAGAACCTTTTATCTGCCAGAAAAATAATCTTTCAATGGCAGCACATCGGTCCATATAAACAGGGGATGCAAAATGATCCTGAGTAGTGAACGATTACTCATTCCTGCTCGTTAACACAATTATCTGTAAAAGGTCATTAAACCTTCACAAGTCGAGTTCAGTGCTCGTTATGGGCAGAATCCTCTCACGTTGAAAGGCTGCCCGGTCTGGTGACAGATGTTCATGACCAACTTAAGTGGGATAAAAAGTCAGGACTCTATCTCTGGACTACTCTATGAATGGTCCTAATGATTAAAAGATATAATGATCCCGGCAGGGCGCATGCCCTGTCAGAACACGTAGACGTCTCACGCATTAAAAACTGTTTTAGAACTTTCTGCCACCATTGGCCACACAGCAGATGATTGTGTCCTGTCCATGAATGATGTCCTTGGTCGTGTCCTCTGCAGTCCATAATGATATTTAGAAGCTAATCTACAAGTCATGGTGTCGACAAACCCTTTGTGGGCTCTGATGATCTGTCATTATGTGTTCATTCTCTGAAGTCTTAGACGATTTTCTATTGTCCTGGGTAGATAGCCGAGCAGCTGGACCTCACCCTGACTATTCCACTTAAGGATGTTTGATGAGTAAACCCTGTGACCCTGATATTTGCTGTATTTCTATGACCTCTGGAGGACAAGGTCAGGGGCATCACCAGTAATAGAGTTCACCCGAATTTCAACTATACTCAAAATCAACATTAACTACAAATCAATCAGATATCAAAACCTCAGTCCCAATGACCAATATCTGACTGATCCAAAGACAAAGGCGTGTGCCAATTATTATTATTTATCAAATCCATGTGTGAATCTTATAATGATATTTTACAACTCTTAATCTTTCTGAAGCCTACATACACTGTAGATTACCTGTACTGATCCTGAGTTACATCCTGTATGATACTCCAGAGCTTCACTCACTATTCTGCTGGTGCAGTCACTGTGTACATACATTACTTATCCTGTACTGATCCTGAGTTGCATCCTGTATTATACTCCAGAGCTGCACTCACTATTCTGCTGGTGCAGTCACTGTGTACATACATTACTTATCCTGTACTGATCCTGAGTTACATCCTGTATTATACTCCAGAGCTGCACTCACTATTCTGCTGGTGCAGCAAAATACAAAAGTTGCAGAGCAGCACAAGTGGACCTCTCAACCAAGCCCGGAATGCACCAGCCGCGATAGGACCACAGATCCACAGCAGTCCATGGAACAGTAGTAGATAGCAAAAAGGGTCACAGCAGCATATCCGGTGTGTCTGTTTATTGGAAGCCAAGAGTGCACACACAAACAGGTACGACGTTTCGGCTACGCAGTAGCCTTTATCAAGTATATGTATACTTGATAAAGGCTACTGCGTAGCCGAAACGTCGTACCTGTTTGTGTGTGCACTCTTGGCTTCGAATAAATAGACACACCGGATATGCTGCTGTGACCCTTTTTGCTATCTACTACTATTCTGCTGGTGCAGTCACTGTGTACATACATTACTTATCCTGTACTGATCCTGAGTTATATCCTGTATTATACTCCAGAGCTGCACTCACTATTCTGCTGGTGCAGTCACTGTGTACATACATTACTTATCCTGTACTGATCCTGAGTTACATCCTGTATTATACTCCAGAGCTGCACTCACTATTCTGCTGGTGCAGTCACTGTGTACATACATTACTTATCCTGTACTGATCCTGAGTTACATCCTGTATTATACTCCAGAGCTGCACTCACTATTCTGCTGGTGCAATCACTGTGTACATACATTACTTATCCTGTACTGATCCTGAGTTACATCCTGTATTATACTCCAGAGATGCGCTCACTATTCTGCTGGTGAAGTCACTGTGTACATACATTACTTATCCTGTACTGATCCTGAGTTACATCCTGTATTATACTCCAGAGCTGCACTCACTATTCTGCTGGTGCAGTCACTGTGTACATACATTACTTATCCTGTACTGATCCTGAGTTACATCCTGTATTATACTCCAGAGCTGCACTCACTATTCTGCTATTGCAGTTACTGTGTACATACATTACTTATCCTGTACTGATCCTGAGTTACATCCTGTATTATACTCCAGAGCTGCACTCACTATTCTGCTGGTGCAATCACTGTGTACATACATTACTTATCCTGTACTGATCCTGAGTTACATCCTGTATTATACTCCAGAGCTGCACTCACTATTCTGCTGGTGCAGTCACTGTGTACATACATTACTTATCCTGTACTGATCCTGAGTTACATCCTGTAGTATACTCCAGAGCTGCACTCACTATTCTGCTGGTGCAGTCACTGTGTACATACATTACTTATCCTGTACTGATCCTGAGTTACATCCTGTATTATACTCCAGAGCTGCACTCACTATTCTGCTGGTGCAGTCACTGTGTACATACATTACTTATCCTGTACTGATCCTGAGTTACATCCTGTATTATACTCCAGAGCTGCACTCACTATTCTGCTGGTGCAGTCACTGTGTACATACATTACTTATCCTGTACTGATCCTGAGTTACATCCTGTATTATACTCCAGAGCTGCACTCACTATTCTGCTGGTGCAATCACTGTGTACATACATTACTTATCCTGTACTGATCCTGAGTTACATCCTGTATTATACTCCAGAGCTGCACTCACTATTCTGCTGGTGCAATCACTGTGTACATACATTACTTATCCTGTACTGATCCTGAGTTACATCCTGTATTATACTCCAGAGATGCGCTCACTATTCTGCTGGTGCAGTCACTGTGTACATACATTACTTATCCTGTACTGATCCTGAGTTACATCCTGTAGTATACTCCAGAGCTGCACTCACTATTCTGCTGGTGCAGTCACTGTGTACATTCATTACTTATCCTGTACTGATCCTGAGTTACATCCTGTAGTATACTCCAGAGCTGCACTCACTATTCTGCTGGTGCAGTCACTGTGTACATACATTACTTATCCTGTACTGATCCTGAGTTACATCCTGTAGTATACTCCAGAGCTGCACTCACTATTCTGCTGGTGCAGTCACTGTGTACATACATTACTTATCCTGTACTGATCCTGAGTTACATCCTGTATTATACTCCAGAGATCCGCTCACTATTCTGCTGGTGCAGTCACTGTGTACATACATTACTTATCCTGTACTGATCCTGAGTTACATCCTGTAGTATACTCCAGAGCTGCACTCACTATTCTGCTGGTGCAGTCACTGTGTACATTCATTACTTATCCTGTACTGATCCTGAGTTACATCCTGTAGTATACTCCAGAGCTGCACTCACTATTCTGCTGGTGCAGTCACTGTGTACATACATTACTTATCCTGTACTGATCCTGAGTTACATCCTGTAGTATACTCCAGAGCTGCACTCACTATTCTGCTGGTGCAGTCACTGTGTACATACATTACTTATCCTGTACTGATCCTGAGTTACATCCTGTATTATACTCCAGAGCTGCACTCACTATTCTGCTGGTGCAGTCACTGTGTACATACATTACTTATCCTGTACTGATCCTGAGTTACATCCTGTAGTATACTCCAGAGCTGCACTCACTATTCTGCTGGTGCAGTCACTGTGTACATACATTACTTATCCTGTACTGATCCTGAGTTACATCCTGTAGTATACTCCAGAGCTGCACTCACTATTCTGCTGGTGCAGTCACTGTGTACATACATTACTTATCCTGTACTGATCCTGAGTTACATCCTGTATTATACTCCAGAGCTGCACTCCCTATTCTGCTGGTGCAGTCACTGTGTACATACATTACTTATCCTGTACTGATCCTGAGTTTTACAGCAAGACACGGAGGCTTCGTATTGCTTTCTCCTTCTTTACTGAACCACCAATAGCAGCAAAGAGAAAAAATTTACATACAAGGAACCATAGCAACCAAGGTCCCTCCCCACTGGCCCCTATAATAGGCCGCTCTTCCTCTGTAACTTCCTCTTTCTTTGCTGCTGCCAAGCTAAGTACATCATTTATTTTCTGCTGTTTTTA
This sequence comes from Bufo bufo, assembly GCF_905171765.1. Classification (NCBI taxonomy): domain Eukaryota; kingdom Metazoa; phylum Chordata; class Amphibia; order Anura; family Bufonidae; genus Bufo; species Bufo bufo. The sequence goes on from NC_053395.1 coordinate 230,537,285, forward strand.
GCTACTGTATTGTTGTCTCTTGTAGTTTTGAGCTGCGTACATAGGGTGACTAACCCTGTTTGCTGCTCAGCGCTCCGCTTGCGTTTGCGTCTTGCTTTGCAGGTGGGGGGTTTGTGTATCGCTGCGCTTTTCCTCGCGCTTTGGGGATATTCATTCGGCCTCATTAGGGCTCTCCCTCTTTCCCTCTTCCCCCCACCGGGTTCTTTGTTCATTCTGGGCTTGCACTTGTCCAGAAATCTGAATGCTCAGTTTGATGAGTTACAGACTAGGACACAGGCGTCCCTAGGTTCAAGTCCTGACAACCAGCCTTGTACTTCGCTTGTGTCCAGAACTCCCCTAGTCATTTCTCATATTGCTCTGCTGGATTTATTTTAATATGGCCGTGTGCTTCATTGGTTCCCCACCCCCCAGATGCATTCCTACCTTCGCTTGCGTCCGCACTGCCAGGAGGTTTGGGGGGGGGGTCCTCCTCCCTCTCTATTTCGGCGGCGCCATTCCCGGCGTTTCTCCCATCTTGATAACCCTCTGTGATCGGCTGGCCGCGAGATCTCGTGAGATCTCGGCGGCCATCTTGGAAGCCCTCTGCGATCGGCCGGCCGCGAGATCTCGGCGGCCATCTTGGTGAGGTCGATCGCATTTCGCGGGCTTCCGGGGGCGGTCCTTTTGCAGTTCCTGCTTCCGGTCACTCGTTCCGGCTCCCTGCACGGTCGGCGGCTCCTGCGCTCCTGCTCCTCGGCTCCTAACGCTTCAGGTGACCTCAGGCCTTGTCCCCTGGGTTAATTCTTGTCCCAGCGCTGCCCCCATTTAGGCATCAAGGCAAGCTTAGTTAGGCATTCATCTCAGACATGTCTGCTCCTACTCCACCTCCTACTGCCAGTCGCCCCTCATCCTCCCCGGTGGGACTTCACCCCACTGAGACTGATGCGCAGGCACTTGCCCTGCAACGATCAGTTTCTGACGCGATTGTGGCAGCCATGGGCTCCATGTCGTCGGTGTTGTCACAGACTATTGCTCAGGCTATGTCCGCACGTCCTGCTAGTGCTCCCTTGCTAGACCCCATTGCCGTACCACAGCCTACCTCTATTGAACCCCCTGTATTACAGGGGAATTTGACTGGTGCGCACCTTGCCACCCCAGAAGCCGTGCTTAGCTCACGGAAAAGGGCCTCTTCCCGCCAGGCAGAATGGGCGCGGACATGGAAATGCGCTAGAGCGCAATCACCGGACCTGTCTGACTCGGAACGAGCTTCAGACGAGGAGGAGTTAGCGGATTTTGATTACGGCACAGAGGAGGATCTCACCCCCCCAGGTCAGGGCCCCTCGACCTCCGCTGCGGCGGCCTCCTCTGCCAAGGAAGTGGCGTCAACTTCCGCCGCTACCCGTTCTGAGGTTGTGTTGGATGATTTGGGCGAACCGATGTTCGACCCCGAGTCGCTTCATCACCCTCGTTCGGCGGAATGGCTCCCCTCCCCTCATGTGGGAGCGTATTTGGAGCACTGGGTGCGTCACTCGCTTAGCCGAGAGTCACGCAATAAACTTAGGTCCGAGTGTCCCCGGCCAGTGGTCCCCAATAAGGTGTGTGACACTCTGTTGGTGGACCCCAAGATGTCGCAGTTTCTAGCCAAAACGGGTTGGAACCCAAAGAAGGGCCTAGATTCAGCGCTCCGCAGCTGCCAGGACAAGATTTTAGACGTTTTTGGTCCATTGACCAGGATTTTGGAGATGGCTGAGGCGGCTAGGCTTGAGGGTACCCCGATTGACCCTATGGAATTGAGGGGCTGGGCCCAGAGGGCCATATGCCTTACTGGCAACGCTAATACGGCCGTTGCAATTGAGAGGCGCAAGGCTATCTTGTTTAAGATAGACCCCAAATTGGCCAATTTGGCGCTCACTGAGGCAGGGAAGGACGCCCAGGGCCTCCTCTTCGGCGAGTCCTTCATCAAGGACATGAGCCGGTTCGTGGGCACTTTTACGGCGCTAGACAAGGCCCAAGCATCCATGCGTAGGGTCTTCCAGGGACGGGCCCCTCATCGGGCCGGCAGTGGTAGGGGCCGCATGTCCGGCCGTGCAAATTTCCAGGCCCGTGGAGCATACAGAGGTCCAGGTGGACATCGTCCTCAGTTCCAGGACCAAGGCAACGCAGCTCCGTTCTTCGCCACAAGAGGACATCAATGGCGTTCTTGCTCCTTCCGGGGCAACCCGAACATTCGCAGACCATTGGGTAAGTGCTCCCCGGTTTGGGGATTCTATGCTAGCGCATAGCTAATAGTTCAGTGTTAAAGCAATTGACTCATATCCAGTGTTTCTGTGTTCTAAACCCCTTTTAGCCTTTTACATCTCTATGCTACCTTGGGCAGAGAGCTGACTCCTGATTTTTTCCGACGCTTGAAGCCTCATTGCCACGGTTCCATGGGTACTTACTACGGAGGGGATTTCACATAGAGCTCAGGAGGTCCCCTTATCTAATTCCTTCCCCTCCGCTCGTTCACCCAGTAGCACGGTTCGTGCGTTGGTGGACGCGGAATTGCAGTCCATCAGATAGAAGTTGGCCCTAGAGCCGGCGCCCCCGGCATTGGCAGGTGTGATCAGCATTATCTTCCTCGTGCAGAAGAAAGATGGGCGGAGGTGACAGGGCATCAACCTTCGCTTTTTGAAGGCGGTAATTTGTTACCGTCTCTTCAAAATGAAGGGATCCAGCGGGGTCGCTGAAACATCCAGGGCGGACCTATTGTCGGATCTCGGTTGCCCCCTTCAACTGGGAGAGGTTCTGCCTTACTCCGACCCAGAGGTTGGAATCCTTAGGATTCACGGTGGATTCACTCTCGAGGTCCCTCAGTCTGCCGGCGGCGAAGTGGCGGACGTTCCGCTAGGAGTTGAGACATGCGCTCCTCGCTCCCCATCTCCCGTTTCGTCACCTGGCCCGCATTTCGGTCCGGTTGGTCTCATCATTTCAGGTGATTTCCCATGCCCCACTGCATTATCGGGCGCTCCTGCGACCAAAGATCGCCCATCTTCGGTACGGTGCCTCCTTTGCGGACGCGGTGGTTCTGGGTTCGGGAGCCCGGGAGGAGTTGAGTTGGTGGATAGTCAGCCTAGAGGCGTGGAACGTGACTGCGATCTGTGGATCTCTACCGGAGTTGGCTATCTAATCGGATGCGAGCCTCCAGGGCTGGGGTGCCCAGGGCTACGGGCTCTCCACTGGGGTCCCTGGTCGGCGGATGAATCCCTCCTACACATCAATGCGTTGGAACTCCTGGCGGGGTGTTCGCGACAATTTCAGGTTTATGGGGTCCGATGTCCGTCGCTCTCTTCGCTTTTTCGGCTCCACAGTCATCACACCCGGTTCTTCAGCGGACGTCCGGACCCGAAGGCTATGACGGCGGATGCAGCCCTCCAGGACTGGTCTGTGTCCCGCCTATACATGTTTCATCCATTCTCGTTGACCCAGAGGACACTTACACAGGTTCTCCGCCATCGGGTGGCCCAGGTTCTGGTGGTTCCGTTCTGGGGGTCCCAGGTCTGTTTCCCTTCATTTTTAGTAAATTCGGAAGAAGATCCCTGTCCTTCTTCGAGCCGGTTGGATCTCCTACGCAACCCTCTGGGTCTGCGCCATCCCCTTATCCTCGACGGATCCCTGCTGTGGCTCACTCACATTTAGGCAGTTGTCAGCTAATTTGCTGGCGTTATTTTGCCTTTTTGCATGCATTGGGGTCTCAGAGGTGAGGACTCTTGATTACGACGCACGTTCTGTTACCCCGGAGGGGGTCACTTGCAACATCTCGCGTCACATCATGACTAGCATTGTCTCATGTCCTACCCAGTTTTAATTCCTCCCTGGTCTTTTGTTCCAGGGCGTTCCTTTGGGAATACGAGTCCAGGACCCTGGCACATTGGTATCCGGCCAGCTTTCATTTACTTATTCCTATTTGTCATCTTTTCGGATGGGTTTTGCCCTACGTTAGCACGCTGGTTTTTATGTGTCAGGTCTTGGCCGGTGTCGACACGTCTATCTTCAGGGCCCTTTCCGCGTATGGGGCCTCTGCCACCGTCTGGGCGGTTTTGGGGGCAAGATTTGGGGATGTTATACGTCTGCCTGATGGGTCCGAGGTTACCAAGTTCAGGGAGTTCTATTTTCGGCCTCTATCTGAATTGTTCACTGCAATCATAGACGGGCTTTGAACTTGCAATACGAAGCCTCCGTGTCTTGCTGTAAAACTTAATGATTTTCCTATTTCATGACGTAAAGTCATAGTTTTATTAAAGACACGGAGGCGAGTATTGCCCACCCTATTCCCTCCCTTGGGGTTTTTTCTCGCGATTTTTGTTACAGGGGTCATGTATCATTACCTCTATGTATTATTAACCTTTTTAAGTTATTTTGTTTTAGGGATTTATTGTCCTAATGTTTGTTTCATTGCCATTGTTTGCATGTTATTTAGCCATTTATATTGTCTTCTGTCATTTTACACTTGTTGAGTCAGTTGCGTAGATGGCTTCCGGACATTCTGTCCTGACATGTTTGTTTCACCTAGACCTATGGTCTGCTTTATTTTTCAGGATGAAGCTATTTCCGTTATCAGATGCCGGGTTACCGGTTGAGGTCTTCTACAGTTTAGCCAGGTTGGCTAGTTGGTTGCGCTACATGGGCGTTGGACTTTCCGTTCCAGTTTAAAGTTCGGAGTTATCGTGTGGATGTTCGGGATGTCAGCATCAGTTTTCAAAGAAAGAGGAAGTTACAGAGGAAGAGCGGCCTATTATAGGGGCCAGTGGGGAGGGACCTTGGTTGCTATGGTTCCTTGTATGTAAATTTTTTCTCTTTGCTGCTATTGGTGGTTCAGTAAAGAAGGAGAAAGCAATACTCGCCTCCGTGTCTTTAATAAAACTATGACTTTACGTCATGAAATAGGAAAATCATTAAGTTACATCCTGTATTATACTCCAGAGCTGCACTCACTATTCTGCTGGTGCAGTCACTGTGTACATACATTACTTATCCTGAGTTACATCCTGTATTATACTCCAGAGCTGCACTCTCTATTCTGCTGGTGCAGTCACTGTGTACATACATTACTTATCCTGTACTGATCCTGAGTTACATCCTGTATTATACTCCAGAGCTGCACTCACTATTCTGCTGGTGCAGTCACTGTGTACATACATTACATTACTTATCCTGTACTGATCCTGAGTTACATCCTGTATTATACTCCAGAGCTGCACTCACTATTCTGCTGGTGCAGTCACTGTGTACATACATTACTTATCCTGTACTGATCCTGAGTTACATCCTGTATTATACTCCAGAGCTGCACTCACTATTCTGCTGGTGCAGTCACTGTGTACATACATTACTTATCCTGTACTGATCCTGAGTTACATCCTGTATTATACTCCAGAGCTGCACTCACTATTCTGCTGGTGCAGTCACTGTGTACATACATTACTTATCCTGTACTGATCCTCAGTTACATCCTGTATTATACTCCAGTGCTGCACTCACTATTCTGCTGGTGCAGTCACTGTGTACATACATTACTTATCCTGTACTGATCCTGAGTTACATCCTGTATTATACTCCAGAGCTGCACTCACTATTCTGCTGGTGCAGTCACTGTGTACATACATTACATTACTTATCCTGTACTGATCCTGAGTTACATCCTGTATTATACTCCAGAGCTGCACTCACTATTCTGCTGGTGCAGTCACTGTGTACATACATTACATTACTTATCCTGTACTGATCCTGAGTTACATCCTGTATTATACTCCAGAGCTGCACTCACTATTCTGCTGGTGCAGTCACTGTGTACATACATTACTTATCCTGTACTGATCCTGAGTTACATCCTGTATTATACTCCAGAGCTGCACTCACTATTCTGCTGGTGCAGTCACTGTGTACATACATTACTTATCCTGTACTGATCCTGAGTTACATCCTGTATTATACTCCAGAGCTGCACTCACTATTCTGCTGGTGCAGTCACTGTGTACATACATTACTTATCCTGTACTGATCCTCAGTTACATCCTGTATTATACTCCAGTGCTGCACTCACTATTCTGCTGGTGCAGTCACTTTGTACATACATTACTTATCCTGTACTGATCCTGAGTTACATCCTGTATTATACTCCAGAGCTGCACTCACTATCAGAATAGACTATAAAGTAAACCAGTGTCACATCTACTATTGAGCTGTTGAATGTATTCAGCAAAGACATCCACTTCTTCTGCTCCTGTCACTGTCTCCCAGGGGGTGCTCCTCCGGTGCCAGTACATGAATAGATAGATAATTCATGCATCTATAGCTGTAAAATATTCATAATGAAGAAATGTTGGGGTTTACAGAGCAGGTCTGACGATTCTCTGCATCCTGCCCCTTGATCATGTCACCTGCACCCACCCCAGCAGATATGCCCTTTAACCCTTGCACCTCTGTGTCCAGGATATGGAGGGCATTAATCAGGCTCTTATTACCCCGGGGTATCCCACATGATATTGATGAATATGGCTCCATCCCTGGACACTCGGATGCGGGAACCTTTGGCTTTTCGCCCCCTCTGTCCTTGTCCTGGGCCGTGGAGGGCAGGAGGATGGGGCGCTGGTATGCGGGGGTCACCGGGGCGTCTGGCTCACATTACGCCAGTCTATGATTCAGTTACCGCAGTTCATTTTACTTGGACGTGGACTTGAATCCATTTTTACTGAGAACAAAGGGAAGAATGTAAGATATTGTATCTGTGATAGAAGGGGAGGCCACGACGCCGGGGGTGCGACCTTCACCGGTGGCCCTGCAGGTGAAACTCCACGTTTCCATCGCAGACACTGATACGGGTATCTGTGATCTCTGCAGACAAGGTCAGGGATCAGAGACCTCACAAGATCCATTAAATAGGAGTGATCAGTGAAGGCTCACAACAAAGGTGCCTTAAGGCTCCATTCAGACGTCCGTAGCGCATTGCGGATCCGCAATACATCCGGCCGGCACCCCATAGAAATGCCTGTTCTTGTCCGCAATTGCGGAGAAGAATAGGACATGCTCTGTTTTCTTGCGGAGCTGCAGACTGGAAGATCGGGGCCGCGCTCTGGAAATGCGGATGCGGAGAGCACACTATGTGAATGAATGGGTCCGCAGCCGTTCCGCACAATTGCAGACGTGTGAATGGAGCCTAAAGGGGAGCTCCACTTTTATCCAGAAGATAGAACTGGTGGGATCCATGTGCTCTACAGGGCACCATGATGCCTCTTCAGACACAATGGAGCTGCTGGGAGATAAAGGGGCTCCGACCTCCACAGATCCAGAGGCGCTCTAACCTCTGAGACACCTTGTTAGGCCTCTCGCACACGAACATATTTTTTTCCGTTTCCGTTCCGTTTTTGCGGATTCCGTTTGCGGTCCGTATGCACAACCATTTATTTCAATAGTTCCGCCAAAAAAATGGAATGCACTCCATATGCATTCTGTTTCCGTATATCCGTTCCGCTGAAACATAGAACTTGTCCTATTTTTGCCCGCAAATAACGATCCGTGGCTCCATTCAAGTCAATCGGTCCGCAAAAAATACGGAATGCATATGGAACACATCCGTATGTCATCCGTTTTTTGCAGATCCATGCCCACTTTGCCCATGTGTATACTGTTAAAACACATTACTGTACATTAATGATTAAAAATGTTATGTTTCTGTTTGCGATCCCCAAACAACGGATCGCATACAGAAACCTTACGGACATTGTTTGTGGAACTGCTGGCTGACTGTATGCGGCAGCGGGGAGGATGAGGGCCCAGTGGAATGTTTGCTCTAGGGCCCAAGAGACACCACTGCACAGATCCACAAGCACATTTTTCATCTGAACTCAAATATGACACTTTACAAGCAGACTTGTTAAAAATGTGCACAGCTCTTATACAAATCTATGTGTCTCCATGGCGACAGACTACAAACAAACCCTGCGTAGTAAGTATGGCAAGGAGATTGTTTCATCAGGAGTATTTGAGAAGTCGTTTCATTTTTTTTTTAGATGGACAGTGTTTTTCAGTCTTATGTATCTGATAGACTTGGCAATCCTCACTATTTCAGGATCTCTGCTTGCTGTCTACCACAAGAAACGTTCATCATTTGCATCCTGCTGAAACGTATTTTCATCTGACACCACACAGCTGAAGATTTGTCAGAATTGTATCTACTCTATACAATCCGGCAGCACAAATGTCTCCCCTGTTTTAATCGCTTGTTACAATGTATCAAAGCAGGAAAAATGTATCATCCTGGAGTACAGGGGACCTTTCACCTCTCCTGACATGTCTTAGTAACTACTTGCATCTATTCTCATGACTCCGTGTTGTGCCATTCATTTATTATTCCTGCTAGAAGTTATGAATGAATTACCAGCAGTTTGCAATAAAGGTCCAGATGGGTGTTACCAGTTTGGGTTGTGTCCCTTCACAGTCTGACACTGGCTGCACTGATTGGATAGTGTGAGACTGTACAGGGACACGCCCCTAACTGGAACCACTGATTTGGACCTTCATTGCAAACTGCTAGCAATTCATTCATAACTTCTAACAGTATTAATAAAGGAATGGCTCAAGATAGAATTGGATGCAAGTAGTTACTAATACATACATGTCAGGAGAGGCAAGAGGTCCCCTTTAAGGTCATTTATTTACAGAGGACTGTCTAGAGTGCATACAGTTGTGTGAGCAAGACCCGGCGTGTACGGGTTATCAACAATTGGATATTAAATATATACAGTCATGGCCAAAAGTTTTGAGAATTACATAAATATTGGAAATTGGAAAAGTTGCTGCTTAAGTTTTTATAATAGCAATTTGCGTATACTCCAGAATGTTATGAAGAGCGATCAGATGAATTGCATAGTCCTTCTTTGCCATGAAAATTAACTTAATCCCAAAAAACCTTTCCATTGCATTTCATTGCTGTCATTAAAGGACCTGCTGAGATCATTTCAGTAATCGTCTTGTTAACTCAGGTGAGAATGTTGACGAGCACAAGGCTGGAGATCATTATGTCAGGCTGATTGGGTTAAAATGGCAGACTTGACATTTTAAAAGGAGGGTGATTCTTGAAATCATTGTTCTTCCATTGTTAACCATGGTGACCTGCAAAGAAACGCGTGCAGCCATCATTGCGTTGCATAAAAATGGCTTCACAGGCAAGGATATTGTGGCTACTAAGATTGCACCTCAATCAACAATTTATAGGATCATCAAGAACTTCAAGGAAAGAGGTTCAATTCTTGTTAAGAAGGCTTCAGGGCGTCCAAGAAAGTCCAGCAAGCGCCAGGATCGTCTCCTAAAGAGGATTCAGCTGCGGGGTCGGAGTGTCACCAGTGCAGAGCTTGCTCAGGAATGGCAGCAGGCAGGTGTGAGCGCATCCGCACGCACAGTGAGGCCAAGACTTTTGGAAGATGGCCTGGTGTCAAGAAGGGCAGCAAAGAAGCCACTTCTCTCCAAAAAAAACATCAGGGACAGATTGATCTTCTGCAGAAAGTATGGTGAATGGACTGCTGAGGACTGGGGCAAAGTCATATTCTCCAATGAAGTCTCTTTACGATTGTTTGGGGCATCTGAAAAAAGGCTTGTTCGGAGAAGAAAAGGTGAGCGCTACCATCAGTCCTGTGTCATGCCAACAGTAAAGCATCCTGAGACCATTCATGTGTGGGGTTGCTTCTCATCCAAGGGAGTGGGCTCACTCACAATTTTGCCCAAAAACACAGCCATGAATAAAGAATGGCACCAAAACACCCTCCAACAGCAACTTCTTCCAACAATCCAACAACAGTTTGGTGAAGAACAATGCATTTTCCAGCACGATGGAGCACCGTGCCATAAGGCAAAAGTGATCACTAAGTGGCTCGGGGACCAAAACGTTGACATTTTGGGTCCATGGCCTGGAAACTCTCCAGATCTTAATCCCATTGAGAACGTGTGGTCAATCCTCAAGAGGCGGGTGGACAAACAAAAACCCACTAATTCTGACAAACTCCAAGAAGTGATGATGAAAGAATGGGTTGCTATCAGTCAGGAATTGGCCCAGAAGGTGATTGAGAGCATGCCCAGTCGGATTGCAGAGGTCCTGAAAAAGAAGGGCCAACACTGCAAATACTGACTCTTTGCATAAATGTCATGTAATTGTCGATAAAAAAAGCCTTTGAAACGTATGAAGTGCGTGTAATTATATTTCACTACATCACAGAAACAACTGAAACAAAGATCGAAAAGCAGTTTAGCAGCAAACTTTGTGAAAACTAATATTTGTGTCATTCTCAAAACTTTTGGCCACGACTGTATAATACAAAATGTTTCTATTCACTGGCAGCAAGCAGACATCTTGAAAAGGTTGAAGATTTGAAACTCTTAGGCCTCTTTCACACGGGCGTCGCGTGTGAGGGCCGGACAAGATGCGGGTGCGTTGCGGGAAAATGCACAATTTTTCCGCGCGAGTGCAAAGCGTTTTAATGCACAGAACAGAAGTTCTGCTTTGGGTTCGGTGTTGTGTAGATTTTATTATTTTCCTTTATAACATTGTTATAAGGGAAAATAATAGCATTCTTAATACAGAATGCTTAGTACAATAGGGCTGGAGGGGTTAAAAATAAAAAAATCATTATTAAACTCATCTCATCCACTTGTTCGCGCAGCCCGGCTCATCTTCTTTCTTCTTCTTTGAGGACCTGGGAGGAAAAGGACCTTTGGTGATGTCACTGTGCTCATCACATGGTCCGTCACATGGTCCATCATCGTGGTGATGGACCATGTGATGAGCACAGTGACCTCACCAAAGGTCCTTTTCCTCCCAGGTCATCAAAGAAGAAGAAAGAAGACGAGCCGGGCTGCGCAAACAAGTTGATGAGGTGAGTTTAATTGAATATTTATTTTTTTAACCCCTCCATCCATAATTTACTTAGCATTCTGTAATAAAATCTACACAACACCTAACCCAAACCCGAACTTCTGTGAAGAAGTCCGGGTTCGGGTCTGGGTACCAGACATGGCGATTTCTTTCACACGCCTGCAAAACGCATTAAAATGCTTTGCGCTCGCACGGAAAAATCTTGCATTTTCCTGCAACGCACCCGCATCTTGTCCGGCCCTCACACGCAACGCCCGTGTGAAAGAGGCCTAAGTACATGAGGAAGCTGCAGTGATCAAGGTTTTTTGTATAGAATACTGGAGCCGCCTTTTAATGTACAGTGACAAAGATTGCAGGGGTCGGGACTCTGACAACTGCTTTGTCTGTTTTACGAAAAAAGGTTGTCGCCATTAGAGAACGGGATGGAATAACGTGGAGGATCTACAAAGGTCTCATCATCGTCCTATTTGAAAGCATTTTAGATCCCAATATCTCTTAGAACGCCCCCCAGTCCCCCTCCCCCTGTACCCCACGGCCTTCACAGCCCCCGCCACCTGTGCAGAGCGCTCAGCTTTGATATTTTCCGCTTTACTAATATAAGGGAGCTATTTTTAGCCTCTTTAAAAAGTAATGAAGCGCGGTGTGTGAACTTCAAATATTGCCCGCTCGCATTTTAGATTTCAGCGCCCCAATTATTCCTTCTAGAAACCAGGTAAGAATCAAAGGCTGGGAGCCAGGCCTGTGCACGCCGCTTGTTTATTCTGCAGGGAATCTTCAAAGCCTTCTCTGGAGCAGATATTTGTCTTCAGATTATCAGCCGCCCTCCTGTCAGAGCTGAGGAGGGTTAACCCTCTCATTGCCGCAAGAGATAGAAGGTGGCGGAGGGAGCAGGTGACCGTGATGTGATCCAGGACTGAAGGATGAAAAAAGGATCCACACGACAGGAAAGCTGAGTGACAACCAGTACGACCGCTGCGACACTTTACTCTGTAGTCAAGGGTGTCATCCAGCTTTCCCAGAATGCTGAAAGGCGACGCCTGCACTGTGGGCTGTTCTATGGACATTCAACCCTCGCAGAAGCAGTGCCGCGTACTACATCATATCCCGCACAAAGCAGGCAGCACCGAGCAGGTCTGAATACAGTCATACGAGCGTGACCAAAAACTGACTGCAACTCCATAGCCGAATCTACAGGAGGATTCAACACATAAATCGGCTTTACAGAATCGGGTTCAAATATCACTTCCCAGAATGCTGGCAGATTTCAGAGGCCTGTAGAATAGTGAGTGCAGCTCTGGAGTATAACTAACTCAGGATCAGTACAGGATAAGTAATGTCTGTACACAGTGACTGCACCAGCAGAATAGTGAGTGCAGCTCTGGAGTATAATACAGGATGTAACTCAGGATCAGTACAGGATAAGTAATGTCTGTACACAGTGACTGTACCAGTAGAATAGTGAGTGCAGCTCTAGAGTATAATACAGGATGTAACTAAGGATCAGTACAGGATAAGTAATGTATGTACACAGTGACTGCACCAGCAGAATAGTGAGTGCAGCTCTGGAGTATAATACAGGATGTAACTCAGGATCAGTACAGGATAAATAATGTATGTACACAGTGACTGCACCAGCAAAATAGTGAGTACAGCTCTGGGGTATAATACAGGATGTAACTCAGGATCAGTACAGGATAAGTAATGTATGTACACAGGGACTGCACCAGCAGAATAGTGAGTACAGCTCTGGAGTATAATACAGAATGTAACTCAGGATCAGTACAGGATAAGTAATGTATGTACACAGTGACTGCACCAGCAGAATAGTGAGTGCAGCTCTGGAGTATAATACAGGATGTAACTCAGGATCAGTACAGGATAAGTAATGTATGTACACAGTGACTGCACCAGCAGAATAGTGAGTACAGCTCTGGGGTATAATACAGGATGTAACTCAGGATCAGTACAGGATAAGTAATGTATGTACACAGTGACTGCACCAGCAGAATAGTGAGTGCAGCTCTGGAGGATAATACAGGATGTAACTCAGGATCAGTACAGGATAAGTAATGTATGTACACAGTGACTGCACCAGCAGAATAGTGGGTGCAGCTCTGGAGTATAATACAGGATGTAACTTATTGATTTTCCTAGTCTACGACGTAAAGTCATAGTTTTATTAAAGACACGGAGGCGAGTATTGCTATCTCTTCCTTTACTGTTCCACCAATAGCAGCAAAGAAATTTACATAATGAACATGGTAACCATAGTAACACAATGTCCCTCCCCAGACAGCCCCTATAACAGGCAGCTCCTCCTCTGGGTCTTCCTCTTTCTTTGAACCTGGCACCATAACTGGAAATCAACTGGAACCGTCAACTTGAACCGGAAACTGGAAGCGAAACGACACAGCTTCCACCGAACCACTCAATCGAAGCCAACGTGGCTAACACCTTAGAAGGAAAATTAGAAGGACGCAGATCCTGGAAGTCAGTGAACTCTCATCCTGAAATAAAATAAAGAATATGGCCAGAGTGAATATCATTCTGGAACAAATCAAGTCAGATAGTCGATAACCGGAAATGAACCGTAAAACCATCTATCAAACTTCAATAGTAAAAATAAACATCATAAATACAATAAATATATAAATAAACACAATAAAACGTAACCTCCTCCGAAAACACAATACATAAATAAATAATTAATAACTGGGCGGGCCGTAAAGCAGGGTGGGCAATATTCGCCTCCGTGTCTTTAATAAAACTATGACTTTACGTCGTAGACTAGGAAAATCAATAAGTTTTACAGCAAGCCACGGAGGCTCCTATTGCTAGTTCAAAGCTGAGAAATCACAGAAGCAAACAAATGAGGAGGAGGACGAAAATAATACTCCCTGAACATCGTGACACTAGACCAGTCAGCCAGACGTAAGATGTCCTCCATACGCGCACCAGAAATCGCCAACGCGGTGGCAGATGCACCGAATGCGCCGTAAATATAGCAGTATCGATGCCCGCAAGGGACATAACCCACTTCATCCAACGAGCTAAAGTCGGACTGGAGACCGGCCCAAAAGGATGGCGAATAGAAAGGAAAAGCTGTGGGACCAAGGGAGAGCGGTAAGCCCTTGTCCGGGATTCGTATTCCCGCAAGCAAGCCACCGGACAAAGAGCCGGAGAGGACGGGAAACTAGGGTATGAAACTTCTCTGATGTGAGTCGTGGTACGTCTAGAAATGTTGAATGATACACCCTCCGGAGTGAAGGATCTAGCGTCATGATCCAGAGCCCGAACATCCGACACCCGTTTGCAGGAAATAAGGCAGAAAAGTACAAGTAACTTAGCAGATAATTGTCTCAAGGAAAGATCCGGATTGCTGGGCCAAGCAGACAAAAACGACAAAACCAACGAGACGTCCCAAGTGGTCACAAACCGAGGACGTGGAGGATGAGCAAGACGCGAGCCACGAAGCAAGCGGCAAACCAAAGGGTGCTGGCCTGCAGGCGTACCGTCAAAGCCCTGATGAGTAGAGGAAATAGCGGACCGAAAGAGGTTGATCGTTCTATAAGCTTTACCTGCCTCAAACAAGGAGGTAAGAAATTGTAGCAAATGACTCACAGGTGCCGAAATGGGATCAAAGTCCCATTCAAGGCACCAACTAGACCAAGATCCCCAAGCTGCCCGGTAAGAATTTCTAGTGCCGGGAGCCCATGCATTGTCCAGGAGGCGTCTAGTTGCCTCCGAAACGCCCTCGACTTCTCCAGGTATCCTGAGATTCGGCCCGCCAGCAACTGTAGGGATCCTTTCAGCAGAAGCGGATGGCTCAACCCCCTGGGATCGCGAAGAAGATCTACGTGGTCTGGAAGAAGAAAAGGTATGTCCACAAGAAGCTCCAGCAGAGCCGGGAACCAACTCTGAGTCCCCCAAAAGGGAACCACCACCATCAATTCGGCCCTCTGGCGACGAACCTGAAGCAGCATCCTCGGAATCATCGCAAACGGAGGAAATGCATATAGAAGGGAGCTCGACCAATCCTGCAGGAATGCATCCACCGCCTCCGCTCCCGTATCCGGGCGCCAGCTGAAGAATCGAGGAAGCTGCGCGTTGAGCCGTGAAGCAAACAGGTCCACAGAGAAGGGACCCC
Organism: Bufo bufo; assembly: GCF_905171765.1. Taxonomy (NCBI): domain Eukaryota; kingdom Metazoa; phylum Chordata; class Amphibia; order Anura; family Bufonidae; genus Bufo; species Bufo bufo. The sequence continues at coordinate 230,552,314 of NC_053395.1, forward strand.
AGACGTCCGATATCGCAGAAAATATGTTCGGGGCCAGCCGCCAATCGCTGCCGTCCGTAAAACAACGGGAACTCCGGTCCGCCCGAGTGTTGTGGAGGCCGGGAAGGTATTCCGCTTGGACCACGATGTCCTTGGAAATGCAATAGGACCAAAACTCCTTCGCAAGCCGAGCCAGAGCCGCCGACTGGGTACCACCCAAATGGTTGACGTAACGGACAGCAGACACGTTGTCCATACGCAGGAGGATGCAGGCATGAGCCATCCCATCGGTGAAACTCCGAATGGCAAAAGATCCGGCCAGCAGTTCCAGCGCGTTGATGTGAAGGCGCGTCTCGTCCGTCGTCCAGCGGCCGCCCGTGGAGACCCCGTTGCAGTGGGCACCCCAGCCCTGCAGACTCGCATCCGATTCTACCGTAAACTCTGGTTGAAGGCCGAAGATCGCCTTGCCATTCCATGCCTCCAAGTTGTCGATCCACCAGTGAAGTTCCTCCCTGGCTTCTGAGTCCAAGGTAACCAAATCCGCAAACGCTGCACCTGAGCGGAGGTGTGCAATCTTCAGGCGTTGCAGGGCTCGATAATGCAGCGGAGCAGGAAACACCGCCTGGATGGAAGAGGCGAGCAGGCCGATGATGCGGGCCAGATGCCGTAAGGTCAACTGAGGGGTAGACAGGGCGTGTCGCAGTTCTTTCCGAATTGAGCGCAGCTTCGACGTCAGGAGGCTGAGGGATTCGGACACTGAATCCACCGTGAACCCCAGAAATTCCATCCTCTGTAGAGGGGTCAGGCAAGATTTCTCCAAATTGAGGAGAAAACCGAGGCGTGAAAGCAGATCCGACGTCCAGCCTAGATGTTCCAGCAAGGTCGACCTGGAATGATGCATGATAAGAATGTCGTCCAGATAAACAATCAGACGTACACCCCGACTGCGAAGCCAAGACATGGCCGGACGCATCAGCTTGGTGAAGCACCAAGGAGCGGAGGACAGGCCGAAAGGGAGACAGGTGAACCGCCAAGTCTCTCCTCCCCACAGAAAACATAGAAGGTCCCTGGATTGGGGGGAAATTGGTACCGTCAGGTAAGCATCCTTGAGGTCCAGTTTCACCATCCAATCCCCCGGCATAAGCAAGTCTCTGAGGAGGTGAATCCCCTCCATCTTGAAGTGGCGATAGCGTACTATGGAATTCAGAGACCGAAGGTTTATAACCGGGCGCATCTGACCGCCCTTTTTCTGGACCAGAAAGATATTGCTGAGGACCCTCCTGTGAGAAGGAGGCGCCCTTTCTATCGCACACTTGTGGGAGAGCGATACTAGCTCTAGGTCTACCAGGGAGCAATCGGGTCTTGACAGAACAAACGGGGGGGGGGGGGGGGGGGGGGGGGGGGGGGGAGGAGGTAAGGAGAGTCTATGAGCTCGATCTGGAAGCCCATGACTGTGGACAAAACCCATGGGTCGGAAGTAATGTCTGACCAGGCACGGAAAAAATGACGGAGTCTGCCCCCGATACAATGATCCGAAAAATCCCCCACAGGGTAAGACTTACCAAAGGGTCTCCTGGAGTTGGAGTTCCCACGGAAGGACCTGGAACGCCAATTGCCGCCTCTGGCCGGGAAGAAAGGCGAGGGGTTTCTATGATCCTGGAAAGGAGGTCTCTGGTGATAGGAGCCTCGGCCCGCGCCACGGGCATGAAAGGCGGATCGGCCGGACAGGCGGCCCCTGCTACTGCCGGCCCTGGTGGAGACCCGTCCCTGAAATACTCTACGCATAGAGGATTGTGCCTTGTCTAAGGCCGTAAATGCACCCACAAATCGACTCAGATCTTTGATAAAAGAGTCGCCAAATAACAGCCCCTGTGCATCCTTACCTGCCTCCGTAAGTGCAAGATTAGCCAGCTTGGGGTCTATTTTAAAAAGAATGGCTTTACGCCGTTCAATAGCCAAAGATGTATTGGCGTTGCCAGCGATACAAATCGCTCTCTGAGCCCAACCTCGAAGCTCGTCGGGGTCTATCCGTGAGCCATCTGCTCTGGCTGTCTCAGCCAATTCTAAAAGTTTAGTCAGGGGCCCGAAAACGTCCAGGAGCTTATCCTGACAACTCCTCAATGCGGAATCCAACCCTTTACGGGGGTTCCAGCCAGATTTTGCCAAAAACTGGGTCATTTTGGGGTCGACCACCGGGGTGTCACAGACCTTGTTAGGGACCAGGGGCCTCGGGCACTCCGCCCGTAGCTTATTGCGAGCTTCCTTGCTCAACGGGTGGCGAACCCGAGATTCTAAATATTTGCCCACATGGTCCGACGGAAGCCATTCCGCCGACCAAGGGTGGTGGAGGGTGTCTGGGTTGAACATAAGCTCACCAGAAGGATCTGCCAAGGCAGACGCTGAATCTACTGCAGTGGAAGTAGAGGGGGTGGGGTCCCTGACCTCATGTCCCACATCAGGGGTATCCTCCTCAGAGGGATAAGTATGATCCTCAAACACCTCCAAGTCTGAACCCTTATCAGAGTCAGAATCAGTGCCCGGTTGTGCTCTAGCACATTTCCAAGTACGCGCCCTTTCTGCCTGGCGCGGCAAGGCTCTCTTGCGTGATCGTAGCACGCTCTCATGGGTGGCAGTACGCTCACCAGTTCTATTATCCTGTGAAACAGGAGCATCAATGGCATCAGATGATGTGTTCCTAACAGGGGCAGCCTGCAAAGCCTCACGAGAGGGGTGTGCAGCAAGGGCCTGAGAAATAGTGGCAGCCAGCATACTGGACATGGAGTCCATGGCAGTCATTATGGCACTTGAGACTGACTGCTGTAGGGCCAATGTATGAGGGTCATCCCTCTCAACCTCCATATCATCAGTAGGATGATGGCAGGCCTGGGGTGAAGGCTGGTCAGAGGCTGACATGATGCAAAATTGCTATGGGACGCAAAGCAGATACTATAGGGCCGAAAATAGGGACAAGCAATTCGTCCCAGTACTCACAAAACCTAGCGTAGGGGAAGGTAAGGCCAGGCAGGGGTTAATCACCCCAGAAGCGATGCGGCAGGAGCAGGAGAGCAGGGAGATGCGACCGATCCGATGCACAGCCGAGCGGAACTGAAGATGGCAGCCGAAATCCCGCGATAGTTGGGATGACAGAATCCAAAATGGCCGTCGGGATCTCGCGAGAGTACGCGGAGCCCGGCAAAGCCGGAGAAAGAAGATCCGGCCGTCACAGAGAAGGGCCTGGAGCCCCAGACGCCGATGAAAAGCGGAGCGCAAAGCGCAGGTAACAGGGGGGAGATGGAGGGGCAAGCGCAATCTGTATATAGCTGAAGATACAACTAATGGGAATAAACCCTAGAAATAACAGGCAGGGGAAGGACCCCCCTGAATGGGAGCCAGTAGGCCAAGCAATAAAAACACCCCCAGAGCGATAGATAAGGGGTAAAAATACACAGGTATATAAGGGAATAATCACAAATAAAACAGAATGATGATGCCTCACAATCAGAAAATAACAATTAAAATTGAGCCACTAAACACAGAGAGAACAAAAATTGCAGCACTTATCTGGTGGCAGCAGCAAAGAAAGAGGAAGACCCAGAGGAGGAGCTGCCTGTTATAGCGGCTGTCTGGGAGGGACATTGTGTTACTATGGTTACCATGTTCATTATGTAAATTTTATTTGCTGCTATTGGTAGAACAGTAAAGGAAGAGATAGCAATAGGAGCCTCCGTGTCTTGCTGTAAAACTCAGGATCAGTACAGGATGAGTAATGTATGTACACAGTGACTGCCCCAGCAGAATAGTGAGTGCAGCTCTGGAGTATAATACAGGATGTAACTTAATGATTTTCCTATTTCATGACGTAAAGTCATAGTTTTATTAAAGACACGGAGGCGAGTATTGCTTACTCCTTCTTTACTTCCACCAATAGCAGCAAAGGAGAAATTAACATAATCAAAACAATAAAGGACCCTCCCCTAACAGATCCTATAATAAGCAGTGTCCTCTTTATATCTTCCTCTTTCTTTGAATCCACGACACCAACCGCCAAACCATAATCGAAAACGAACCGAACTGGAACTGGTTCCGACACCGACCATTCTTGTCCCTCCAACTGACGAACTCAAGCCAACATGGCTAACATCTCAGGAAACCTGGAACAACACGGAATTCCATCTGCCAAGGAGTTTTCAACCTGAAACAGAACAAATAATATAGCCAGTGTAAACACATGGGTACAAATACTAAATCTCGACCCTATAACGGTCGTACATTAAAAAGGTCGCTGAAACAGAACCATAATAAACCTAATGGTAAAAACGTCATAAATAGCAACAGAGACAGTGTAATAGTCAATAATAATACCATAACAGTAATAATAATAATAGGGGGGGCAGGAGAAACCTAGGGCGGGCAATACTCGCCTCCGTGTCTTTAATAAAACTATGACTTTACGTCATGAAATAGGAAAATCATTAAGTTTTACATCAAGACACGGAGGCTTCGTATTGCAAGTTCAAAGCTGCTCAATAATAGCTGAAAACACATGAGGGGACGGACGGAAATAAAACTCTGTGAACGTCGTGGCCCTAGACCAGTCAGCCAGACGCAGAATGTCCTCCAAACGAGCCCCTGAAACTGCAAGGGCAGTAGCAGCCGCGCCCCTGGCCGAGTGAGCGGTAAAGACCGCCGTATCAATCCCAGAAAGGGACATGACCCACTTCATCCAACGCGCCAAAGTGGGACTGGTAACCGGGCCAAAAGGATGGCGAATAGAGAGGAAAAGCTGCGGAATGTCCGCAGACCGGTGAGACCGAGTGCGCAACTCATATTCCCGTAGACAAGCTACAGGACAGAGCGCCGGCGAAGACGGAAAACTGGGATATGACACAGACCGAATATTGGTCTTGGTACGCCGCGTGATGTTAAAAGTAACACCCTCGGGAGTAAAGGATCTGGCATCATGATCCAAAGCCCTGACATCAGATACCCTCTTACAGGAAATCAGGCAAAAAAGGGTCAGCAACTTGGCTGACAGTTGACGGAGGGAAAGAGCCGCGTTGTCGGGCCAGGAAGAGAGGAAAGACAGGACCAGGGAAACATCCCACGTAGTGGTGAAACGTGGCCGAGGAGGCCGAGCCAAGCGTGAGCCACGTAAAAGTCGAGACACCAAAGGGTGTTGACCAGCAGGAACGCCATCAAATCCCTGATGAGTCGAGGAAATCGCAGAACGGAACAAATTGATGGTCCAATAAGCTTCCCTGCTTCAAAAAGAGATGTCAGGAATTGCAATAAATGGGTTACAGATGCCGAAACGGGATCCAGGTCCCGTTCCATGCACCAGCTAACCCAAGATCCCCAAGCTGCCCGGTAAGATTTTCGGGTGCCGGGAGCCCAAGCGTTGTCCAGGAGGCGTCTAGTTGCCTCCGAAATTCCCTCGACCTCTCCTGGAGTCCTGAGATTCGGCACGCAAGAAGTTGAAGGGAGCCTTCGACCAGCAGGGGATGTGGGGCACCCAGAGGGTCCTGGAGGAGATCCGTCCGCGTCGGGAGTAGGAGAGGCACATCGACCAGGAGTTCTAGGAGAATCGGGTACCAGGCTTGAGATCCCCAAAAGGGAATCACCACCACCAGTTCCGCCACCTGACGCCGAGTCTGTAGCAACATCCTTGGAATCATGGCAAACGGAGGAAACGCGTAATGTAGGGCTGAGGACCAGTCCTGTAGAAACGCATCCACCGCTTCTGCTTCCGGGTCCGGCCGCCAGCTGAAGAACCTGGGCAGGTGAGTATTGAGCCGGGAGGCAAAAAGGTCTATGGAGCAAGGACCCCAGATGTCCGAGATTGAGGAGAACATTTCCGGATTCAGCCTCCAGTCGCTGCCGTCCGTGAAGCATCGGGAACTCCGATCCGCTTTGTAGTTGTGAAGACCCGGCAGGTACTCCGCTTGAATCATGATGTCCCTGGACAGACAGTAGGACCAGAACTCCTTCGCCAGTCGGGCTAAGGTGGCCGATTGAGTGCCGCCTAGGTGATTGACGTAACGGACCGCCGACACATTGTCCATGCGTAGACGGATGCATGCATGAGCTATGCCCTTGGTGAAACTCCTGATGGCAAACGAACCCGCTAGAAGTTCCAGAGCGTTGATGTGAAGATGGGTCTCGGACTCCGACCATCGACCCCCAGTGGAGATACCCTCGCAGTGGGCACCCCAGCCTTGGAGACTCGCGTCCGACTCTACCGTGAATTCTGGTTGGAATCCGAAGATTGCTCTGCCGTTCCAGGCTTCCAAGTTGCTCAACCACCAACGAAGTTCCTCCTGAGCTTCCTGATCCAGAATCACCGCGTCTGCAAACGAGGCCCCGGCACGGAGGTGGGCGATCTTCAGGCGCTGTAAAGCCCGATAATGGAGCGGAGCGGGGAAGACTGCCTGGATAGAGGAGGCTAGTAGCCCAATGATGCGAGCCAGGTGGCGTAGGGATAGGGAGGGAGTTGAGAGAGCATGTCTCAACTCCTTGCGTATCGTCCGCAATTTCTCTGCAGGAAGACTGAGAGATTCCGCGACAGAGTCCACCGTGAAGCCCAGAAACTCCATACGTCGAGTCGGTGAGAGGCAGGATTTCTCGAGGTTGAGTAGAAAACCCAAACCCGTCAGAAGATCCGAGGTCCACTGGAGGTGTTGTAGCAGGGACGACTGACATTGGTGCATAATGAGGATGTCGTCCAGGTAAATGACAAGACGAACTCCACGGCTCCGCAGCCAGGTCATGACTGGGCGCAGTAAGCACCAAGGCGCTGAGGAAAGACCGAACGGTAGGCAAGTGAAGCGCCACACTTCGCCCTTCCACAGGAAACGAAGAAGATCCCTGGAGGAGGAGGCAATCGGGACCGTTAGATAGGCATCTTTAAGATCCAGCTTCACCATCCAGTCCCCCGGAATCAGCAAGTCCCGAAGGAGGTGAATCCCCTCCATCTTGAAGTGGCGGTAGCGCACCACAGAGTTCAGTGCCCGGAGATTTATGACCGGACGAAATTGTCCCCCTTTTTTCTGGACTAGAAAAATGTGGCTGAGAACGCCCCTTTGGGTAGGAGGGGCCCTTTCTATCGCATCCTTGTGCAAGAGGGAAAAAAGTTCTACGTCCACTAGCTCCCTGTCCGGTAGTGCCAGGGGAGGGGGAGAAGGGACGAGATCTGGCGAACTCGTAAGTTCTATGTGGAACCCCTGCACAGTGTTCAGCACCCATGGATCTGATGTGATGCTGGACCAAACGTGGGAACATAGACGGAGTCTGCCCCCTACACAAGGAGTGAAAGAAGTCCCCACTGGGGAAAGACTTACCGAAAGATTTTCTGTAGTTCGGATTTCCTCTAACCGACCTGGAACGCCATTGGCCGCCTCTGGCCGGGAAGAACGAGGGAGGATTCCTTTGGTCCTGGAAAGGAGGCCTCTGGTTGAAGGAGCCTCTGCCCGAGCTGCGGGCTTGATAACTGGAGCGGCCGGACAGACGGCCCCTACTACTGCCGGCCCTAGTGGAGACCCGTCCCTGAAATACCCTTTTCATGGAGGACTGGGCCTTGTCCAATGCGGTAAATGCTCCAACGTACCTGCTGAGGTCCTTAATGAAGGAATCCCCGAACAGCTGACCCTGAGCATCCTTCCCTGTCTCAGTGAGTGCCAGGTTGGCCAATTTTGGGTCAATCTTAAAAAGAATGGCTTTACGCCTTTCAATGGACAGGGAGGAATTGGTGCTGCCCGCAATGCAAATGGCTCTTTGTATCCAGCCAGTAAGCTCCTCCGGATCAATCGGAGAGCCGTCCACTCTGGCCGATTCGGCCATTTCAAAGATTTTGGCGAGGGGGCCAAAAATGTCGAGGAGCTTGTCCTGACAACTCTTTATAGCGGAATCCAGCCCTTTACGGGGATTCCAGCCGGTTTTTGCCAAAAACTGCGTCATCTTTTGATCCACAGATGGCGTCTCACAGACCTTGTTGGGGATCAATGGTCTAGGGCATTCTGCACGGAGCTTGCTGCGCGCCTCTTTGCTGAGAGGACGACGCACCCAATGCTCCAGGTAGTCGCTCACATGAGCTACCGGCATCCACTCCGCCGACCTAGGGTGGTGGAGGGCATCAGGGTCAAATAGTGGGTTGCCAGAAGGATCCACCAGGGTAGATGCCGTGTTAGGGGCAGAGGTGGATGCGCCCACGGACCCAGATGTGGAAGGCCTAGGGCCTGAGGTGCTTGGAAACTCAGGTTCCATCTCTAACACTCCTTCAGAGTGGTCACTTGCCTCCGCATAAGCCTCCATGTCCGATTCATTATCAGAATCTATGTCATCAGTTTGTGCTCTAGCACATTTCCACGTTCGCGCCCTTTCTGCCTGGCGCGGTAAGGCTCTTTTGCGCGATCTAAGCGCGCTATCATGGGTGGCTTGGATCACACCAGTCAAAGTCTCCTGGGCAGGAGGTTCAATGGTAGGCTGCGGGATAGTGGGTGTAGGCATTAGATTAGAGGGGCCAGGAGCATGGGCAGATAAGGCCTGAGATATGGTCTGAGAGATCATTGAGGACATGGAGCCCATGGCCTCTATAATGGCACTAGACACTGAGCGTTGTAGCTCCAGGGCCTGTGCACTCATGTCTGGCAAGCTGGGGTCCCCTGTGGGTGGGGGGGGGGATTAGGCCCAGAGGGAGAGCGGTCTGAGGACATGGTTTTGTTTATTATATAGCTAAAATCTAAATGCAGGGTAACCAATGGGGGAACCTAGTCTAAAGGTGCCTAAATTGTGGCAGAAACTAACCTAAACAGGGGTTAATCACCCCAAGCGCCGCACTATAGCAGGAGCCGATCCGGAGCCGCTTGAGAGTAGCAAGGCACTGGTGAGCGCTCCCAAATCCCGCGATAGGACGGGCGGGAGCTCCCAAGATGGCCGCCGAGATCTCGCGAGATCTCGGAGCCGCGGGAAGTTACAGAAATATGCCGCCGAGAACCTCTGCCGCCGGGGACCAGCGGGAAGGGATCGGAGCGGCGACAAAGGTAGTGGGAGAGGAGGGGGGTCAAGGCAACACACCCCAAAGAGGAAACAATTCAGGGGATAAATCGCCGATGAAACAAAGCAGAGGGGAAAGAGAGGGAGGGGGGGGGGGGACGGCCCCCAGATGAAGGCCGCAATAGGTGTATGGGAATACAGTAATACAGCGATAAAAACTCCACAAATGAAGGGAACAAGGGGGAGACCCTGTTACAGGCAGAAAAGTCTATATATACTAGGCAAGTAATAAAAATACCATGCAAATACATAATTGCTTCCCAATCTAAAATCACATAATCGAACATATAGATCACTTAGCTTTGGTGGAGCAGCAAAGAAAGAGGAAGATATAAAGAGGACACTGCTTATTATAGGATCTGTCAGGGGAGGGGCCTTTATTGTTATGATTATGTTAATTTCTCCTTTGCTGCTATTGGTGGAAGTAAAGAAGGAGTAAGCAATACGAAGCCTCCGTGTCTTGATGTAAAACTCAGGGTCAGTACAGGATAAGTAATGTATGTACACAGTGACTGCACCAGCAGAATAGTGAGTGCAGCTCTGGAGTATAATACAGGATGTAACTCAGGAACAGTACAGGATAAGTAATGTATGTACACAGTGACTGCAGCAGCAGAATAGTGAGTGCAGCTCTGGAGTATAATACAGAATGTAACTCAGGATCAGTACAGGATAAGTAATGTATGTACATAGTGACTGCACCAGCAGAATAGTGAGTGCAGCTCTGGAGTATAATACAGGATGTAACTCAGGATCAGTACAGGATAAGTAATGTATGTACACAGTGACTGCACCAGCAGAATAGTGAGTGCAGCTCTGGAGTATAATACAGGATGTAACTCAGGATCAGTACAGGATAAGTAATGTATGTACACAGTGACTGCACCAGCAGAATAGCGAGTGCAGCTCTGCAGTATAATACAGGATGTAACTCAGGATCAGTACAGGATAAGTAATGTATGTACAAGGTGAGTGCACCAGCAGAATAGTGAGTGCAGCTCTGCAGTATAATACAGGATGTAACTCAGGATCAGAACAGGATAAGTAATGTATGTACACAGTGACTGCACCAGCAGAATAGTGAGTGCAGCTCTGGAGTATAATACAGGATGTAACTCAGGATCAGTACAGGATAAGTAATGTATGTACACAGTGACTGCACCAGCAGAATAGTGAGTGCAGCTCTGGAGTATAACACAGGATGTAACTCAGGATCAGTACAGGATAAGTAATGTATGTACACAGTGACTGCACCAGCAGAATAGTGAGTGCAGCTCTGGAGGATAATACAGGATGTAACTCAGGATCAGTACAGGATAAGTAATGTATGTACACAGTGACTGCACCAGCAGAATAGTGATTGCAGCTCTGGAGTATAATACAGGATGTAACTCAGGATCAGTACAAGATAAGTAATGTATGTACACAGTGACTGCACCAGCAGAATAGTGATTGCAGCTCTGGAGTATAATACAGGATGTAACTCAGGATCAGTACAGGATAAGTAATGTAATGTAATAATGTAGATTATACCTGTAAGCAGGTTATGGTCATATTTTAATGTCCTGAATGTTTCCTGCAGGGACAGCTATATGCTCTATCAGACCGGGTTCACATCACCATTGATCCATCAGATGAACAGAAAAACAAAGAGATCCTTTATTTTGAGATTTCTTTGTTCTCATTTTCATCCGTTTGCTTCTTTTTTCGTCAGTTCTGTCAGATGGGTTCTATAGCGCAGTCTCAGGTGTGGCGGTGGATGGTTGGCTGTTCCCTACAGACGTCATACGTCCTGTATTCTGGGTTCACTTCCTTTACTTCATGTATTTCTCAGTACGGGACAGAATCGTTACGTTCACAAGACCCAACAACGTCCTCACTTCCGTCAGCCTCCCCCGGCAGACGTGTTACACTTATATAGCTGCCGGTGCAGAGCATCGTATGGCAGCACTACTGCAGAGGGGCGAGAAGCAGCTCCGCACCTCATTGCAGTCGCCTTCCATCCATTTCAGACATTTCCCATAAGAAATGCCTGAGGAATCTCCCAGTATTTCCTGACACTCCGGTCACTTTTTTTTTCAGCCTCTGCCATCTGGAAGGAGGTAGCGGATTATCCCAGTTAGAACCACCAGGTTCAGCACCAGTGTCTTTCTACCAGTAATACTGACTGGAGCAGGAACACAGACTGGAACGGACGCCACTCATGCTGGAGCTTGTGCTCGCAGTCAGGGGCGCAGCACCAATGAGGCCAGGTGAGGCAAGAGGGGGGCAGCGGAAGGGCCGTGGGCAATGAGCGCTTTCTTTGTGGCAAAAGGTTTAGGTTAAGAAATTGGCACTGGGGGGGGGGGGGCCGTTTCAGTGTTCGCCTCAGGCAGCAGAAAGGCTCGGTGCACCTCTTCTTCCAGTGCAGCGGCCGCTGATAGGGTTTCATTCTGCTGCACATGCCCGTATTGGTGTAATGATGGAACTGGATGTGGATTTGTCACCATCGATATGTTTGGGATCTCTAGCCCCGGGCAGAGGTTCCTCCATTGCTGATAGAACATCTCAAGCCTCTGATTTCATGTAAATGCTGCCATTGGCCGAGATCTGTGGATTCTGTAGGAGATTTTAGTTCTTTAATTTTTTTTACAAATAAAGTTATTACTGACTCTTTCATATGACCAAGGCTCCTTCGTGTCCATTTCAGCTCGGCTATATCTGACCATGGGTAGCGACCATCTGAAAGAGTGGAGATACCTTTCATACAGCCCTTGTCATATTGTGGCACGCTCAGCTCTGCTACACCTGTATGACATTCCACGGCAGCGGCCCCAGCAGAGTCTTATCTTTGGATCTATGTCCTTCAGTCAGATGATTGAGTAATTATATTGCCACTTATCAGGAGCTGTGTCCTGACGATCAGTGCTGCTTCTTATCATGGCGCTATCAGTGACCGTGTCTATCACCGATACCAGGGAAACGGACACTGGGGTTCACTTACTTATGATAAAGTAGATCAACTGTGGCCGGAATACACGCAGCAGGCGGCACAATGGTGTCATTGGAATACATTAGTAGCCGCCGCGCAGCATTGTCACCATATCACACACGAGACGGCACCGCGCTGGAGGCAGGGCCAGTCCTGAGCTTCCAGTCAGCAGTGACTGTCCACCGCGGGGCGAGCCAATGGAGGAAAGAAGGGGCACTATGGGGGCATTATTCTTACTGGGGGCACTAATGTGGGCATTACACTTACTGGGAGGCACTAATGGGGGCAGTATTATTACTGGGGGCACTAATGTGGGCATTACACTTACTGGGGGCACTAATGTGGGCATTACACTTACTGGGGGCACTAATGGGGGCAGTATTATTACTGGGGGCACTAATGTGGGCATTACACTTACTGGGGGCACTAATGTGGGCATTACACTTACTGGGGGCACTAATGGGGGCAGTATTATTACTGGGGGCACTAATGTGGGGATTATTATTACTGGGGGCACTAATGTGGGCATTACACTTACTGGGGGCACTAATGGGGGAAGTATTAGTTCTGGGGGGTGCTAATGGGGGAACTAATGGGTCATTACTATTACTGGGGGCACTAATGGGGGCAATATTATTACTGGGGGCACTAATGTGGGCATTATTCTTACTGGGGGCACTAATGTGGGCATTACACTTACTGGGGGCACTAATGGGGGCAGCATTAATTCTGGGGGGTGCTAATGGGGGAACTAATGGGTCATTACTATTACTGGGGGCACTAATGGGGGCAATATTAATTCTGGGCGGCACTAATGAAGCCATTAATATTACTGGGAGGCTTTAATGGAGGCATTAATATTATTGTGAGCTACAGTATGACAGCGACAGCGACCCTGTGTTAAGCCACGCCCCCACAACCACACCCATTTTGGGGTGTGGCTTAAATTGGCTGGTATTTTTGTTGGGAAAGGTGGCAACCCTACATACAAGGACACACACGGAGGTGGTCACCGCTGTACAATCCGTTGCTTCTCGTTCTTTGTCTTCTCTCTGCTGATTGGGTTTTGGTGACCTGTTCATTTTGCTGTTAGCAGCTGATCACATGTGCAGGATTTTCTCCCCAGATTATATATGCGCAACAGCATATGGGGTTGTGAGCATCTTTCTGCCGTTTATGACCACATTATTGTGTTATTTTGTTGGTACATGCACGACTGGAGGTTGGGCAACTCCAGGTATGAATGTGCCTTGATTTTGATCTAATGGTAACATTCAGGTGCACCTGTGCGCCTACGTCACATGAGTCAGTTATAGGTGGGACTCACAGCCTCTTCCCATTGTATGTGGGATTTCACACTGGAGGTAACTGGGAGTTGTTCACTGTGTGTCTGACCTTATGCCCCTGTAATAGCTCATACGGCCCCTGTAATTGCCCATATGGCACAGGTAGGTTGGTGTTAGGTCCCGTGCCACTTTGAGATACCTTGACGGGGTGCACAGGCTCCGGTATGTTCTTGATGTAAGAATATATTGGCGAAAGTCTCATTTTAATATCAGTGTGAGGGTTTAGCCATATATTGTCAATTGCATTTTCCATTGCACCATTTTTTCTTTGTAAATGTTTGCTTTATATAGCCAATTTTTATCGTGAATATCACCACTTCGAGAATTCGCAAAGATGTACAATATAGTGCTATATACACTGCGTGCAGAATTATTAGGCAAGTTGTATTTTTGAGGATTAATTTTATTATTGAACAACAACCATGTTCTCAATGAACCCAAAAAACTCATTAATATCAAAGCTGAATATTTTTGGAAGTAGTTTTTAGTTTGTTTTTAGTTTTAGCTATTTTAGGGGGATATCTGTGTGTGCAGGTGACTATTACTGTGCATAATTATTAGGCAACTTAACAAAAAACAAATATATACCCATTTCAATTATTTATTTTTACCAGTGAAACCAATATAACATCTCAACATTCACAAATATACATTTCTGACATTCAAAAACAAAACAAAAACAAATCAGTGACCAATATAGCCACCTTTCTTTGCAAGGACACTCAAAAGCCTGCCATCCATGGATTCTGTCAGTGTTTTGATCTGTTCACCATCAACATTGCGTGCAGCAGCAACCACAGCCTCCCAGACACTGTTCAGAGAGGTGTACTGTTTTCCCTCCTTGTAAATCTCACATTTGATGATGGACCACAGGTTCTCAATGGGGTTCAGATCAGGTGAACAAGGAGGCCATGTCATTAGATTTTCTTCTTTTATACCCTTTCTTGCCAGCCACGCTGTGGAGTACTTGGACGCGTGTGATGGAGCATTGTCCTGCATGAAAATCATGTTTTTCTTGAAGGATGCAGACTTCTTCCTGTACCACTGCTTGAAGAAGGTGTCTTCCAGAAACTGGCAGTAGGACTGGGAGTTGAGCTTGACTCCATCCTCAACCCGAAAAGGCCCCACAAGCTCATCTTTGATGATACCAGCCCAAACCAGTACTCCACCTCCACCTTGCTGGCGTCTGAGTCGGACTGGAGCTCTCTGCCCTTTACCAATCCAGCCACGGGCCCATCCATCTGGCCCATCAAGACTCACTCTCATTTCATCAGTCCATAAAACCTTAGAAAAATCAGTCTTGAGATATTTCTTGGCCCAGTCTTGACGTTTCAGCTTGTGTGTCTTGTTCAGTGGTGGTCGTCTTTCAGCCTTTCTTACCTTGGCCATGTCTCTGAGTATTGCACACCTTGTGCTTTTGGGCACTCCAGTGATGTTGCAGCTCTGAAATATGGCCAAACTGGTGGCAAGTGGCATCTTGGCAGCTGCACGCTTGACTTTTCTCAGTTCATGGGCAGTTATTTTGCGCCTTGGTTTTTCCACACGCTTCTTGCGACCCTGTTGACTATTTTGAATGAAACGCTTGATTGTTCGATGATCACGCTTCAGAAGCTTTGCATCCCTCTGCAAGATATCTCACTATTTTTGACTTTTCTGAGCCTGTCAAGTCCTTCTTTTGACCCATTTTGCCAAAGGAAAGGAAGTTGCCTAATAATTATGCACACCTGATATAGGGTGTTGATGTCATTAGACCACACCCCTTCTCATTACAGAGATGCACATCACCTAATATGCTTAATTGGTAGTAGGCTTTCGAGCCTATACAGCTTGGAGTAAGACAACATGCATAAAGAGGATGATGTGGTCAAAATACTCATTTGCCTAATAATTCTGCACTCCCTGTATTCGTATTCTCTAATATTCTAGATATTTTTTTCATCAGTAACCTCCCTTCTTGCTTGTGGGCCAATGAGAAGGCTGCAATGTCTTTGTCTGAACTTAGCAACATCCCTAGCAACCAATAGGAAAGCTGCCGACCCCTTACTATATAAGAACCTCCCCAGCAGCCCTTGTAGGCAGTATTTTGCAGTTCTGAGAGAGAGAGAGCAGTGACATTGCTGAGCTCTGTGCTTTCATCTGCATCCTATTCCTTATCCAATTACATTAGATAGTTAGATAGCTGATATATATATAATACAGATAGTCAGTGCAGGTTATATCCTGATATAGTGGAGCTGATAGGGTCCAGTGCAGGGTGTTAGGCAGTGTGATAGGGATTACTGTCCATACATACATGTTACAAAGTGCTGTGATGTCACAAGTTCACAACAATACTTAGTGCACCAATCACTAATAAGTAGTCAGACCTGATAAAATGTGAAATTGCACGTATTGTGCCAAAATATGTGCATCATTAATTGCCGATTTGCGCAACTGCGGATATATTGGAGAACTCTATCTGCATGTAAAGCCATTGTAATGTTCTGCCGTGCCAACCATTTTCTCCAGTCTCAGGAAACTTCTAGCAGCTTGAAAATTAGCAAATATATGATGAATATTCGCCCAAATATTCGTGAAATATCGCAAATTTGAAAATATTGCCCCTGCCGCTCATCCCTTGTAGGATGTTTCTGTGGTACATTGTATGCATTATTGCTGGGGATTGCTGTTAGCAACGGATCACATGTGCAGGTTTTGCTCCCCCGATTGTATACTGTATGTGCAACAGCATTTGGGGTTTTGAGCATCTTTCTGCCGTTTATGACCACCTTATTTTGACCTGTTCTTTTTGCTGACGAAACCGAGCACCATCTATGCAATTAATGGACTTTGAAAACAACCAACTAGTGGGACTTCGAGAAGCTGGATGGTCCATCCATAAGTTCTCGGAAAGAGTTGGATGAGAAGTTTCTGTGGTGCATTGCTGGTGTGGACAGTGGTCAGAGAAGGGCGCTCACACACATAGAGAGAGTTCTGGACGGTCCAGACAGATGCCCACCAAGATCCCGTATCTCACAGCACGGCCCCCACATTGGTTCTGCTGTAGCCTCTGCCATGACCGCCCGGACCAGAAGAAACCATCTACATAAAGCAGGGCTGCATTCACACACTCCACTAGCTCGTTTACCACTGACCTCTCATCATGGCCAAGAGCGTCTGCACTGGAGCCAAGATAGAGCCCATCAGAGGCATGAATGGTAGACCATAGTGTTCAGAGATGAAAGCAGGTTCTGCCCTGGTACTAATGATGAGAGTCTACAGGACGCTGGAGAGCGCCTACTGCCATCATGCATAGTGTGGACCAGCACCAGGTGTCATGGTGGGGGGCACCATTCCTCTGGTATTCATGGAGGGAACATTGACCAGCCTTCAGTATGTCCAGGACATTCTGGATCCAGTCCCAGTGCATTTTATGACTCAGGAGACAAGGAGTCTAAGAAGATAACACCGCCACATACTGCCCACACCACACAAAGTGCTCCTCAGCTCCATGACCGGGTTACTCCCCATCCAGAATATCTGGGACTGGCTGGGAAGATGGATCTCCCATGTACAGAAGCCAACAACCGCCACCACAGGAGGATATCCAGCATCTGTATGACCGCCACCACAGGAGGATATCCAGCATCTGTATGACCGCCACCACAGGAGGATATCCAGCATCTGTATGACCGCTACCACAGGAGGATATCCAGCATCTGTATGACTGCTACCACAGGAGAATATCTAGCATCTGTATGACTGCTACCACAGGAGGATATCCAGCATCTGTATGACTGCTACCACAGGAAGATATCCAGCATCTGTTTGACCGCCACCACAGGATGATATCCAGCATCTGTATGACCGCCACTGCAGGAGGATATCCAGCATCTGTATGACTGCTACCACAGGAGGATATCCAGCATCTGTATGACCGCCACTGCAGGAGGATATCCAGCATCTGTATGACTGTCACCACAGGAGGATATCCAGCATCTGTATGACCGCCACTGCAGGAGGATATCCAGCATCTGTATGACTGTCACCACAGGAGGATATCCAGCATCTGTATGACTGCTACCACAGGATATCCAGCATCTGTATGACCGCCACCACAGGAGGATATCCAGCATCTGTATGACCGCCACTGCAGGAGGATATCCAGCATCTGTATGACCGCCACCACAGGAGGATATCCAGCATCTGTATGACTGCTACCACAGGAGGATATCCAGCATCTGTATGACCGCCACCACAGGAGGATATCCAGCATCTGTATGACTGCTACCACAGGAGGATATCCAGCATCTGTATGACCGCTACCATGCCAGAGGGGCAGCCTTATGACAACAAGGTAAGATGCCACCCAGTATTAATGTGACCTCCACATGTACCCTACTGCAGATAGTGACTGGGCACCACGGGCAGTTTGTACTTTCCTAATCTCATTACATTCTCCCGCTGCATTTCCACATGATGAGAAGTCACTGGCAGGAAACAAGGGAACAGAGACAAAGTAACTAGTTTGTCACACAAAATAAAAAATGTCACAATTTTTTTTATTTTGCAACAGAATTTAGTTTCTTGAATTATTCTCACATTTGGAGATGATTTTTAAGTACAAAACCTACTGTTCACCCCCCGCGTCCCGGCAGCCGCTGTCTGGACAGGGCGATGGGAGAAATTCCTTAGCTTTTTTTTTCCATGTAATTATAAATTTATTTACATTTTCTCCAATATCAGCGAGGATCGAGAGCTATGGAGCTTGCATCTTCCGGTCATACCATTGGCTTCCTCCCCAGCTCTCCAGTAAAAAAAGACCATTTAGGAGGTAAGTGGCTGTCAGACACCTATGGCGCCACTTATCTCCTGTGGACAACTCAGATTTTATTCCTCCCTTTGCAGCAGCTCCGTATTGAAGATCCACAGACCCCATAGACTTTACACTCCAGCTGTGGTGAAACTACGACTCCCAGCATGCACACTGTTGCTTGCCTGTTCCTGGAGCTCCTATAGAAGTGAATGGAGCATGCTGGGATAAGTAGTTTCACCACAGCTGGAGTGCCAGAGGTTGCCGACACCTGCATTAATGGGATTGTAGCAGAATCTTATATCTACGGCCAGTTTATGTGCAGAACCTCACACGCTGATCTGTCCCTATTTCGCCTCTAAATTTGCATCTGCAAAAAATCTACAAAATCACAAAGAAAGCTTCCTGTAAGAAATCCCCGAGCGCTCAGCGTCCCCTCAGCCGTACATGAGACTTCTCCTCAGATAGCTCTTCAATCCTAAGAAAATAAGACAAGTATCTAGTGACAAGAATCTCCATGAATAGTTGATGAAGGAACGTGCTGTATTGACGCCGGTTCCGGGCGAGGGATGGGGGGGGGGAGATGCCATCAATACAGAGACAGCTGATTGTAAAGCGAGGGTCCTTGTATAAGTTGTTTGCAGAGGAGAAGGGCATGCAGTGCAGTGAATGGAACTGGAGCAGGGGAGGGGCGGCTGTAAAGCTGATACCCCAAAAGTTCAGCTGAGGACACATTCTCCAGGAGGAGAAAAACATCTTATCTGTCAATACCAGGTTACCTTGGTGGCAGCAGCTTCTGTGCATCTTAATGGCGCTAAGATCACACAATCCTGCCACGTGATCCCGAGAACCTGAGAAAAATCATTGTCATGCTAAAACCAGGTGATACTGTACTGACCACTCACCTCTGTTCAGCCAATCATGTCTGAGCTTCAGGCGTCACAACCCAGCTGACAAATGTATTCTTCCTTAATTATACTCCAGAGCTGCACTCACTATTCTGCTGGTGCAGTCACTGTGTACATACAATACTTATCCTGTACTGATCCTGAGTTACATCCTGTATTATACTCCAGAGCTGCACTCACTATTCTGCTGGTGCAGTCACTGTGTATGTACATTACATTACTTATCCTGTACTGATCCTGAATTACATCCTGTATTATACTTCAGAACTGCACTCACTATTCTGCTGGTGGAGTCACTGTGTATATACATTACTTATCATGTACTGATCCTGAGTTACATCCTGTATTATACTCCAGAGCTGCACTCACTATTCTGCTGGTGCAGTCACTGTGTACATACATTACTTATCCTGTACTGATCCTGAGTTACATCCTGTATTATACTCCAGAGCTGCACTCACTATTCTGCTGGTGCAGTCACTGTGTACATACATTACTTATCCTGTACTGATCCTGAGTTACCTCCTGTATTATACTCCAGAGTTGCACTCACTATTCTGCTGGTGCAGTCACTGTGTACATACATTACTTATCCTGTACTGATCCTGAGTTACATCCTGTATTATACTCCAGAGCTGCACTCACTATTCTGCTGGTGGAGTCACTGTGTATATACATTACTTATCCTGTACTGATCCTGAGTTACATCCTGTATTATACCCCAGAGCTGCACTCACTATTCTGCTGGTGGAGTCACTGTGTATATACATTACTTATCATGTACTGATCCTGAGTTACATCCTGTATTATACCCCAGAGCTGCACTCACTATTCTGCTGGTGCAGTCACTGTGTACATACATTACATTACTTATCCTGTACTGATCCTGAATTACATCCTGTATTATACTCCAGAGCTGCACTCACTATTCTGCTGGTGGAGTCACTGTGTATATACATTACTTATCCTGTACTGATCCTGAGTTACATCCTGTATTATACTCCAGAGCTGCACTCACTATTCTGCTGGTGCAGTCACTGTGTACATACATTACTTATCCTGTACTAATCCTGAGTTACATCCTGTATTATACTCCAGAGCTGCACTCACTATTCTGCTGTGGCAGTCACTGTGTACATACATTACTTATCCTGTACTGATCCTGAGTTACATCCTGTATTATACTCCAGAGCTGCACTCACTATTCTGCTGGTGCAGTCACTGTGTACATACATTACTTATCCTGTACTGATCCTGAGTTACATCCTGTATTATACTCCAGAGCTGCACTCACTATTCTGCTGGTGCAGTCACTGTGTACATACATTACTTATCCTGTACTGATCCTGAGTTACATCCTGTATTATCCTCCAGAGCTGCACTCACTATTCTGCTGGTGCAGTCACTGTGTACATACATTACATTACTTATCCTGTACTTATCCTGAGTTACAACCTGTATTATACTCCAGAGCTGTACTCACTATTCTGCTGGTGCAGTCACTGTGTACATACATTACTTATCCTGTACTGATCTTGAGTTATATCCTGTATTATACTCCAGAGCTGCACTCACTATTCTGCTGGTACAGTCACTGTGTACATACATTACATTACTTATCCTGTACTGATCCTGAGTTACATCCTGTATTATCCTCCAGAGCTGCACTCACTATTCTGCTGGTGCAGTCACCGTGTACATACATTACATTACTTATCCTGTACTTATCCTGAGTTACAACCTGTATTATACTCCAGAGCTGTACTCACTATTCTGCTGGTGCAGTCACTGTGTACATACATTACTTATCCTGTACTGATCCTGAGTTACATCCTGTATTATACTCCAGAGCTGCACTCACTATTCTGCTGGTACAGTCACTGTGCACATACATTACTTATCCTGTACTGATCCTGAGTTACATCCTGTATTATACTCTAGAGCTGCACTCACTATTCTGCTGGTGCAGTCACTGTGTACATACATTACTTATCCTATATTATATTCCAGAGCTGCACTCACTATTCTGCTGGTGCAGTCACTGTGTACATACATTACTTATCCTGTACTGATCCTGAGTTACATCCTGTCTTATACTCCAGAGCTGCACTCACTATTCTGCTGGTGCAGTCACTGTGTAGATACATTACTTATCCTGTACTGATCCTAAGTTACATCCTGTATTATACCCCAGAGCTGCACTCACTATTCTGCTGGTGCAGTCACTGTATACATACATTACTGATCCTGTACTGATCCTGAGTTACATCCTGTATTATACTCCAGAGCTGCACTCACTATTCTGCTGGTGCAGTCACTGTGTACATACATTACCTATCCTGTACTGATCCTGAGTTACATCCTGTATTATACTCCAGAGCTGCACTCACTATTCTGCTGGTGCAGTCACTGTGTACATACATTACTTATCCTGTACTGATCCTGAGTTACATCCTGTATTATACTCCAGAGCTGCACTCACTATTCTGCTGGTGCAGTCACTGTGTACATACATTACTTATCCTGTACTGATCCAGGGTTACATCCTGTATTATACTCCAGAGCTGCACTCACTATTCTGCTGGTTGAGTCACTGTGTACATACATTACTTTACATATGTAGTACTTCACCAGTGCTGCATTACCTTCAGTCTCAGGATCATGGTGGTCCCGGCACTTAGGTCCTCACTGATCATAATGATGACATATCCTACTGATATCAGATGGCGATATACCTTTAGCTGCCTATTTATAATAATACTGATGATGTCACCATTATATTTCACTTTAAAACGAGGATAAGAAAATGTACAAAATGGCAAAGACATAGACAATGGAGGATCCTTCCCAAAATATCCTGAAGATTCTCCAAAAATAAGTCATCTGAAAAAGTTTTTCCCCTTTTGTTTGTTACACTAGATGACTTTGCCCATATCATCCATAGGGAAAGGATAGGTGACATCATCAGGAAGGGGGCAGATACTTTTTATCTGATTGGTATATAATCTGTCTCTGATTCTGTGCAGTTAAAATTGATTGTGTAATGAAGAGTTCTCCAACTTTCTCATACACTTTCTTTTAACTCTTCACCATCTTTGCTTGCTGTAGGTGAACAGACATAATTATTCTTGTTTACATCCTGAGGCTCGTTACAATGTATTGGAAAGCTCTCTTGTAACAATCTGGGACCTAGCATTGAACATTAACAGTGCTGGATCTTATCTGCAGATTGTTTGCACTCACTGACAACAAGCAGAGGTAGTGAGGATTTGAAAACACAAGGTATATGTGAAAATTAACAAATTGTACAATAATTAAGCTTTATTCACAGGAGGCTGGGCTGGCTCTTTACTGGTGGAGAGCCTCGTCCTGCTACTTTTTAGGGCCCCTTGTGCTCGTTGTCCGGGGCCCAGGTTTATCTGTATCTTGCACTTCTTGCAGGCTCTCAGCCGCCTTCCCTGTCCATTATAAGCACAGGTGAAGAGCAGGTTTCCCATGATTCCTCCTTTCTTGTGTTTTCTGTTTGTGACTTTTTTCCTCACCTTTTGCAGATTTTTATCGCTTTCCGGTCGTCCCAGCTGAAGTCAGACGCAGGTCCAGTCCTCACGTCCAATTTCATCCATGTTTTTCTAAGATGATTTCCCAAGCATAGCTGGGATTTCCTTGTGATTTGCCAAAGTACCACACTGCCCCCTAATGGCGGTAAAAGAAAGAACCGCAAAAAGGGTTCACATCTGAACCAAGAAAAAGTAAACAAAAAATTAATAAAAATAATAGTCACCTGATATAGAATGTTCCAATCTATGATCTCCAGATCTTCCTGCAGACCAACACCGTATCCTGCAGCCCTAGAAGGGATTAAAGGGGAGCCCCTCCCGTATATAATGTTATTATCCTGCAGTGGGGGCTCATGGGGTCACCACCAGATATGGGGCCCAGGGAGGAAGGAGCCCAGCCCTGAACTGCTTCTCATTGCCACTAGGGGGAGCTCCCTGCAGGCATCCACATGAGCTCCTCCCTATACTAGGGCTCAGTCCTATTCTGACTTTTGCTATCAGACCTGTGGCCATGTGCACACCCCGTTGTAGTCTATACTCTGGTGGCGGAATGCAGGCTGCTGTAGACATATTGCTGGATATTACCAGACTGGTCAGAGGAGGCAAAGTGCTACGATTTTATCTCCGGCCAAAAAAACAGAAGACTTTCCTAAATGCCTTATCCGGCATTTACCGGAATGCCGGTTCAGTCCTTCCGGTCTGCACATGCGTAGAAATGTGAAAAAAAAAAATATCAAAACTGATCCGTTTGTCCGTATGACAAACGGACAGACCGGTCCGTTCTTGCAATGCATTTGTAAGACGGATCAGGATCCTGATCAGTCTTAAAATGCAAATAGTTGGCATATACGTTTTGCCGGATCCGGCAGGCAGTTCCGGCGACGGAACTGCCTGCCGAATTCCTCTGCCGCAAGTGTGAAAGTAGCCTAAGAGAAGAGCAAGTGCCAAGAGCGCATCTGCTGCTGATCAGCGGCTGTTACTCCAGTATAATTAGTAGGCGAAGGCCATTAATAAACCAGCACAGAGAGAAGAGGCGCCAGGAGCCAAATATCATCTAACACCGTAATAGCGGATTACAGGATCCGGGTGGAGTCGTCTCATTCTATGGGTCACACTATTCAGTGGGTACTCAGCGCAGTAATCCGGCAGGGCAGTGACGGGTGACAGAACGGATGCGCAGGATATGAAGTATCAGTTATTTTTTTTCAGCATCTGTTGTCTATTCCCTTCAGAAGGTGATCAGGAGCCGGAGCCGATCTGATCAGCAGTGTCACAGCGCCCTCTAGTGATGGATCATGGGTTGACAGATCTCAGGAACAGATTTTACTTCTCCAAATTATAAAAGTATTATCACAAAGATTATAATAACAGCAGGAGGCGCTGTGCACAGAGTGTGACCTGTGGGGGGCGCAGCGGCCAGCACCCACAAATACTGAAGCAATATGACTCCAGGCCATCAAAGTGAGAAGAGGCTGCGCATCTGGGTTGGTGTCTTATGACGTCATGGAAATCTAACTTACCTTATGGAGATGTCAGCTAGCAGAATAGTGAGTGCAGCTCTGGAGTATAATGCAGGATGTAAATCAGGATCAGTACAGGATAAGTAATGTATGTACACAGTGACTACACCAGCAGAATAGTGAGTGCAGCTCTGGAGTATAATACAGGATGTGACTCAGGATCAGTGCAGGATAAGTAATGTATGTACACAGTGACTGCACCAGCAGAATAGTGAGTACAGCTCTGGAGTATAATATAGGATGTAACTCAGGATCAGTACAGGATAAGTAATGTATGTACACAGTGACTACACCAGCAGAATAGTGAGTTCAGCTCTGGAGTATAATACAGGATGTGACTCAGGATCAGTGCAGGATAAGTAATGTATGTACACAGTGACTGCACCAGCAGAATAGTGAGTACAGCTCTGGAGTATAATATAGGATGTAACTCAGGATCAGTACAGGATAAGTAATGTATGTACACAGTGACTGCACCAGCAGAATAGTGAGTGCAGCTCTGGAGTATAATACAGGATGTAACTCAGGATCAGTACAGGATAAGTAATGTGTGTACACAGTGACTGCACCAGCAGAATAGTGAGTGCAGCTCTGGAGTATAGTACAGGATGTAACTCAGGATCAGTACAGGATAAGTAATGTATGTACACAGTGACTGCACCAGCAGAATAGGGAGTGCAGCTCTGGGGTATAATACAGGATGTAACTCAGGATCAGTACAAGATAAGTAATGTATGTACACAGTGACTCCACCAGCAGAATAGTGAGTGCAGCTCTGGAGTATTATACAGGATGTAACTCAGGATCAGTACAGGATAATTAATGTATGTGCAGACTGACTGAACCAGCAGAATAATGAGAACAGCTCTGGAGTATAATACAGAATGTAACTAAGGATCAGTACAGGATAAGTAATGTATGTACACAGTGACTCCACCAGCAGAATAGTGAGTGCAGCTCTGGGGTATAATACAGGATGCAACTCAGGATCAGTACAGGATAAGTAATGTATGTACACAGTGACTGCACCAGCAGAATAGTGAGTGCAGCTCTAGAGTATAATACAGGATGTAACTCAGGAACAGTACAGGATAAGTAATGTAATGTACACAGTGACTCCACCAGCAGAATAGTGAGTGTAGCTCTGAAGTATAATACAGGATGTAACTCAGGGTGAGTACAGGATAAGTAATGTTTGTATACAACGACTGCACCAACAGAATAGGGAGTGCAGCTCTGGGGTATAATACAGGATATAACTCAGGATCAGTACAAGATAAGTAATGTATGTACACAGTGACTCCACCAGCAGAATAGTGAGTGCAGCTCTGGAGTATTATACAGGATGTAACTCAGGATCAGTACAGGATAATTAATGTATGTACACAGTGACTGCACCAGCAGAATAGTGAGTGCAGCTCTGGAGTATAATACAGAATGTAACTAAAGATCAGTACAGGATAAGTAATGTAATGTACATAGGGACTCCACCAGCAGAATAGTGAGCGCAGCTCTGGAGTATAATACAGGATGTAACTCAGGATCAGTACAGGATAAGTAATGTACACAGTGACTGCACCAGCAGAATAGTGAGTGCAGCTCTGGAGTATAATCAAGGATATAACTCAGGATCAGTACAGGATAAGTAATGTATGTACACAGTGACTGCACCAGCAAAATAGTGAGTGCAGCTCTGGAGTATAATACAGGATATAACTAAATGATTTTCCTATTTCTTGACGTAAAGTCATAGTTTTATTAAAGACACGGAGGCGAGTATTGCCATCTGCTTCTTTACTTCCACCAATAGCAGCAAAGGAGAAATTAACATAAACATAACAATAAAGGACCCTCCCCTGACAGATCCTATAATAAGCAGTGTCCTCTTGCATATCTTCCTTTTTCTTTGAATCCACGACACCAACCGCCAAACCATAACCGAAACCGTAACCGAAACTGGAACTGGTTCCGCAACCGACAACCATTCTGGTCCGTCCAACTGTAGAACTCAAGCCAACATGGCTAACATCTCAGGAAACCTGGAACAACACGGAATTCCATATGCCGAGGGGTTTTTAACCTGAAACAGAATAAATAATATAGATAGTGTAAAAATTGGGTAAAACTGAGCAATCTCGACCCTATAACGGTCGTACATCAAAAGGTTGCTGATAAACAGAACCATAAATAAACCTTAACGGCAATAAATGTCATAAATAACAATAAAAGACAATGTAACAGTCAATAATATCATCATAACGTCACAAAACCAGGGCGGGCAGGAGAAACCCAGGGCGGGCAATACTCGCCTCCGTGTCTTTAATAAAACTATGACTTTACGTCAAGAAATAGGAAAATCATTTAGTTTTACAGCAAGACACAGAGGCTTCGTATTGCAAGTTCAAAGCTGCTCAATAATAGATGAAAACACATGAGGGGGTGGACGGAAATAAAATTCTGTGAACGTCGTGGCCCTAGACCAGTCAGCCAGACGCAGAATGTCCTCCAAACGAGCCCCCGAAACAGCCAGGGCAGTGGCAGCCACGCCCCTGGCCGAGTGAGCGGTATCAATCCCAGAAAGGGACATGATCCGTATCAATCCCAGAAAGGGACATGAACCACTTCATCCACCGCGCCAAAGTGGGACTGGTCACCGGGCCAAAGGGATGGCGAATAGAAAGGAAAAGTTGTGGGTTGTCCACAGAGCGGTGAGTCCGAGTGCGCAACTCATATTCCCGTAAGCAAGCTACCGGACAGAGCGCCGGAGAAGACGGAAAACAGGGATAGGACACAGACCGAATATTGGTCTTGGGGCGCCGCGTGATGTTAAAAGTAACACCCTCGGGAGTAAAGGACCTCGCATCATGATCCAGAGCCCTGACATCAGAGACCCTCTTACAGGAAATCAGGCAAAAGAGGGTCAGCAATTTGGCCGACAGTTGACGGAGGGAAAGAGCCGCGTTGTCAGGCCAAGCAGAGAGGAAAGAAAGGACCAGGGAAACATCCCACGTAGTGGTGAAACGTGGCCGAGGAGGCCGAGCCAAGCGTGAGCCACGTAAAAGTCGAGACACCAAAGGGTGTTGACCAGCAGGAACCCCATCAAAACCCTGATGAGTCGAAGAAATCGCTGAACGGAACAAATTGATGGTCCGATAAGCTTTTCCTGCTTCAAAAAGAGATGTAAGGAATTGTAACAAATGGGTCACAGGTGCCGAAATGGGATCCAGGTCCCGTTCCATGCACCAGCTAACCCAAGATCCCCAAGCTGCCCGGTAAGACTTTCGGGTGCCGGGAGCCCAAGCGTTGTCCAGGAGGCGTCTAGTTGCCTCCGAAATTCCCTCGACCTCTCCTGGAGTCCTGAGATTCGGCACGCTAGAAGTTGAAGGGATCCTTCGACCAGCAGGGGATGTGGGGCACCTAGAGGGTCCTGGAGGAGATCCGTCCGAGCCGGAAGGAGGAGAGGTACATCCACTAGGAAATCCAGGAGGCTCGGGTACCAGGCTTGGGACCCCCAGAAGGGAATCACCACCACCAATTCCGCCACCTGACGACGAGTCTGTAGCAGCATCCTTGGAATCATGGCAAACGGTGGAAACGCGTAATGTAGGGCCGAAGACCAGTCCTGGAGAAACGCATCCACCGCCTCTGCTTCCGGATCCGGGCGCCAGCTGAAGAACCTGGGCAGGTGAGTATTGAGTCGGGACGCAAAGAGGTCTATGGAGCAAGGACCCCAAATGTCCGAGATTATGGAGAACATCTCCGGATTCAGCCTCCAGTCGCTGCCGTCCGTGAAGCATCGGGAACTCCGATCCGCTCGGTAGTTGTGAAGACCCGGAAGGTACTCCGCTTGAAACATGATGTCCCTGGACAGACAGTAGGACCAGAACTCCTTCGCCAGCCGGGCTAAGGTGGCCGATTGGGTGCCGCCTAGGTGATTGACATACCGGACCGCCGACACATTGTCCATGCGTAGACGAATGCATGCGTGAGCTATGCCCTTGGTGAAACTCCTGATGGCAAACGAGCCCGCCAGAAGTTCCAGAGCGTTGATGTGAAGATGGGTCTCGGTCACCGACCATCGACCCCCCGTGGAAATACCCTCGCAGTGGACACCCCAGCCTTGGAGACTCGCGTCCGACTCCACCGTGAATTCTGGTTGGAATCCGAAGATTGCTCTGCCGTTCCAGGCTTCCAAGTTGCTTATCCACCAGCGAAGTTCTTCCCGAGCTTCCTGATCCAGAATCACCACGTCTGCAAACGAGGCCCCGGCACGGAGGTGGGCGATCTTCAGGCGCTGTAGAGCCCGATAATGGAGCGGAGTGGGGAAGACTGCCTGGATAGAGGAGGCTAATAGCCCAATGATGCGAGCCAAGTGGCGTAGAGATAGGGAGGAAGTTGAGAGAGCATGTCTCAACTCCTTGCGTATCGTCCGCAACTTCTCTGAAGGAAGACTGAGAGATTCCGCAACAGAGAGTCCACCGTGAAGCCCAGGAACTCCATCCGTCGAGTCAGTGTGAGGCAGGATTTCTCGGGGTTGAGTAGAAAGCCCAGACCTGTCAGAAGGTCCGAGGTCCACTGGAGATGCTGTAGCAGAGACGACTGACATTGATGCATAATGAGGACGTCGTCCAGATAGATGACTAGACGCACCCCACGACTCCGAAGCCAGGCCATGACTGGGCGTAGTAGCTTGGAGAAGCACCAAGGCGCCGAAGAAAGGCCGAACGGTAAGCAAGTGAAGCGCCACACTTCGCCCCTCCACAGGAAGCGCAGGAGATCCCTGGAGGAGGAGGCAATCGGGACCCTCAGATAGGCATCTTTGAGGTCCAGCTTCACCATCCAGTCCCCCGGAATCAGCAAGTCCCGAAGGAGGTGAATCCCCTCCATCTTGAAGTGGTGATGGCGCACCACAGAGTTCAGGGCACGGAGATTTATCACTAGACGCATTTGTCCACCCTTTTTCTGCACTAGAAAAATGTGGCTGAGAACGGAGGAGGGGCCCTTTCTATCTCATCTTTGTGAAAAAGGGAGAAAAGTTCTAAATCCACTAGTTCCCTGTCTGGTAGTGCCAGGGGTGGGGTTGAAAAGACGAGATTTGGCGAACCCGTAAGTTCTATGCGGAACCCCTGTACCGTACTCAGCACCCATGGGTCTGATGTAATGCTGGACCAAGCGTGGGAACATAGACGGAGTCTGCCCCCGACACAAGGAACCAAAGAAGTCCCCACTGGGGAAAGACTTACCGAAAGATTTTCGGAAGTTCGGATTCCCTCTAACCGACCTGGAACGCCATTGGCCGCCTCTGGCCGGGAAGAACGGAGGAGGATTCCTTTGGTCCTAGAAGGGAAGTCTCTGGTTGAAGGAGCCTCTGCCCGAGCTGCGGGCCTGGAAACTGGAGCTGCCGGACAGACGGCCCCTACTACTGCCGGCCCTAGTGGAGACCCGTCCCTGAAAGACCCTTCACATGGAGGACTGGGCCTTGTCCAGGGCAGTAAATGCTCCTACCTATCTGCTGAGGTCCTTGATAAAGGAATCCCCGAACAGTTGACCCTGAGCATCCTTCCCTGTCTCAGTGAGTGCCAGGTTGGCCAATTTCGGGTCAATTTTAAACAGAATGGCTTTCCGCCGTTCAATGGCCAGGGAGGAGTTGGTGCTGCCCGCGATACAAATGGCTCTCTGTATCCAGCCAGTAAGCTCCTCCGGATCTATCGGAGAGCCGTCCGCTCTGGCCGATTCGGCCATCTCAAAGATTTTGGCGAGGGGGCCAAAGATGTCAAGGAGCTTATCCTGACAACTCTTAATTGCGGAATCTAACCCCTTACGGGGATTCCAGCCGGTTTTAGCCAAGAACTGTGTCATTTTTTGATCCACAGATGGCGTTTCACAGACCTTGTTGGGGATCAATGGTCTGGGGCATTCCGCTCGGAGCTTGCTGCGCGCCTCTTTGCTAAGAGGACGGCGCACCCAATGCTCAAGGTAATCGCTCACATGAGCTACCGGCAACCACTCCGCCGACCTAGGGTGGTGGAGGGCATCAGGATCAAATAATGGGTTGCCTGAGGGATCCACCAGGGTAGAAGCCGTGTTAGGGGCAGTGGCGGACGCGCCCACGGACCCAGAGGTAGAAGGCCTAGGGCCAGCGGTATCTGGAAACTCAGATTCCATCTCCATCTCCCCTTCAGATTGGCCGCTTGCCTCCGCATAAGCCTCCATATCAGATTCCAAATCCGAATCTATATCATTAGTTTGTGCTCTAGCACATTTCCTCGTTCGCGCCCTTTCTGCCTGGCGCGGTAAGGCTCTTTTGCGCGATCTAAGCGTGCTATCATGGGTGGCTTGGATCACACCAGTCAATGTCTCCTGGGCAGGAGGTTCAATGGTAGGCTGCGGGCTAGTGATTACAGGCAATAGACTAGCAGGGCCAGGAGTATGGGCAGACAAGGCCTGGGATATGGTCTGTGAGATCATGGAGGACATGGAGCCCATGGCCTCAATAATAGCGCTGGAAACCGAGCGCTGTAACTCCATGGCCTGAGTATTTAAGTCTGACCTGCTGGGCTCCCCAGTGGATGGGGGGGGATTAGGCCCAAAGGGAGAGCGGTCAGAGGACATGGTAAAAGTAACCTGAAGCAGTAGCTGGAATAAGTATATGGAAACCTAACTAGAGGTAGGCTAAAGGACCGGGGTAAAGAACTATCCCACCTGACTATAATAGAGAATAAGGGGTTAGTCACCCCAGAGGCCGCAGAGCAGGAGACCGAGCGATCCGGATGCGATGCAGCTAGCGCCGAAATCCCGCGAGAAGACGGGCGGCGCAATCTAAAATGGCCGCCGAGATCTCGCGAGATCACGCGACCCGCGGAAAAAAACAGAAGAAGCCGCGCCGGAGCGAGGTAAGGGGACGGGGAAGGGAAGAGGGAGGAGGGACGCCTCCACAGAGCCTAAACAGGACGCAAGGAAGCATTTAGGCAGAAAAAGGAAAAGCGAAAAAGTCAGAGCGCCTCCACAGACTAAAGGGGCAAACCGGAGACTAAAGGGGAGAGAGGGGGGGAACCCCCAAAACCATAAGGCGCAGAATAAGCGCAAGGGCAAAATAAATCACATAAAACAGGGGGGGGGACCCCCAGACCAACAACCCAGGAAGAAATACCATTTGCCCTGGGTAAATGAGGCCCAGAGGATATACCTGAGCCACAGACACAAGCACAAAAGGATATACATGTATAAATGTTACTTAGCTTTGGTGGAGCAGCAAAGAAAGAGGAAGATATGAAGAGGACACTGCTTATTATAGGATCTGTTAGGGGAGGGTCCTTTATTGTTTTGATTATGTTAATTTCTCCTTTGCTGCTATTGGTGGAAGTAAAGAAGGAGAAAGCAATACGAAGCCTCCGTGTCTTGCTGTAAAACTTAATGATTTTCCTATTGCATGACGTAAAGTCATAGTTTTATTAAAGACACGGAGGCGAGTATTGCTTACTCCTTCTTTACTTCCACCAATAGCAGCAAAGGAGAAATTAACATAATCAAAACAATAAAGGACCCTCCCCTAACAGATCCTATAATAAGCAGTGTCCTCTTTATATCTTCCTCTTTCTTTGAATCCACGACACCAACCGCCAAACCATAACCGAAAACGAACCGAACTGGAACTGGTTCCGACACCGACCATTCTTGTCCCTCCAACTGAAGAACTCAAGCCAACATGGCTAACATCTCAGGAAACCTGGAACAACACGGAATTCCATCTGTCAAGGAGTTTTCAACCTGAAACAGAACAAATAATATAGCCAGTGTAAACACATGGGTACAAATACTCAATCTCGACCCTATAACGGTCGTACATTAAAAAGGTCGCTGAAACAGAACCATAATAAACCTTAATGGTAAAACGTCATAAATAACAACAGAGACAGTGTAATAGTCAATAATAATACCATAACAGTAATAATAATAGGGGGGGCAGGAGAAACCTAGGGCGGGCAATACTCGCCTCCGTGTCTTTAATAAAACTATGACTTTACGTCATGAAATAGGAAAATCATTAAGTTTTACATCAAGACACGGAGGCTTCGTATTGCAAGTTCAAAGCTGCTCAATAATAGATGAAAACACATGAGGGGGCAGACGGAAATAAAACTCTGTGAACGTCGTGGCCCTAGACCAGTCAGCCAGACGCAGAATGTCCTCCAAACGAGCCCCCGAAACTGCAAGGGCAGTAGCAGCCGCGCCCCTGGCCGAGTGAGCGGTAAAGATTGTCGTATCAATCCCGGAAAGGGACATGACCCACTTCATCCAACGCGCCAAAGTGGGACTGGTAACCGGGCCAAAGGGATGGCGAATAGAGAGGAAAAGCTGCGGAACGTCCGCAGACCGGTGAGAACGAGTGCGCAACTCATATTCCCGTAGACAAGCTACAGGACAGAGCGCCGGCGAAGACGGAAAACTGGGATAGGACACAGACCGAATATTGGTCTTGGTACGCCGCGTGATGTTAAAAGTAACACCCTCGGGAGTAAAGGATCTGGCATCATGATCCAGAGCCCTGACATCAGAGACCCTCTTACAGGAAATCAGGCAAAAAAGGGTCAGCAACTTGGCTGACAGTTGACGGAGGGAAAGAGCCGCGTTGTCGGGCCAGGAAGAGAGGAAAGACAGGACCAGGGAAACATCCCACGTAGTGGTGAAACGTGGCCGAGGAGGCCGAGCCAAGCGTGAGCCACGTAAAAGTCGAGACACCAAAGGGTGTTGACCAGCAGGAACGCCATCAAATCCCTGATGAGTCGAGGAAATCGCAGAACGGAACAAATTGATGGTCCGATAAGCTTTCCCTGCTTCAAAAAGAGATGTCAGGAATTGCAATAAATGGGTTACAGATGCCGAAACGGGATCCAGGTCCCGTTCCATGCACCAGCTAACCCAAGATCCCCAAGCTGCCCGGTAAGATTTTCGGGTGCCGGGAGCCCAAGCGTTGTCCAGGAGGCGTCTAGTTGCCTCCGAAATTCCCTCGACCTCTCCTGGAGTCCTGAGATTCGGCACGCAAGAAGTTGAAGGGAGCCTTCGACCAGCAGGGGATGTGGGGCACCCAGAGGGTCCTGGAGGAGATCCGTCTGCGTCGGGAGTAGGAGAGGCACATCGACCAGGAGTTCTAGGAGGATCGGGTACCAGGCTTGAGATCCCCAAAAGGGAATCACCACCACCAGTTCCGCCACCTGACGCCGAGTCTGTAGCAACATCCTCGGAATCATGGCAAACGGAGGAAACGCGTAATGTAGGGCTGAGGACCAGTCCTGTAGAAACGCATCCACCGCTTCTGCTTCCGGGTCCGGCCGCCAGCTGAAGAACCTGGGCAGGTGAGTATTGAGCCGGGAGGCAAAAAGGTCTATGGAGCAAGGACCCCAGATGTCCGAGATTGAGGAGAGCATTTCCGGATTCAGCCTCCAGTCGCTGCCGTCCGTGAAGCATCGGGAACTCCGATCCGCTTTGTAGTTGTGAAGACCCGGCAGGTACTCCGCTTGAATCATGATGTCCCTGGACAGACAGTAGGACCAGAACTCCTTCGCCAGTCGGGCTAAGGTGGCCGATTGAGTGCCGCCTAGGTGATTGACGTAACGGACCGCCGACACATTGTCCATGCGTAGACGGATGCATGCGTGAGCTATGCCCTTGGTGAAACTCCTGATGGCAAACGAACCCGCTAGAAGTTCCAGAGCGTTGATGTGAAGATGGGTCTCGGACTCTGACCATCGACCCCCAGTGGAGATACCCTCGCAGTGGGCACCCCAGCCTTGGAGACTCGCGTCCGACTCTACCGTGAATTCCGGTTGGAATCCGAAGATTGCTCT
This sequence comes from Bufo bufo, assembly GCF_905171765.1. Lineage (NCBI taxonomy): Eukaryota > Metazoa > Chordata > Amphibia > Anura > Bufonidae > Bufo > Bufo bufo. The sequence continues at coordinate 230,586,280 of NC_053395.1, forward strand.
GCCGTTCCAGGCTTCCAAATTGCTCAACCACCAACGAAGTTCCTCCTGAGCTTCCTGATCCAGAATCACCGCGTCTGCAAACGAGGCCCCGGCACGGAGGTGGGCGATCTTCAGGCGCTGTAAAGCCCCATAATGGAGCGGAGCGGGGAAGACTGCCTGGATAGAGGAGGCTAGTAGCCCAATGATGCGAGCCAGGTGGCGTAGGGATAGGGAGGGAGTTGAGAGAGCATGTCTCAACTCCTTGCGTATCGTCCGCAATTTCTCTGCAGGAAGACTGAGAGATTCCGCGACAGAGTCCACCGTGAAGCCCAGAAACTCCATACGTCGAGTCGGTGAGAGGCAGGATTTCTCGAGGTTGAGTAGAAAACCCAGACCCGTCAGAAGATCCGAGGTCCACTGGAGGTGTTGTAGCAGGGACGACTGACATTGGTGCATAATGAGGATGTCGTCCAGGTAAATGACAAGACGAACCCCACGGCTCCGCAGCCAGGCCATTACTGGGCGCAGTAACTTGGTGAAGCACCAAGGCGCTGAGGAAAGACCGAACGGTAGGCAAGTGAAGCGCCACACTTCGCCCTTCCACAGGAAACGAAGAAGATCCCTGGAGGAGGAGGCAATCGGGACCGTTAGATAGGCATCTTTGAGATCCAGCTTCACCATCCAGTCCCACGGAATCAGCAAGTCCCGAAGGAGGTGAATCCCCTCCATCTTGAAGTGGCGGTAGCGCACCACAGAGTTCAGTGCCCGGAGATTTATGACCGGACGAAATTGTCCCCCTTTTTTCTGGACTAGAAAAATGTGGCTGAGAACGCCCCTTTGGGTAGGAGGGGCCCTTTCTATCGCATCCTTGTGCAAGAGGGAAAAAAGTTCTACGTCCACTAGCTCCCTGTCCGGTAGTGCCAGGGGAGGGGGAGAAGGGACGAGATCTGGCGAACTCGTAAGTTCTATGTGGAACCCCTGCACAGTGTTCAGCACCCATGGATCTGATGTGATGCTGGACCAAACGTGGGAACATAGACGGTAAGGCTCTTTTGCGCGAACTAAGCGCGCTATCATGGGTGGCTTGGATCACACCAGTCAAAGTCTCCTGGGCAGGAGGTTCAATGGTAGGCTGCGGGTTAGTGGGTGTAGGCATTAGATTAGAGGGGCCAGGAGCATGGGCAGATAAGGCCTGAGATATGGTCTGAGAGATCATTGAGGACATGGAGCCCATGGCCTCTATAATGGCACTAGACACTGAGCGTTGTAGCTCCAGGGCCTGTGCACTCATGGCTGGCAAGCTGGGGTCCCCAGTGGGTGGGGGGGGGGATTAGGCCCAGAGGGAGAGCGGTCTGAGGACATGATCTCGTCTATTTAGATAAAATATCTAAGTGCAGAGTGACCGATGGGGGTACCTAGTCTAATGAAGCCTAAACTGTGGCCGAAGACTAACCTAAGCAGGGGTTAATCACCCCAAGCGCCGCAGTGTAGCAGGAGCCGATCCGGAGCCGAGTGGAGCAGCAAGGCACTGGTGAGCGCTCCGAAATCCCGCGAGAGGACGGGCGGGAGCTCCCAAGATGGCCGCCGAGATCTCGCGAGATCTCGGAGCCGCGGGAAACGACAGAAATATGCTGCCGAAAAACCTATGCCGCCGGAGACCAGCGGGGAGGAATCAGAGCGGCGACGAAGGTAGTGGGAGAGGAGGGGGGTCAACGAACACACCCCAAAAGGAAAGGATTAAACAGGCAAGCGCCGCAGTGGGAAAAAACGTTGATGAAGACAGGCAGAGGGGAAAGAGGGGGAGGGGGGAACGACCCCCAGATAAAGGCCGCAATAGGTGTATGGGGAATACAGAAGTGCTGTGATAAAATCTCCACAAATGCAGGGAACAGGGAGACCCTGTTAACGGTCAGAACAGTATAAATGTACTAGGCAAGTATTAAAACAGCATGCAAAGGCAAAATTGCTTCAAAATCTAAATCACATAATCGAATATATAAATAACTTAGCTTTGGTGGAGCAGCAAAGAAAGAGGAAGATATAAAGAGGACACTGCTTATTATAGGATCTGTTAGGGGAGGATCCTTTATTGTTTTGATTATGTTAATTTCTCCTTTGCTGCTATTGGTGGAAGTAAAGAAGGAGTAAGCAATACGAATCCTCCGTGTCTTGATGTAAAACTCAGGATCAGTACAGGATAAGTAATGTATGTACACAGTGTCTGCACCAGCAGAATAGTGAGTGCAGCTCTGGAGTATAATACAGGATGTAACTCAGGATCAGTACAGGATAAGTAATGTATGTACACAGTGACTGCACCAGCAGAATAGTGAGTGCAGCTCTGGAGTATAATACAGGATGTAACTCAGGATCAGTACAGGATAAGTAATGTATGTACACAGTGTCTGCACCAGCAGAATAGTGAGTGCAGCTCTGGAGTATAATACAGGATGTAATTCAGGATCAGTACAGGATAAGTAATGTATGTACACAGTGACTGCACCAGCAGAATAGTGAGTGCAGCTCTGTAGTATAATACAGGATGTAATTCAGGATCAGTACAGGATAAGTAATGTATGTACACAGTGACTGCACCAGCAGAATAGTGAGTGCAGCTCTGTAGTATAATACAGGATGTAACTCAGGATCAGTACAGTATAAATAATGTATGTACACACTGACTGCACCCGCAGAATAGTGAGTGCAGCTCTGGAGTATAATAAAGGATGTAACTCAGGATCAGTACAGGATAAGTAATGTATGTACACAGTGACTGCACCAGCAGAATAGTGAGTGCAGCTCTGGAGAATAATAAAGGATGTAACTCAGGATGCTTTCAGGATAAGTAATGTAATGTACAGGGAGTGCAGAATTATTAGGCAAGTTGTATTTTTGAGGATTAATTTTATTATTGAACAACAACCATGTTCTCAATGAACCCAAAAAACTCATTAATATCAAAGCTGAATATTTTTGGAAGTAGTTTTTAGTTTGTTTTTAGTTTTAGCTATTTTAGGGGGATATCTGTGTGTGCAGGTGACTATTACTGTGCATAATTATTAGGCAACTTAACAAAAAACAAATATATACCCATTTCAATTATTTATTTTTACCAGTGAAACCAATATAACATCTCAACATTCACAAATATACATTTCTGACATTCAAAAACAAAACAAAAACAAATCAGTGACCAATATAGCCACCTTTCTTTGCAAGGACACTCAAAAGCCTGCCATCCATGGATTCTGTCAGTGTTTTGATCTGTTCACCATCAACATTGCGTGCAGCAGCAACCACAGCCTCCCAGACACTGTTCAGAGAGGTGTACTGTTTTCCCTCCTTGTAAATCTCACATTTGATGATGGACCACAGGTTCTCAATGGGGTTCAGATCAGGTGAACAAGGAGGCCATGTCATTAGATTTTCTTCTTTTATACCCTTTCTTGCCAGCCACGCTGTGGAGTACTTGGATGCGTGTGATGGAGCATTGTCCTGCATGAAAATCATGTTTTTCTTGAAGGATGTAGACTTCTTCCTGTACCACTGCTTGAAGAAGGTGTCTTCCAGAAACTGGCAGTAGGACTGGGAGTTGAGCTTGACTCCATCCTCAACCCGAAAAGGCCCCACAAGCTCATCTTTGATGATACCAGCCCAAACCAGTACTCCACCTCCACCTTGCTGGCGGACTGGAGCTCTCTGCCCTTTACCAATCCAGCCACGGGCCCATCCATCTGGCCCATCAAGACTCACTCTCATTTCATCAGTCCATAAAACCTTAGAAAAATCAGTCTTGAGATATTTCTTGGCCCAGTCTTGACGTTTCAGCTTGTGTGTCTTGTTCAGTGGTGGTCGTCTTTCAGCCTTTCTTACCTTGGCCATGTCTCTGAGTATTGCACACCTTGTGCTTTTGGGCACTCCAGTGATGTTGCAGCTCTGAAATATGGCCAAACTGGTGGCAAGTGGCATCTTGGCAGCTGCACGCTTGACTTTTCTCAGTTCATGGGCAGTTATTTTGCGCCTTGGTTTTTCCACACGCTTCTTGCGACCCTGTTGACTATTTTGAATGAAACGCTTGATTGTTCGATGATCACGCTTCAGAAGCTTTGCAATTTTAAGAGTGCTGCATCCCTCTGCAAGATATCTCACTATTTTTGACTTTTCTGAGCCTGTCAAGTCCTTCTTTTGACCCATTTTGCCAAAGGAAAGGAAGTTGCCTAATAATTATGCACACCTGATATAGGGTGTTGATGTCATTAGACCACACCCCTTCTCATTACAGAGATGCACATCACCTAATATGCTTAATTGGTAGTAGGCTTTCGAGCCTATACAGCTTGGAGTAAGACAACATGCATAAAGAGGATGATGTGGTCAAAATACTCATTTGCCTAATAATTCTGCACTCCCTGTATTTAAATAGAACTGGGAGGTGACTTTTACTTGTTTTTTACCTGATATTAATAAAATTAATAAAATCTGTATTGGATATTGGGGCCCTGCACTGCCTGGGGTCACTTTTTCCTTTCACTCATCTGATGTTTCAGCTTTGAATCTTTTTATTTGATCCTCATTCATTAGTTACTATTGTATAATATAAAATCCTAGGTAGTGTTTTGCTTCCTGTGTGAACTGATCGTGTGTTACTCCCGGGCACCCCAACCTTAGGCCGCTCTTTGATCTCCAGAATGTGTGTGTTTAGCCTTTGATCGCTGTTATCTGCCGCATCCTATAATTCTGGTATAAGACTGCAGTATTGTCTTGCTGGGGTCTGGCCTATAGCCTGCGGGTGACATCTGCCCCATAATCCACTGGAAAATGGGATAAATATTTGTTCTAGTAAAGATCTGGAGGCATCACCTGCCGACTGCGCCTCATTTACCAACGGGACATGAAAGAGAATCTACAGGACCCAGGATATGAGGTCACGGTGCGGATGATGAGGGGTGTCAGGGTAACATTGGAATATCGGTGGTCAGTCATTTCATCACTTTGCAATTTTAATGAAAATAAGGTGAGAGAAAAGATGAGGATTGTGAACCAACAGGATTTACAGTAAACGGATTCACTGGGACAAAAACTTTAGAAAATACTGACTTGTCTGCTAGAAACATTGTATCACTGTGCAAGAAGATTTGTAAATAGAGGAAGTTCACATTGAATCTATTGCCCCCTGTTATCAGCCATTTCAGGGGAGAGGATGACTGTAGGACAGGAGAATACAATCTATTGCTCCCTGTTATCAGCCATTTCAGGGGAGAGGATGACTGTAGGACAGGAGAATACAATCTATTGCTCCCTGTTATCAGCCATTTAAGGGGAGAGGATGACTGTAGGACAGGAGAATACAGTCTATTGCCCCCTGTTATCAGCCATTTAAGGGGAGAAGATGACTGTAAGAGAGGAGAATACAGTCTATTGCTCCCTGTTATCAGCCATTTCAGGGGAGAGGATGACTGTAGGACAGGAGAATACAATCTATTGCCCCCTGTTATCAGCCATTTCAGGGGAGAGGATGACTGTAGGACAGGAGAATACAGTCTATTGCTCCCTGTTATCAGCCATTTCAGGGGAGAGGATGACTGTAGGACAGGAGAATACAATCTATTGCCCCCTGTTATCAGCCATTTCAGGAGAGAGGAGGCCTGTAGGACAGGAGAATACAGTCTATTGCCTCCTGTTATCAGCCATTTCAGGAGAGAGGATGACTGTAGGACAGGAGAATACAGTCTATTGCTCCCTGTTATCAGACATTTCAGAGGAGAGGATGACTGTAGGACAGGAGAATACAATCTATTGCCCCCTGTTATCAGCCATTTCAGTGGAGAGGATGACTGTAGGACAGGAGAATACAGTCTATTGCCCCCTGTTATCAGCCATTTCAGGGGAGAGGATGACTGTAGGACAGGAGAATACAGTCTATTGCTCCCTGTTATCAGCCATTTCAGGGGAGAGGATGACTGTAGGACAGGAGAATACAGTCTATTGCCCCCTGTTATCAGCCATTTCAGGAGAGAGAATGACTGTAGGACAGGAGAATACAGTCTATTGCTTCCTGTTATCAGCCATTTCAGGGGAGAGGATGACTGTAGGACAGGAGAATACAGTCTATTGCCCTCTGTTATCAGCCATTTCAGGAGAGAGAATGACTGTAGGACAGGAGAATACAGTCTATTGCTTCCTGTTATCAGCCATTTCAGGAGAGAGAATGACTGTAGGACAGGAGAATACAGTCTATTGCTTCCTGTTATCAGCCATTTCAGGAGAGAGAATGACTGTAGGACAGGAGAATACAGTCTATTGCTTCCTGTTATCAGCCATTTCAGGGGAGAGGATGACTGTAGGACAGGAGAATACAGTCTATTGCCCCCTGTTATCAGCCATTTCAGGGGAGAGGATGACTGTAGGACAGGAGAATACAGTCTATTGCTTCCTGTTATCAGCCATTTCAGGAGAGAGAATGACTGTAGGACAGGAGAATACAGTCTATTGCCCCCTGTTATCAGCCATTTCAGGGGAGAGGATGACTGTAGGACAGGAGAATACAGTCTATTGCTCCCTGTTATCAGCCATTTCAGGGGAGAAGATGACTGTAGGATGGGAGAATACAGTCTATTGCCCCCTTTTATCAGACATTTCAGGGGAAAGGATGACTGTAGGACAGGAGAATACAGTCTATTGCTCCCTGTCATCAGCCATGTCAGGGGAGAGGACGACTGTAGGACAGGAGAATACAGTCTATTGCTCCCTGTTATCAGCCATTTCAGTGGAGAGGATGACTGTAGGACAGGAGAATACAGTCTATTGCCCCCTGTTATCAGCCATTTCAGGGGAGAGGATGACTGTAGGACAGGAGAATACAGTCTATTGCTCCCTGTTATCAGCCATTTCAGTGGAGAGGATGACTGTAGGACAGGAGAATACAGTCTATTGTTCCCTGTTATCAGCCATTTCAGAGGAGAGGATGACTGTAGGACAGGAGAATACAGTCTATTGCTCCCTGTTATCAGACATTTCAGGGGAGAGGATGACTGTAGGACAGGAGAATACTGTCTATTGCCCCTGTTATCAGCCATTTCAGGGGAGAGGATGACTGTAGGACAGGAGAATACAGTCTATTGCTCCCTGTTATCAGTCATTTCAGGGGGGATTATGACTGTAGTACAGGAGAATACAGTCTATTGCTCCCTGTTATCAGCCATTTCAGGGGAGAGGATGACTGTAGGACAGGAGGATACAATCTATTGCTCCCGGTTATCAGCCATTACAGGGGAGAGGATGACTGTAGGACAGGAGAATACAATCTATTGCCCCCTGTTATCAGCCATTTCAGGGGAGGATGACTGTAGGAAAGGAGAATACAGTCTATTGCCCCCTGTTATCAGCCATTTCAGGGGAGAGGATGACTGTAGGACAGGAGAATACAGTCTATTGCCTCCTGTTATCAGCCATTACAGGGGAGAGGATGACTGTAGGACAGGAGAATACAGTCTATTGCCCCCTGTTATCAGCCATTTCAGGGGAGAGGATGACTGTTGGAGAGGAGAATACAGTCTATTGCCCCCTGTTATCAGCCATTACAGGGGAGAGGATGACTGTAGGACAGGAGAATACAGTCTATTGCCCCTGTTATCAGCCATTTCAGGGGAGAGGATGACTGTAGGACAGGAGAATACAATCTATTGCTCCCGGTTATCAGCCATTATAGGGGAGAGGATGACTGTAGGACAGGAGAATACAGTCTATTGCCCCCTGTTATCAGCCATTTCAGGGGAGAGGATGACTGTAGGACAGGAGAATACAATCTATTGCCCCCTGTTATCAGCCATTTCAGGGGAGGATGACTGTAGGAAAGGAGAATACAGTCTATTGCCCCCTGTTATCAGCCATTTCAGGGGAGAGGATGACTGTAGGACAGGAGAATACAGTCTATTGCCCCCTGTTATCAGCCATTACAGGGGAGAGGATGACTGTAGGACAGGAGAATACAGTCTATTGCTCCCTGTTATCAGCCATTTCAGGGGGGAGGATGACTGTAGGAAAGGAGAATACAGTCTATTGCCCCCTGTTATCAGCCATTTCAGGGGAGAGGATGACTGTAGGACAGGAGAATACAGTCTATTGCCCCCTGTTATCAGCCATTTCAGGGGAGAGGATGACTGTAGGACAGGAGAATACAGTCTATTGCCCCCTGTTATCAGCCATTTCAGGGGAGAGGATGACTGTAGGACAGGAGAATACAGTCTATTGCTCCCTGTTATCAGCCATTTCAGGGGAGAGGATGACTGTAGGACAGGAGAATACAGTCTATTGCTCCCTGTTATCAGCCATTTCAGTGGAGAGGATGACTGTAGGACAGGAGAATACAGTCTATTGTTCCCTGTTATCAGCCATTTCAGAGGAGAGGATGACTGTAGGACAGGAGAATACAGTCTATTGCTCCCTGTTATCAGACATTTCAGGGGAGAGGATGACTGTAGGACAGGAGAATACTGTCTATTGCCCCTGTTATCAGCCATTTCAGGGGAGAGGATGACTGTAGGACAGGAGAATACAGTCTATTGCTCCCTGTTATCAGTCATTTCAGGGGGGATTATGACTGTAGTACAGGAGAATACAGTCTATTGCTCCCTGTTATCAGCCATTTCAGGGGAGAGGATGACTGTAGGACAGGAGGATACAATCTATTGCTCCCGGTTATCAGCCATTACAGGGGAGAGGATGACTGTAGGACAGGAGAATACAATCTATTGCCCCCTGTTATCAGCCATTTCAGGGGAGGATGACTGTAGGAAAGGAGAATACAGTCTATTGCCCCCTGTTATCAGCCATTTCAGGGGAGAGGATGACTGTAGGACAGGAGAATACAGTCTATTGCCTCCTGTTATCAGCCATTACAAGGGAGAGGATGACTGTAGGACAGGAGAATACAGTCTATTGCCCCCTGTTATCAGCCATTTCAGGGGAGAGGATGACTGTAGGACAGGAGAATACAGTCTATTGCCCCCTGTTATCAGCCATTACAGGGGAGAGGATGACTGTAGGACAGGAGAATACAGTCTATTGCCCCTGTTATCAGCCATTTCAGGGGAGAGGATGACTGTAGGACAGGAGAATACAATCTATTGCTCCCGGTTATCAGCCATTATAGGGGAGAGGATGACTGTAGGACAGGAGAATACAGTCTATTGCCCCCTGTTATCAGCCATTTCAGGGGAGAGGATGACTGTAGGACAGGAGAATACAATCTATTGCCCCCTGTTATCAGCCATTTCAGGGGAGGATGACTGTAGGAAAGGAGAATACAGTCTATTGCCCCCTGTTATCAGCCATTTCAGGGGAGAGGATGACTGTAGGACAGGAGAATACAGTCTATTGCCCCCTGTTATCAGCCATTACAGGGGAGAGGATGACTGTAGGACAGGAGAATACAGTCTATTGCTCCCTGTTATCAGCCATTTCAGGGGGGAGGATGACTGTAGGAAAGGAGAATACAGTCTATTGCCCCCTGTTATCAGCCATTTCAGGGAAGAGGATGACTGTAGGACAGGAGAATACAGTCTATTGCCCCCTGTTATCAGCCATTTCAGGGGAGAGGATGACTGTAGGACAGGAGAATACAGTCTATTGCCCCCTGTTATCAGCCATTTCAGGGGAGAGGATGACTGTAGGACAGGAGAATACAGTCTATTGCTCCCTGTTATCAGCCATTTCAGGGGAGAGGATGACTGTAGGACAGGAGAATACAGTCTATTGCTCCCTGTTATCAGCCATTTCAGTGGAGAGGATGACTGTAGGACAGGAGAATACAGTCTATTGTTCCCTGTTATCAGCCATTTCAGAGGAGAGGATGACTGTAGGACAGGAGAATACAGTCTATTGCTCCCTGTTATCAGACATTTCAGGGGAGAGGATGACTGTAGGACAGGAGAATACTGTCTATTGCCCCTGTTATCAGCCATTTCAGGGGAGAGGATGACTGTAGGACAGGAGAATACAGTCTATTGCTCCCTGTTATCAGTCATTTCAGGGGGGATTATGACTGTAGTACAGGAGAATACAGTCTATTGCTCCCTGTTATCAGCCATTTCAGGGGAGAGGATGACTGTAGGACAGGAGGATACAATCTATTGCTCCCGGTTATCAGCCATTACAGGGGAGAGGATGACTGTAGGACAGGAGAATACAATCTATTGCCCCCTGTTATCAGCCATTTCAGGGGAGGATGACTGTAGGAAAGGAGAATACAGTCTATTGCCCCCTGTTATCAGCCATTTCAGGGGAGAGGATGACTGTAGGACAGGAGAATACAGTCTATTGCCTCCTGTTATCAGCCATTACAGGGGAGAGGATGACTGTAGGACAGGAGAATACAGTCTATTGCCCCCTGTTATCAGCCATTTCAGGGGAGAGGATGACTGTAGGACAGGAGAATACAGTCTATTGCCCCCTGTTATCAGCCATTACAGGGGAGAGGATGACTGTAGGACAGGAGAATACAGTCTATTGCCCCTGTTATCAGCCATTTCAGGGGAGAGGATGACTGTAGGACAGGAGAATACAATCTATTGCTCCCGGTTATCAGCCATTATAGGGGAGAGGATGACTGTAGGACAGGAGAATACAGTCTATTGCCCCCTGTTATCAGCCATTTCAGGGGAGAGGATGACTGTAGGACAGGAGAATACAATCTATTGCCCCCTGTTATCAGCCATTTCAGGGGAGGATGACTGTAGGAAAGGAGAATACAGTCTATTGCCCCCTGTTATCAGCCATTTCAGGGGAGAGGATGACTGTAGGACAGGAGAATACAGTCTATTGCCCCCTGTTATCAGCCATTACAGGGGAGAGGATGACTGTAGGACAGGAGAATACAGTCTATTGCTCCCTGTTATCAGCCATTTCAGGGGGGAGGATGACTGTAGGACAGGAGAATACAGTCTATTGCCTCCTGTTATCAGCCACTTCAGGGGAGAGGATGACTGTAGGACACGAGAATACAGTCTATTGCTTTTAACTCCTCCTGAGGAAGCAAACTATACGCGAAACGCGCGTTGAGGAGCGCCATTGCCCTTGTACCTGTCCCAGCTCTGTTGGTATGTAGCCCTATACACTTGCTTTACCTAGTATTTTTGGACCTTGTGTCCGCAACTTTGGTATTTATGCACACCGGTTCATTGAGGCAAGCACACCCTTGCTGTAGATTCTCCATTCATCTGGCACTATATCCATGGGGATAATTGACTATTCATATATCATACACATGAAGATTCTATTATGTCCATCCATTTGATGGGGCAGGTAGCAGTGTGATGCAGGACTGTGGCTGTCCCTGCTCATTTATTGTCTTATAATATGTATCATGTATGTCTTTTATGGATATTGAATAAAATTGATTTGTATTTTCTCATACCGGTGTGTCACGCACTCCTTTTCTTTATTGTGGTATTAGGAGAATACAGTCTATTGCTCCCTGGTATCAGCCATTTTAGGGGAGAGGATGACTGTAGGACAGGAGAATACAGTCTATTGCCCCCTGTTAACAGCCATTTCGGAGGAGAGGATGACTGTAGGACAGGAGAATACAGTCTATTGCCCCCTGTTATCAGCCATTTCAGGAGAGAGGATGACTGTAGGACAGGAGAATACAGTCTATTGCCCCCTGTTATCAGCCATTTCAGGGGGGGAGGGGATGACTGTAGGACAGGAGAATACAATCTATTGCTCCCTGTTATCAGCCATTTCAGGGGAGAGGATGACTGTAAGACAGGAGAATACAGTCTATTGCCCCCTGTTATCAGCCATTTCAGGGGAGAGGATGACTGTAGGACAGGAGAATACAGTCTATTGCCCCCTGTTATCAGCCATTTCAGGGGAGAGGATGACTGTAGGACAGGAGAATACAGTCTATTGCTCCCTGTTATCAGCCATTTCAGAGGAGAGGATGACTGTAGGACAGGAGAATACAGTCTATTGCCCCCTGTTATCAGCCATGTCAGAGGAGAGGATGACTGTAGGACAGGAGAATACAGTCTATTGCTCCCTGTTATCAGCCATTTCAGGGGGGAGGATGACTGTAGGACAGGAGAATACAGTCTATTGCTCCCTGTTATCAGCCATTTCAGGGGAGAGGATGACTGTAGTACAGGAGAATACAGTCTATTGCCCCCTGTTATCAGCCATTTCAGTGGAGAGGATGACTGTAGGACAGGAGAATACAGTCTATTGCCCCCTGTTATCAGCCATTTCAGGGGAGAGGATGACTGTAGTACAGGAGAATACAGTCTATTGCCCCCTGTTATCAGCCATTTCAGTGGAGAGGATGACTGTAGGACAGGAGAATACAGTCTATTGCCCCCTGTTATCAGCCATTTCAGGGGAGAGGACGACTGTAGGACAGGAGAATACAGTCTATTGCTCCCTGTTATCAGCCATTTCAGGGGAGAGGATGACTGTAGGACAGGAGAATACAGTCTATTGCCCCCTGTTATCAGCCATTTCAGGGGAGAGGATGACTGTAGGACAGGAGAATACAATCTATTGCTCCCTGTTATCAGACATTTCAGGGGAGAGGATGACTGTAGGACAGGAGAATACAGTCTATTGCCCCCTGTTATCAGACATTTCAGGGGAGAGGATGACTGTAGGACAGGAGAATACAGTCTATTGCCGCCTGTTATCAGCCATTTCAGGGGAGAGGATGACTGTAGGATAGGAGAATACAGTCTATTGCCCCCTGTTATCAGCCATTTCAGGGGAGAGGATGACTGTAGGACAGGAGAATACAGTCTATTGCTCCCTGTTATCAGACATTTCAGGGGAGAGGATGACTGTAGGACAGGAGAATACAGTCTATTGCCTCCTGTTATCAGCCATATCAGGGGAGAGGATGACTGTAGGACAGGAGAATACAGACTATTGCCCCCTGTTATCAGTCATTTCAGGGGAGAGGATGACTGTAGGACAGGAGAATACAGTCTATTGCCCCCTGTTATCAGTCATTTCAGGGGAGAGGATGACTGTAGGACAGGAGAATACAGTCTATTGCCCCCTTTTATCAGCCATTTCAGGGGGGAGGATAACTGTAGGACAGGAGAATACAGTCTATTGCCCTCTGTTATCAGCCATTTCAGGGGAGAGGATGACTGTAGGACAGGAGAATACAGTCTATTGCTCCCTGTTATCAGCCATTTCAGGGGAGAGGATGACTGTAGGACAGGAGAATACAGTCTATTGCTCCCTGTTATCAGCCATTTCAGGGGAGAGGATGACGGTAGGACAGGAGAATACAGTCTATTGCCCCCTTTTATCAGCCATTTCAGGGGGGAGGATAACTGTAGGACAGGAGAATACAGTCTATTGCTCCCTGTTATCAGCCATTTCAGGGGAGAGGATCACTGTAGGACAGGGGAATACAATCTATTGCCTCCTGTTATCAGACATTTCAGGGGAGAGGATGACTGTAGGACAGGAGAATACAATCTATTGCCCCCTGTTATCAGCCATTTCAGGGGAGTGGATGACTGTAGGACAGGAGAATACAGTCTATTGCTCCCTGTTATCAGCCATTTCAGGGGAGAGGATGACTGTAGGACAGGAGAATACAGTCTATTGCCCCCTGTTATCAGCCATTTCAGGGGAGAGGATGACTGTAGGACAGGAGAATACAATCTATTGCCCCCTGTTATCAGCCATTTCAGGGGAGTGGATGACTGTAGGACAGGAGAATACAGTCTATTGCTCCCTGTTATCAGCCATTTCAGGGGAGAGGATGACTGTAGGACAGGAGAATACCATTTATTGCTCCCTGTTATCAGCCATTTCAGGGGCAGAGGATGACTGTAGGACAGGAGAATACAGTCTATTGCCCCCTGTTATCAGCCATTTCAGGGGAGAGGATGACTGTAGGACAGGAGAATACTGTCTATTGCTCCCTGTTATCAGCCATTTCAGGGGAGAGGATGACTGTAGGACAGGAGAATACAGTCTATTGCCTCCTGTTATCAGCCATTTCAGGGGAGAGGATGACTGTAGGACAGAAGAATACAGACTATTGCCCCCTGTTATCAGCCACTTCAGGGGAGAGGATGACTGTAGGACAGGATAATACAATCTATTGCCCCCTGTTATCAGCCATTTCAGGGGAGTGGATGACTGTAGGACAGGAGAATACAGTCTATTGCTCCCTGTTATCAGCCATTTCAGGGGAGAGGATGACTGTAGGACAGGAGAATACAGTCTATTGCCCCCTGTTATCAGCCATTTCAGGGGAGAGGATGACTGTAGGACAGGAGAATACAATCTATTGCCCCCTGTTATCAGCCATTTCAGGGGAGTGGATGACTGTAGGACAGGAGAATACAGTCTATTGCTCCCTGTTATCAGCCATTTCAGGGGAGAGGATGACTGTAGGACAGGAGAATACAGTCTATTGCTCCCTGTTATCAGCCATTTCAGGGGAGAGGATGACTGTAGGACAGGAGAATACAGTCTATTGCTCCCTGTTATCAGCCATTTCAGGGGCAGAGGATGACTGTAGGACAGGAGAATACAGTCTATTGCCCCCTGTTATCAGCCATTTCAGGGGAGAGGATGACTGTAGGACAGGAGAATACAGTCTATTGCTCCCTGTTATCAGCCATTTCAGGGGAGAGGATGACTGTAGGACAGGAGAATACAGTCTATTGCCTCCTGTTATCAGCCATTTCAGGGGAGAGGATGACTGTAGGACAGAAGAATACAGACTATTGCCCCCTGTTATCAGCCATTTCAGGGGAGAGGATGACTGTAGGACAGGATAATACAATCTATTGCTCCCTGTTATCAGCCATTTCAGGGGAGAGGATGACTGTAGGACAGGAGAATACAATCTATTGCTCCCTGTTATCAGCCATTTCAGGGGAGAGGATGACTGTAGGACAGGAGAATTCAAGCTCTGATATAACCTCCAGAGAAATGTAAATTATATGTGACTGATATTAACCCCTTCAGGAATCGTAATTGCAGCATATTGATTGTCACCCAGACTTCCCATTAACAGATATAACAAGGATAAGTGAAGGACTTGACATTTTGTAAAATGTTCTTTTACCTTGTTCTAATATTCCCCTGCTCTAACCTTTTACATGATTACTATGATAATATTGCTGTGGTCGCCTTTAGGGACAATAAATTATTTTACTACACTGCGTGCAGAATTATTAGGCAAATGAGTATTTTGACCACATCATCCTCTTTATGCATGTTGTCTTACTCCAAGCTGTATAGGCTCGAAAGCCTACTACCAATTAAGCATATTAGGTGATGTGCATCTCTGTAATGAGAAGGGGTGTGGTCTAATGACATCAACACCCTATATTAGGTGTGCATAATTATTAGGCAACTTCCTTTCCTTTGGCAAAATGGGTCAAAAGAAGGACTTGACAGGCTCAGAAAAGTCAAAAATAGTGAGATATCTTGCAGAGGGATGCAGCACTCTTAAAATTGCAAAGCTTCTGAAGCGTGATCATCGAACAATCAAGCGATTCATTCAAAATAGTCAACAGGGTCGCAAGAAGCGTGTGGAAAAACCAAGGCGCAAAATAACTGCCCATGAACTGAGAAAAGTCAAGCGTGCAGCTGCCAAGATGCCACTTGCCACCAGTTTGGCCATATTTCAGAGCTGCAACATCACTGGAGTGCCCAAAAGCACAAGGTGTGCAATACTCAGAGACATGGCCAAGGTAAGAAAGGCTGAAAGACGACCACCACTGAACAAGACACACAAGCTGAAACGTCAAGACTGGGCCAAGAAATATCTCAAGACTGATTTTTCTAAGGTTTTATGGACTGATGAAATGAGAGTGAGTCTTGATGGGCCAGATGGATGGACCCGTGGCTGGATTGGTAAAGGGCAGAGAGCTCCAGTCCGACTTATATCCCAGCAAGGTGGAGGTGGAGTACTGGTTTGGGCTGGTATCATCAAAGATGAGCTTGTGGGGCCTTTTCGGGTTGAGGATGGAGTCAAGCTCAACTCCCAGTCCTACTGCCAGTTTCTGGAAGACACCTTCTTCAAGCAGTGGTACAGGAAGAAGTCTGCATCCTTCAAGAAAAACATGATTTTCATGCAGGACAATGCTCCATCACACGCGTCCAAGTACTCCACAGCGTGGCTGGCAAGAAAGGGTATAAAAGAATAAAATCTAATGACATGGCCTCCTTGTTCACCTGATCTGAACCCCATTGAGAACCTGTGGTCCATCATCAAATGTGAGATTTACAAGGAGGGAAAACAGTACACCTCTCTGAACAGTGTCTGGGAGGCTGTGGTTGCTGCTGCACGCAATGTTGATGGTGAACAGATCAAAATACTGACAGAATCCATGGATGGCAGGCTTTTGAGTGTCCTTGCAAAGAAAGGTGGCTATATTGGTCACTGATTTGTTTTTGTTTTGTTTTTGAATCTCAGAAATGTATATTTGTGAATGTTGAGATGTTATATTGGTTTCACTGGTAAAAATAAATAATTGAAATGGGTATATATTTGTTTTTTGTTAAGTTGCCTAATAATTATGCACAGTAATAGTCACATGCACACACAGATATCCCCCTAAAATAGCTAAAACTAAAAACTACTTCCAAAAATATTCAGCTTTGATATTAATGAGTTTTTTGGGTTCATTGAGAACATGGTTGTTGTTCAATAATAAAATTAATCCTCAAAAATACAACTTGCCTAATAATTCTGCACTCCCTGTATATGTTACGGTTTTGTGTTATGATTAGAGCCTGTTCCTGGGATGGGCGATATCCCCCATCACGAGCCACTCGGCTTTCATCCTCCCGCAGTCCGGTCTGTGGTGGCCGTAATCCAGTGTCACCGTGGGACCGCACTCTCTGCATTGTGAACTAAGATTCATTTCAGAATAAAAATACATTATTCAAGAGGGGAACAGTTCAGACATTGAGGGGGCTATCAAAAGCATGGCTACCCTCATTGACAATCAGCGTCCACGCTTTCTAAACATGTGTACCCCTTGTGTCAGCGCTGAGGATCGCCCTTTGTAGCCCCACCGCCCTATTGTAGCCGAATTACAGAAGGCCCTTTATTCAGTCTGGGTGTCAGGCTCCTCCAAATTTATTTTTTCATTGTTGTCTTTACAACTCTAGGGAGAAGCAAAATGGATGCCTTGTCCCCTCCAAGTGTAAGAACTGAAAGGAAAGAAGACACAAGAGGAGCAAATTATAAAAGGATCAAGGCTGAGCTCCAGACTGTTGCATTAAAACAAACTATCAGCACTTTTTTTGAATGATATGAGAAAAATTATCTCTTTTTTTCCCCTAGAAACAGCATCCCTCTTCTCTGTGGCCGTGCCAGGTATTGTATCTCAGCTCCAGTCGGTTGGCTGACCCTGGGCATCTGATCAACATTCATAATAGCTGAGACATACATCAGAGAAAACAAGCAGATCAGATGGTAAACCTGGATACAAATGACAGAGTAAGGAATTGTCTCATAAACATTCCCACATGCCCTACAGGAATTTGTCTACAATAGGGAATTCTCTATCTGTAAGGAAATGGGAGGGGGAGGACCCTCTATCTGTCAGAGGAGGGGAGGTTGAGGACCATCTGATTACCAGAGAACAGGAGGTGGAGGGTCCTCTCTCTATCAGAAGATGAGAAGTGGGTGACCCTTTCTCTGTCAGAGGATGGTAGGTGGAGGACCCTCTATCTGAGGAGAGGAGGTGGAGGACCATCTGATTACCAGAGGACAGGAGGTGGAGGGTCCTCTCTCCATCAGAAGATGGGAAGTGGGGGACCCTCTGTCAAAGGCAGGAGGTAGTTTTCTCTAACTATCAGAGGACAGGAGGTGGCGGACCCTCTATGTATCAGAGGTCAGGGGGTGGAGGACGCTCTATCTATCAGAAGATTGGATGTTAAGGACCCTCTATGTATCAGAGGATAGGAAGTGAAGGACACTTCATCTATAAGAGGACAACGGGTGGAGGGCCCTCTATCTGTCAGATGCCAGGAGGTGGAGGACCCTTTATCAGAAGACAGGAAGTGGAGCACCCTCTATCTGTCAGAGAACAAGAGGTTGAGAACCCTCTATCTGGCAGAAGACAGCAGTTGAAGGACCCTCTGTGTTACAAAAAGGGAGGCAGAGACCCTTTATCTGTCAGAGGCCAGGAGATGGAGGACCCTCTATCTACCAAAGGACAATAGGTGGACATTCCTCTATCTACCAGAGTACAGGAGGTGGAGGATCCTCTATCTACCAGAGGAGAAAAGGTGGAGGATCCTCTATCTACCAGAGGATAGAAGGTGGAGGATCCTATATCTACAAGAGGACAAGAGGTGGAGGATCCTCTCATTATCAGAAGATGGGAGGTGATGTTGGGTTCCCTCCAACTGTTAAAGACAGGAGGTGAAGTTTTGTCTATCAGAGGAAATGAAGCTAAGGACCCTCTATCTGTCAGAGGACAGGAGGTAAAGGACCCTTTATCTATAAGAGGACAACAGGTGGAGGACCCTTTATCTTTCAAAGGCAAGGAGGTGGGGGACCCTTTTTCAATCAGAAGAAGAGAGGTGGAGTACCCTCTATCTGTCAGAGGACATGAGGTGGAAGACCATCTATCATTATGTTCCACCTGATGAAGGAACCAGTCGGGTTCCTAAACATGTTGGGACTACATTTAAACTCTTTTGTCAAGACCTGGATTCCGATCCTTCCTGCAACAGGACTGCTAGTGAATTCCTCCTGTCCTTATACATGAACAGGAGGATACACTGTAATAAGACAGGAGATGGGGGATCCTTTATCTCCCAGAAAACAGGAGGCGGAGGACCCTTTATCTATCAGAGGGCAGGAAATTAAGGACCCTCTATCTACCACAGGACAGAAGGTCGACTACCCTCTATCAGATGAGAGGAGGTGGAAGCCATCTAATTACCAAAGGACAGTAGGTGGAGGCCCCGACGAGAAGAGGTGGTTGGCCATCTATTTACCAGAGGATGGGAGGTGGAGGAACTTCTCTTGATCAGAAGAAGGACCCTCTCTCTATCAGAGGACAGGAGGTAAGGGACCCTCTAATTGCCAAAGGTAGGAGGTGAAGTTTTCACAGAAGGTGACAGGCCCTATATCTATCAGAGAACTGGAGGTGGAGAGTCCTTTATCTGTCAAAGAGAAGGAGGTGGAGGATGCCATCACAGGACAGGTGGTGTAGGTCCTCTATCTATCAGAGGACAGGAAGTGGAGGACCCTCTATCAGAGGATAGGAGGTGGAGTACCCTTTGTCTGTCTGAGAAAAGGAGGTGCAGGGCCTTCTATCTATCAGAGGACAGGAAGTGAAGGATCCTCTATTGGAGGAGGTGGAGGATCCTCTCTCTATCTATCTGAGTACAGGAGGTGGAGGACGCTCTATCCGAGAACAGAAGGTGGGGGACATTTTACCTGAGGAGAGAAGGACCCTCTATCTTTTAGAGGACAGGAGGTGAAGGACCCTCTGTCTATCAGAGGACAGGAGGTGGAGGTTCTTCTATTGGAGGAAAAGAGGTGGGGGATCCTTTATTAGAGGACAAGTGGTAGATGACCCTTTGTCAGAGGGCAGGAGGTGGAGGATCCTCTATCAGAGGACAGGAGATGCAGGACCCTCTACCTGAGGACAGAAGGTGGGGGCATTCTACCTGAGTACAGAAGGATCCTCTATCTTTCAGAGTACAGGAGGTAGAGGACCCTATGTCTATCAGAGAACAGGAGGTGGAGGTTCTTCTATTGGAGGAGAAGAGGTGGGGGATCTTCTATTAGAGGACAGGTGGTAGATGACCCCTTTTCAGAGGGCAGGAGGTGGAGGATCCTCTATCAGAGGACAGGAGGTGGAGTACCCTTTGTCTGTCTGAGAAAAGGAGGTGGAGGGCCTTCTATCTACCAGAGGAAAGGAAGTGAAGGACCCTCTGTTAGAGGAGAGGAGTTGGAGGATCATCTATCTATCTATCTATCTATCTATCTGAGTACAGGAGGTGGAGGACCCTCTATCCGAGGACAGAAGGTGGGGGACATTCTACCTGAGGAGAGAAGGACCCTCTATCTTTTAGAGGACAGGAGGTGGAAGACCCTCTGTCTATCAGAGGACAGGAGGTGGAGGTTCTTCTATTGGAGGAGAAGAGGTGGGGGATCCTCTATTAGAGGACAGGTGGTAGATGACCCTTTGTCAGAGGTCAGGAGGTGGAGGATCCTCTATCAGAGGACAGGAGGTGGAGGACCATCTACCTGAGGACAGAAGGTGGGGGAATTCTACCTGAGTACAGAAGGATCCTCTATCTTTCAGAGGGCAGGAGGTGGAGGATCCTCTATCAGAGGACAGGAGATGCAGGACCCTCTACCTGAGGACAGAAGGTGGGGGCATTCTACCTGAGTACAGAAGGATCCTCTATCTTTCAGAGTACAGAAGGTAGAGGACCCTATGTCTATCAGAGAACAGGAGGTGGAGGTTCTTCTATTGGAGGAGAAGAGGTGGGGGATCTTCTATTAGAGGACAGGTGGTAGATGACCCTTTTTCAGAGGGCAGGAGGTGGAGGATCCTCTATCAGAGGACAGGAGGTGGAGTACCCTTTGTCTGTCTGAGAAAAGGAGGTGGAGGGCCTTCTATCTACCAGAGGAAAGGAAGTGAAGGACCCTCTGTTAGAGGAGAGGAGTTGGAGGATCATCTATCTATCTATCTATCTATCTATCTGAGTACAGGAGGTGGAGGACCCTCTATCCGAGGACAGAAGGTGGGGGACATTCTACCTGAGGAGAGAAGGACCCTCTATCTTTTAGAGGACAGGAGGTGGAAGACCCTCTGTCTATCAGAGGACAGGAGGTGGAGGTTCTTCTATTGGAGGAGAAGAGGTGGGGGATCCTCTATTAGAGGACAGGTGGTAGATGACCCTTTGTCAGAGGTCAGGAGGTGGAGGATCCTCTATCAGAGGACAGGAGGTGGAGGACCATCTACCTGAAGACAGAAGGTGGGGGAATTCTACCTGAGTACAGAAGGATCCTCTATCTTTCAGAGGACAGGAGGTGGAGGACCCTCTGTCTATCAGAGGACAGGAGGTGGAGGTTCTTCTATTGGAGGAGAAAAGGTGGAGGATCCTCTATCAGAGGACAGAAGGTGGGGGACATTCTACCTGAGGAGAGAAGGACCCTCTATCTTTTAGAGGACAGGAGGTGGAAGACCCTCTGTCTATCAGAGGACAGGAGGTGGAGGTTCTTCTATTGGAGGAGAAGAGGTGGAGGATCCTCTATCAGAGGACAGAAGGTGGAGTACCCTTTGTCTGTCCGAGAAAAGGAGGTGGAGGGCCTTCTATCTATCAGAGGACAGGAAGTTAACACCCTCTGTTAGAGGAGAGGAGTTGGAGGATCCTTTATCTATCTATCTATCTGAGTACAGGAGGTGGAGGACCCTCTATCCGAGAACAGAAGTTGGAGGACATTCTACCTGAGGAGAGAAGGACCCTCTATCTTTTAGAGGGCAGGAGGTGGAGGACCCTCTGTCTATCAGAGGACAGGAGGTGGAGGACCCTCTGTCTATCAGAGGACAGGAGGTGGAGGTTCTTCTATTGGAGGAGAAGAGGTGGGGGATCCTCTATTAGAGGACAGGTGATAGACGACCCTTTGTCAGAGGGCAGGAGGTTGAGGATCCTCTATACGAGGACAGAAGGTGGGGGACATTCTACCTGAGGAGAGAAGGACCCTCTATCTTTTAGAGGGCAGGAGGTGGAGGACCCTCTGTCTATCAGAGGCCAGGAGGTGGAGGTTCTTCTATTGGGGGAAAAGAGGTGGGGGGTCCTCTATTAGAGGGCAGGTGGTAGATGACTCTTTGTCAGAGGGCAGGAGGTGGAGGATCCTCTATCAGAGGACAGGAGATGCAGTACCCTCTACCTGAGGACAGAAGGTGGGGGCATTCTACCTGAGTACAGAAGGATCCTCTATCTTTCAGAGGACAGAAGGTGGAGTACCCTTTGTCCGAAAAAAGGAGGTGGAGGGCCTTTTATCTATCAGAGGACAGGAAGTGAAGGACCCTCTATTAGAGGAGAGGAGTTGGAGGATCCTCTATCTTTCAAAGGACAGGAGGTGGAGGACCCTCTGTCTATCAGAGGACAGGAGGTGGAGGTTCTTCTATTGGAGCAGAAGAGGTGGGGGATCATCTATTAGAGGACAGGTAGTAGACGACCCTTTGTCAGAGGGCAGGAGGTGGAGGATCCTCTATCAGAGGACAGGAGGTGGAGGACCCTCTACCTGAGGACAGAAGGTGGGGGCATTCTACCTGAGGAGAGAAGGACCCTCTATCTTACAGAGGACAGGAGGTGGAGGACCCTCTGTCTATCAGAGGACAGGAGATGGATGTACTTCTATTGGAGGAGAAGAGGTGGGCGATCCTCTATTAGAGGATAGGTGGTGAAAAATCCTTTATCAGATGGCAGGAGGTTGAGGCTCCTCTATTTACCACAGAACAGGAGGTGGAGGACCCTTTACCAGTGGACAGGAGGTGGAGGACGCTCTATATGAGGACAGAAGGTGTGGGACATTCTACCTGAGGAGAGAAGGACCTTCTATCTTTTAGAGGACTGGAGGTGGAGGATCCTCTAACTGCCAAAGGTAGGAGGTGATGTTTTCACAGAAGGTGGCAGGCCCTATATTTATCTATCTATCTATCAGAGAACTGGAGGTGGAGAGCCCTTTATCTGTCAGAGGACTGGAGGTGAAGGACTCTATCTATCAGAGGGAAGGAGGTGGAGGTCCTCTATCTGTCAGAGGACAGGAAGTGGAGGACCCTCTATCAGAGGACAGGAGGTGGAGTAAACTTTGTCCGAGAAAAGGAAGTGGAGGGCCTTCTATCTATCAGAGGATCGGAAGTGAAGGACCCTCTTTTAACCAGAGGACACGAGGTGGAGGACCCTCTATCTTTCATAGAACATGAGGTAGAGGACATTTTATCTATTAGAGGATGGCATGTGGAGAACCCTCTATCAATCAGAGGAGAGGAGGTGGTGGCTCTATAAGAAGACAAGGGGTGAAGGATTGTCTATCTAAGGACTGCAGTTGGAGGACTCTGTCTGAGGACACGAGGTAGATGACCTTCTATCTATCAGAGGACAGGAAGTGAAGGACTCTATTGGAGCAAAGGAGGTGGAGCATCTATCTATCTATCAATCAGAGGACAGGAGGTGGAGAGCCCTTTCTCTATCAGAGGAAAGGAGGTAGAGGATGCCGTCACAGGACAGGTGGTGTAGGTCCTCTATCTATCAGAGAACAGGAGGTGGTGGACCCTCTATCAGAGCACAGGAGGTGGAGTACCCTTTGTTTGTCTGAGAAAAGGAGGTGGAGGGCCTTCTATCTATCAGAGGACAGGAAGTGAAGGACCCTCTATTGGAGGAGAGGAGGTGGAGGATCTATCTATCAGAGTACAGGAGGTGGAGGACCCTCTATCCGAGGACAAAAGGTGGGGGACATTCTACCTGATGAGAGAAGGACCCTTTATCTTTTAGAGAACAGGAGGTGGAGGACCCACTGTCTATCAGAGGACAGGAGGTGGAGGTTCTTCTATCAGAGGACAGGAGATGGAGGACCCTCTACCTGAGGACAGAAGGTGGGGGCATTCTACCTGAGGACAGAAGGACCCTCTATCTTTCAGAGGACAGGAGGTTGAGGACTCTCTGTCTATCAGAGGACAGGAGGTGGAGGATATTCTATTGGAGGAAAAGAGGTGGGCGATCCTCTATTAGAGGATAGGTGGTGAACGATCCTTTATCAAAGGGCAGGAGGTGGAGGCTCCTCTATTTACCAGAGGACATGAGGTGGAGGACGCTCTGTCTGAGCACAGGAGGTGTGGGACATTCTACCTGAGGAGAGAAAGACCTTCTATCTTTTAGAGGACAGGAGATGGAAGACCCTCTGTCTATCAAAGAACAGGAGGTGGAGGATCTTTCATTGGAGGAGAAGAGGGGGGGGGGGGATCGTCTATTAGAGGACAGGTGGTGGACAACCCTTTATCAGAGGGCAGGAGGTGGAGGATCCTCTATCTATCAAAGGACAGGAGGTTGGGGTTCCTTTACCAGAAGGCAGGAGGTGGAGGATTTTCTATCTATGAGAGGACAGGAGGTGGACGACCCTCTATGTATGGCACTTATTGCGTTATAGTTTATTTAAATACAGTTTGTAGTGGCTCTCCCTCCTTTGCAAAATTGGTAAGGGTGCTCTGTAATGTGTGACTCACCCTGTCACAGAATTTGTAATAGATAAAGATAAAGAAGCAAAACAAGCACTTACCATCTGGGACTAATAGTTATGTAGGGGACAACTATTTTATTATTTAAAAATAATTGATAAAATATCTATAATCGACGATTGAAATAAAATTTTCACAATAATAGTAAATAGATAGTGCATAAATATATCATTGATGAACAATCAGATAATTTCAGTTTTGAAGTAAAAAGTGAAAAATAAAAAACGACAATAATTGCAATTTAAAGGTAAAAAAAAAATGATTTGAAGGGTTAAATTGGTGTAAAAAAGGAATGTCTCTTAATTTCGTTGATAATTGTGCAAATGTGCAAAGACATGTGCAAAAAATATTAGTGCAAAAAATATTAATAGGATTCCAGTGCAGGTTGTGTAACTCCGTATAGTCACTGAAGGTTGGTATAAATATTTGAAAACGTATCCACCTAATTGGAGTATAAACTTGTAGGATAAAATGGTAGCAATATTTCAGATAATAAGTATCGAGTGTCTGTACTTGCAGGAGACTTTGTGGAAATCACACTTGAGGGGTATAATATTGGTGTGGATAGTGAGTATCGATCGTCTTTATTTATAGGAGACTATTGTGGAATTAACACTTGAAGGGTCAAATAATTGAGACCATCTCTGCTCCCAGCAGATTATTGTGGAAATCAGACATGGAGGATAAACAAGTTTATACCATCTCTGTTCCCAGCAGACTTCTATGGATTTCACACTTGGAGGGTATAATAATATAAAGATAATGTATGTCTCTACTCACAGGAGACTTGTTTGATTAAGGCTGGAATCGGGGGCGTCCTACCCGTTACACAGCCTCTCACCCGTTCTAGTGTGTCTGCGTCGGTTCTGTGTTTCTCTGTATGGAGGTTTCGTGTAGCTGACCTTGCTACACTGTCGGCGTCTCACGTGACTTTGGATCGCTCACGTGATCACCCGGCGTGTGACGTGTTGCTTTCGATTCTTGCGATTTTATTATGTATATTCGTTGGATTCCGATTATTTGCAATGAAGCATTTTGGTTGCCTCCCACTAGAGTCCCTGACTTTGAAGTTAGATGTAGATGATCTCACTTTATTCGTAAAATATCGATTTTGGTTGCAACACAGTGCTGATTCAAATTGTATGCGAGTTCCAGAGTCTTTGATTTTTGTAGATGAATAAATAAGCTGGGCTTATAATAATCCAAAAGAGGGTCCCATCCAATACCGCCAGACGCGTTTCGAGGTGTACTACCTCTTCCTCAGTGGCCATGAATGGGTCTAAAATCCTTCCTGCTTTTATATACCTACAGTTGCAAGAAAAAGTATGTGAACCCTTTGGAATTATATGGATTTCTGCACAAATTGGTCATCAAATGTGATCTGATCTTCATCTAAGTCACAACAATAGACAATCACAGTCTGCTTAAACTAATAACACATAAATAATTAAATGTTACCATGTTTTTATTGAACACACCATGTAAACATTCACAAAGCAGGTGGAAAAAGTATGTGAACCCCTAGACTAATGACATCTCCAAGAGCTAATTGGAGTGAGGTGTCAGCCAACTGGAGTCCAATCAATGAGGTGAGATTGGAGGTGTTGGTTACAGCTGCCCTGCCCTATAAAAAACACATACCAGTTCTGGGTTTGCTTTTCCCAAGAAGCATTGCCTGATGTGAATGATGTCTCGGACAAAAGGGCTCTCAGAAGACCTACGATTAAGAATTGTTGACTTGCATAAAGCTGGAAAGGGTTATAAAAGTATCTCCAAAAGCCTTGCTGTTCATCAGTCCACGGTAAGACAAATTGTCTATAAATGGAGAAAGTTCAGCACTGCTGCTACTCTACCTAGGAGTGGCCGTCCTGTGAAGATGACTGCAAGAGCACAGCGCAGACTGCTCAATGAGGTTAAGAAGAATCCTAGAGTGTCAGCTAAAGACTTACAAAAGTCTCTGGCATATGCTAACATCCCTGTTAGCGAATCTACGATACGTAAAACACTAAACAAGAATGGATTTCATGGGAGGATACCACAGAGGAAGCCACTGCTGTCCAAAAACATTGCTGCACGTTTACAGTTTGCACAAGAGCACCTGGATGTTCCACAGCAGTACTGGCAAAATATTCTGTGGACAGATGAAACCAAAGTTGAGTTGTTTGGAAGAAACAACCAACACTATGTGTCGAGAAATAGAGGCACAGCACTCCAACATCAAAACCTCATCCCAACTGTGAAGTATGGTGGTGGGGGCATCATGGTTTGGGGCTGCTTTGCTGCGTCAGGGCCTGGACGGATTGCTATCATCGAGACAGTTTATCAAGACATTTTGCAGGAGAACTTAAGGCCATCTGTCCACTAGCTGAAGCTCAACAGAAGATGGGTGTTGCAACAGGACAACGACCCAAAGCATAGAAGTAAATAAACAACAGAATGGCTTAAACAGAAGAAAATACGCCTTCTGGAGTTGCCCAGTCAGAGTCCTGACCTCAACCCGATTGAGATGCTGTGGCATGACCTCAAGAAAACGATTCACACCAGACATCCCAAGAATATTGCTGAACTGAAACAGTTCTGTAAAGAGGAATGGTGAAGAATTACTCCTGACCGTTGTGCACGTCTGATCTGCAACTACAGGAAACATTTGGTTGAAGTTATTGCTGCCAAAGGAGGTTCAACCAGTTATTAAATCCAAGGGTTCACATACTTTTTCCACCTGCACTGTGAATGTTTACATGGTGTGTTAAATAAAAACATGGTAACATTTAATTCTTTGTGTGTTATTAGTTTAAGCAGACGGTGATTGCCTATTGTTTTGACTTAGATGAAGATCAGATCACATTTGATGACCAATTTGTGCAGAAATCCATATCATTCCAAAGGGTTCACATACTTTTTCTTGCAACTGTATGTTTAGGATTTGCTATAAAATGTGGAGTTGAATATGGGATGGATAACTTAGATGATTGTTCATATCCTATATTCCCATAAAATGAATGGTAATATAAATAAAAACATTTAAAAATGAATTTAAAAAAAGGAAAACCATAGATATTCATAATAGACACTTTAAAATATCGCATGCGTTTTTGATGCAGTTTTTTTGGGGTAATACGTTTTTTTCGGTATTGTATGCTACATACTCCAATAAGAGTTCTGGATAGAGAAAAAATGTATGGTTCAGTTCCTTCATTGTTTAATCAAATTTTCTTACTTTTTTAACTTTTTTACTGTGAGAGGTATTGCAAGGTTGATAAATGTATTCACAGTTATATTGACATTTCTGATTTAGTTTGTTATGGAGGATTTTCATATATATTTTTTATATGTATTTTTTTCTTATATAATATTCGTGTTTGTTGTTCATAAATGTTGGTATGTATTGTTCGTATGTGGTATTCATGTGTAGTATATAGGGCCGTGGGTCTTACTCCGAGGGGAAATCGTGGTGCCAAGAAATCGGCCAGAATCACGATGTCCCATCAGTGCAAGGCCCACAACCCACTTTCACAGAAAACCGAAGATCTCAAAGTCTGAGTTGAGGCCTCCAGGTATTAAAGTTTCAAAATCATAGATTAGTCTGGAATCCTGTCTAGACATTTTGGAAATAAGGTTTCCACCTCTCCACTGTTCTTCTGTTCTTCTACTTTCTCGAAAGCTGTATAAATCAATCCACTTGGGTCTTTATTGTGATGTTGCTTAAAATGCAGGGATAATGCGTGTTTATCAAATCCTTTCCTAATGTTGGATATATGTTCTGATACTCTCTTTTTCAAAGTTCTTTTTGTTCTTCCCACATATTGTTTCTTGCATGGGCATTCTATTATATAGATTACATTTGTAGAGTTGCATAGGAGTTATTAGTGGAACATACTTTCACAGTTTTTCTGGGGAATGTTGTGATTCTACAGTTTTGGCACCTACCACATCTGCAGATTCCATTAATGTGAAATTAAATCTTTAGATTTTTTTATAGGTTTTATTTTAGGTGCTATTTTACTGGATAGATTTGGTGCTTTTGTATATTGTATACAGGGGACATCTGTCATTAATGGACCTATTATTTTATCTTGCAGTACGTGGTGCCAATGTGTTTTGATAATATTCTCTATTTTTTTGTATTGTGTGTTAAAAGGTAATATAATTCTAATTTTTTCACCCTCTTGTGCTTGGTTTTGATTAGCGTCTTTTCCTTTTGGTTCAAAGAAGGTTTTTCTGTCCATTTTTCTAATTTTGTTTAGTGAATCTTCCAATTGTTTTGCCAGGTCATTTTTCATAAAAAATTGGTTTTTTGAAATCATCTCCATCTGGGCAATTCCTTTTCAGACGTCTGAACTGCCCAGCTGGCACATTGAGAAGCCATCGTGGAAAGTGACAGCTTGAGAAAAGGATATGACTATTTCTAGATATTGGCTTTTGGTAGGTACTACAGATTATTTTATTTGTTTCTATTCTAATTGTTAAATCCAAAATTTCAACTTGTTTTTTACTAAATTTGGATGAAAATTGTAAATTAATTGAGTTATTGTTAATCTGTTCAAGAAATCTGTTGAGATCATCTTCTGTTTTATTCCAAATGAAAAATATATTGTCTATATAACGATGCCAGAGTACCAGGTCCTCCCCCAGTTTGGGAGAAATGTGGTGGTCTTCCCACTCTGCCATAAACGAATTTGCATAACTGGGGGCAAACCTGGTACCCATGGCGGTTCCTCTTTCTGTAAATAAAAAGTTTGGTCATAGACAAAATAATTGTGTGTAAGTATGAATTGTACTCCTCTTTTTATAAAATCTATCTGTTCTTGTTGGAGTTCACAGTTTTTTTTTTCCAATTGTGAGATTAAAGCATTAATACCCTGTTCATGGTTGATCACTGTATACAATGAATTTACATCGAGTGTTCCTAAAATCCAGTGGGGTTCATATTGAAGGTTTTCTATTATTTTGATGATCTGAGTTGTATCCTTAATGTAGGAGAATGTTTTCTTTACTGGTGGTTGCAATAGTTTATCTATGTATTGAGAGAGGTTTGACGTGATGGATAGGGATGAGCGAACCCGAACTGTATAGTTCGGGTTCGTACCGAATTTTGGGGTGTCTGTGACACGGACCCGAACCCGAACATTTTCGTAAAAGTCCGGGTTCGGGTTCGGTGTTCGGCGCTTTCTTGGCGCTTTTTGAAAGGCTGCAAAGCAGCCAGCCAATCAACAAGCGTCATACTACTTGCCCCAAGAGGCCATCACAGCCTTGCCTACTATTGGCATGGCTGTGATTGGCCAGTGCAGCATGTGACCCAGCCTCTATATAAGCTTGGGTCACGTTGCGCTGCACGTCACTCTGCTGATTCAAGCATAGGGAGAGGTTGCAGCTGCGACGTTAGGGCGAGATTAGGCAGATTAACTCCTCCAAAAGACTTCATTCAGTGATCGATCTGCAGCTGTGGATCATTGAAGTGCTAATATCGACTTGCTCACTTTTTTGAGGCTGCCCAGAGCGTTTTTAGGGGTGATCGGCGGCCATTTTGTGGCTTGTGGTGCGCCAGCACAAGCTATCACCAAGTGTATTTAACCATCAATAGTGTGGTTATTTTGTGCTATATCCTACATCAGCTGCAGGCTGAGCCTGTGTCACCGAAGTGCATTTAACCATCAACAGTCTGGTTATTTTTTGGCCATATACTACATCAGCTGCAGGCTGAGCCTGTGTCACCGAAGTGCATTTAACCATCAACAGTCTGGTTATTTTTTGGCCATATACTACATCAGGGGCAAGTTGAGCCTGTCACCCAGCGCCTAAAAAATAGACCTGACATTTCTATTCAACCAAATCTGTACTGTTTTAGCTGGTCAAGTTATTTGTAGTGACCGTAAAAGCACATTTTTTGTTCTGGGATGAAAAACTATTCCCAAATTTGCCATTCTCAAAATAACTAGTTTCTGCTATATGAGGCCTACTTGAAATCTATCCCAAAAAGGATATCTTACATTGAAGGTGCTGATAGTGTCATTCAGAAAAACCTAAGACACACGCTACCGTGCAGATAGAAGTCTGATTCTGTGATTAAACCTATACCTGTCACACAGCGCAAAAAAAAAACAGGTCTCACATCTCTATTCAACCAAATCTGCACAGTTTTAGCTGGTCAAGTTATTTGTAGTGACCGTAAAAGCACACTTTTTGTTCTGGGTTGAAAAACTATTCCCAAATTTGCCATTCTCAAAATTGTGGTGAACGGGAACAATGAGGAAAACATCTAATAAGGGACGCCGACGCGGACGTGGACATGGTCGTGGTGGTGTTAGTGGACCCTCTGGTGCTGGGAGAGGACGTGGCCGTTCTGCCACAGCCACACGTCCTAGTGAACCAACTACCTCAGGTCCCAGTAGCCGCCAGAATTTACAGGGATATTTGGTGGGGCCCAATGCCGTTCTAAGGATGGTAAGGCCTGAGCAGGTACAGGCATTAGTCAATTGGGTGGCCGACAGTGGATCCAGCACGTTCACATTATCTCCCACCCAGTCTTCTGCAGAAAGCGCACAGATGGCGCATGCAAACCAAGCCCATCGGTCTGTCACATCACCCCCATGCATATCAGGGAAACTGTCTGAGCCTCAAGTTATGCAGCAGTCTCTTATGCTGTTTGAAGACTCTGCTGCCAGGGTTTCCCAAGGGCATCCACCTAGCCCTTCCCCAGGGGTGGAAGAGATAGAATGCACTAACGCACAACCACTTATGTTTCCTGATGATGAGGACATGGGAATACCACCTCAGCACGTCTCTGATGATGACGAAACACAGGTGCCAACTGCTGCGTCTTTCTGCAGTGTGCAGACTGAACAGGAGGTCAGGGATCAAGACTGGGTGGAAGACGATGCAGGGGACGATGAGGTCCTAGACCCCACATGGAATGAAGGTCGTGCCACTGACTTTTACAGTTCGGAGGAAGAGGCAGTGGTGAGACCGAGCCAACAGCGTAGCAAAAGAGGGAGCAGTGGGCAAAATCAGAACACCAATGACTGAGAGCATTCCCAAATGTCACAGGGGAACCAGTGGAAGCCCAAGGCGAACCCGAACATCCAGGTGTTCGCTCAACTCTAGTGATGGAATCTATAGAATGCAATAGAATTCTGGTAGCCGCTGTTGGGTGCCTATTATAAATTTTAATTCTTGTTCCTGTAGGATATTTGTATCTCGGCCTTCCCTAGCATATTTTTCAAGTTCTAAATTGTATTATTTGGTTGGATTTTCTGTTAGTTTTTTATATGTAGTATTGTCTGATAACTGTTTTATACATTCTATGTCATATTCTTCAACTCCCCAAATGACGATAGCTCCTCCCTTATCTGCTGGTCTAATTACAATATTTTCATCTTTTTGTAATTGTTTGATTGCCTGCACCTCCTGTGTATTTAAGTTGTTTTTAGAGTAGTATCTTGGATTTCTCTTTAGTTTTTGTATATCTCTTTCTAAGTTTTTTTTTTAAGGCTGCTATCTCATGACCTATTTCTTGTCTGAGGTATGTAGTCGATTTTGGTTTGAGGTCAGTATGTGTATAAACGTTTCCATTATTGTAGTTTTTAATTATTGGATTTTTTATAAAGTATTTTTTAAGACATAGTTTTCTGACAAACTTTTCAACCCCAATAAATACATCGAATTTATTCGGTTCAGCGGTTGGGGCAAACTTTAAGCCCCTATTAAGCAGGATCATTTGTGCTGGGGTAAGTATTGTAGAACTTACATTTATTATCGCATCATTGTCTGTATTCTCTACTTGTTTCTGTAGGTAGGTCTTTTTCCTCTCTCCTCCCTGACCTCTTCTTGTTTCCTGTGGATAATGTTGGTAAGAACTGGGAGTTTAGGGCTTTGTTCTCCTTTGGTTCTGTTGGGTGTCCATTCCATTATTCCTCCTGATTTCTTTCCCTGTGTCTTAAATTGTATCCGTGTTCTACCGATGGTATTTGGTCTTCATTCTGGTGTTTGTTTCCTTGCTTGTCGTGTTTTTTACACCAATTTAACCCTTCAAATAATTTTATTTTTTTTTACCTTTAAATTGTAATTATTGTCGTTTTTGATTTTTATTTTTTACTTTTTACTTCAAAACTTATTGCGTTATAATGATTTTTTTAAATAATGCCATAGATGTTACTTTAAAATCTATATACATTTTCTTAAAAAGCCAACATACACAGGAGTTCTGTTTTTTCTGTTTTTGTGGCACTTTGGGAGCATTTTGCACAGTGGCTTCTCTACAGGCCCTGAAAAACCATGCCTCCCAACTTTTAATCAATGGAAAAGGAAGCTAAGAACATTGAGGTTTTTTTTTTTTTAAAGACACACGACTAGCAATGATCACTCCCACCCAATCAGACCAACGCCTCCTGCAAATAACCTGACAAAATCACATATAAAAAACATAATAAGAGGTAACTTCTGGTCTCATCAGAGGTTCAGACAACCTGAGGCTCTCCATCTGTTGCAAAACTACAACTCCCAGCATGCCCAGACAGCCTACAGCTATCAGTCTACAGCAGGGCATGGTGGGAGTTGTAGTTTTACAACAGCTGGAGAGCCGCAGGTTGAGTATCCCTGCTTTAGGGCTCATGCACATTGCCCGTATTGTGATACAGAGCCATTCACTTGAACATGTTAAATTTTTTTGGTGGTGCGGATGGATCATGGATCTATTCATGTTGAATGGGTCTGCATCCGTCTGTGACAACCACACGGATGGTGCTCACAATTTGTGGTCCCCAATGCACGGAACGGGCGTGTACCCTTATATTGTGCTATATAATACAATATTGGGTTCCTTCTTTAGAAGTCTGGACAAAGGGGTCATATATGCATATTGCCAGTTTTCTGACATACAAACGGCATTTTTTTGCAATAAAAAAATTTGCAACTTTTTTGAGTTTTTCTGCCACTCTTGCAATGTTCTCTAAAAGTGGGCAGAACACAGCACAAGAGGCAGGGCCGCCACACCCTGATTTACACCAGCCCCTAGTTGTTGTCGATTTTAACTTCTGGCAAACGGACATCTCAGATGAAACAAATTTAAAAAGAGGCCTGTGTCTTTACTAAGACCAAACGTGAAAATCCAGTATTTAGTAAACTATGCATTCTGCAGTTCTACCACCAGGTGGCATTGTGTGACTTCTCATACACATGATATAGCCGTTGGCTGACAACTATATCCTGACTCCCACTATAAAGGAATCGCAGCTAACCGCACAGGTTATTCTAGTAGGCAGAGGCAGATAAGCCCATGTGCCTGGCACCGCTTATCTTTAAGGGTCTGCCTGCCCAGCAATCGTGGTCCAGCTGTCGCGCTCAAGTATTTCAGAGAAGTGGTGCTAACATAGAAATGAATGGGGTCGCAGCGTGACTCGAACACGTGCCACGACCACCACCTCACAATCACACTGCTGGATTTTTTGACGTTCTGGGGTTACAGTCGCAGCAAACATGCAAGTAGCTCTGCGACCCCATTCATTTCTATGCTAGCACCGCCACACTGCGATGCGAACCTTGGACGCCACAACTGTCACATGGCCAAGATCTCCATGCAGCAGAACAGGGGTCAATGTCAGGTAAATGCCAAAGGTGGGACCCCCCTCCTGTCTCCAGAATGACCCCTGAAGGAGAACGCAGTGTGCGAGCGCGGTCACCCTCCATACACCGCTATGGGACTTCTGAAAATAGTCGGGCACGCTTGCTCAGCTATATTCAGAAATTCCATAGCAGTGAATGAACAGCACGCTGCGCTTTTCTTCACTTTGGCGCGCTGTTCTGTAGGGGGTGCCAAAGGTGGCGCCCGCACCTACCGGACATTGGTGGCATATCCTATACCTGAGATGGGTATCACCCTCTAGGAGAAACTGGCGCATCATGGGAGTATACTGCCCGTGTGCCTGTGAGGAGCGGAGCGACGGCTGTAACATCTAGCGTCCGACCTTCTCTAACGGTGGAAACCAGAGGAACCTTTGACCTCCACTGTTTAACCCTTTGGATGCCATGATCACCAATGATGACAGGGAGGGACTGAGAAGGACTTCTTTGTGATGCAGTTATTGCCCCCAGACCATATTCCCAGTTCTTGGGGCGTTTCCCACAAGTTTAAGGCCTCATGCACATGGCCGTTGCCAGGCCATGCCCGTAGTGCGGCCCGCTGCCGTGTGCACCCCACATCGCGGATGCTAACCCATTCACTTGAGGCATGGAACCCCACGGAAGCACTACTGAGTGGCTCCATGGGGCTTCTGTCCGTGCCTCTGCACCGCAAAAAAAACCCCGTACTGCATGCACTACTTTTTTGCAGTGCAGACGGACCAAGTTGCCATTCAAGCTGAATGGGTCTGGATCCATCTGCTGAATCTGCACGGATGCACATTGCGGTCCCCAATGCACTGAACATCCTTTCAACATGAGCCCTTACAATGTATCTGGACAATCCTCTGTGAGCTGAGGAGCCTGGACTCCAGACTGATACATTGTAACATTGTATCAGGACAGGAGAGATTTGTGTTTGGATACATTGTAACATTGTATCAGGACAGGAGTGATTTGGGTTTGTATACATTGTAACATTGTATCAGGAGAGAGATTTGTGTTTGGATACATTGTAACATTGTATCAGGACAGGAGTGATTTGGGTTTGGATACATTGTAACATTGTATCAGGAGAGAGAGATTTGTGTTTGGATACATTGTAACATTGTATCAGGAGAGAGATTTGTGTTTGGATACATTGTAACATTGTATCAGGAGAGAGAGATATTTGTGTTTGGATACATTGTAACAAGCCCTCAGCAGTAAGGAGAGGTTTTCAGCCTCCGGATCTTAATAAGAATTTTCCCGTTTAGGTGCACACGGACGTGTTCCGCGGCCGAGATCGGTCCGTGGTATTTCGGGCTGGATTCCTGTTCAGAGCAGGAGAGCACGGTGTCATTGGTTGCTATGACGCCGTGCGATTCATGTCGCGGCTCCACTACAGTAATACACATAGAAAAAATTGGGCTGGGCATAAATTTTTCAATAGATTGTTCCGCAAAAACGGAACGGATACAGAAGACATACGGAATACATTCTGTATGTGTTCTTTTTTTTTTTTTTGCGGACCCATTGACATGAATGGAGCCACGGAACGTGATTTGCGGGCAATAGGACATGTTCTATCTTTGAACAGAAATACGGAAACGGAATGCATATGGAGTACCGTATACAAAACTAAAAAAACGGCTCGTATACGGAACGCAAAAACGAGCCCTAAAGCAGAAAGCTGCAGAACTTTTCATTCCAAATTTAATCATATGAACCCGGAAAGCTCCTTTAACCCTTGGAGGAGATGATGCGATCGTTCAGCCACAATAATGATGGCTGACATTGTGGCCGATTCTCTGCGTCTCTGAGACATGGGGGGCCGTCGTCTGCAAGGTGGGGGTTGTAGTAGCTCCAGACAAGGTGAGGACGGCGTTCTCCTCAGCAGCTGGGGCTGTGGGCCATGGTCGGGGGCTGGGCACTATATTGTGCACCGCAGTTTCATTTTTTATGGGGCAGGATTGTTGTGTTTGGACTCGGTCCAAAATCATCTGCATTTTATTGGCCACAGACGCGTTTGTGGCGCAGGCCGGGGGCTGAGGTGCCTGTATAGGAACATTCTTAGGGCACACCTGTGACACGCATGACATCATGTCACTCAATGGCCCCCTGTGCCAGGCACAATCCCACCATTCACATGTGCACAATGCCACCTGCAGCTGCCCGGGGGAGGGGGGCGACACTAGGACCGGCGAAGGAATGGGAGTTAATGATCCCCAGTAACATCACACCCGGGATTCCACCAGAAGATTGCTTCAAACCGTGAAAGTATAATTATTAGTTAAATCTGTTTCTGGGAAAGCTGGGTGACGCAACTCTCCTAAATGGCAGGTTTGCCTCATTGTGCTGTAAGATACTCATATTCCTGCCATTCAAGATAGAGGAAAAGCTGGGTGCCATATGGAGCCGTGCAGATCCCCTGTATGCATGCAGGACAATAACAGCTCTGGGGCACTTTACGCAGTTACCGGCCCTTTAAGTCCAGGTTTACACAGGACAGCTTGCTGCAGTATTTGCGACAGTTTCTATTCACATGCTGTTATGTTTTCTGCAGGCACTGGATACTCACTATATGGCAGTATTAATAGACAGTGTATCGTATATAGTAGTACTATATGGTGTTATTACCTTGGCACTATATACCCTCTATATGGCAGTATTAATAGGCAGTGTATTGTATCTGGTAGTCCTGTATGGTGTTATAGGCAGTATATGGCGGTATTAAGAGGCAGTGTATTGTATATAGTAGTACTATATGGTGTTATTACCTTGGCACTATATACCCTCTATATGGCAGTGTATTGTATCTGGTAGTCCTGTATGGTGTTATAGGCAGTATATGGCGGTATTAAGAGGCAGTGTATGGTATTTGCATGGTTATTTGGGCTCTTTGTGATGCTGTATGTGGCAGTATTGTGAGGACACTGTATAGCGCCATCCTCTGCACTGTATGGGGGTACTCTTTGGGCAGTATTATTTTTTATTTCCAAAACGAAGGACGATGAGTGTTCCGCTTAGTTGATGGCCACAGTGGTGGGTATTTTCAGGACACCTCTTCACGGTACCTTCTTTCTTTCTCTTTTTGACTCCCTAACTGACCCCCGGTAAATCCCTCGCTGTATATTTTTCTGCAGTCATCCAGCAGGTTCCATTTTATTAGCGAGATTCTAATAAACTTCATTGCACCCCTCCCCCGCCCTCCCAGAGCTATTAACTTATAGCCACGAGAAGTTCTCGCCTTGTACGAGTTCAATGTGTGCTGGAGATACGCAGGAAAGGGCGCGACAGCATGACGGCCGGCGAAATGCCCCAAGACCGTATTGTGCCACTATTTATTACATTATAAGTAAGAATTGGCATAGACCTGATGAGAAATATCTTACGCCATGAACGGCGAGACCCGGCAGACATTTATGGACGGCGCCATTTCTGGTGATATTGCATAGAGTTTCAGGTCCCCCCAGGTGCGCCGCCGCAGGTCCCCATTCCACATGGTGCAGTAAGTGAGAAATGAAGTGAGGCATTGGAATCTTACATAAAACCCAGCGCTTGGCACGGTGCCAGGCCATGTGGGCGAAATCAGGTTAAAATTAACACCACAAGTTGTAGAGCGAAAGAAACGGAAACAAAGGAGTAAAGCGGCTGCAGCGGCGGAGAAAAGAGTCTCGTATTCTGTGATAGATTCATCATAAGGAGAATGAGCTGAATTTAAGTGAAACGGTCAGCAAGGCCGACCCCTCTGAGAGCTGGACCTCTGCCCCACGGCCGGTCTATACCATCTCCACAAGTGGGCATGCTGGGGGTAGTAGTTTCACAAGAGTTGCTGACCCCACCTTGTGAGGTTTGATCCTTGTACAATGAAAAGTTCTGCAACTTTTTAATAGACTTTGGGGGTCATTTACTATCAGCGCTATGGCAAGTTTTTGGCATAAAAAAACACGTAAGCTCCCTTTTTGCGACTTTTTAACACTATGCGACACAATTTGTTACATGAAACATTTTTACGCCGTCCTCACCATTCTGGTGGCCCTGGTTCACATCACGTTTTTGTCATCTGTCCACTTTAACGGCTGCCTCAGACTGATGCCGTCCATGGCCTCCGTTCACCATAGAGTTCCATAGTAAAAAAAAAAAAAGAATATGTTAACGTACGCGTTTTTTTCCGGACTCTGCAAGATACAAAGGTGTGATGTGCTGCGCTTTTGTATCCTTTTTCCCCCAACATATACGTTAGGCCTCTTGCGCACGAACGCTGTGCATCCGTCCCGTGCATTGCGGTCCCCAATGCACGTGCAATGTCCGTGCAGCGGCCTGGACAGATCGACACCCATTTAACTTGAATGGGTCCGTGATCCGTCCGCACTGCAAAAACATAGAACAAGTTCTGTTTTTTTGCGGTGCAGAGGCACGGACAGAAACACCACAGAAGCGCTCCGTAGGGTTCCGATCCGTGCTTCCGTTTCGCATCTCCATGATCCAAGTGAATGCGGAGTGAATCCGTGATGCGGAGTGCACACGGGCTGGTGCCTGTGTATTGCGGACCCGCCATATGCGGACCGCAATACGGCCACGGGCACACAACGTTCGTGTGCAAGATGCCTTAAACGGATGGCAAAAACCCACCCTACGCCAGGTGTAAAAGTGGAGTTAAAACGGCTCCACCCGGGGCTGCAGCGGATTTTCCTCCAGTCACGAACCGCCAGCAGTGAGCCGATGGGCCCGGGCCTTGTCTTCAATCAGCTGCAAGCTTCAGCAGGAGGGGATCAAAGACTGGTGTCAAAAAAGCATTTTTGATAAATGAGCCCTTTTGTGTTTACAATCCTCACAATTTCTAGGATCTCTGCTTGCTGTCAGTGAATGAGAACATTCGTGTTTACATCCAGAGGCTGGAAACCTGTACAGACCTAATACTTCTCACAGCGGAGGGTTTGGTTCAATTGTATCCATCTTACACAATCCTGTGTGATGTAAGCATCCTAGACTCCAGACTGATACATTTTTCTCATACTGATACATTGTGTCAGACTATCAGGTCATGTGCACTGAAGGGGGATTTACAATCCCCGATAATCGGGAACAAACATTCCTGCGAACGCTCGTTCCCAACAATCTGCCGCCGATCATCGGATGAACCAGCAAAACACTCGTCTATCAGGTGATCCTGTACTTCATGCATACACCAATCATCGTTTCCGGGCAGCAGTTTAAACAGCAATCTGCTGCCCAGAAACAATGATTCTGTATGGGGACGAGCGATGGCATTAGTGATCACTGCTCCCAATACTGTGGAGGAGATCGCTGCATGTAAATGTGTCTCCTCCACCGACGAGCAGCGACGATCCATTTTGCCGAAAGACACCGGAAATACGGATCCGGCATTTCAATGCATTTTTCTGACTGATCATCAGTCTTACAAATACCATCAGTTGGCATACGTTTTGCGACAGAACTGCTTGCCGGATCACTCTGCAGCAAGTGTGAAAGTAGCCTTAAATTCTGAATCTGAAGTCGAGTTTGGTACCAGATGGTCTTCAGCAACTTCGGGTGAAACTAATTTTGCCTCCACAGAGGCCATACATTTTAATGCAGTACAGAGACCGGTCTCTGGATATCATTAAAAGGATTTCGCTCAACGCTGACCATTATCATCACCTGCTGTCCCAGTGGAGCTCTCAATGAGTGTAGGAGCAGCCGATTGTCAGGAAGGAAGCGTTGGAAGCGTTCCCTCCCGACAGTCGGCGGATCATCAGTGGAGGAGACATATTTACAGTCAGGTCCATAAATATTGGGACATGGACACAATTCTGACATTTTTGGCTCTATACACCACCACAATGGATGTGAAATAAAACGGACAAGATGTGCTTTACCTGCAGACTGTCAGCTGTAATCTGAGGGGATTTACATCCAAATCAGGTGAACGGTGCAGGAATTACAGCAGTTTGCATATGTGCCTCCCACTTGTTAAGGGACCAGAAGTAATGGGACAGAATAATAATCATAAATCAAACTTTCACTTTTTAACACTTGGTTGCAAATCCTTTGCAGTCAATTACAGCCTGAAGTCTGGAACGCATAGACATCACCAGACGCTGGTCTCATCCCTGGTGACGCTCTGCCAGGCCTCTACTGCAACTGTCTTCAGTTCCTGCTTGTTCTTGGTGCATTTTCCCTTCAGTTTTGTCTTCAGAAAGTAAAATGCAGCTCAATCGGATTCAGGTCAGGTGATTGACTTGGCCATTGCAGAACATTCCACTTCTATCCCTTATAAAACTCTTTGGTTGCTTTTGCAGTATGCTTTGGGTCATTGTCCATCTGCACTGTGAAGCGCCGTCCAATGAGTTCTGAAGCATTTGGCTGAATATGAGCAGATAATATTGCCCGAAACACTTCAGAATTCATCCTGCTGCTTTTGTCAGCAGTCACATCATCAATAAATACAAGAGAAGCAGTTCCATTGGCAGCCATACATGCCCACGCCATGACACTACCACCACCATGCTTCACTGATGAGGTGGTATGCTTAGGATCATGAGCAGTTCCTTTCCTTCTCCATACTCTTCTCTTCCCATCACTCTGGTACAAGTTGATCTTGGTCTCATCTGTCCATAGGATGTTGTTCCAGAACTGTGAAGGCTTTTTTAGATGTTGTTTGGCAAACTCTAATCTGGCCTTCCTGTTTTTGAGGCTCACCAATGGTTTCCATCTTGTGGTGAACCCTCTGTATTCACTCTGGTGAAGTCTTCTCCTGATTGATGACTTTGACACACATACACCTACCTCCTGGAGAGTGTTCTTGATCTGGCCAACTGTTGTGAAGGGTTTTCTTCACCAGGGAAAGAATTCTTCGCTCATCCACCACAGTTGTTTTCCGTGGTCTTCCGGGTCTTGCTGAGCTCACCGGTGCGTTCCTTCTTTTTAAGACTGTTCCAAACAGTTGTTTTGGCCGCGCCTAATGTTTTTGCTATCTCTCTGATGGGTTTGTTGTGTTTTTTCAGCCTAATGATGGCTTGCTTCACTGATGGTGACAGCTCTTTGGATCTCATCTTGAGCGTTGACAGCAACAGATTCCAAATGCAGATAGCAGACTGGAAATGACCTCTGACCTTGTATCTGCTCATTGTAATTGGGATAATGAGGGAATAACACACACCTGGCCATGGAACAGCCGAGAAGACAATTGTCCCATTACTTTTGGTCCCTTAACAAGTAGGAGGCACATATGCAAACTGCTGTAATTCCTGCACCGTTCACCTGATTTGGATGCAAATACCCTCAAATTAAAGCTGACAGTCTGCAGGTAAAGCACATCTTGTCCGTTTTATTTCACATCCATTGTGGTGGTGTATAGAGCCCAAAAATGTTAGAATTGTGTCCATGTCCCTGACTGTACATGCAGCGATCTCCTCCACAGTATGAGGACGAGGGATGGCTGTAGCGACCCCTCGTCCTCATGCAGAATCATTGCTTCGGGGCATCGAATCGCTCTTTAGACAGAACGATCTGCTGCCCAGGAACTATGATTGGTGCTGGCACAAACAACAGCATCCCCCGATGAACAAGCGTTTTGAGCCACTGCTAACCACTGAGCCACCGCTAACCACTGAGCCACCGCTAACCACTGAGCCACCGCTAACCATTGAGCCACCGCTAACCACTGAGCCACCGCTAACACTGAGCCACCGCTAACCACTGAGCCACCGCTAACCACTGAGCCACCGCTAACCACTGAGTCACCGCTAACCACTGAGTCACCGCTAACCACTGAGTCACCGCTAACCACTGAGCCACCGCTAACCACTGAGCCACCGCTAACCATTGAGCCACCGCTAACCACTGAGCCACTGCTAACACTGAGCCACCGCTAACCACTGAGCCACCGCTAACCCTGAGCCACCGCTAACCACTGAGCCACCGCTAACCACTGAGTCACCGCTAACCACTGAGCCACCGCTAACCACTGAGCCACCGCTAACCACTGAGCCACCGCTAACCACTGAGCCACCACTAACCACTGAGCCACCACTAACCACTGAGCCACCGCTAACCACTGAGCCACCGCTAACCACTTCTTTTTTTTTTAACACTTTTTTTTCAACTCCTATAGAGATTTATATGGAAAAGTTGACTGAAAAAAATCTCATAACTAACCTGAAAAATGCTGCATTTTAACAAAAACAACAAAATCGCACGAACACATTGAAGTCAATGGCAGTCCGTAGAGACCATGGACAGCCGGTTCCCTGAGCCAGAGTCCGCCATGGGCCCCTTGTCACTGTGAGGTCCTCTCCTCTGCTGATAAATAGGAAATCCTTTGTTTCCAGATTATTGGAAGCTCTGTACAATAATTGGTATTTTGCACAACTAAAGTGTAATTGATATTTGCAGAAGTTTTAACGCCCTTGATTGATCACTTACATGTGACGATTGTCAGAAAGCTCCACCTGTCAGAATTGGCGCCCGCGGCAATATAACAACCCAATACGCAATATCTATACATCACGGCGCGCATAATTATACAAGCAGAGCCGCAGCGTCAGGAGACCGGGCGCAGATCTGCTGCGCAGGATGAATTATGGGAGTCACTCATTTCTGGGAAACATGATGGAGGCGCCCCAGGAGCTGCCGGCAGCCGACCCCCCCAATGACCGGATTATAAACTATCACTATTTGGCTTTTTTACAGCAAGACAATTGAAGACGAATGACCGGGGCCGGAGCTGCGCTGCTCGGGGACTCAGGCCGCCGATCCTGAACACTCCCTGCGAGAAAAATAGAGTCGGTGCCGGGCAGCGATGCATAAATTGTGACTCCCCAGAGAACCCCCCTGTTTAAAACATCTTCCTAATAACCATCCTCAAATTTATGGCGCTGGGTGTGATGTGTGGATTGCATCTAAAGGCGCCAAAATAGGGCTGCCAAACTACGAATGCAAAATCCGAAGCTGCGCTCAAAAAATGAAATATTGTAAAAGGGTTTTCTCAGTGTTTAGTATTGATGACCTGTCCTCAGGATAGGTCATCAGTATCCGGGCAGCGGGGGTCCGACACCCCCACCTATCGGCTGTTTGAAGTGACCTCAGCACTCACAGCTTACAAGCACAGCGCCATCCATTGTATAGTGGCAGTGCTTGGTATTGCAGCTTAGCTCTGACAGAGCTGCGCCTAGGCCACGTGACCGATGTACGCAATGTCGCTGGCCTAGGAAGGGACGGCACCGCTTACTGGACCACCGATCAGCAGGAGTGCAGGGGGTCCTGAGGATAGGTCAGCCGTATCAAACACTTGGGAAACCCCTTTAAATCAAGGTTTAATATATTGTTCTTAAGGGGTTTTTTTTTAGATCTTTTAAAAATTTCATATATAACTATCTATGTTAAAATATAATCCTGAAATCTAGTAGTTTTCACTCCATATACTGGCACTTCCTGTTCTATAAAGCTCACTTCTCAGCAGTCATCTCATTATTTTCAAAAGCAGGCATGCAATGACAGGTAACACACACACACATATATATATATATATATATATATATATATATATATATATACGTTTACACACATATTGTGCATAAATTAGTATCCACTATTCACAATGTGAATGTCTATTCTCCCTCTCTGCACCGGTGACTGAGCATGCCCACAATGTTACCACATACAAATCAGTAGGTGATGGTCACAACTGACCTACCCTCTCTTTTTGCACAGAGACTTCTGCCCAGGTAATGCACAGAACACTATCCCATAGAAGTCTATAGATAATAGTCACAACTCTACTCCTCCCCCTCCCCGCACAATGATCACTGCACAGAGCATGCTCACAACACTCTCCCATAGAAATCTATAGATAATAGTCACAACTCTACTCCTCCCCCTCCCCGCACAATGATCACTGCACAGAGCATGCTCACAACACTCTCCCATAGAAGTCGATAGATAATAGTCACAACTCTACTCCTCCCCCTCCCCGCACAATGATCACTGCACAGAGCATGCTCACAACACTCTCCCATAGAAGTCGATAGATAATAGTCACAACTCTACTCCTCCCCCTCCCCGCACAATGATCACTGCACAGAGCATGCTCACAACACTCTCCCATAGAAGTCGATAGATAATAGTCACAACTCTACTCCTCCCCCTCCCCGCACAATGATCACTGCACAGAGCATGCTCACAACACTCTCCCATAGAAGTCGATAGATAATAGTCACAACTCTACTCCTCCCCCTCCCCGCACAATGATCACTGCACAGAGCATGCTCAGAACACTCTCCCATAGAAGTCGATAGATAATAGTCACAACTCTACTCCTCCCCCTCCCCGCACAATGATCACTGCACAGAGCATGCTCACAACACTCTCCCATAGAAGTCGATAGATAATAGTCACAACTCTACTCCTCCCCCTCCCCGCACAATGATCACTGCACAGAGCATGCTCACAACACTCTCCCATAGAAGTCTATAGATAATAGTCACAACTCTACTCCTCCCCCTCCCCGCACAATGATCACTGCACAGAGCATGCTCACAACACTCTCCCATAGAAGTCGATAGATAATAGTCACAACTCTACTCCTCCCCCTCCCCGCACAATGATCACTGCACAGAGCATGCTCACAACACTCTCCCATAGAAGTCGATAGATAATAGTCACAACTCTACTCCTCCCCCTCCCCGCACAATGATCACTGCACAGAGCATGCTCACAACACTCTCCCATAGAAGTCGATAGATAATAGTCACAACTCTACTCCTCCCCCTC
Source organism: Bufo bufo (assembly GCF_905171765.1). Taxonomy (NCBI): domain Eukaryota; kingdom Metazoa; phylum Chordata; class Amphibia; order Anura; family Bufonidae; genus Bufo; species Bufo bufo. Next base: position 230,630,877 of record NC_053395.1, read on the forward strand.
CCCGCACAATGATCACTGCACAGAGCATGCTCACAACACTCTCCCATAGAAGTCGATAGATAATAGTCACAACTCTACTCCTCCCCCTCCCCGCACAATGATCACTGCACAGAGCATGCTCACAACACTCTCCCATAGAAATCTATAGGTGATGGTAAGAGCTCACCTCCTCCCCTCCATGCTCAATGGCCTCTGCTGAGGCAGGTCACAAAAATTGTAGGAAATACTCTCCCTTTAAATCTCTAAAAGGGGGTGGTTACTGAGGATTGTGGACCCCACCATTGATGCACCAGAGGTTAACATAAAATAGAAAACCCCTTTGTTTTCTTCAAGTCAAAGTATTTATTCCTAAGCCGGTGCCTGGACACTTTTGGGGGACATTTATTAAGACTGGCGATTTACCTGCACTGATACATTGTAACAAACTATCAGGACAGAAGAGAGGTGTGTGTTGCTGTGTTTACCTCACAGAGGATTGTCTAGACTGGAAACATTGTAACAAACCATCAGCTGTTTTTCATGAAGCAAGAGGAAAAAATGTGACACACAGTCCACACAACGGCGACATTTTCCATAATCTCACCGACGCGGCGGCTTCTCCAACCTGAAGAAAATGCTGCAGAAAAAATCAGAACGTACAGACGGCATCTGACAGATCACCAGCGAGGTAACTCAGGATCTGTACATAGGAGCTTACAATCTAATTCACGACAACCCTGAGATAATTAGAGAAATTTATAGATGGAGTTGCCCTTTAATTGTATTAATATTGTCATGGGGCCACAGGAGGGGGCGGGGCTGTGACAACACCTCAGCGACTGTAAAGGAAAAAAGGAGGAGGAGCAGCATTTATTATTAGTTTAACCTGACAACTCCTGAAATGGCAGCCATATTGGTTGTCACCCAGCTTTCCCAGTAACCGATCCACAACTCCAGGACGTATATTCTTTCATGTCAGCCTGTAAGTGGCTTTTAGCTTGGGAGTGTCACCAATATTTTGGGTGACTTCCCTCCCCCGATGTCCCGCTGTCCGCAGCGAGTGTCGCTGTTATGGATCTTGAGCGTTCAATGTGATTTATTTCCGTAGATTCCACGACATTCGCTGGATGTGAAATGCGGTAAATTCCATATTCGTTTAGAGTTGTGGCCTCATTTTGGGTGAATTACGCCCCGGCTGCTCCTTATGGCGCCCGTTTACATGAAATACTGAACATTTACCCCAATAGTCACTGAAAGGAAAACCCTCCGATTGTTTCATTGTGACAGAACGTCGCCATTTGTCTCCTCCCAGAACAATCCGTTATTTTACAGTAAGGCTACATGCACACGACCCTATGTGTTTTGCGGTCCGCAAATTGCGGATCCGCAAGAATAATTAATGACATTCCGTATGGCATCGATTGTAATAATGCCTATCCTTTTCCGCGAACTAGAAAAAAATAGGACATTCACTATTTTTTTTGCGGGGCAACAGAACGGACATACTGATGCGGACAGCACACGGTGTGCTGTCCGCGTTTTTTTGCCGACCCATTGAAATGAATGGGTCCACATCCTATCCGCAAAAAAAAAAAACGGAACGGACACGGAAACAAACAACGTTCGTGTGCATTTAGCCTAAAAATTTCATTCTGGACGTATAGCAGAAACGGAACCCCCGAAAACCACTACACCCCAAATAAACTGGACTGAGCGGAGGGGCTCAAGACCAGAGACTAAATTACAGGGGGGGTACATGGAGCAGAGGGGGCCCCAAAAACTAACTGTACCCCAAATCAACTGGACTGAGCTGAGAGATACAAAGTCACAGACTGAATGATGCCCCCTGCTGGCTCCGATTCATTATCGCACACCCCATCTATCAGAGCTCCTTACCCCCCATCCAGCTTTGAAAGGAATTGGGCTCTGGTCGTTTGCCCCTTGGGTCTGATAAAGGTTTTACGCCCAGTGCAGATTCACTTGCCTCACAGTATGTAGGAGAGGGGGGCCCTTCTGCTCATGGGCCCTATAGTTGCTCCATGATCTTTTAATTGAAAGTATCAGCCCGGACCCTCATTTCCAATTTACAGCGCTGGAAAGAGGAGCTCAAAAGGGTTGTCTGGATTAGAAACTAACATCTGCTTTTCTCTTTCAAAAACAGCGCCTCCTCCATCCACAGGCTGAGTCTGGTATTGCAGGTCAGTCCAACTCACTTAAATCAGGAATGGGATGTAATACCAGACACGGCCAATAGACAGAGGTGGCGCTGGGGGGGGGACAAGATCCTTTTTCTAATCCTGGAAACCCCTTTAGATGTAAGGTGTGGACTCCTCATCAACAGTAGGAGGCTTTTTTGTTCTTTCATGCTGGAGAGCCCCTTTAACCTGTCGGTGTTCCCCCAGGGATGTCCTGAAGACCTGCGGTGAAGATCTCTGTTCCCACAGATCTGGAGATGATCATCTTGGGGTGCGGCTCCTCCATGGAAAAGTATTTATACAACAATGAGATGGGAAAGTCAGAAAGTGAAGGCGGAGCCCGATCATCCGCTCATGTCCAGGGCCCCCCACGTGTCATTGGCGGCGCTGACAGTGTTCCTGCGCGTTCCAGGGAGAGTGGTGACACAAGCCCCGCCCACACGACAGCCGCCACATCAATCAGTCTGTAACTTACGGCTGATTACATTATGACACATATGTGATCCGTCCGCTATTTGGAAACATGTTGAATCCATTTGACAAATTTTTGGATTTCTTTCAGCAAATCGCGGTCCAGCTGACTCATCCTGTTCTGTGGGCCGCCAAGATCCGCTGAAGGCGAAGACATAAAAAATGATCGGCTGCGAATGAGAAACAAATAAATAGCTGAGAAATGATCACTGCAGAGACCATCCAAAGGAGAACAACCCCCAACATCTCCTAAACCCCAAGACCAGAAGGTCTTACAACGGTCTGTTACCAATATGAACCCCTGCTTTTTGGCCTGTGCCCTGATTTCTCACAAAGCTTATGTCATGAAACTAAGGGGGTCTAGGAAGGTGAAGCCAAATTTTGACGAACCTTCTGGACATTAATATTGTCACAAGGGGGCGCCACATCGCTACATGGTGCAGAACGCTGGGCATTCACTTCCAGCTTCACAACCATATTTAAAAAAAAAAAAATGTATGAAAAATGATACAAATTCTAGATAATAAATATCCTATTGTTCTGTGTCTCTATAGTAACAGACAACAAACACATGCTGTGTAGTCAGACCCTGCAGTTTAGGTTCTTCTCTATTTCTTCATAAGGGCTCCAAATCCCCTACATAGAAAGAAGGGAACAAGCACAAAAAGTCAGGAGCTCACTGGATACAGCCCGGACACTGAACGCCACACTAGGGCACAGGGAGCTCCCCCTAGTGGTGACTGCAGGCAGAGCAAAATTTCTCATGTCATTTCTAGGCAGAGGATTTGGAGCTCTGTATCGGGAAAACTGATCTCTAACCTTTATATAATATTTTAATAAATGAATCAGCAAAGAATAGTAGATTCCAGAATAAAGCCCTAGTGTTGAAATAGCGGAGATTCGCACTGCAGGGGTTTCTTTCCAGAGGCAGCAGCATCCACCGTGGGCAATGGATAGTCCTTAGACCAGGGCACAATACCCGGGCTGGAGGGCAGCAGGAGGAGGACATGTTTACTGCAGTCCTGCCAGATTCTGTTGGCCACAGGAAGAGACAAGATAATTGCCTGAATTGGCCGTGAACTTGTGCGGCACATTACAGTAAATGGTTAATCTGACCTTTGGGCCGATGGCTGGAAGCAAATGACCCGACCCAATAAAGGAGGTTAAGTGTCCACTTGTGCCTTCTTCTGCGGAAGTGACTGTGATACTAAAGTGGCCGCGGTACTGGGCAGCACGTGGTGGGTGCGAATACCATTCATGGCCGCCATTACAATGCTCATAGTGTTATGCTGAGTTACATCCCCCTTTTTCTTATTGATCTTGATGTGTCAGTCTTTACTGTAGTTCTGTCATTCTATTCATTGATGGGGAAGTTCACAATGGTCCATCTAAGATAGAGGAGTGTTACAATGGATCAGTAGTGTTGAGCGCAAATATTTGAATCGCGAACTTTAATCGTGAATATCACCGCGAATATTTAGAATACAGTGCTATATATCCGTATTTGCGAATAGTGTTGAATATTGTAATCGCGAATTTATGGCGAATATTTTACATTGCCGATTTTTGCAATCAAGTAAACAATGACTGGAGATCACAAATTCTTAAATTTGCAACTTTACGGCGAATATTCGGCCAAAAATTCGCGAATTCGAATATTGCCTATGCCGCTCATCACTATGGATGAGGTGAGAGGTAACATGGCTGTGCAGTAACGGCGGTACCGCCGAGGTTCTCTGGGATCTTATCTCGACTCCTGCTGCCGTTTTATCAGTCAGGATAATGAACGCTCCATGGGGAAGATGAAGATGAGCTCATATTAACCAGAGCAGAGAGGGATCCATCCACAGACAGCTGCTTGGGCTACCCTTCCCTGTCTTGATGAGGGGCAAGACCCCAGAAACAGCTGTCTACAGATGTCTCCCCCTCTCTTCCTGAGGAGTCTCTGGTTCCGCTGCCACGAGCCCAGTTTTATCAAGAAAGTGACCTAGACGTGTATACTGGGCCACGGTCAGCAGAACATCAGTAGGGTTGGCAAAAGCTGCAGATTTCCGTTATGTTCACACCTGGGGATTTGCACCTCAGTCCTCATCAGATTCAGTAACATTCTGTATCCAATGCAAGTGATAGGGGAAATGTATATCCTTTAAAAATTGCGCAAATTGTCCACCGTGCAGAAAAAATCCGTGGAAATCATGAGCGCACAGAAAAATGGCGGATTAGCCCCAGCGAATGCTGATCCTCGGCACATCGACTGCAGAATGTGAATGTTATATCAGACCTGCAGATTTATTAGCCTTAGATGTCTCCTCGCTGTACGTGTTTTCCGTGGACAGCACACATACCTATTCATTTTAATGTGTGTGTTCATACATCAGTGTTTTAGCACCGTCCGTGGGTCCGTGTTTTTAGCATGGAAGCATGTTCTATGTTATCCGTGTTCACGGATCCATTGCGCCCATTATAGTTTATGGGTCTGTGAAAACCACAGATGCTACCATGTTTCATCCGTGTTTTTTTTTTCCGTGTTTCACGGATCATTAGGAAGAGATGCTTTGAACATTATTTTTTCAGCTGTTCTGTGTCAGTGAAACACGAATGAAACACGGACAGCAAAAAACTGACACACGGACACAACATGGATCCATCACGGACATCTTCACAGAGGCCTCACTGACCACCTTTTCACAGATTTAGGACTCGTTCACACGACCGTGTGAAGCCCGTTCCCGTGCTGTGGACCGCAAAAAAAAAAACAGATGACATCCGTATGCCATCCGTTTTTTTTTTGCGGATCCATTGTAAAAATGCCTAAGGCCTCATGCACACAACCGTTTTTTTTTTGCGGTCCGCAAAACGGATTTCCGTTGTTCCGTGATCCGTGACCGTTTTTTCTTCCGTGGGTCTTCCTTGATTTTTAGAGGATCCACGGACATGAAAAGTGAAAAAAAAAACTAAGTCAAGTTTGCATTAAAAATGATAGGAAAAACGGACACGGACACGGATCACGGACACGGATGACTATCTTGTGTGCATCCGTGATTTTTCACGGACCCATTGACTTGAATGGGTCCGTGAACCGTTGTCAGTGAAAAAAATAGGACAGGTCATATTTTTTTCACGGACTGGAAAAACGGATCACGGACGCGGAAGCCAAACGGTGCATTTTCCGATTTTTCCACGGACCCATTGAAAGTCAATGGGTCCGCGAAAAAAAACGGAAATCGGAACAACGGCCGCGGATGCACACAACGGTCGTGTGCATGAGGCCTAAAACGGACAAGAATAGGACGTGTCATTTTTTTTTTTTGTGGGGCTACGGAACGGACATACGGATGCGGATAGCACACAGTGTGCTGTCCTCATTTTTTGCGGACCTATTAAAATGAATGGGTCTGCATCCTATCCGCAAAAAAAAAACGGAACGGACACGGAAACAAACAACGTTCATGTATGCTCAAACAAGAGTTTTTTCTGTGTGAAATGATACAGAATCTGCTCCAGGTTTCCTCGTGATTTTTTAAGGCTGCGGTTTTTATTCTGACACGGTTTTTGATGTGGTTTTTCATCCTGCCTAGTTCAATGGGAACTCTGGATGTGGATTCCACATGGACTCCGGGTCAAGGATGGACATATCACGTCTTTTTCCACGGCACGGTTTTTAAAACTGCAAGTGTGAAAAAAAGCGCCATATAAATTAACAAACGTTTCCCCATTAATGAACATGAACATTTAATTGTCGCACAAATGCCGCCATTAGAACGCAGGTTCCATCCCAGCGACAGATGAGCGGCCAGGATTCTATATAATAATAATAAATAAGATTGGATACAATGTTTGGAGGATGAGGTCAGAGGTCGCTGTACAATGTAACAAATGGATGGAAAGGTTGTACCTGGAAATGAGAGGCTGATGATTGTACGAGATTCCCTGCAGGAAGGACCATCACCCCCATCATCCCGCCAGGGTTAACCCCCTCAGCGCCTTAACTGTGACTTTAATGAGCCCCATTCCCATCCGGAGCAGCAAATGGATGCAGAGGGGAGGGAGGGGGAGGAGGGAAGATTGAAAACAGATCAGTGAGGGCTGAAGTAATGGGCTCAGATCATCTGACTCCAGTGAGGAGGGGGAGTGTGACATGGGGGGAGGAGGAGGAGGAGGCTCCAAACTTTATTCTGCATTCAACTTCCCCGGGACCTCAGGCTGCTGCAGTCTCTGCTCCCCGACAACCCGGACTCCCCCAGAGCTGCAGTCTCTGCTCCCCGACAACCCGGACTCCCCCAGAGCTGCAGTCTCTGCTCCCCGACAACCCAGACTCCCCCAGAGCTGCAGTCTCTGCTCCCCGACAACCCGGACTCCCCCAGAGCTGCAGTCTCTGCTCCCCGACAACCCGGACTCCCCCAGAGCTGCAGTCTCTGCTCCCCGACAACCCGGACTCCCCCAGAACTGCAGTCTCTGCTTCCCCAGAGGACCCCCGAGTCTGTCTCCTGGATTCTGTGCTCCCCCATATTCGGGGCTTCTGTTCCCGGGGCTGAACCCCCAATGGATACCAGATGCTGGAAGCTGTGACCATGGCCCCCTCCTCCTGAGCTGCCCTGACCCTGGGGCCCCCCATGCCCGCTGGGCGCTGATACAGGATCGTTACACCCGGAGGTAAGTGCCCCATCAGCCCCTTATTACAGGGGGGCAGCAGTTGTGTGTGGATTGTGGGGGGACCCTGCCATGTGCTGCTGCCCTCTGTATGGAGCTGTATACTTTGCTGTGGGGACCCCATAATTCCAGTGCTGTGCCCCCTGTGTGGGCATTGATGTGCCAGGGTCACAGCCCAGTGACAGAAGCCGCAGACAATGGCTGGAGACAATGCACACAATCCTCCTTTTATGTAGAGCACAATGATGGGAAGGAAAGCCGCTCACTGTGTGAATAGAGTGTCAGCTCCTATGCTCAGTGATGCTCCTGTGCCCCAGTATTACAGCCAGGGGAAGTTACTGCAAAGTTTCTAATCTATGGATGCCAAGAAATTGGGCAGCAAAGTAGTCAGGACCCTGTACCCTGCTAAATACCCCTAACAAGACCCTGTCTGCTAAATGCCCCCTAAGTGAAGCCTGTACCCTGCTAAATACCCCCTGTCTGCTAAATATCCCCCCTAAGTGAAGCCTGCCTGCTAAATACCCCTAACAAGACCCTGTCTGCTAAATATCCCCCCTAAGTGAAGCCTGCTGCTAAATACCCCAAATCCAAAGCCTGATCTCACATCCCCTGCCCAGAGCTTTTACCCAGAACCTGCCCCCACATGGTCTCATACTCCGAGCATATGCTCAGACCCAGTTCCTAGACCTGGAAATATTCTGAGCCTGCAGCATTCCTGCGTACCCAGAACCAACTACATGCCCCCATACCCCCGGTCTGCCCCCATACTCCCAATCTTCCTCCATACCCCTGGTCTGCCCCCATACCCCCAGTCTTCCTCTATGCCCCCATACCCCCAGTCTTCCTCTATGCCCCCATACCCCCAGTCTTCCTCTGTGCCCCCATACCCCCAGTCTTCCTCTATGCCCCCATACCCCCAGTCTTCCTCTATGCCCCCATACATTTCATTGTATTGTACAGTGACAATAAAGGCATCTTATCTTATCTTACCCCCGGTCTGCCCCCATACCCCCAGTCTGCCTCCATGCCCCCATACCCCCAGTCTGCCTCCATGCCCCCATACCCCCAGTCTGCCTCCATGCTCCCATACCCCCAATCTGCCTCCATGCTCCCATACCCCCAGTCTTCCTCTATTCCCCCATACCCCCAGTCTTCCTCCATGCTCCCATACCCCCAGTCTGCTCCCATACCCCCAGTCTTCCTCTATACCCCCAGTCTTCCTCTATACTCCCATACCCCCAGTCTGTGCCTATACCCATGCTATAAAGTATTGTATGTTTGATAAATCCTGTTCCTCTGGTTGGAGACACCACTGAGCTTGTCACTAGGTAAATGGAGCAGTCACAGAAATTTCCGCAACAAATCCACTGCGTGTGAATTCATCCTTACAACTCTTGTTGGTATTAGGGGTCAATGTGTCGGACAAGGACCGATCACCGGTGACAGGAGATGAGAATGGAGAAGGTCAGCATGCAGCAGACTTACTCTCTTCCTATGCGAGCAGTGATTTATTGATCTGAAGCTTTTCCATTATTGATACTTGGTCAGTCTGGGAGGCTCTGGGCAGTGCTGGTTCTCTCTGCGATTAGTGTCTTGTCATCTGTTGAAGGTGAGAAGCTCAGAGCCCCCCATAGTCTGAACACAGAAGGTGTCATCTATAGGATTGCTCCTCAGGGCAGGAGACTGGAGGAAGGACTGAGGGTCAAGTCTGGAGCTGAGCAGCTGCAAACCTCAGTGATAAAGCTGCAGTCATCCAGGGTGAGGAGGAATGTGCCTCTGAGACAATTGCTTCCTCCAGCCCTGAGCATTGCTCACATGTTAACTGTTTAACAGCTGCTGGGCCCCCATAGGCCAGTGCAGAGGCTCCTGGGGCTGCTGCTGGATCCAGGGGCGACGGCACAAGGCTGCTGTTTGCACTGGACTTGTCACTGTTAAGAGCATTTTGTGCAGGGATTGGGAGTTTGTGAAGAAAGTTTGTTTTAGACTTAATCCTGCAGAATCTGGAAGTGAATGTGAGGGCTGGGTCCGAATGGGCCCAGACAGGAGGGGTACTTCTCAAACTTTATACAGGACGTCTCCCATAGGTTTAGAGGAGACCCTGCAGGGAGAGCATCAGCATGCAGGGAACCGATTGTGAAATTTGGGTTTACTGCATCCAGAGGGGAAATAGAACCTCAAAAATACAGAGATGTGTTGCTCGCACAGTCCACATCTTACAGCAGCAAGCCATAGAAATTGTGTCCCGGGCCCTGGGCTCCTGTGCTGCACTGTGCATGGTATATTCAGGGTGTACGAATTGTAACATAAGGGCCCCAGGACCCTGTGCTACAATGGACATGTTGGATTTTAACCTGCCTGATCCTTTATTTTCTTGTAAATGAGCAGCACCAATGTGAAGCCAGAGACAGCAAATTGTGCAGCCGACAGCTCTGCACACACTGAATGAGGGTCTGCAATTTAATAATAAAGGGGTATTCTGACCATCAACATATATAATGTATCCGCCTGCACATCGGTCCTCCGGAGGGGTGAATAGAAAGGTGGCGCAGGACGCATCATACAACTGGGAGACCCGAGAGTGAGATACGTGTACAACGCACTACATACATCAGATGTACAGAGCCTGATGTGAGGACACTGTCCAGAATGCAAATCACCAGAGCAAGCAGGGAATACTGGGATATCTCAGAAGCCTGTAGATTAGTGAGTGCAGCTCTGGAGTATAATACAGGATGTAACTCAGGATCAGTACAGGATAAGTAATGTATGTACACAGTGACTGCACCAGCAGAATAGTGAGTGCAGCTCTGGAGTATAATACAGGATGTAACTCAGGATCAGTACAGGATAAGTAATGTGTGTACACAGTGACTGCACCAGCAGAATAGTGAGTGCAGCTCTGGAGTATAATACAGGATGTAACTCAGGATCAGTGCAGGATAAGTAATGTAATGTACGTACACAGTGACTGCACCAGCAGAATAGTGAGTGCAGCTCTGGAGTATAATACAGGATGTAACTCAGGATCAGTACAGGATAAGTAATGTATGTACACAGTGACTGCACCAGCAGAATAGTGAGTGCAGCTCTGGAGTATAATAAAAGATGTAACTCAGGATCAGTACAGGATAAGTAATGTATGTACACAGTGACTGCACCAGCAGAATAGTGAGTGCAGCTCTGGGGTATAATACAGGATGTAACTCAGGATCAGTACAGGATAAGTAATGTATGTACACAGTGACTGCACCAGCAGAATAGTGAGTGCAGCTCTGGAGTATAATACAGGATGTAACTCAGGGTCAGTACAGGATAAGTAATGTATGTACACAGTGACTGCACCAGCAGAATAGTGAGTGCAGCTCTGGAGTATAATACAAGATGTAACTCAGGATCAGTACAGGATAAGTAATGTATCTACACAGTGACTGCACCAGCAGAATAGTAAGTGCAGCTCTGGAGTATAATACAGGATGTAACTCAGGATCAGTACAGGATAAGTAATGTATGTACACAGTGACTGCACCAGCAGAATAGTGAGTGCAGCCCTGGAGGATAATACAGGATGTAACTCAGGATCAGTACAGGATAAGTAATGTATGTACACAGTGACTGCACCAGCAGAATAGTGAGTGCAGCTCTGGAGTATAATACAGGATGTAACTCAGGATCAGTACAGGATAAGTGATGTATGTACACAGTGACTGCACCAGCAGAATAGTGAGTGCAGCTCTGGAGTATAATACAGGATGTAACTCAGGATCAGTACAGGATAAGTGATGTAAGTACATAATGACTGTTTATGGAGATTCGTCATGTATGCTGGTGCTTAGTGTGCAGACACTTTAACTCAGAAATGTCCCTTTGAGCCGTAGATTTCATTGTTCTTCTCCTTTTTGCTGATCTCAGATCGCTCCACGTGTCGTGTGATCAGGATTCGGGCTTTTCATGGAATATATATTGTTTGAATAGCGGGCGCGATGTCGTGGTTACAATATTGGTCTTAAATACACAAACCTGTGGCTTTGATTCCGCCGTCAGCTGCCGGGAGCTCAGCCGCTGTGATGCGCTGTGAATCCCCTCTCAGGATTCGATCTGCCATTACTCGTGGCTTCTTCACTCTTCCCAGGAGCAGCTTTGTGGCAGGAATTCCCCGAACCTGAACCCCAATATCCTGCACTCGATCTCTGCGCTTAGACATGGAGCCTTTTCCAAGAAGTATTCCATTCATTGGTTTCTCCGTTGCATTTGTTTCTGGATATGGCCGCCATCAGCTCCTGCATGGATTTTACCCAGCTTTCCAATGCCCCTGAACGGCAAATCCTCCTAGATAGACCTTATTCACACGTCAGTGATTCATGGACGCGTTCTCCACGGACAGCACACACATATCCATTCACTTTAGGGCTCATTCACACGACTGTGTGAAGCCCGTGCCCGTGCTGTGGTCCGCAATGCATGGGCAGCGACCTTGGCCCAGCCACATGGGGATCGCGGACCCGTTCACTTGAATGGGTCCGCGATCAGTCCGTTCCAGAAAAAGATAGAACATGCTCTATCTTTTTGAGGTGTGGAGGCACGGAATGGAACCCCAGGAAGCACTCCGTAGTGTTCCATTCCATGCTTTCGTTCCGCACCTCCGGATTTGCGGACCCATTGAAGTGAATGGGTCCGCATCCGTGATGCTGAATGCACACGGAACTGTGCACGCAAATGCGGGCCGCAATACGGCAACGGGCAGCACACATTCGTGTGAATGAGCCCTTACTATGTGTTTTCGCACATCCGTGTTTTAGAACGGTCCGTGGGTCCGTAATTTCTGCGCGGAAGCATGGTCTATTTTGTCTGTGTTTACAGATCCATTGGATGCATTATAGTCTATGGGTCTGTTAAAAAAAGCGCACAACATGGATGCCACCCGTGTTTCATGGACCATTAAGAGGAGACGCCATGAAAATTAATTTTCGGCTGTGCAGTGTCCATGGAACACGGATAACACACGGAGAGCATAAACGGACCAAACACGGAGGCGTCACTGACCGTCTTAGCCCAGATTTCATCACGGACGTGTTAAGCGGATACATCCCCCATTGCTGTATCTCACATATCCAAGTGGCGGGGGGGGGGGGACTGTCTGAAACTTAGGAAAGACTAGAGAGAATATTTTAACCTCTTGACTAAATTTGGGAAGGATTTTTTGCTGTTCTTTTGGATGGATTCCCCGGCACAGGTCGGGGCCTCTTGAAGGTCTTGTTGTGCAGGGGGGGCAGCATTTGTCTCCCCTGCAGACCACAATCCAGGCTTACAGTGATCCTCCTGGGCTGGTATTTTGGGGCTCTCGGTGACCTTCCTAAGTAGTCCTTTTCCTGTGGAATTCTAAAAATTTGCTCTGCTGCAACCTGATCTGGGATGAGTCTGGAGCCGGACGCCGAGGCCAGTTACCAGCTCCCCCTCAGAATGCAGGCCCAGGTTTACGGGGTCTTCCCATTTTTACCTATTGTGGACAGTTATTTGTTATGGAGCCGCATTATCACCGGTTATTGTCCTGTAAACATTCCTGAGCGTCCGGCTGTCGTGGTGACGGCCACAGAGCAGTAAGCCTTCTCTATGAAAGGCCATTATTTCTAGAAATGCGCTTTACGTCCAGTGCGTCGACATTTCTAACCCAATGAGAAGACTGCAAATGCTTGGAAGATATAACATTACCTTCTTCCCTACTCCCAATCCTAGATTATTAGGAAAAGTCGAATCGCCCCATGAAAAGAATCCAGTTGTTCCATTGCTAACTCTTTAACTTCAGCTCCATTGTTTTCTGGAGGAGGGGGGGGGGGGGGGATTTTTTTTTCTGTGCATATGTTTGGAAGCCTCTGATTGTCCCTGAGGTCTTCTAAAAACTTGAATAGACTTGCAAGGTCTTCATGACATCACCTCTGAGGCACGTTCAAGTCAAGCCATTAAAAGGTTCCCAAGATATCAAATCACCAACAGACGTTATCCATACGGAGCCTCGGAGCGGCTGCGCACAGAACAGGGTTATTACAGTTTCTGGATATTTGCTGCTACAACAATGTTTCAAAGAGATGAGACACAAGTAAATCGAGAAGCATTGGGATAAACAAAAGAGAAGCCGGGCTCCTCGTCCGCAAATATTTTCCTTTAGCTGAAGATTTTGGATCCCAGTTTTTCAGGAGGTTTTTGTCAATTTGCAAATTTACACCCCTAATCTGCAAATGAGTTCTGTAGGTTTCTAAGGCCCCTTTCACACGAGCGAGTTTTCCGCGCGGGTGCAAAGCATGACGTGAACGCACAGCACCCGCACTGAATCCTGACCCATTCATTTCAATGAGTCTGTGTACATGAGCGTTTTTTTTTTCACGCATCAGTTCTGCATTGCGTGAAAAACACAGCATGTTCTATATTCTGCGTTTTTCACGCAGCCCTGACCCCATAGAAGTGAATGGGGCTGCGTGAAAAACGCATTGCATCAGCAAGCAAGTGCGGGGGGCGATGCGTTTTTCACTGATGGTTGCTAAGAGATGTTGTTTGTAAACCTTCCGTTTTTTTATCACACGCGTGAAAAACTCAGCAAAACGCATCGCACCCGCGCAGAAAAAACTGAACGCAATCGTAGACAAAACTGACAAGTCTTCCTGAACGCATCCGGACCTAATCCGTCACGCTTGTGTGAAAAAGGCCTAAGAGACCGAGAGTTACTACTGTGTCTGTGCCAAAAGCCTGCCTAAAAAGTGCCAAAATTTGGCGCATTTACACCTTCTACTCTTTTTTTGCTAGACAAGGGGATGGGGCTTAGTGGAACGGAGGCCGAGCTTCACTGGAAGAGGGTGCGGTCCAAGATGCATCATTTTGCACCAAAATTGCAACATAATTCTGGCTGAAATCTGAGTCGGAGTAAAGCCTCTATCTCTGCACCAGATTTATCATCCAGCCTGAGCCCCAGGGTAAATCTGGTGCAGTACTAGACCGCCGGCTAAGCCTCCGCCGTCTTTAGGACAAGTTCACACTTCAGTTATTTCCATCAGTTAGGCCTCTTTCACACGGGCGTCATGTTTTTGGCCCAGATAAGATGCGGGTGCATTGCGGGAAAATGCGCGATTTTTCCGCGCAAGTGCAAAACATTGTAATGCGTTTTGCACGCGCGTGAGAAAAATCAGCATGTTTGGTTGGGTGTTTTGTAGACTGTATTATTTTCCCTTATAACATGGTAATAAGGGAAAATAATAGCATTCTTAATACAGAATACATAGTACAATAGCGCTGGAGGGGTTAAAAAATAAAAAAAATTAAAATTGAACTCGCCTTAATCCACTTGTTCGCACACCCCAGCTTTTCTTCTGTCTTCTTCTTTGAGGAATAGGACATTTGATGACATCACGGCGCTCATCACATGGTCCATCACATGATCCATCACCACGCATCGCACCTGTGCGGAAAACTCGCCCGTGTGAAAGGGGCCTTAGGCTAGGTCCTCTCGGATTATATTTTATAATGCTAGTCTATGGTGTCCCATCCTGGGTGTTTTTTTTTTGCGACTGTCGTGTTGCAGTGCGACACCATAGACTAGCATTATAAAACATGTTGTGCGACATTACTGCGACAAATGCCGTTGTGTAGCCTTATTGTGAGCCAAAGCCAGTAGTGAAGCCGAGTCAGAGATCCGTTATATTGGAAAGATCTGGTCCTGTGTTTTTGACCCCTCACCTGGTTTTGATTCCTAATAACTGAAGTGTGAACTTGGCGCTCTTGCACACCGCCGTTGCCTTGCCGTGCCCGTATTGGGGGCCAGCAAATTCCAGACCCCAATGCATGGAACGGCCGTGTGCATGAGCCCTTAGGATAAGTAAATCTGGACAATGTTTCAAGTTTTCACCATTTCCAAGATCAGCTCATCCTGATCAAATATTTCCGACAGCTGAGGGTTTGGTACAATTGTATCCAGTACAGACAATGCTCTGTGAGCTAAACAGCCTGCACTGATACATTGTGACCAGGGGCGTAGCTATAGGGGAGGCTGCTGCTTTGGGGCCCTGACCCAGAAGGGGCCCATCCAGGAGGAGGAGGACTAAAAGATTTGGTCAGGGCCCCTCAAAAGTAATAGACAATGAAACTATATACAGTGACCGTATAGACAGCGTATAAAACAGATGGAGCAGCGGCCGGCCCCGGTCTGAGAGGGCGATCTTTACTAGCCACAGGAATGGGGGCGGCATGAAAGGAAGGGGTCGCTAAAAACTTACTGTGGGATGGAGCCCCATTCAAAAATTAGCTGCGGGGCCCAGTCATTTCTAGCTGCGCCACTGATTGTGACAGAAAAGCAGAGACATTTACGCTGCTGATGTATTTGGCTCATGAGGCGACATAAGGGGATTAATCTGCCGGATTCCAGTTTCGGCAAACCCTCCACCATTATATGATACATTGGGAAGATTTATTTTCTGCATTTCAGATTTGCTTTCAAGGGAAAATTTAGCAAATTACCTCATCCGCATCGTTCGGCGGGCTGGCAGTTCTTTTTTTTGTAAATGGGGCAGAACAGTTTGTTCATCTGTCATCTGGAGACAGGTCCAGATCAAAGTCCATAGAGGCCTATCTGCTGCTCCATAGCTAAATAATGGCCGTATACAGTGCCCACAGGCTGCTGCCATACAGCAAGCACACAGCAGCGCCAGAGTAACATCCCGATGTGGGGCCCAGGAGTAACAGTATCCGCTCAAAAGCTACAGCCTGTGTTCTGACCCATGACGGGTGGAGCAGGCCCTGGCCCATCGCCCCAAAAAGCCCGTGCTGTAACATGGTCCTGAGATACAGGGAGTGCAGAATTATTAGGCAAGTTGTATTTTTGAGGATTAATTTTATTATTGAACAACAACCATGTTCTCAATGAACCCAAAAAACTCATTAATATCAAAGCTGAATATTTTTGGAAGTAGTTTTTAGTTTGTTTTTAGTTTTAGCTATTTTAGGGGGATATCTGTGTGTGCAGGTGACTATTACTGTGCATAATTATTAGGCAACTTAACAAAAAACAAATATATACCCATTTAAATTATTTATTTTTACCAGTGAAACCAATATAACATCTCAACATTCACAAATATACATTTCTGACATTCAAAAACAAAACAAAAACAAATCAGTGACCAATATAGCCACCTTTCTTTGCAAGGACACTCAAAAGCCTGCCATCCATGGATTCTGTCAGTGTTTTGATCTGTTCACCATCAACATTGCGTGCAGCAGCAACCACAGCCTCCCAGACACTGTTCAGAGAGGTGTACTGTTTTCCCTCCTTGTAAATCTCACATTTGATGATGGACCACAGGTTCTCAATGGGGTTCAGATCAGGTGAACAAGGAGGCCATGTCATTAGATTTTCTTCTTTTATACCCTTTCTTGCCAGCCACGCTGTGGAGTACTTGGACGTGTGTGATGGAGCATTGTCCTGCATGAAAATCATGTTTTTCTTGAAGGATGCAGACTTCTTCCTGTACCACTGCTTGAAGAAGGTGTCTTCCAGAAACTGGCAGTAGGACTGGGAGTTGAGCTTGACTCCATCCTCAACCCGAAAAGGCCCCACAAGCTCATCTTTGATGATACCAGCCCAAACCAGTACTCCACCTCCACCTTGCTGGCGTCTGAGTCGGACTGGAGCTCTCTGCCCTTTAACAATCCAGCCACGGGCCCATCCATCTGGCCCATCAAGACTCACTCTCATTTCATCAGTCCATAAAACCTTAGAAAAATCAGTCTTGAGATATTTCTTGGCCCAGTCTTGACGTTTCAGCTTGTGTGTCTTGTTCAGTGGTGGTCGTCTTTCAGCCTTTCTTACCTTGGCCATGTCTCTGAGTATTGCACACCTTGTGCTTTTGGGCACTCCAGTGATGTTGCAGCTCTGAAATATGGCCAAACTGGTGGCAAGTGGCATCTTGGCAGCTGCACGCTTGACTTTTCTCAGTTCATGGGCAGTTATTTTGCGCCTTGGTTTTTCCACACGCTTCTTGCGACCCTGTTGACTATTTTGAATGAAACGCTTGATTGTTCGATGATCACGCTTCAGAAGCTTTGCAATTTTAAGAGTGCTGCATCCCTCTGCAAGATATCTCACTATTTTTGACTTTTCTGAGCCTGTCAAGTCCTTCTTTTGACCCATTTTGCCAAAGGAAAGGAAGTTGCCTAATAATTATGCACACCTAATATAGGGTGTTGATGTCATTAGACCACACCCCTTCTCATTACAGAGATGCACATCACCTAATATGCTTATTGGTAGTAGGCTTTCGAGCCTATACAGCTTGGAGTAAGACAACATGCATAAAGAGGATGATGTGGTCAGAATACTCATTTGCCTAATAATTCTGCACGCAGTGTATAGCGGCACATGCCGTGGCTGTATTGTGTGGGTTCGCTCTGGTAGACGGGGTGTGCGGAGGCAAATTACCAGTTCTTAAATCAAACTTCCGTGTTTATTCACACATAAAGCAAAAACAAAACGTCACTTTGCAGTCTTGGTGTTAGTTCACACACAATGGAAAGTCCAAATCGCCTTGTTGGCAGTTCTGCCTCCAGCCGTCCATAGCAGGCTTTTAGGGGGCCGGTTTCCCTTACAGACGGGTCTCAGCCTCCAGCACGGCACAAGCCTCAGATCCCAGCACACCTCCTGAGCTCCACTGTCAGACTGAGATAATCCTCCTCACCTGGCAGTGCTGGCTGGTTTTTAGGCCTTGGCAAAACCCGGCCTGGAACATGGGGAGTAGTCACCCACCCAGCACTTTGACTACTCCAAGTAAGAGCCGTCCCGGATCAGCTATACAGCCATACTAAGTATTAAGGTGTCAAACAGCAACTGCTGCTGACACATAAAAACCGGCTGACACGTGTCCTCGAACCTCGGTGACACGTACCTATCATCCACGATGATTCCTTGTACCTTCTTACAGTATGTAGCCGTACAGGAACCAGTGGGAGTGAATGCTGAGTGGTTGCCTTTCTCTGGATGATTTCGCCACATTTTTCTACATTCGGTGAAGTTTGTGTCTCGTTTATTCCTGCAGTTTTCAGTTTTTATGTTTGTATCCACAACTCACATCAATAATTTTTCCCGTCCAGGTTTACAAGGCGATAAACCGGCAGGAAGATGCAGATTTCTGGGTGCGCTGCTCCTGAGCAGAGCCGGGGGCTGACATCCCTCATCCAAATATTATTCTGCAGCGGAGCTGAGGGTGGGATCCGGCTCCGGACTTATAAACTGGCTCTTTCATTGTGCGAGAATTCCGGAGAGGAGGGAAAAAAATGATATTTTTTTAGCGCACTGCATGAAAGGGAATTTAAACAAATATTGTGCTCCCTGCGAAAGGCCGGTGCCAAAAAATAAAGTAAATAGAGGCCAGTAATCCAAAATATACAGCGGGGCGGGGGGCATCAGACGCCCTCAGTCACAGAAAGAGATTGTAGAAATCCACTGGATTCTGTGATCATTAATAACGCCTTCCCCCGAGCGACACGGACCGACTGCGGTATAGAGGAGAACATGTGTGGCCTGCGGTCAGTCCGTGTACACAGCACACAGGTCCTCTCATCCAGACCGTGCAATAACATGTAACGTCAGCGCAGGGGTGCACCGAGCCTTTCTGCTGCCTGAGGCGAAAACTGAAACGGCGCTCCGACCCCCCGATGCCAATTTCTTAACCTAACCCCTTCTCTCCAGCCCTACTGGTAAAGACATGACATTACATGCAGGGTGATACAGCGCCACATACTGTGCCCCCTGTGCTTCCCAATACTATACTGCAGAAACAGATAATCCCCCCCCCCCACTTGCTCCTACCTGGTTCTGCCTGAGGCAATCGCCTCACCTCGCCTCATTGGTGGCGCACCCCTGTGTGAGCGGCTAAGGGAGGGGAGTGTGGGGTTCTCCAAGACTATATCGCGCATCAAGGGCTTAGATACAGCAGCTCAGCAGACAGTATCGCACATCAGGGGCTTAGATACAGCAGAAAGTATCACACATCAGGGGCTTAGATACAGCAGACAGTATCGCACATCAGGGGCTTAGATACAGCAGACAGTATCACACATCAGGGGCTTAGATACAGCAGACAGTATCACACATCAGGGGCTTAGATACAGCAGCTCAGCAGACAGTATCGCACATCAAGGGCTTAGATACAGCAGCTCAGCAGACAGTATCACACATCAGGGGCTTAGATACAGCAGACAGTATCACACATCAGGGGCTTAGATACAGCAGCTCAGCAGACAGTATCGCACATCAAGGGCTTAGATACAGCAGCTCAGCAGACAGTATCACACATCAGGGGCTTAGATACAGCAGACAGTATCACACATCAGGGGCTTAGATACAGCAGACAGTATCACACATCAGGGGCTTAGATACAGCAGCTCAGCAGACAGTATCGCACATCAGGGGCTTAGATACAGCAGACAGTATCGCACATCAGGGGCTTAGATTCAGCAGCTCAGCAGACAGTATCGCACATCAGGGGCTTAGATACAGCAGCTCAGCAGACAGTATCACACATCAGGGGCTTAGATACAGCAGACAGTATCACACATCAGGGGCTTAGATACAGCAGACAGTATCACACATCAGGGGCTTAGATACAGCAGACAGTATCACACATCAGGGGCTTAGATACAGCAGACAGTATCACACATCAGGGGCTTAGATACAGCAGACAGTATCACACATCAGGGGCTTAGATACAGCAGACAGTATCACACATCAGGGGCTTAGATACAGCAGCTCAGCAGACAGTATCACACATCAGGGGCTTAGATACAGCAGACAGTATCACACATGATAGCATTAGATACAGCAGTTCAACAGACAGTAGAACACATAATGGGCTTAGATACACAGCTCAGCAGATAGTATCACACATGGTCTTTGATACACAGGTTCAACAGTCAGTATCACATGTGACATAGATACAGCAGCTGAGCAGATGGCGTCAGATATGATAGTAGATCCACCAGATATATGCATCAGTATCACAACATTGGACACCATAACTCTTGCGTGGGGTGAAAATGACCGGGATTAACATGGTAGAGCTTTCACCTTAGAATATTCTGCCAGAAAATGAGCCCTGAATTGTGTTACATAAATATGTATAGAGGCCAGAGCTTTTCTTTTCTGATACAGAGCTCCAAATCCCCTGCATAGTCACAGTCATGGCATACAATTCTGTCTGCCTGCAGCCACCACTAGGGGGAGCTCACTGCATAATGTGTTAGAACTGAATACAAAGTGTGTATTGGATGCAGTGAGCTCCCCCTAGTGGTGGTTTCGGGCAGACAGCATTGTAGGGCATGACTCTATGACTATGCAGGGGCTTTGGAGCTTTGTCTTACAGATCAGCCCAGAATATTGTACCTAAATATCAATGTGGTCTCTGTGGACAATAACTGGAAGTCAGATTGCCCATCTTGTGGTTTAGATTGCAAGCTTTTCAGGTCAGAGCTCACAATGATGATGCACGATTGGAGTTTTTGTAAAGTTTTTTTAGCTCTGGCTCGGAGTCCTGTGATTTCTGTTCGCTTCTCGTTCAAGGTCCAGGGAGAAATAGTGACTTAATTGGGACTGTTTAACCCCTGAGTGGCTGGTAAATATTTGGGGGGG
Source organism: Bufo bufo (assembly GCF_905171765.1). Taxonomy (NCBI): domain Eukaryota; kingdom Metazoa; phylum Chordata; class Amphibia; order Anura; family Bufonidae; genus Bufo; species Bufo bufo. The sequence continues at coordinate 230,651,832 of NC_053395.1, forward strand.
GGGGGGGTTGTTGCAGTGTTACTGTCAGTATCCACTGACGAGGATTAACATGAGAATAAAGCCGCTGTCACCTCCATTGTCCTGAATGCAGAGTTCCAGCGGTTACAGAGAATGGGCGACTGAATCTAAAGAAACTGCCCTCTATTCAGATGACTGCACGTTCCCAGCCCCAGGACTGGCGTGGTGGCACTCCTCTCCTGGCACCATTTACCGCAGTATTTATAGTATTTGCCCGATGCTCTCACTTCTGCAGTGGGTGATACTGATATTTCTTAGACCCTGCTTATCTCAGCCCCCAGAAAAGCGTCGCCACTTCTCTCCGCTCCCATGTTTCTCGGACAAATATGGCCCCTGTGACAGCTCCTCAGATCTTGTCACCCAGCTTTTCCGGATGCTGAGGGGCTGCCTCGTTACACTGGATATAAGGGGTTGGAGGAAGCTGATGACGGTCTGTATGGGCAGCCATATTGGTAGTCGCCCAAGTCTTTGGTCTTGCGGCTGATACCTGATACAATGGCGCGCCGCGGCCTGCCTCGTACATTATTACAATTTAATTGGCTCTGACAGTGACTCCCCAGTGAAGGTGTTTTTTGCCGCTCTCGTGTAACCTGACTGCATGATGAATTGTGTGCACTTATAGATTTTTGCGCACGCGGTGATATATCCGGTATCTGCTCTGCATTAACATACTTCTACGGCCCCAGTCGCCTTTAACCCTTTCCTCGCCGCCGGCCAGCAGCCTCGGAAGGTGGGGTACAAGTTAAGCTGTTTTCTTAGTACACAAGAGGAGGCTGAAGAGCTCTCAGGACAAGTAGCCGCTCTCGGCGCTGACACAATGCGATAAGTCACATCCAGCGGGGACGGCGGCGGCGCGGCCTGGAGGACACTTGTGTTGAGCTGAATTGATTGAATTTTAATGGCTATTAGCGGCCGTGAATAGCAATGATTTTATGGGGTGTCTTGTGCGGGCTCGACATTAACAAGCAGAGAGGGACCATTGTGCAGCTGTCGTGACTCTATGGATTCCAGCACTCTAACGTTAACCCTTTTATCCCCTCCACAGCCTGCGGCGGTTCTCTCCTCGCACGGATACGTCATATCATCTCCATAATCTATAGGCTCTCCTGCTTAATCTGCCATCGTGTACTGTCCTATATTAACCCTTAAATACTGCGCAGCGGGGGGGCGGCCAGGATGAAGATTGTAACAAGCACAAGAAATATCAATATTGTAAAACAGTAATTGTCAGTAGTGCAACATTTGTATCACTTTATGTGAGAAGTGTAACCAATGAGCCCCCGTGTGACCCCTCTAGAAATATACACATTAATTATTCACTATTAATAATTGTAGGCTTTATCCTAAATATGAATCTGTGTCCTCCAACAATGCTCATCCTAAGCTTCCTGTTCCATGAATATGACCCCAGAACTTCAGTATGGACTGACACACGCAGTTATCAGCCAGGACGTGGCTGATGTGTGGACTGTTGGGTGACAATCCCAGTGTACACTGCCGTGGTGGTGACCAGTGGTTTTCACCCAGACGGTAGCTTCAGGCCCAGGAAGACCATTTTTCATCACTTGAAGGAGTCACTTGAGGGTGCGGTGAAATATCGGCTTCTTCCATACGTTTCTTCATATGTGGTTCCTGGACGGCATCCACGGCTGCCCACGCACATACTTCACACCCTCTTACCCGCTGTCTTTCTCTTCTCCACATCCGTGCCTCGTCTTATAATACTTCTGTGGATTCCTAAACCACCAATAGACAGGAGGCCAGTGCGGCAGGTTTCAGAAGACCGGGGGCTTCCATTGGTGACCCCCAGATATCCAATTTCAGGGACATATGAAGTCATCAGGATAGAATCTGATGAATAACACAGGAGTAGATGGAGACTGGCGCCCAGCTCTCCTGTCTGGACGTCCCTGGACATGAAGGCCTCACCATGCGCAGACCACGTCTTACTGTGTCTTGTGGTCGTAGTAATCAGATTTAGATGGAAAGCTCTGTGGTCCAGTGGACTTCTGTCTGTGACCTTTCTCAGAGGCTCTATGGACACCTACGGGAACATAGCTTATGATATAGCGCCATCTGATACAATGTGTCTTTAAATGTGCTCCAGGCCCCTCCCCTTTATTGAGGCCCCTCCCCTTCCTTGATAATCTCCATCTTTATTGTAGTTTATAATCTTCTGTCCTTACTGCAATCATCTCTCTCTGCACTGAGCTTGTGCATATACACAGCAGGCTGCAGGGTAAAGCATGGGGAGGTAGAAAGCAGCAAACGAAGACTCTTATGAGACAGGAGGTGGATTTCAGGCTAGCCCAAACTCCAAATGACAATGCAGCTAAGCTAGATCTGGTGACGGAGGCGCCATACGAGTCATGTGGCCCTCCGGTGCCACGGCCTGAGTGACCACGTTACTCTCCTGTGTCTGTTCTGTGGCAGACGTTACCTTTATCCAGTGACCATTAGATCCCATGGCTGGGGGTCTCTGCTGCAGCTTTTAGTTCTGACCCTTATTTATGGACTGAAGGGCCCGGGCCCCAGACAATAGCAATCTTAATCATTCATTGTAACCTTCAATAGATCCTTTCATAAGAGGCTCATTTTCTGGGGAGAGCTAAATTTAGGGGCTTTATGGATGAGAACCAGTGGTCTCTGGGGTCAAAGGTTAATGGCGGTGACATTACACGGGCTCTTTACATGTCCACGTCTGAAGATGAAACACAGACCAAGAGCCCAGTCATGTAGCGTGTAGTGCTCTGCGCTTCTCTGAGAGGGTATCACACATAGTGGGATTGGATACAGCACATCAGGAGACAGTATCACATAGGATTAGATACACAGCTCAGCAGACAGTATCACACAGGATAGTATTAGATACACAGCTCAGCAGACAGTATCACATAGGATTAGATACACAGCTCAGCAGACAGTATCACACAGGATAGGATTAGATACACAGCACAGCAGACAGTATCACACAGGATAGGATTAGATACACAGCTCAGCAGACAGTATCACACATGATAGGATTAGATACACAGCACAGCAGACAGTATCACACAGGATAGGATTAGATACACAGCTCAGCAGACAGTATCACACATGATAGGATTAGATACACAGCTCAGCAGACAGTATCACACATGATAGGATTAGATACACAGCACAGCAGACAGTATCACACAGGATAGGATTAGATACACAGCTCAGCAGACAGTATCACAGAGGATAGGATTAGATACACAGCTCAGCAGACAGTATCACACAGGATAGGATTAGATACACAGCTCAGCAGACAGTATCACACAGGATAGGATTAGATACACAGCTCAGCAGACAGTATCACACAGGATAGGATTAGATACACGGCTCAGCAGGCAGTATCACACATGGTAGGATTAGATACACAGCTCAGCAGACAGTATCACACAGGATAGGATTAGATACACAGCTCAGCAGACAGTATCACACATGGTAGGATTAGATACACAGCTCAGCAGACAGTATCACACATGATAGGATTAGATACACAGCTCAGCAGCACAGTATCACACAGGATAGGATTAGATACACAGCTCAGCAGACAGTATCACACAGGATAGGATTAGATACACAGCTCAGCAGACAGTATCACACAGGATAGGATTAGATACACAGCTCAGCAGACAGTATCACACACTGTAGGATTAGATACACGGCTCAGCAGGCAGTATCACACAGGATAGGATTAGATACACAGCTCAGCAGACAGTATCACACAGGATAGGATTAGATACACAGCTCAGCAGACAGTATCACACAGGATAGGATTAGATACACAGCTCAGCAGACAGTATCACATAGGATAGGATTAGATACACAGCTCAGCAGACAGTATCACACAGGATAGGATTAGATACACGGCTCAGCAGGCAGTATCACACAGGATAGGATTAGATACACAGCTCAGCAGACAGTATCACAGAGGATAGGATTAGATACACAGCTCAGCAGACAGTATCACACAGGATAGGATTAGATACACAGCTCAGCAGACAGTATCACACAGGATAGGATTAGATACACAGCTCAGCAGACAGTATCACACAGGATAGGATTAGATACACGGCTCAGCAGGCAGTATCACACATGGTAGGATTAGATACACAGCTCAGCAGACAGTATCACACAGGATAGGATTAGATACACAGCTCAGCAGACAGTATCACACATGGTAGGATTAGATACACAGCTCAGCAGACAGTATCACACATGATAGGATTAGATACACAGCTCAGCAGCACAGTATCACACAGGATAGGATTAGATACACAGCTCAGCAGACAGTATCACACAGGATAGGATTAGATACACAGCTCAGCAGACAGTATCACACAGGATAGGATTAGATACACAGCTCAGCAGACAGTATCACACACTGTAGGATTAGATACACGGCTCAGCAGGCAGTATCACACAGGATAGGATTAGATACACAGCTCAGCAGACAGTATCACACAGGATAGGATTAGATACACAGCTCAGCAGACAGTATCACACAGGATAGGATTAGATACACAGCTCAGCAGACAGTATCACATAGGATAGGATTAGATACACAGCTCAGCAGACAGTATCACACAGGATAGGATTAGATACACGGCTCAGCAGGCAGTATCACACAGGATAGGATTAGATACACAGCTCAGCAGACAGTATCACACAGGATAGGATTAGATACACAGCTCAGCAGACAGTATCACACAGGATAGGATTAGATACACAGCTCAGCAGACAGTACACAGGATAGGATTAGATACACGGCTCAGCAGGCAGTATCACACATGGTAGGATTAGATACACAGCTCAGCAGACAGTATCACACAGGAGAGGATTAGATACACAGCTCAGCAGACTGTATCACACAGGATAGGATTAGATACATAGCTCAGCAGACAGTATCACACATGGTAGGATTAGATACACAGCTCAGCAGACAGTATCACACATGATAGGATTAGATACACAGCTCAGCAGCACAGTATCACACAGGATAGGATTAGATACACAGCTCAGCAGACAGTATCACACAGGATAGGATTAGATACACAGCTCAGCAGACAGTATCACACAGGATAGGATTAGATACACAGCTCAGCAGACAGTATCACACACTGTAGGATTAGATACATGGCTCAGCAGGCAGTATCACACAGGATAGGATTAGATACACAGCTCAGCAGACAGTATCACACAGGATAGGATTAGATACACAGCTCAGCAGACAGTATCACACATGGTAGGATTAGATACACGGCTCAGCAGACAGTATCACACATGGTAGGATTAGATACACGGCTCAGCAGGCAGTATCACACATCTTAGGGTTCACCTGATCGGGACTCGCAGATCATCCACCTTTTTGCTGCCGGATTCAAATGAATGGAACTGATTATCAGTCACAGAAAATTCTGCAACAAAATCTGCAGCTTGTGAAGGCGCCTAAGATGCGGAGTCTCAGCCGGCAGCATCACACACGAGGGGCTTAGATACACTGGCTCACATGAGAGGCCTAGGCTACTCTCACACTGGCGTTTTGGCTTTCCGTTTCTGAGATCCGCTCAGGGCTCAGCGGTCCAATACGGATCAGTTTTGCCCTTAATGCATTCTGACTGGAAAAGGATCCGCTCAGAATACGTCAGTTTGCCTCCGTTCAGTCTCCGTTCCGCTCTGGAGCGTTTTTCTGTCTGCGATGTGGTGCGGAGCAAGACAATGGGGACGGATCCGTTTTCTCTGACACAATAGAAAACGGATCCATCCCCCATTGACTTTCAATGGTGTTCATGACGGATCGGTTATGGCTATTCAAGACACAATACAACCGGATCCGTTCATGACGGATGCATGCGGTTGTATTATGGTAACGGAAGCGTTTTTGCAGATCCATGACGGATGTGAAAGTCGCCTTAGATGCACCACTGTGCAGCGCTGGAGATTCTCTGCTTTCTCTCTATTTCTGGGAATTTCTTCTGCAGAGGTCGTGTGCTGGGTTTCTGCAGTTTACTGCTCAGCCTGGATTCCGTCATTGATAACGTCTTGGGTTTTATTCTTCAGATGTCTCAGATCTTTAAGGAGGTCTGGGGTCTTTTTGAGGTTTCTGGGGTCTTTCTTTCTAAAGTTTCTCTGTGAGTCACTGGGTTACCGGCTGCAATTCTGAGTCAAGACATTAGTCAAATATTCCAAGTCCTGACTGTTACAATGTGTCAGCGCAGGTAAAATGTATCAGTCTGAAGTTCCATCCGTTTACATGTTTTTCAGGACTGGATACATTGTAACAGGTCCTCAGCAGTGAGACGTATTAGGTCTGTACAGGGTTTCTGTCTGTCAGAAGTGGCAGAGGATTTTCAAGACTGGATACACTGTAACAGATCCTCAACTGTGAGAGTATTAGGTCTGTACAGGGTTCAGAAGTGGCAGAGTTTTCAGGACTGGATACACTGTAACAGATCCTCAGCAGTGAGACGTATTAGGTCTGTACAGGGTTCAGAAGTGGCAGAGGATTTTCAGGACTGGATACACTGTAACAGGTCCTCAGCTGTGAGACATCTGTACAGGGTTCAGAAGTGGCAGTATTTTCCATGCAGACTGTTTGGGTTTGCAGGGGCTTCTGGGTAACGATGGTTTGGGGCTTTGTGGATCCTCTGGTTTTATTAGATCCCACTTTTTCCCTTTTATGGTGTGAGGCTCCGTCATTATGGAGGGGTGGGGGGTGATACTGGAGTAATAATGAGTAATCCGGAGTATCAGTGAGTCACATCAGAAGGGGTCAGGAGTTCAGTTCACACAGAGCAGTAATAATACGGTGGCCCCTCACAGTCCTGAACGCCCAGCTGGATCTTTTTATCCCCCCGCCTCCCCCCAAACCTGACAGGAAACAGGGGTGTCAGCATAACCGCCCCCTCCGCGGCCCCCGCTGTCCTGAGGGGCTTCCCTGTGCTGGTGTGGCCCTAGGAGCGCAGGAAATTGCTGTCTTGTGTGTATTAATATTTAGAAATGGCGTTCCCAGCAGATCCCAGATCATTGCTTTATCTCCTTCATCCGTCACATTCCCGAATCTCCGATATGATTCATCTAGAGAGATGAGGGCGTCAGCATGGAGGAAGGAGACTGTGTCCACTGGAGACCGCAGGAAGGATGGGCTTAGATACACAGCTCAGCAGGCAGTATCACACAGGATAGGATTAGATACACAGCTCAGCAGACAGTATCACACAGGATAGGATTAGATACAGAGGCTCAGCAGGCAGTATCACACAGGATAGGATTAGATACACAGCTCAGCAGACAGTATCACACAGGATAGGCTTAGATACACAGCTCAGCAGACAGTATCACATAGGATAGGATTAGATACAGCATCTCAGCAACAGTATCACACAGGATAGGCTTAGATACACAGCTCAGCAGACAGTATCACACAGGATAGGATTAGATACACGGCTCAGCAGACAGTATCACACAGGACAGGATTAGATACACAGCTCAGCAGGCAGTATCACACAGGATAGGATTAGATACACGGCTCAGCAGACAGTATCACACATTATAGGATTAGATACACAGCTCAGCAGACAGTATCACACAGGATAGGATTAGATACACAGCTCAGCAGACAGTATCACACAGGATAGGATTAGATACACAGCTCAGCAGACAGTATCACACAGGAGAGGATTAGATACACAGCTCAGCAGACAGTATCACACAGGAGAGGATTAGATACACAGCTCAGCAGACAGTATCACACAGGATAGGATTAGATACACAGCTCAGCAGACAGTATCACACAGGATAGGATTAGATACACAGCTCAGCAGACAGTATCACACAGGATAGGATTAGATACACAGCTCAGCAGGCAGTATCACACAGGACAGGATTAGATACACAGCTTCACAGATATTGTCACACATGCTTAGATACAGTATCACACATGAGCAGCTTAGATACAGTGGCACTGTCCTCTGGTGACTCGGCTGTGTCCTTTCGGAGGATATTTGCGCTCGTATCTTTCAGCGCGGGATTATTAGCGCAGATCTCGGGAGCAGACGAGGATCTTGAGGACGGATAGGCCGGGACTTGTAAGGAGCAGGAAGCGCTGGGTTCTGTCAGACGTTGGCGGTGACAGGAGCCTCAGGATCTCGGATTTCTGCTCTGGAGGTGTTTGGATTATGTCTCGCTGTCTATTTGGTGCTGACATTGTCTGTGGCGCTCTACGCTGTCACATGTCCAGGGAGCGCTAACTTTACGGTAATTTCCCATCTCCATAGACTCCTGTGTCATCACTTCACGTCAGGCGCTGTTCACACCAGACTTGTGCTGGGAAAGCCGATGGTGCATCCACTAAACCCAATGGAGGCGAGAAGAGTGTGACCTCCTCCTCTGTAGGGCTGTATGTCGGGGGAAGCAATCAGTGTGAACAGGGCCTAACAGCGGGGATTACTGCATTGTTTTATCACAGTGATGAGATCTGGCGGCGTCACCGGTAATATCAACCTGTGGCGGCGCATGAAAGGGCGCAGTCTTGTCCCTTCATCATCGCCAAGTAATGATGCCCCCCCCCCCACAATATGTCAGACAGAAATTGTGCAGATCTGATCTTCATGCAATCATAATGATCAGATTGTCTGCGCAGTAGAGTGGCGGGTATATGTGTGGGCTGTATGTACGGTGTATAGAAGTGCAAGTGCGCAGGTATGTGCGATACGTGTATATTATATATCTGTATACAGTTACATTGTGTCCCCCGTCTCTATATGATACGTGTATATTATATATCTGTATACAGTTACATTGTGTCCGCACTGTATCCCCCGTCTCTATATGATATGTGTATATTATATATCTGTATACAGTTACATTGTGTCCGCACTGTATCCCCCGTCTCTATATGATGTGTATATTATATATCTGTATACAGTTACATTGTGTCCGCACTGTATCCCCCGTCTCTATATGATGTGTATATTATATATCTGTATACAGTTACATTGTGTCCGCACTGTATCCCCCGTCTCTATATGATATGTGTATATTATATATCTGTATACAGTTACATTGTGTCCGCACTGTATCCTCCGTCTCTATATGATATGTGTATATTATATATCTGTATACAGTTACATTGTGTCCGCACTGTATCCTCCGTCTCTATACGATATGTGTATATTATATATCTGTATACAGTTACATTGTGTCCGCGCTGTATCCTCCGTCTCTATACGATATGTGTATATTATATATCTGTATACAGTTACATTGTGTCCGCACTGTATCCTCCGTCTCTATATGATATGTGTATATTATATATCTGTATACAGTTACATTGTGTCCGCACTGTATCCCCCGTCTCTATATGATATGTGTATATTATATATCTGTATACAGTTACATTGTGTCCGCGCTGTATCCTCCGTCTCTATACGATATGTGTATATTATATATCTGTATACAGTTACATTGTGTCCGCACTGTATCCTCCGTCTCTATACGATATGTGTATATTATATATCTGTATACAGTTACATTGTGTCCGCACTGTATCCCCCGTCTCTATATGATATGTGTATATTATATATCTGTATACAGTTACATTGTGTCCGCACTGTATCCTCCGTCTCTATATGATATGTGTACAGTCATGTGAAAAAATTAGGACACCCTTTGAAAGCATGTGGTTTTTTGTAACATTTTTAATAAATGGTTATTTCATCTCCGTTTCAACAATACAGAGAGATTAAAGTAATCCGACTAAACAAAGAAAACTGAAGAAAAGTCTTTTCAAGATCTTCTGTAAATGTCATTCTACAAAAATGCCTATTCTAACTGAGGAAAAAGATAGGACACCCTTGCCCCTAATAGCGAGTGTTACCTCCTTTGGCTGAAATAACTGCAGTGAGACGGTTCTTGTAGCCATCTACCAGTCTTCGACATCGGTCTGAGGAAATTTTACCCCACTCCTCAATGCAGAACTTTTTCAGCTGTGAGATGTTTGAGGGGTTTCTTGCACGTACAGCCCTTTTCAAGTCACCCCACAGCATCTCAATAGGATTCAAATCTGGACTTTGACTTGGCCATTCCAGGACTCTCCATTTCTTCTTTTTCAGCCAATCTTTGGTTGATTTACTAGTATGTTTTGGGTCATTGTCATGTTGCATGGTCCAGTTCCGCTTCAGCTTTAATTTTCTAACTGATGGTCTCACATGTTCTTCAAGCACCTTCTGATACACAGTAGAATTCATCGTGGATTCTATGATGGTGAGCTGACCAGGTCCTGCTGCAGCAAAGCAGCCCCAAACCATGACACTTCCACCTCCATGCTTCACAGTTGGTATGAGGTTCTTTTCTTGGAATGCTGTGTTTGGTTTACGCCAAACATGTCCTCTGCTGTTGTGTCCAAATAATTCAATTTTGGACTCATCTGTCCAAAGAACATTATTCCAGAAGTCCTGGTCTTTGTCAACTTTATCGCTGGCAAATGTCAGTCTGGCCTCGATGTTTCTCTTGGAAAGCAAAGGTTTCCTCCTTGCACACCTCCCATGCAAGTTAAACTTGTACAGTCTCTTTCTGATTGTAGAGGCATGTACTTCTACATCAACAGTAGCCAGAGCCTGCTGTAGTTCTCGAGATGACACTTTAGGGTTTTTGGATACCTCTTTTAGCATCTTGCGGTCTGCTCTTGGGGTGAACTTGCTGGGGCGACCAGTCCTGGGCATGTTGGCAGTTGTTTTGAAAGCCCTCCACTTGTAGACTATCTTCCGGACAGTGGAATGGCTGATTTCAAAATCTTTTGAGATCTTTTTAAATCCCTTCCCAGACTCATAGGCTGCTACAATCTTTTTTCTGAAGTCCTCTGACAGCTCTTTTGCTCTCACCATGGTGCTCACTCTCACTTCAACAGTCAGGAGCACACCAAACTAAATGTCTGAAGTTTAAATAGGGCAAGCCTCATTCAACATGCAGAGTAACGATCTACTAATTATGTGCACCTGGTGTGATATACCTGTGTGAGATCTGAGCCAATTTAAGAGGGAATACATGTGAGGGTGTCCTATCTTTTTCCTCAGTTAGAATAGGCATTTTTGTAGAATGACATTTACAGAAGATCTTGAAAAGACTTTTCTTCAGTTTTCTTTGTTTAGTTGGATTACTTTAATCTCTCTGTATTGTTGAAACGGAGATGAAATAACCATTTATTAAAAATGTTACAAAAAACCACATGCTTTCAAAGGGTGTCCTAATTTTTTCACATGACTGTATATTATATATCTGTATACAGTTACATTGTGTCCGCGCTGTATCCTCCGTCTCTATACGATACGTGTACATGTGTAACTATGAATGATGTGTATATGATATCTGTATTGGGATCACTGGAAAAGTACCGGATGCTGCCGGGGTAGAAGCGGGGCCCCACCGATCCCGCGCTGATGTCCTAAAGTCAGGCCATCAATATCCAATTCCTGGATAAGCACTTTATACCGAGCAGGTACAACTGGTAGGAGATGGAGACGTAGGACCGAGCCTGGGGACGCACAACATTGTCAGTTTTATTGCCAGGTGCACAGACCTCAAGATTTATACCTAATCCACCTCCGGAGCCAACCACATACATCTGTCCGTGTGAGAATCCTGCAGATTAGTGCGGTGGCCGGCAGTGATCGGCCTCGGTCCTCAGTTATCATCACTGTAAATGACAGCTTAGCACTGGAATCATTTAAGAGGTATAGTTTCATCTGCGTTAGGCCTCGTGCACATGACCATGTCCATATTGCAGTCCGCAAACCAAATGCAAACTACGGTCGTGTGCATGGGCCCTTACCCCGTGGAATAAGATCCTCTGCTCTGGCGGTGCATCCAGTGTCGGTGTCCAGTCCAATACACCCTGGAAACGTGAAATGAAAATCTGACGGCCAGAGAGGCTTTAAAGAAGTTCTCCGGGCTTTTAATATAGATGGCCTACAGGGCTGGCCTTAGGTATTCAGACGCCCTGTGCGAGCTAATCTTGTGGGGCCCCCACCCCCGGTTCACCTAAAGATGCACAAAGAGGAAAACAATCATAATAATCATACCCTGTCACCCATTCCCAGTCCCCTGCCCCCTTAATCGTATCCAGTGTCACCCATTCCCAGTCCCCTGCCCCCTTAATCATACCCAGTGTCACCCATTCCCAGTCCCCTGCCCCCTTAATCGTATCCAGTGTCACCCATTCCCAGTCCCCTGCCCCCTTAATCGTATCCAGTGTCACCCATTCCCAGTCCCCTGCCCCCTTAATCATACCCAGTGTCTGTCACCCTTATCCAGTCCCCTGCCCCCCTTAATTAGACCCTGCCCCCATTTAATGAAAGATATTTGGTAAAAAATAAATAAATAAATAAATAAGAACAGGTTCTCACTATTTGAAGTCTTCTGCTCCCTCCCTGTCTGCGGAGCACCGGACGCCGTCCACACATTGAGCGGATCTTTCCGCGGCTCTCTGTGAAGGCGCATCACTTGGACGCTGCGCCCGCGCCCCTAAGCTCCTCCTCCACGCTCCGGAACCTGACCTGGCAGCTACAGCGGCTCAGCTCGCCAGGCTTGCCTCACACAATCTCAGGCCGGCCTGCTGTGAAAGACCGACTGCGAGCTGTGTCGGCCGCCGGGTGCCCCTGTTGCCATGGCGCCCCTGTTGCCATGGCGCCCTCACAGCTCTCACACCCCAAAGGCCGGCCCTGATGGCCTATCCTGACTATAGGTCATCAGTATAAGATCTGTGGGGTTCCGACGCCTGGCACCCCCGCCGATCAGCTGTATGAAGGGAAGGAGCGGGCATCGATTTATCTAGTAAAGTCCACGATCGGCTACTGGCAAATGCAGACACACTGCGGACATACAGGCCATGTCGGTGCCCATATTACAACCACATCTGTACTGTAGTGCCAAACCTGGGGTGAATTGCTCCAGTCGTTTAGATGCCTATAGAGAGAGGACAGACAGACATCCAGTCTTACAGTCTATACAGGACAGACAGACATCCAGTCTTATAGTCTATACAGGACAGACAGACATCCAGTTGTATAGTCTATACAGGACAGACAGACATCCAGTCTTATAGTCTATACAGAACAGACAGACATTATAGTCTATAGAGGACAGACAGACATCCAGTCTTAGTCTATACAGGACAGACAGACATCCAGTCTTATAGTCTATACAGGACAGACAGACATCCAGTCTTATAGTCTATACAGGACAGACAGACATTCAGTCTTATAGTCTATACAGGACAGACAGACATCCAGTCTTATAGTCTATACAGAACAGACAGACATTATAGTCTATACAGGACAGACAGACATCCAGTCTTATAGTCTATACAGAACAGACAGACATTATAGTCTATAGAGGACAGACAGACATCCAGTCTTAGTCTATACAGGACAGACAGACATCCAGTCTTATAGTCTATACAGGACAGACAGACATCCAGTCTTATAGTCTATACAGGACAGACAGACATTCAGTCTTATAGTCTATACAGGACAGACAGACATCCAGTCTTCTAGTCTATACAGGACAGACAGACATTCAGTCTTACAGTCTATACAGGACAGACAGACATCCAGTCTTATAGTCTATACAGGACAGACAGACATCCAGTCTTATAGTCTATACAGGACAGACAGACATCCAGTCTTATAGTCTATACAGGACAGACAGACATCCAGTCTTATAGTCTATAGAGGACAGACAGACAGACATTCAGTCTTATAGTCTATATAGGACAGACAGACATCCAGTCTTCTAGTCTATACAGGACAGACAGACATTCAGTCTTATAGTCTATACAGGACAGACAGACATCCAGTCTTACAGTCTATACAGGACAGACAGACATCCAGTCTTATAGTCTATACAGGACAGACAGACATCCAGTCTTACAGTCTATACAGGACAGACAGACATCCAGTCTTATAGTCTATAGAGGACAGACAGACAGACATTCAGTCTTATAGTCTATATAGGACAGACAGACATCCAGTCTTCTAGTCTATACAGGACAGACAGACATTCAGTCTTATAGTCTATACAGGACAGACAGACATCCAGTCTTCTAGTCTATAGAGGACAGACAGACATCCAGTCTTATAGTCTATACAGGACAGACAGACATCCAGTCTTATAGTCTATAGAGGACAGACAGACATCCAGTCTTATAGTCTATAGAGGACAGACAGACATCCAGTCTTATAGTCTATAGAGGACAGACAGACATCCAGTCTTATAGTCTATACAGGACAGACAGACATCCAGTCTTATAGTCTATACAGGACAGACAGACATCCAGTCTTACAGTCTATACAGGACAGACAGACATCCAGTCTTATAGTCTATAGAGGACAGACAGACAGACAGACATTCAGTCTTATAGTCTATATAGGACAGACAGACATCCAGTCTTCTAGTCTATACAGGACAGACAGACATTCAGTCTTATAGTCTATACAGGACAGACAGACATCCAGTCTTCTAGTCTATAGAGGACAGACAGACATCCAGTCTTATAGTCTATACAGGACAGACAGACATCCAGTCTTATAGTCTATACAGGACAGACAGACATCCAGTCTTATAGTCTATACAGGACAGACAGACATCCAGTCTTATAGTCTATAGAGGACAGACAGACATCCAGTCTTATAGTCTATACAGGACAGACAGACATCCAGTCTTATAGTCTATACAGGACAGACAGACATCCAGTCTTATAGTCTATAGAGGACAGACAGACATCCAGTCTTATAGTCTATAGAGGACAGACAGACATCCAGTCTTAGTCTATACAGGACAGACAGACATCCAGTCTTATAGTCTATACAGGACAGACAGACATCCAGTCTTATAGTCTATACAGGACAGACAGACATCCAGTCTTATAGTCTATACAGGACAGACAGACATCCAGTCTTATAGTCTATACAGGACAGACAGACATCCAGTCTTATAGTCTATACAGGACAGACAGACATCCAGTCTTATAGTCTATAGAGGACAGACAGACATCCAGTCTTATAGTCTATACAGGACAGACAGACATCCAGTCTTATAGTCTATACAGGACAGACAGACATCCAGTCTTATAGTCTATAGAGGACAGACAGACATCCAGTCTTATAGTCTATAGAGGACAGACAGACATCCAGTCTTTGTACGAGGACACGGACGTGGTTTCTGCTCCTCATTCTCGCTGTGTGCGCTCGTTATAAACCGCTCATTAGTCAAACAGAGAAAGATAATTAGCAGATAAGGAAACATTGAACGATGTCTGAGCAAGAAAGAGCCGTGACGGGCGGCTGGTGATACGTGTGACACGTGTTTGGTACATTACATGTATGATATGTGTATGTCGTGTAGATTTTATGTATGTGTGTTATGTTATATGTATGGTTTGTGTATGTCCCACGGCCATGATTTGGATCCGTTATATTAGAGTCCTGATGCTTCGTGATGCAGATTATCAGAGGATTTCCGCTCTTGTAGATGCCTGGGAGGCGCTGATCATGTGCCGCCATATTCACCGATCCTGTGATCACCAGATCCCGGGGATCGCTCTACTTCTCACCCATCCAGTGATTCCAGACGCGGCGCTGACCTCTGACTCCTGTCCTGACACTCTGTTACAATGTATCATCATGACATGTATCAGTCTGAAGTCCAGACTTTTTGGACATTTTTGCCTTTAGTTCCTCAGGGTCCCTCATATCCGGGGGGTCAGTGACCCCACAATGTCTCGGAGGTAGCTACATGGTGACGGCTGCGCCTCTCCCTCCCCTGTGGATATTGCCAAAAAAGTAACGCAGCTGTTTTTTTTTTGTTTTGTTTTGTTTTTTTGAGATTTGTAAATACAGAAACGTATCCATGAAATGGGGCCGGGGGCTTGCACTCTAATCTCCCCCTCCCCCCTTCCCCCCTCAGCTGTACATTATGGGGTCAGGCTAAGATCAGAGATCAGGCACAAAGATCATCCAGATCACGGTACTCATAGGGACCCCATTTCTGGCATGTTCCTGGTCAGTGCCCCCCCCGGTGCTTGGTTCCCCATGACTGGTTCCTTGTAGGGCCGAGGCGTCACACAGGCTTTTGTACCTACAGCAGGTATGTGCCCCCCATAATAAGGTCCTAATGCTGAGATCTCGTTCCAGGCTCCGTCTGTGGAATATGAGCCGCTGAGATGGAGAACGCCGGCCCCGTGATCGCAGCGCACAAGAAGGAGGCGAAGACGACGTCCATTCTGGAGGGGAACGGCTTCTCGGACATTGGGAAGAAATCCGGGGTCCTGAACTCATCACCAGGAGGTACAAGATCTACATGTCTAATGTATAGACCCCGCGGGAAGTCCTGGACTCATCCTCCTGTATGGTATCCGTGTCCAGGAAAGCTGGGTGACAAGCAAAATGGCTGCCATTACAGCCCCCACAAGGACTGTCACCCACATCTCCCCAGATTCCCAAAAAAGTGGGGTGATCTTCACTGTGGGCACTGCAAGGACACGACTATTGTTACCCAGCTTTCCCAGGAACAGATCTATAGAGGACGACCCTATGACTTCCATTTACTACAGAAACAGACCTTATAGCAACCATGGTGAATGTACCGCGTGTGCTGCCCTCGGGCTGTATCACACATGGTAGGCTTAGATACACAGCTCAGCAGGCAGTATCACACAGGATAGGATTAGATACAGAGCTCAGCAGACAGTATCACACAGGATAGGATTAGATACTCAGCTCAGCAGGCTGTATCACACAGGATTGGATTAGATACACAGCTCAGCAGACTGTATCACACAGGATTGGATTAGATACACAGCTCAGCAGACAGTATCACACAGGATAGGATTAGATACACGGCTCAGCAGACAGTATCACACAGGATAGGATTAGATACACAGCTCAGCAGACAGTATCACACAGGATAGGATTAGATACATAGCCCAGCAGACAGTATCACACAGGATGGGATTAGATACACAGCTAAGCAGACAGTATCACACAGGATAGGATTAGATATACAGTTCAGCAGACAGTATCACACAGGATAGGATTAGATACACAGCTCAGCAGGCAGTATCACACAGGATAGGATTAGATACACAGCTCAGCAGACAGTATCACACAGGATAGGATTAGATATACAGTTCAGCAGACAGTATCACACAGGATAGGATTAGATACACGGCTCAGCAGACAGTATCACACAGGATTAGATACACAGCTCAGCAGACAGTATCACACAGTATAGGATTAGATACACAGCTCAGCAGGGAGTATCACACAGGATTGGATTAGATACAGAGCTCAGCAGACAGTATCACACAGGATAGGATTAGATACTCAGCTCAGCAGGCAGTATCACACAGGATAGGATTAGATACACAGCTCAGCAGACTGTATCACACAGGATAGGATTAGATACACAGCTCAGCAGACAGTATCACACAGGATAGGATTAGATACACGGCTCAGCAGACAGTATCACACAGGATAGGATTAGATACACAGCTCAGCAGACAGTATCACACAGGATAGGATTAGATACATAGCTCAGCAGACAGTATCACACAGGATGGGATTAGATACACAGCTCAGCAGACAGTATCACACAGGATAGGATTAGATACACAGCTCAGCAGACAGTATCACACAGGATAGGATTAGATACACAGATCAGCAGACAGTATCACACAGGATTAGATACACAGCTCAGCAGACTGTATCACACAGGACAGGATTAGATACACAGCTCAGCAGACAGTATCACACAGGATAGGATTAGATACACAGCTCAGCAGACAGTATCACACAGGATAGGATTAGATACACAGCTCAGCAGACAGTATCACACAGGTTTGGATTAGATACACAGCTCAGCAGACAGTATCACACAGGATAGGATTAGATACACGGCTCAGCAGACAGTATCACACAGGATAGGATTAGATACACAGCTCAGCAGACAGTATCACACAGGATAGGATTAGATACACAGCTCAGCAGACAGTATCACACAGGATAGGATTAGATACATAGCTCAGCAGACAGTATCACACAGGATGGGATTAGATACACAGCTCAGCAGACAGTATCACACAGGATAGGATTAGATACACAGATCAGCAGGCAGTATCACACAGGATAGGATTAGATACACAGCTCAGCAGACAGTATCACACATGGTAGGATTAGATACACAGCTCAGCAGACAGTATCACACAGGATAGGATTAGATACACAGCTCAGCAGACAGTATCACACAGGATAGGATCAGATACACAGCTCAGCAGACAGTATCACATAGGATAGGATTAGATACACAGCTCAGCAGACAGTATCACACAGGACAGGATTAGATACACAGCTCAGCAGACAGTATCACACAGGATAGGATTAGATACACAGCTCAGCAGACAGTATCACACAGGGTAGGATTAGATACACAGCTCAGCAGACAGTATCACACATGGTAGGATTAGATACACAGCTCAGCAGACAGTATCACACAGGGTAGGATTAGATACACAGCTCAGCAGACAGTATCACACAGGATAGGATTAGATACACAGCTCAGCAGACAGTATCACACAGGGTAGGATTAGATACACAGCTCAGCAGACAGTATCACACATGGTAGGATTAGATACACAGCTCAGCAGACAGTATCACACAGGATAGGATTAGATACACAGCTCAGCAGACAGTATCACACAGGATAGGATTAGATACACAGCTCAGCAGACAGTATCACACAGGACAGGATTAGATACACAGCTCAGCAGACAGTATCACACAGGATAGGATTAGATACACAGCTCAGCAGACAGTATCACACAGGATGGGATTAGATACACAGCTCAGCAGACAGTATCACACAGAATAGGATCAGATACACAGCTCAGCAGACAGTATCACACAGGACAGGATTAGATACACAGCTCAGCAGACGGTATCACACAGGATAGGATTAGATACACAGCTCAGCAGACAGTATCACACAGGATAGGATTAGATACACCGCTCAGCAGACAGTATCACACAGGATAGGATTAGATACACAGCTCAGCAGACGGTATCACACAGGATAGGATTAGATACACAGCTCAGCAGACTGTATCACACAGGACAGGATTAGATACACAGCTCAGCAGACAGTATCACACAGGATAGGATTAGATACACAGCTCAGCAGACAGTATCACACAGGATAGGATTAGATACACAGGATAGGATTAGATACACAGGGATTTGGGATACTTTGGAGGTGTCCCGGATGATCAGGAATTCCTGACTATTCCAGATGCAGGAAAGTGATGGAGTCTTCGTGGTGGTTTTGAACCTCGGGGTCTCTTGTATCCGAGGACACCATTTGTTCCATGTGATTAATTCCCTTTGTGAAGGAATCTGGGGATCTGACAGGTTTCAGGGGGCGCTTGGCGTTTTATTAGGGGCTGTTCGTAGATAACAGTCTCATGGCTGGGGGGGGGGAGCCTTTGAAGACAGCAGGGGTCGGGCCTGTGGCTTTAATTACCCTTGTGGCAGATGCTGAGGTGTGATTGTACACAGCCGTTAACGCTGCGCTGGATGCTGAGGCTCCTTCCTAATTGATGGTTTCCAGTAACGACCCCTTCCCGCCCTCCTTATCTCCCAGTATCCTCCTAATCTTAGATTCCTGGACCCTCTGATGACTAAAATCCCTGTTCTAGCAAATGAAATGGAAATTGCTCTGATCAGCATGGAACGGTGTGAATTCCAGACTGATACATTGTAACAAATCATCAGGACAGAGATTTGTGTGTCTGTGATTAGTTTACCACTGGATACACTGTAACGGACCTTCATCTCTAAAAAGATCTTAGGTCAGGATAGATTTTTTAAAACTCTAGATGTTAAAAAGGCTAACCAGTTACTGACAGCTAGCAGAGGTCTTGAAAATGCAAGAAGAAAAATCAGAAAGTCTGATGAAAAATTTCCAAATGTTTGTTATATCGAGGTTAAGCTTCGTTATATAAAGCAGGTTTCAAATATCGGGGATTTTCGCACCATTTTTTTAGCGCTTGCTCTCGTCACTTATGTTTTGTAAAGAAGTAAAACCCTATTGTGCCCCTTGTGTCCGGATTAGGTCTGGATGCGCTGCGGATGCGTTCAGTGAAAACTGCGCAATTTCGCAAACCAAGCCATTCAGTTTTGCCTGCGATTGCGTTCAGTTCAGTTTTTATCGCGCGGGTGCAATGTGATTTTCAGCGTTTTGCAAGTGCGTGATAAAAAACTGAATGTTTACAAACAACATCTCTTAGCAACCATCCGTGAAAATCACATCGCCTCCGCACTTGCTTGCGGATGCGATGCGATTTTTACTCAGCCCCATTCACTTCTATTGGGGCCTGCGTTGCATGAAAATTGCTGAATATAGAACCTGCTGTGATTTTTATGCAACGCAAAAGTGATGCGTGAAAACCACCGCTCATGTGCACAGCCCCATTTAAATGAATGGGTCCGGATTCCGTGCGGGCGCAATGCGTTCACATCACGCATTGCACCCATGCAGAATTCTCACTCGTGTGTAAGGGGCCTTATGGTCACACATGGGGACAGTCGTCATATCGGGGTTAAAGAATGGCGCAGTGACAGCGATGTTACACATTTGGCTTCTTGCATTAAATATGGTGTCTCCTGCCTGGAACAGAAGCTCTGGGACGCCCCAGTAACCAGCCTCCTGCCCGCTGTACCCGCTCTCATCTCCTGTCAAATGAAGGATGAAAAGCGGAGACATGGCGGTGAGGCACCCGGGCGCAGAACTTACAGCGACTGCATTTGAAGAGTGAGCGGAGAGATGATGAAAGAGACGACTAATCAGTCCTAAAAAGCCCATAAAAGGATCCTAATAAATAAGTCACGGTGACCAGGGGGAGAAGGGCCGTCGTCAGCCTTCTGCAGTCAGGTTTCATGTTAATTATGGGTTCAGGGTGAAAGAAATGCAAAATAATTCGGTGGGGAGGATTGTGGGCTCCAGTACAGGCTCTGCTGGGACTTCTAGTTCTCCAGCCTAAAATCGGGAACAGATAGAATAAGGACGGAGGCAAAAGCAGGAAATCAAATTATCATTGAGTCTATGGGACAATCACTCGGCGGTCTATTCATTTCTTCTAGTCTTGGACCTTGCGGTAAAAGATGTGACCCCCGGAGGGTTCTTCTAACTCCAGAGATCCTCCCAAAAGTGCTATAACGTTATACATTTTAGTGTTTCAAGATCTCTGCTTGTTGACTGTGAAATCCAGAGACTGTAAACCTGAGTTTGTTATATTTGTTTCCTGGGCTGCAGACTGATACAATGTGTCAGTGCAGGTAAAATGGAACAAGTGATCAGGCAGGAGACAGACATAGTAACAAACCCTCAGCTGTGAGCTAAGCACCTCAGCAGCACAAATCTCTTTTCTGCTTGATAGTGTGTTACAATGTGTCAGTGCAGGTAGCATGGATTTATCTGGAGTCTGGGCTGGGGACCTAGCGTCAGAAAATGACCTATTGTTGAAATCACATTTTTATGTTAAAAATTTAAAAAAAAATGTGTTTAAGATTTTCATTTTTCCATGTCACTACCGACATATACATAAATGTATATAATCCTGCAGTTTTCACACTGGCCACTAGGCCTTAAATGTGTTTGTCGGCAGATTTGTCCCTATGACACTGGCTGACCTGTCAAGACTCATGCAGACGTCCGTGGAACACGGTCCGTGAGATTGCAGGAGCGTACGTCGTCATGGCGACCAATGCAATGCCAGTCCGGTATCTCACGGACCGCGTTCCACAGATGTCTGCATGAGCCTTTACATGTGCGCCCGGCAGCTGAAGGCATCCGTGTTGGTCCCATGTTCATATGTGCCCGCATTGTGAGAAAAATGATGTTTTAATATATGCAAATGAGCCTCTAGGAGCAACAGGGGCGTTACCGTTACACCTAGAGGCTCTGCTTTCTCTGCAACCGCCGAGCCCTCTGCACTTTGATTGACAGGATCAGACGAGATGACGATTTAAACAATAGGTTATTTTTCTGATGACATATTCCATATAGGCCTCATGCACACGGCGTTGTGCGGCCGTTCTATGCACTGGGGACTGCAATTTGCAGTCCCCAATGCACGGGCAACATCCGTGTGGCGGCCGGATCAAGACCCATTCAATTTGAATGGGTACGTGATCCGTCTGCACCGCAAAAAAATAGAACATGTTCACATTCAAGTGAATGGGTCCGGATCCGTGATGCGGGGAGCACACGGCCGGTGCCCACATACTGCGGAGCCGCTGTTTGCTGTGCATGAGGCTCTAAGCTCACAGAGGATTGTCTAGATAGGCTACAATTGTAACAAACTCTCAGCTGTGCAATATATTAGGCCAGTATTATTATTATTATTATTTATTATTAAAGCGCCATTCATTCCATAGCGCTGTACATATGATAGGCGGTGCACATACATAATACAGACAATTGCACTAATCATAAACAAGACGAGTTACAGACTGGTACAGAAGGAGATCGGGCCCTGCCCGCGAGGCTTACAATCTACATGGTATGGGAGAAGGACACAGTAGGTGCGGGTGAAGCAGGTCATGGCGGTATAGAGGCAGCAGGGTCACTGGTTGTAGGCTTGTCTGAAGAGGTGGGTTTTCAGGTTTCTTTTGAAGGATTCCACTGTAGGTGAGAGTCTGATATGTTGGGGCAGCGAGTTCCAGAGAATGGGGGATGCACGGGAGAAATCTTGGAAGCGAATGTGGGAAGAGGCGATAAGAGGAGAGAAGGAGGTCTTGTGAGGATCGGAGAGTGCGTGTGGGGATGTATCGGGAGGTCAGAGATGTCGGGAGGGGACAGGTTGTGGACGGCCTTGTATGTAGTTGTTAGTACTTTGAAGTGAATTCACTGGGCAATGGGGAGCCAGTGAAGGGAGAGGCAGAGGAGTAATAGGGGGAGAGGTGGATTAGCCGGGCAGCAGAGTGGAGGATAGATTGGAGGGGTGCGAGCAGTGTCGGACTGGGGTACTTAGGGCCCACCAGTGTAACTGATTCTGGGGGCCCACCTTAGGGCTCCTGCACACTGACTTTCACTGAGGTTCTGACACCTGCATCCCCTGCTGTTTTAGAGTAGTGCTGTCACTGCAGCAGCGCTCCCCCACTTCTGGCGCAGCTGATCGGCTAGCCCGCTGGAGTCCCGATTATCAGATATTGATGACCCAACTGCCCACTGTAGGATAATAAGCTGAACTAGGTAGTGATAGAACTGGAAGGGGTGCAGTGGTTGCATTCACCCCTATCTGGACTGGCGGAGACAGAGGGCTAACTGCTGGGCACCCAGGGCACACTATAAACCCGCCGCTGCGCTCTGCAGACTCCAGGGCGCGGCGGGGAACCTTACCGTCTGCGCGCCTGCGCTGCGTAGGGATGCTCTGTATGGAGAGCGCAGCGCAGGCACGTCACGTATGAGGAGGCGGTGCCCACGATGGCGGAAGGTAGCAGTGGTCTGGAGAGGAGGCGCTGGGCACTGGCGGCCATGGCAAGTGAAGTGGCGAGGTGAATGATCATGGATCAGTCATCTCGCCACGACGCCACTTATATGACAAGTCTGAGGAATCGCTGTGGTGCTCATTGGAGTGGCAGGCAGCGTGGCTGGCCAGCGGGAAGCACTAATCATTGTGAATGAAAACGCCAGGGGCCCACCGAGGGTTTCCCCGGCATCCCGGGGGGCCAGTCCGAGCCTGAGAGTGCTAGATGGAAGGCCACAGAGGAGAGTGTGGCAGTAGTCTAGGTGGAGATGATGAGGGCAGGTACAAGCATTTTCGCAGATTCAAAGTTAAGGAAAGCGCGGATGCGGGAAATGTTTTGGAGTTGGAGGCGGCAGGTGGTGGAAAGGGCTTGGATGTGCGGTCGGAAGGAGAGGGCAGAATCCACGGTCCGTCCAAGGCAGCGGACCTGGCTGACCCGGGAGAGTGTGCAGCCATCGATCGTGACAGATAGGTCTGGGGAGGGGGTGAGCAAGATGGGGGAAAGAGGATGAATTCTGTTTTATTCATGTTAAGTTTTAGAAAGCGAGAGAAGAAGAAGGAGGATATAGAAGATAGACATTGTGGGATTCTGGATAGTAAGGAGGTGATGTCTGGATGTCGTCAGCGTAGGAGTGATACTGGAAGCCATGGGACTCTATGAGCTGTCCCAGGCCGAGGGTGTAGATAGAGAAGAGCAGGGGTCCTAGGACAGAGCCTTGCGGGACACCGGCAGAGAGGGGACGGGGTGAGGAGGCGGTGCGGGAGTGGGAGACGCTAAACGACTTTGGTGAGGGCGATCTCAGTCGAGTGATGGGGTCGGAAGCCAGATTGTAGCCGGTCAAAGAGCGAGCAGGAGGAGAGCTGAGAGGACAGTTCAGAATCTGCGCGCTGCAGCACGGCCACGGGGCGCACACGTTCGTGTGCAAGAGGCCTAAGAAGTATTAGGTCCTCTAAATGTTTCCATTCGCTGACATCAAGCAGAAATCTTGAAAATGATGAGGAGTGAAGCCCAAACAATATAAGGAAGTTGTAGAACTTTATTAGACACTGATAAAGTTTCATTCATTCACCTGCACTGACACAGAGAGACGCAAAGCTGCTGGGGATGTGTTTGCCGTAGGCCTCCGGCACTCCAGCCGGGGTTAAACTACAACTCCCAACAGGCACACTCCATAGGAATGAATGGAGCATGCTGGGAGTCGTAGTTTTGGCATAGCTGGAGTGCCGGATGTTAGCCATTACTGCCATTGGTCATTGTCTAGACTGATACACTGAAACATACCCCCAGCTCTGAAAACAATATAGGGTTAGGATAGATTTTTAAATCTTGGGAGGTAAACAAAAAAAAATTGCCATTCACTGACAGCAATCAAAAATCTTGAAAGTGGTGAGGAATGTTTTTGCATGAGTGTTAGGGGGCACTCTAACTGCTCCTAGTCTGAGGACGATCCACGTGGTTACAACGTATCATCTTGTATCATGAATCCGATCTCTGTCGCTACATTGTAATGACTTCCTGTTGGATTCAGTTTAGTGGTCATTTAGTTAGCGGAGTCCTGAGTCCCCAGACCGCGAGAGCCGCGTTCAGCCGGTTCCCCTGGACAGAGAAGGGTTAACAGCGGTGATCTGATTTATGGCCACCACAGGAAGAGCTGAGCGTTTAATCTCTGCGCAGTTTTCTGCTCTCCAAATTCTGTCACTTCTGATTTCTCCGGGACGCGGCGGAATAACGGCCTGGTGCGTATCCAGACTGTGCATGTTTAATGGCGGCTATATTCAGATTGTTAGCACGTTCGTCATGTGTAAGTGGCTTCCTCCGGGCGAGCGCCATTAACGCTGTCCTTTATTTTACTCGCTTGTCTGCTGTTATTTATTTCTCACACTTTCCCGGTCTTTCGGAGAACACGGCTAATGCAGATTTTTAATGTGTTATTTACACACAAAATAACCTATTTACAACCGCCAGGACGGCGCAGGGTGCAGTGCGCTCACTGCCGCGCGTCCTATCTGGCTGAATAATCTGGGTCGCTAATAGAACCATTTATCACGGGGCCGGCAATTTATTTGGTGCGAGCTGCTGAGGTGTCGGAGCAGCTGATATATGGGGGCAACTCGCAATTTACAGACTGGATTTTAGTAACTTCTGGGGCTCATTACCTAAAGGAAGATATCAATAGAATCCCCCGTTATAGCATCTTTATATACTATCTGCTGCAGAGAAAGCTGGGTGATGCCCATAGCGGAATCTGTCACCCGGCCATGTTCATTGCAGCAATGGAGGAGATGCATCTATAGACTCTGGGAAAGCTGGGTGACATCCATCATGGCTGCCATTCTGGTAGTAGAGCCCTGAGCATCCAGACTGCTACCTGCCACCATTCAGATCTGGTCTCTAGGAAAGCTGGGTGACATCCATCATGGCAGCCATTCTGGTAGTAGAGCCCTGAGCATCCAGACTGCTACCTGCCACCATTCAGATCTGGTCTCTAGGAAAGCTGGGTGACATCCATCATGGCAGCCATTCTGGTAGTAGAGCCCTGAGCATCCAGACTGCTACCTGCCACCATTCAGATCTGGTCTCTAGGAAAGCTGGGTGACATCCATCATGGCAGCCATTCTGGTAGTAGAGCCCTGAGCATCCAGACTGCTACCTGCCACCATTCAGATCTGGTCTCTAGGAAAGCTGGGTGACATCCATCATGGCTGCCATTCTGGTAGTAGAGCCCTGAGCATCCAGACTGCTACCTGCCACCATTCAGATCTGGTCTCTAGGAAAGCTGGGTGACATCCATCATGGCTGCCATTCTGGTAGTAGAGCCCTGAGCATCCAGACTGCTACCTGCCACCATTCAGATCTGGTCTCTAGGAAAGCTGGGTAGTAGCCTCCATGGGAGCCATTCTGGTAGTAGAGCCCTGAGCATCCAGACTGCTACCTGCCACCATTCAGATCTGGTCTCTAGGAAAGCTGGGTAGTAGCCTCCATGGGAGCCATATAGGACAGCACTTCCAAGAACTGATCTAGAACTTTCTAGTAACTTTTTGGCGATTCAAGGAATTACGATCACTCGAGATTCATGTTCTTTCAGGGAAAATTGCCTTTTATGGTGAAAATATATAAAATCAGGGCAGAAGAAGATGGTGCCCAGCCCTGAACTCTTCTCCACCTGCTGGAGGGCTCCGGGCGACATGGAGCGCACACAGGGGCGTAACTACCATGCGACTGCAATGGGGCCCAGGGCAAGAGGGGGCCCAGTTGGGATCATCTCCTCTTCTACTGGGGTTTGAAAACTTGGTCAGGACTCTACCCTCTAAACTCTAAAGGAACAACTTTTAGCAAATAAGGCAGTGGAAAAAAATGACCTAAGGGTCATAGAAAGGGGTTTAGGCAGAAGCCCTTCTGTCCTGTGTGGGGGGCCCGGTTTCATCCTTGCTATGGGGCCCTTACTTCTCTATGTCCACTACTGGTTGCACATATAGGTTTGATTTTTTTTTTAAATGCTGCATTTGCAGTTTACTTTAAATTTTTTAGCAAAAATTTTTTCCGTAATATGTTACACACTGACGGGAAATGAAAAATAGAAAACTGCCGCGAACCCTGCATTGAGTCTCTGGCCTTGTGTTTTTTTTTATTTCAAATCGCAGCATGCTCTAGGTGTGGTATTTTTTTCAGACATTTTCCCATAAACCTTATATGAAAAAAAAAAAAACGGACGTAAAATGTGTGACTGCAGAAGCCACCCCGAAAGAACTGTAAACACCGTCAGTATTTCATGGTATTTTTTTACAAACCGAAGGGAAAACTAAGGGCGCCGTTACACAATTGTTTTCTGGTGTTTAATGCCATTTTTTTTCTAAACAAATCAGTTTTTTTCGCCTATAGAGAAAATAAAAAGTGGCACCAAATATGACAGATGCAAAAAAACTCCACCAAAAACGCAGGAAAACGCCACTAGAAACTTGAGTGTGAACCTTCCCCAAGTGCGGAAGCAAACCTTAAGAACCCGTAAGTGCGGCGGGTTATTAGCCACAGAAGTCAATGATCCTTTAATCTACTTGTGGATAAAATGGCTTTTTCATTGCTCACATCTCGGGAGGACGGGGCTTTGGCAGATCTACAGATCTCCGCAGCTTTTCATGGAGCATTATCCCTTTAATCCACTTCCTTAAGCGCCGGCGAGTCGAGAGGGGATTCTTTGTGCGACGCGTCGTTACTGTATGGGGAATTCACACCAAGAGTCCCGGAACTCTAGAAACAATATTGTTACATTGTAGCAGTTCTGTCCAGGCCAGTAAATCGTAGAAAGTGGAAAGCTCTGCAACTGTGTGCTTCAGTGCCAATGACATCAACATCTCTGCTTGCTGACAGTGAAGTCACATGCAGTTAGTGTGTCATCCCTCTACCATTCCCCATTTTTCCCGCTCCTATAAGCACCGTCACCCAGAGCCTCTGCCATGTGGCACACAATCTGGGCATGGATCCGGTAATTATCATTTTCCAGTACAGGCCCGGCTCATTACTGTGCGACTTTGTTTGCAGTTTATGCAAGGCCAGCAATGTTCTCCGGAGAACCTCAACAACCCAGAGTCCGAAGGAGGCGACAACCTCAAAGTAATAGGTTCCATGAGCTGCACATTCTTCTCGCTCGTCCTCGGAAACATCCAGAAAGCCTGAAACCAGAGAGTGGAAACATAAGTGACCACCAGCCTCAGCGGGAACCTCCGGACCTCCACCCACTATGGAAGGTGGAGCTCGGGACGTTCTGTTCAGTGGTCTCCCACCTGTGGGTAGTTATGGCCTAACTACAAGTCCTAACATGAACCTATCATGAGTGATACCATAGCTGGATACCACCGATGTAAAGACTTTGAGATCTCGGAGATTCTGTGTAAAAGATACTTGTAGGGGACGGGGGAGTAGTCTGGGATGTAGGGGTCGGGGGGAGTAGTCTGGGATGTAGGGGACGGAGTAGTAGTCTGGGATGTAGGGGACGGAGTAGTAGTCTGGGATATAGGGGAAGGGGGAGTAGTCTGGGATGTAGGGGATGGAGTAGTCTGGGGTGCAGGGGTCGGGGGAGTAGTCTGGGATGTAGGGGTCAGAGTAGTAGTCTGGGATGTAGGGGTCGGGGGAGTAGTCTGGGGTATAGGGGACGGGGGAGTAGTCTGGGATGTAGGGGTCAGAGTAGTAGTCTGGGATGTAGGGGTCGGAGTAGTAGTCTGGGATGTAGGGGTCGGGGGAGTAGTCTGGGATGTAGGGGATGGAGTAGTCTGGGGTGCAGGGGTCGGGGGAGTAGTCTGGGATGTAGGGGTCAGAGTAGTAGTCTGGGATGTAGGGGAAGGGGGAGTAGTCTGGGATGTAGGGGTCGGAGTAGTAGTCTGGGATGTAGGGGTCGGGGGAGTAGTCTGGGATGTAGGGGATGGAGTAGTCTGGGGTGCAGGGGTCGGGGGAGTAGTCTGGGATGTAGGGGATGGAGTAGTCTGGGGTGCAGGGGTCGGGGGAGTAGTCTGGGATGTAGGGGATGGAGTAGTCTGGGATGTAGGGGTCGGGGGAGTAGTCTGGGATGTAGGGGTCGGGGGAGTAGTCTGGGATGTAGGGGTCGGGGGAGTAGTCTGGGATGTAGGGGTCGGGGGAGTAGTCTGGGATGTAGGGTCGGAGTAGTAGTCTGGGATGTAGGGGACAGAGTAGTAGTCTGGGATGTAGGGGAAGGGGGAGTAGTCTGGGGTGCAGGGGACGGGGGAGTAGTCTGGGATGTAGGGGAAGGGGGAGTAGTCTGGGGTGCAGGGGACGGGGGAGTAGTCTGGAATGTAGGGGATGGGGGAGTAGTCTGGGGTGCAGGGGTCGGGGGAGTAGTCTGGGATGTAGGGGATGGGGGAATAGTCTGGGATGTAGGGGACGGGGGAGTAGTCTGGGGTGCAGGGGACGGGGAAGTAGTCTGGGGTGCAGGGGTCGGGGGAGTAGTCTGGAATGTAGGGGACGGAGTAGTAGTCTGGGATGTAGGGGTCGGGGGAGTAGTCTGGGGTGCAGGGGTCGGGGGAGTAGTCTGGGGTGCAGGGGACGGGGGAGTAGTCTGGGGTGCAGGGGTCGGGGGAGTAGTCCAGGGTGATTACCATGGCTCTAAGGTAGGTTGTGTGCAGAGTCCCAGGAGATGTAAGGTGTGCAGCTGGAGGCCTGGAAGAACCACTGGTCCGCTGCATCTAGAACCTCTGCCTCCAGAGTCATTACCTTCTATAAAGTCTGTTTGGTGCTCGTCCTGTTGACAGACCCTCTGCTGGCTTTGTTGCCCCCCGGTATGGCAGACTGCACTGATACAAAGATTTAATGGCAGATTCTGCAGACAATCGCCGAGAACACAATGTCCTCCGGTTCTGCTGACCTGCGCTAAATTACAGATATACGGCTCTCCGGGGATCCTGAGCGGTTACGGGATCAATCATCTGCACAAAAGAAGAAGGTCACGGAGCTTCCAGAGAAGTAAAAAGGAGACTTTTCGAGGAAATATAATATATAATATAATAATAAAAGTCTTTATCATGGCGGCCATAAAGGATGTGACTGTGACCCAGCTTTCCTTGTGTCCTGAATGGCAAAGCTGCCGCATCACTAGGAGCAGAACTAAAACCACGTGCTGATGAGGATTTATTACATTTAGATGGAGAATCGGCGCCCGGCACCTCCGGGGTGTCACTCCCTATAAACCTCATGGTGTTGGTGGATTTCAGGCGGGGGGATCTCTTTCTCCATTCTGCAGGAATTCGGTAATTGTTTGCAGATCAGCAGCAGCACATGGTGACCCCGGGAGCATCCTAAGTTTAGTTCTTGCAGAAATAGCCACTTGTGGGTGACACGTGTCTTCAGGGAAACCATGTGCTGTTAACCCTGAGGAGGCTGGACTGACATGGCTTCATTACAGAGGCTGACGGGGGGGAGAATGCGTAAGGGGTTAATGATGGTCCATAAGTTGTTCTACAAAAGATACATGTATCATATATACGGAAACTATATACACCTTGTTACATGCTGTTTACTATCATATACACTGTATTACATTACATATACTATTATATACACCGTGAAGTCCCATTATTCTGAGCAGCAGCTAATCTCCAGAGTAACCGTCATGGACAGCAGCTAGACGGGCCCGGAGTGACTCCATAAGGTCCTGGTAGGATGTCACAGGGATCTGGAGCCATGCTGACTGCAGAGCATCCCACAGCTGCTGGGTGTGCATGTAAGGGGTGTGATAGGCTGCACACATATCCCTCGGGGGGGTATATAAGGTGTGATAGGCTGTCTGCACACATATCCCTTGTGGGTATATAAGTTGTGATAGGCTGTCTGCACACATATCCCTCAGTGGGTATATAAGGGGTGTAATAGGCTGTCTGCACACATATCCCTCGGGGGGTATATAAGGGGTGTGATAGGCTGTCTGCACACATATCCCTCGGGGGGTATATAAGGGGTGTGATAGGCTGTCTGTACACACATCCCTCGGTAGGTATATAAGGTGTGTGATAGGCTGTCTGCACACATATCCCTCGGTGGGTATATAAGTTGTGATAGGCTGTCTGCACACATATCCCTCAGTGGGTATATAAGGGGTGTAATAGGCTGTCTGCACACATATCCCTCGGGGGGTATATAAGGGGTGTGATAGGCTGTCTGCACACATATCCCTCAGTGGGTATATATGGGGTGTGATAGGCTGTCTGCACACATATCCCTCGGTGGGTATATAAGATGTGTGATAGGCTGTCTGCACACATATCCCTCGGTGGGTATATAAGGGGTAATAGGCTGTCTGCACACATATCCCTCGGTGGGTATATAAGGGGTGATAGGCTGTCTGCACACATATCCCTCGGTGGGTATATAAGATGTGTGATAGGCTGTCTGCACACATATCCCTCAGTGGGTATATAAGGGGTGTAATAGGCTGTCTGCACACATATCCCTCGGTGGGTATATAAGGGGTGTGATAGGCTGTCTGCACACATATCCCTCGGTGGGTATATAAGATGTGTGATAGGCTGTCTGCACACATATCCCTCAGTGGGTATATAAGGGGTGTAATAGGCTGTCTGCACACATATCCCTCGGTGGGTATATAAGGGGTAATAGGCTGTCTGCACACATATCCCTCGGTGGGTATATAAGGTGTGATAGGCTGTCTGCACACATATCCCTCAGTGGGTATATAAGGGGTGTAATAGGCTGTCTGCACACATATCCCTCGGTGGGTATATAAGGGGTGTGATAGGCTGTCTGCACACATATCCCTCGGTGGGTATATAAGATGTGTAATAGGCTGTCTGCACACATATCCCTCGGTGGGTATATAAGGGGTGTGATAGGCTGTCTGCACACATATCCCTCAGTGGGTATATAAGGGGTGTGATAGGCTGTCTGCACACATATCCCTCGGTGGGTATATAAGGGGTGTGATAGGCTGTCTGCACACATATCCCTCAGTGGGTATATAAGGGGTGTGATGGGCTGTCTGCACACATATCCCTCGGTGGGTATATAAGGGGTGTGATAGGCTGACTGCACACATATCCCTCGGGGGGTATATAAGGGGTGTGATAGGCTGTCTGCACACATATCCCTCGGTGGGTATATAAGGTGTGTGATAGGCTGTCTGCACACATATCCCTCGGTGGGTATATAAGGTGTGTGATAGGCTGTCTGCACACATATCCCTCGGGGGATATATAAGGTGTGTGATAGGCTGTCTGCACACATATCCCTCGGTGGGTATATACAGTATGTTTAGAAACTGATATGAGACGCACAGGAGTGAGTGAAACCACAGAAGGAGGTGCTCTCAGTAACAAAGGATTCTCCCCTCCTTTACAAATGAACAATATAAAACAATATACTGGGCTCTTGCGCTACAAGTGGAACCATAAGATAGGACGATAATATAATGATAAATCAATTTATTAGTGTACCTTGACGTTAATAATAATAAAATACAATAGACTGTACTATCTAAAAGTCAAAATGGAATACATTGGTGTAAATAGATTAGAATATACAATAGACTACAATTAATAAAATATATGGCTGAATTCATAGACAATATTAGTAGACAATAACAAGGAATTAATAATAAGCTAAAATATTAAATAGCATGAGGTAGTATTGCATAAATAATAATGTCTCGTTCCAAACTGTGGAATATGGATAAAGTGCTGGGAAAGAGTCTCCGAATGTTCCAAAGGAGCAATGAAAAAGCAGTGTTCTGTTACAGTGAGTGTTTGTTACGGCGTCCCGCTTCTACTCACTGATGATCATCACTGAGGAAGGGGCAACGTGAAGCCCCGAAACGCGTTTGATCCAAGACCCCCAGCTTACCTCTACACGAACTCTTGTCGTACCTAGTGCTGCAGTTATTCTAGGTTAGCGCTATAAATCCGGAACGCTGTACAAGCAAAGAGGACCTGGCACGCTGACTCATGAGGAGCTTGTATTTCTCATAACCAGAGAACAAGGCTTTTTTCGTGACCGCAGAGTTATACCAGCGTGGAAGCAGGCAAATAGAGGCTTGGAGGACATCGGCTCTTCAATTGTACGGAGCGGTGCCCAGAGCCATATAGACCGGTGGCGGAGACAACCAGAAAGCGAACAGTCGGTGACACAGAGAACCGGAATCCCAGCAGTGAAAACTACACCAGCAATCAGTGAACAGTGAGTAGAAGCGGGACGCCGCAACAAACACTCACTGTAACAGAACACTGCTTTTTCATTGCTCCTTTGGAACATTCGGAGACTCTTTCCCAGCACTTTATCCATATTCCACAGTTTGGAACGAGACATTATTTATGCAATACTACCTCATGCTATTTAATATTTTAGCTTATTATTAATTCCTTGTTATTGTCTACTAATATTGTCTATGAATTGAGCCATATATTTTATTAATTGTAGTCTATTGTATATTCTAATCTATTTACACCAATGTATTCCATTTTGACTTTTAGATAGTACAGTCTATTGTATTTTATTATTATTAACGTCAAGGTACACTAATAAATTGATTTATCATTATATTATCGTCTTATCTTATGGTTCCACTTGTAGCGCGAGTGCCCAGTATATTGTTTTATATATACAGTATGTGCAGACAGCCTATCACACCTTATATACCCACCGAGCCAGCTCAGCACACGGGCCTTCCTTCATGAGCTACCTGCTGCCAACATCAAAAGTAGGAAGTGGTCAGAATTACGGGTGAGCGAATTGACTTCGGATGAAACATCTGAAGTCGATTCGCATAAAACTTTGTTCTAATACTGTACGGAGCAGGAGCAGGAGCTCAGTACAGTATTAGAATGTATTGGCTCCGATAAGCTGAAGTTATTGCTTGTAATACCACTTGGAACCGAACCCGAGTTCAGGAAATGTTTTTTTTTACAGTAAAAGTTAATTTGAGAAGTTATTGCGACTTCGCAAAGCAATAACTTCGGCTCATCGGAGCCAATACACTCTAATACTGTACTGAGCTCCTGCTCCTGCTCCGTACAGTATTAGAACAACGTTTTATGCAAATCGACTTTTGATGTTTCATCCGAAGTCGATTCGCTCATCACTAGTCAGAATAATGAGACTCCACTGTATATATACATTACAGGGGGTCAGTTACACCCGGCCCACCGCCCCGCAGGGCTCGCTCAACTGGAGAAAAAGTACTTTTAATGCATATGCAAATGAGCAGTTTAGTGTCCCGAGGGTCTGAGCCACTCTGTGCACCCGCGCCTCCTCTGGCAGCTCCTCTGGCGCCTCCTCTGGCAGCTCCTCTGGCGGCTCCTCTGGCAGCTCCTGGAAAGGCCCAGTCCCTGTAGTCATCTCGCTTGGCCCAATCAATCAAGAAGAAGAGGATGCGGATGTCTTTGGAGTGTGAGAGGAAAGTGGAGAACCCGGAGGAAACCCACGACAACCTGGGGAGAACATACAAACGCCATGCAGATGTCCTTAGTCAGATTCAAGCCTAAGACCCCAGTGCTAACCACTGAGCCACCCTGACAATAAATATGGGTGTTCTCTGTTTGAGCCAGGATCCTAGTGTTTCTAGTGGTAAATCTACCCCATCGGTGGCCCCAGACCCAGAGTCGTGAAGAACCATCTGACCGCTATCAGTGATTATGTCTGAGCCTAGTAATTGCTGATTAAGCGATTTCCTACTGTCACCTGTGTCAGTATAAACTGCTCCATTCTGTGACCTCGGTTTCTTAGCAGATGCCTCCATGTCCCTATTTGGCTGCATGATGTGTCGCTCCCTCGTTATCCCCCTGTTAAGTGCTGTCAGTGACAGATGTAAGCCCATCAGATGAGGCGCGGGCCCCGCTAATACCTCAGGTATTCAGCGCCTCCTGCATTAGGCTGCAGGGTTCCTGCCAGGAGAAGCATTTGGCGGCTGCAGGAGATAACTTGTCTGGAGGGGAAATGTCATTTCAGCTTTGGGTTTTTGATGCGAGCTCATACTTTTCACATTTCCTTAAGGAGAGAGATTACTTGGTTTTGGCTGCGCATCTGAAACCGCTCTCAGCCCACACACAAGTCTCCACGTAAGCAGACGGCGTCCTCCTCATAAGCCGAGGTGGTCAGGGAATCCATCGGGAGATCAGACACTTAGAAAGCAAGGAGGGAATGAGGCTTCTGGACCTCAGAGATGGAGAAGACAAAAGTGCAAAACTGAGACATGAAGATAACTAATGACGATCAATGAGAATAAACCTGATCCCCCCCCCCCCCCCCCCCCCCGCTCCCAGCCCGAACTGAACCTCATACTGAAGTATTATAAGGAATCCTCTTTCAATGGTTGTGTCCTTATTTCAACTCCAGTTTCCAGTTCCATGTGTAATCAATGAACATAAGACGTTTAGCAACATTGTAAATACATTACATTACTTATCCTGTACTGATCCTGAGTTACATCCTGTATTATACTCCAGAGCTGCACTCACTATTCTGCTGGTGCAGTCACTGTGTACATACATTACTTATCCTGTACTGATCCTGAGTTACATCCTGTATTATACTCCAGAGCTGCACTTACTATTCTGCTGGTGCAGTCACTGTGTCCATACATTACTTATCCTGTACTGATCCTGAGTTACATCCTGTATTATCCTCCAGAGCTGCACTCACTATTCTGCTGGTGCAGTCACTGTGTACATACATTACTTATCCTGTACTGATCCCGAGTTACATCCTGTATTATACTCCAGAGCTGCACTCACTATTCTGCTGGTGCAGTCACTGTGCACATACATTACTTATCCTGTACTGATCCTGAGTTACATCCCGTATTATACTCCAGAGCTGCACTCGCTATTCTGCTGGTGCAGTCACTGTGCACATACATTACTTATCCTGTACTGATCCTGAGTTACATCCTGTATTATACTCCAGAGCTGCACTCACTATTCTGCTGGTGCAGTCACTGTGTACATACATTACTTATCCTGTACTGATCCTGAGTTACATCCTGTATTATACTCCAGAGCTGTATTCACTATTCTACTGGTGCAGTCACTGTGTACATACATTACTTATCCTGTACTGATCCTGAGTTACATCCTGTATTATACTCCAGAGCTGCACTCACTATTCTGCTGGTGCAGTCACTGTGTACATACATTACTTATCCTGTACTGATCCTGAGTTACATCCTGTATTATACTCCAGAGCTGCACTCACTATTCTGCTGGTGCAGTCACTGTGTACATACATTACTTATCCTGTACTGATCCTGAGTTACATCCTGTATTATACTCCAGAGCTGCACTCACTATTCTGCTGGTACAGTCACTGTGTACATACATTACTTATCCTGTACTGATCCTGAGTTACATCCTGTATTATACTCCAGAGCTGCACTCACTATTCTGCTGGTGCAGTCACTGTGTACATACAGTACAGACCAAAAGTTTGGACACACCTTCTCATTCAAAGAGTTTTCTTTATTTTCATGACTATAAAGGCATCAAAACTATGAATTAACACATGTGGAATTATATACATAACAAACAAGTGTGAAACAACTGAAAATAGGTCATATTCTAGGTTCTTCAAAGTAGCCACCTTTTGCTCTGATTACTGCTTTGCACACTCTTGGCATTCTCTTGATGAGCTTCAAGAGGTAGTCCCCTGAAATGGTCTTCCAACAGTCTTGAAGGAGTTCCCAGAGATGCTTAGCACTTGTTGGCCCTTTTGCCTTCACTCTGCGGTCCAGCTCACCCCAAACCATCTCGATTGGGTTCAGGTCCGGTGACTGTGGAGGCCAGGTCATCTGGCGCAGCACCCCATCACTCTCCTTCATGGTCAAATAGCCCTTACTATCAAAGTTTTCCCAATTTTTCGGCTGACTGACTGACCTTAATTTCTTAAAGTAATGATGGCCACTCGTTTTCCTTTACTTAGCTGCTTTTTTCTTGCCATAATACAAATTCTAACAGTCTATTCAGTAGGACTATCAGCTGTGTATCCACCTGACTTCTCCTCAACGCCACTGATGGTCCCAACCCCATTTATAAGGCAAGAAATCCCACTTATTAAACCTGACAGGGCACACCTGTGAAGTGAAGACCATTTCAGGGGACTACCTCTTGAAGCTCATCAAGAGAATGCCAAGAGTGTGCAAAGCAGTAATCAAAGCAAAAGGTGGCTACTTTGAAGAACCTAGAATATGACATATTTTCAGTTGTTTCACACTTGTTTGTTATGTATAGAATTCCACATGTGTTAATTCATAGTTTTGATGCCTTCATAGTCATGAAAATAAAGAAAACGCTTTGAATGAGAAGGTGTGTCCAAACTTTTGGTCTGTACTGTACATTACTTATCCTGTTCTGATCCTGAGTTACATCCTGTATTATACTCCAGAGCTGCACTCACTATTCTATTAGGACATCACTGATAACCTGTGTACCAGTGACTTGTATGGAGATGTATGTTATTTGCTGGAATATCTCGGATTACTCGGTTTTCAGAGGTTGTTTAATCCCGGCAGCTCCTGGTATTAGCGCACAGGTAGAGCAGACGCCAGAGAGTCTCGTGGCAAAGGGCGAGGCCGGGAAGAGCTCATCACCTGCAGCTACAGGCAGTTCACCGGGTAATGAGCTGTCACTCAGTGTAATGTGAGCTGCGGGAAAGGCCTTCCTGATACAATGTGTCTCTATAAGAGCTCATGCATACGACCGCTGGGTGTGGGTTTTTTCGGTCCGCAAATTGCGGATCCACAAAACACGGATACCGGCCAAGTGCATTCCGCATTAATAATAGAACTTGTTCTATTTTTTTGCAGAACATTCATACGGACACGGAACGGACCCTTTGGAGTGAATGGTTCTCCATATGGGCCCCCTAAAAACCGGAATGGACACAGAATAAAAATACGTTTATGTGCATGAGCCCTTAATGAGTGTATAATATTCATCCAGCTTGTAATAAGACTAAATAATTCTGTATTACAGTGACCCCTCCCCCTCCATCCATGTAATGCAGTTCTCCGACAATCATCCTTTTCTTTCTTGTCCTTGATGTAATCACCTCTCCATGTGCAGCTGATCTGGTGCTTGTACAGTCAGAGCTTCAGTGTAAAGCATGGGGGCACAATGTAGCTGCCTGAGCCTGTAATGAGACAAGAGGCGGATTTTAGACTAGACCAGACTGCAGCTATGTTGGAGTTATTGATCATCGCTGTGCCTTAGGCCTCATGCACACGACCGTTTCGTTTTTTAGCGGTACGCAAATTGCGGATCCGCAAAACACGGAAGCCGCCCGTGTGCCTTCTGCAATTGAGGCGGCCCATTGTATAAATGCCTATTCTTGTCCGCAAAACGGACAAGAATAGGACATGTTATATATTTTTTGCGGGGCTACATAACTGAGCAACAGATGCGGAGAGCACACGGAGTGCTGTCCGCATCTTATGCGGCCCCATTGAAGTGAATGGGTCCGCACCCGAGCCGCAAAAACTGTGGCTCAGATGCGGACCAGATTCAACGGTCGTGTGCATGAGGCCTTAAATGAGCAAAGCTTCAGTGTAAAGCATGGGAGAGGGACAGATCTGCGAGCATAGGCTAGAGGTGCAGCTAAGCTGGAGTCACAAATCCTGGCAGGACTAAAGGAGGGACTGAATACAGATGTGCACAGTATAACTCCCAGCAGCCACAGAGAAGTAGTAGTGTGCGGCGGTCTGAACATGTGGCTTAATTGCTTCCTGATGAAATCCGGTTTGCAGTTAGTTTTGCGCGCAGACTGATCCCATTACCTCCCTCCGTCAGTAATGCGCCTGATGGATACAAGAGGCTCTCGCGGTTACTTAATTCTTTACAGATCTCTGCAAAGCGCGTCTGTTCCCCAAATAATGCGAGAGTTTCAGCTGGCGGCCCTGAGCCAAGCACAAGAGTTCATCAAGTTTACAGAACTTTTCTTGGGATTTTTTGTGGCATTGAAGACGTTTTCTTCGCCCGAAGTCTCGAGGTTCGGAGCCACCTCTGCGTCTTCTCGTCTTCATCACCCAGGACTCCGGGAAAGTGTTTTGTACCCTGAGCCCCCCCACAGTCCACGCTCTATGGCAGGTGTCTGGCGTAGTTACAGACGCGCTGCTGCTCTCCAGTCAGTTAGATGAGAAATATCGGATCCGGATTGGACTCATTGGGGGTCAGTTACAATTTTTGGTGTAAAAATAGTCACAAGGCCCCATTTGGCGACATCTCCTCGGAGCCGGACCAGGTCCCCCACATCACCTCGGAGCCGGACCAGGTCCCCCACATCACCTCGGAGCCGGACCAGGTCCCCCACATCACCTCGGAGCCGGACCAGGTCCCCCACATCACCTCGGAGCCGGACCAGGTCCCCCACATCACCTCGGAGCCGGACCAGGTCCCCCACATCACCTCGGAGCCGGACCAGGTCCCATACATCACCTCGGAGCCGGACCAGCTCCTACACATCACCTCGGAGCTGGACCAGGTCCCACACATCACCTCGGAGTCGGACCAGGTCCCACACATCACCTCGGCGCCGGACCAGGTCCCCCACATCACCTCTGAGCCGGACCAGGTCCCACACATCACCTCGGAGCCGGACCAGGTCCCACACATCACCTCGGAGCCGGACCAGATCCCCCACATCACCTCGGAGCCGGACCAGGTCCCCCACATCACCTTGGAGCCGGGCAGGTCCCCCACATCACCTCGGAGCCGGACCAGGTCCCACACATCACCTCGGAGCCGGACCAGGTCCCCCACATCACCTCGGAGCCGGACCAGGTCCCCCACATCACCTCGGAGCCGGACCAGGTCCCCCACATCACCTCGGAGCCGGACCAGGTCCCCCACATCACCTCGGAGCCGGACCAGGTCCCCCACATCACCTCGGAGCCGGACCAGGTCCCATACATCACCTCGGAGCCGGACCAGGTCCCATACATCACCTCGGAGCCGGACCAGGTCTCCCACATCACCTCGGAGCCGGACCAGGTCCCACACATCACCTCGGAGTCGGACCAGGTCCCACACATCACCTCGGAGCCGGACCAGCTCCTACACATCACCTCGGAGCCGGACCAGGTCCCCCACATCACCTCGGAGCCGGACCAGGTCCCCCACATCACCTCGGAGCCGGACCAGGTCCCACACATCACCTCGGAGCCGGACCAGGTCCCCCACATCACCTCGGAGCCGGACCAGGTCCCCCACATCACCTCCTGCAAATTTACAAAGATTTATGCCTGAAAACTACGCCAGTCAGGGGCCGAATAAGTTTTTACCCCAGGTGCACTGACTGCCAGAGTTGCACCTAATTTATGAGCAGGTGGGCAATTATTTTACACTGCCTATAGACCCCTATTAGATGTACCTGAAGCTGATGGTGGTTATGATCACATACGTTATGCACTGTGGGGCCTCTGGAGCCTTCCCTGCCCCCGTACCTTGCAGTGTGCGGAGCCTGTCTATCATCATGACAGTCGGCCGCGCAGTATTTCGTGCTGGGGTGCAGCTGCCGTCTCTGGGGTGACAGGCGCGTATCTACAATGGGGGCTATTTGTCTATTTTTATACAATCCATTCTAAGAACTAATGAGTCGCCCCCCGATCCCCCCCATTACTGTAAACGAGCCGCCACTGAGGGCCGAGCCCATTACTCATAATTCACAGCTGACGGCACAATGGTGGGGACGATCCCCCAGACCCCCGGCAATGTCCCCCTAGAGCCGCCATCAGCACCAGGGACACATCAGGGAGAGATGGATGGAGTCCGCCAGTCCTGATACACTTGGGATTTGTTGGATTTCAATGTTTTCGAGCTGCGGCCATTAATCTGAAGAGCCTTCGATGGAGCCCTCACTCAGTGGTCGCTATGCTGTGTTCACCTATTGGTGTCAGTTTTCCCTGCTGTTTTGCCATTCTTTTCACGAACCAGGGAGCTCAGGATGAACAGCTGTATAGGCCCCTCCCAGCCCAGATCACATTGACATTTTCTGCTGGAAGCTGAAGAGTTAATGTGGCCCCCACCATAGTGTCAGATGTTAGCTGTGACCTGACTGTTAGTATTGTGGCGGTGTGGATAATTACTGAGCCCCTCCTCCGTCCTCCTCATGAATGATGTTGCGGTGATTTTGTGAACAGCTCGTGTTTTGGCAGGTGCTGAGCGCAGGAGGAACAGAGACCCCCCCCCCCCCCACCTTCCCCGCAGCAAATTACAGGATTGCTATAAGGCAGCGGAGGGTTCCGCGGGGAAGAGGCGACCGCTCAAAAAATAGCCTAAAACATTCAAATGACATAGAATTAAAGGTTTAGGAGCCATAAATGCAACTTTCTATTTCTGGCCAAGACTGCGGAACATTCAGTCCCAAAATTCAAGGGATTTCACTTTTATGTTTTATAGTGAATCTTCCTACCTCCATGGGATAAGAATGAATCTTTTCAGCCACCTGGTGTTCAGTTACTGACATAGTATGGCGCCCCCTGGTGTTCAGTTACTTACATAGTATGGCTTCCCCTGGTGTTCAGTTACTTACATAGTATGGCTCCACCTGGTGATCAGTTACTTACATAGTATGGCTCCACCTGGTGTTCAGTTACTTACATAGTATGGCTCCCCCTGGTGTTCAGTTACTTACATAGTATGGCTCCCCCTGGTGTTCAGTTACTTACATAGTATGGCTCCACCTGGTGATCAGTTACTTACATAGTATGGCTCCACCTGGTGTTCAGTTACTTACATAGTATGGCTCCATCTGCTGTTCAGTTACTTACATAGTATGGCTCCACCTGGTGTTCGGTTACTTACATATTATGGCTCCCCCTGGTGTTCAGTTACTTACATAGTATGGCTCCACCTGGTGTTCGGTTACTTACATATTATGGCTCCACCTGGTGTTCGGTTACTTACATAGTATGGCTCCACCTGGTGTTCGGTTACTTACATAGTATGGCTCCACCTGGTGTTCAGTTACTTACATAGTATGGCTCCCCCTGGTGATCAGTTACTTACATAGTATGGCTCCACCTGGTGTTCGGTTACTTACATAGTATGGCTCCACCTGGGGATCAGTTACTTACGTAGTATGGCTCCACCTGGTGTTCAGTTACTTACATAGTATGGCTCCACCTGGTGTTCAGTTACTTACATAGTATGGCTCCATCTGCTGTTCAGTTACTTACATAGTATGGCTCCACCTGGTGTTCGGTTACTTACATATTATGGCTCCACCTGGTGTTCGGTTACTTACATAGTATGGCTCCACCTGGTGTTCGGTTACTTACATAGTATGGCTCCACCTGGTGTTCAGTTACTTACATAGTATGGCTCCCCCTGGTGATAAGTTACTTACATAGTATGGCTCCACCTGGTGTTCGGTTACTTACATAGTATGGCTCCACCTGGTGATCGGTTACTTACGTAGTATGGCTCCACCTGGTGTTCAGTTACTTACATAGTATGGCTCCACCTGGTGTTCAGTTACTTACATAGTATGGCTCCACCTGGTGTTCAGTTACTTACATAGTATGGCTCCATCTGCTGTTCAGTTACTTACATAGTATGGCTCCACCTGGTGTTCGGTTACTTACATATTATGGCTCCACCTGGTGTTCGGTTACTTATATAGTATGGCTCCACCTGGTGTTCGGTTACTTACATAGTATGGCTCCACCTGGTGTTCAGTTACTTACATAGTATGGCTCCACCTGGTGTTCGGTTACTTACATAGTATGGCTCCACCTGGTGATCAGTTACTTACGTAGTATGGCTCCACCTGGTGTTCAGTTACTTACATAGTATGGTGCCCCCTGGTGATCAGTTACTTACATAGTATGGCTCCCCCTGGTGTTCAATTACTTACATAGTATGGCTCCACCTGGTGTTCAGTTACTTACATAGTATGGCTCCACCTGGTGATCAGTTACTTACATATTATGGCTCCCCCTGGTGATCAGTTACTTACATAGTATGGCTCCACCTGGTGTTCAGTTACTTACATAGTATGGCTCCACCTGGTGTTCAGTTACTTACATAGTATGGCTCCACCTGGTGTTCAGTTACTTACATAGTATGGCTCCACCTGGTGTTCAGTTACATAGTATGGCTCCCCCTGGTGTTCAGTTACATAGTATGGCTCCACCTGGTGATCAGTTACTTACATAGTATGGCTCCCCTGGTGTTCATTTACATAGTATGGCTCCCCCTGGTGTTCAGTTACTTAGTATGGCTCCACCTGGTGATCAGTTACTTACATAGTATGGCTCCACCTGGTGTTCAGTTAATTACATAGTATGGCTCCCCCTGGTGTTCAGTTACTTACATAGTATGGCTCCACCTGGTGTTCAGTTACTTACATAGTATGGCTCCCCTGGTGATCAGTTACTTACATAGTATGGCTCCACCTGGTGTTCAGTTACATAGTATGGCTCCCCCTGGTGATCAGTTACTTACATAGTATGGCTCCCCCTGGTGATCAGTTACTTACATAGTATGGCTCCCCCTGGTGATCAGTTACTTACATAGTATGGCTCCATCTGCTGTTCAGTTACTTACATAGTATGGCTCCACCTGGTGGTCAGTTACTTACATAGTATGGCTCCCCCTGGTGATCAGTTACTTACATAGTATGGCTCCACCTGGTGTTCAGTTACATAGTATGGCTCCCCCTGGTGATCAGTTACTTACATAGTATGGCTCCCCCTGGTGATCAGTTACTTACATAGTATGGCTCCACCTGGTGTTCAGTTACTTACATAGTATGGCTCCACCTGGTTTTCAGTTACTTACATAGTATGGCTCCCCCTGGTGATCAGTTACTTACATAGTATGGCTCCACCTGGTGTTCAGTTACTTACATAGTATGGCTCCCCCTGTCCATCTAATTTGTGGAGTACTGGTTTCCTTTCGCTGCTTCAGTGTATATAACTATGTGCAGGGGATTGTACCGAGGACTATGTTGATGGCTGCCAGAGGGGGAAGGAGACTGACTGGTGGTGATGTGGTGCAGGGGAGAAAGAACAAAAATAGAGCACAAAAAAAAAAGGGTTCAGGAATTTTTCGTCAGAGGTGCTGATAGAGAGAAGGCATCTTTCATTCCGTCCTCCGTTTACCAGTGGTACAGTGCAGAGATCAGGCTGAGCGTCTCTGTAAATACAGCTGTTGTTTCCGTTGTGTTCAGGACGTGAGCGGTTCCTCCGGTTCTATGAAATCTTTAGGTTCAGCCTGAACATCAGGTTCTCACGCTTGCAGCTGATGGCGTGTCAGACCTGGTGAATCACATGGAACATGTATGAACAGCACCCATCCACCTGTGATGAGGCCACGGAGATGCCTCCTACGACGTCTAATTAGACTTCCCGGTGGCCTCAGATTATTATACCGCGGCGCGGGTCATTATATGACTGCATATCTCACACTTCACAGGAGCCGCTGATCAGAATACGGGATCCCAGTATATTCAGTGCCCGCCACGTCTGGGCGACCTTGGCGG
Organism: Bufo bufo; assembly: GCF_905171765.1. NCBI lineage: Eukaryota > Metazoa > Chordata > Amphibia > Anura > Bufonidae > Bufo > Bufo bufo. The sequence continues at coordinate 230,696,438 of NC_053395.1, forward strand.
TCTATTGGGGGCAGCTAATAGTGTAACAGGTGCCCCACAGCCTGGCGGTGCAGAGACGTTGAGTGACCCAGCGCCAAACCTTTCATATTTATAGTAATAATAATATTCTCATCAACTTCACTATGGAGACAATCAGCTGCTCTTGATGCTGCAGGGTAAAGCACGGGGGATGAACAGAGCAGCAGCCTGTGTGGTGACGGTAGGTAGCTTACACACTCTCTCAATTAATACGGCTGATAATGGTGGCTTTGTCCCCAGCTGTATTCTCATAGAGCAGAGCTGCAGTGTAAATCATGGCACTACTTTAAATGATAGTCCATTAGGATTCTGTTTGAGAGCTCCAGGTTGAACGGGCTTCTTCTAATTCCAGGGTCCGGTCCGTGTTTCCCTCTTATAGCATCCTGCCCCCCTCCTCTGGTAATTCTCATCAGCTTCTCATTAGTCTCCGCTCCCGGGATCCCCCCCCCCCCCCTCCCCCGAGCCACATTTTTAAGGACTCGCTGACCCATTCTCGGCCGCCATGTCCACTGATATAATGGAGACATTGTCCTCTGCTCCCCGGAGTCACCCAGTTTATAAACAATGAGGGGGGCAGTAATTCACTGGTAATAAGCGAGGGCCCCTCTTATAACCCCCCCCCCAATCCTGAACCATTTCATGGCCGATGATGGACGCGATTTTCAGCCTCATTGAATTTTAACTGGGTGAATGGGAGCCTTTAATAGGAAACCTTAAAGGGGAGCAACCTGAGAGGCTTCATGTTTCAGAGGCTGCCATTGTGGAGTCACTTGGACCGTCTGCCCCCGCTAATCTGTCCCCCCCCCCCTCCCCAGCTGAGGGTGAAGAATAAGGGTCAATTCACACAGGACACAAATGCTGCAGATTTTGCAGAAATGAGTTCATCAGAAACAAATCCGACCCCAATGGGCTCAGGTGGCAGTTATATCAGTGAGGCAGAAATGTGGGGTCCGACTTCCACGACCAGTGAGAGAATGGGGGTTGTAGTTTACTGTTTATGGGCCCTGGACGGGGATGTATCCAGGGGCCCGTCCTGGAGGGGAATCCTCAATAGATTTAGTTCTTTCTCCTTCACCAGCGGTTTTTGCCGCAGAGCTCATCCTTCATTGAAAAAAGGTGAAATCTGCAGCTAAAAGCATAACTGACGCTCTGCGGATCTGGACGTCCGCACTGAGGGTCAAAGGTTACATGAGATTTGTGTCGTCTCATACACCGTGCTGGGATACGCTGCGGGAATCCACATATTAAATGTATCTGAAATGTATCACGTGCGGATATTATATGTATCACATGTGGATATTATATGTATCACATGTGGATATTATATGTATCACATGTGGATATTATATGTATCACATGTGGATATTATATGTATCACGTGCAGATATGAAATGTATCACGTGCGGATATTATATTTCCTCACATGTGGATATTATATGTATCACATGTGGATATTATATGTATCACGTGCAGATATGAAATGTATCACGTGCGGATATTATATCACCTGTGGATATTATATTGATCACGTGCTGATATTATATGTATCACATGTGGATATGAAATGTATCTAAAATGTATCACGTGCGGATATTATATGTATCATGTGCGGATTTTATATCACCTGTGGATATTATATTGATCACGTGCAGATTTTGCCCCGGATTTATCGCTTGTGCTAAATCCACCCTGTGGGGCGGCTCTCTTTAGGCCCCTTTCACACGAGCGAGTTTTCCGCACGGGTGCAATGCATGACGTGAACGCACAGCACCCGCACTGAATCCTGACCCATTCATTTCTATAGGTCTGTGTACATGAGCGTTTTTTTCACGCATCAGTTCTGCGTTGAGTGAGAACCGCAGCGCGTTCGATATTCTGCGTTTTTCACGCAGCCCTGGCCCCATAGGCCCCTTTCAAACGGGCGAGATTTCCGCGCGGATGCGATGCGTGAGTTGAACGCATTGCACCCGCACTGAATCATGACCCATTCATTTCTATGGGGCTGTGCACACGAGCGGTGATTTTCACGCATCACTTGTGCGTTGCGTGAAAATCGCAGCATGCTCCTCTTTGTGCGTTTTTCACGTAACGCAGGCCCCATAGAAAGAATGGGGTTGCGTGAAAATCGCAAGCATCCGCAAGCAAGTGCGGATGCGGTGCGATTTTCACGCACGGTTGCTAGGAGACGATCGGGATGGGGACCCGATCATTATTATTTCCCCTTATAACATGGTTATAAGGGGAAATAATAGCATTCTGAATACAGACTGCATAGTACAATAGGGCTGGAGGGGTTAAAAAATAAAAATTTAAAATTAAACTCACCTTAATCCACTTGATCGCGCAGCCGGCTTCTCTTCTGTCTCCTTCTTTGCTGATTGCAGGAAAAGGACCTGTGGTGACGTCACTTCTGTCATCACATGGTCCGTCACATGATCCATCACCATGGTAAAAGATCATGTAATGGACCATGTGATTACTGGAGTGACGTCACCACAGGTCCTTTTCCTGCACACAGCAAAGAAGGAGACAGAAGAGAAGCCGGCTGCGCAATCAAGTGGATTAAAGGGTTTCTGTCACCCCACAAAACTCTTTTTTTTTTTTTTGGATAGTTATATTCCTCATAGCGCGATATAGGAGAATATAATAGTCTCACTTACTTTCATGCGGCCGATTCTTTAGAAAACGAAGTTTTATAATATGTAAATTCGGTCTCTACCAGCAAGTAGGGCGTCTACTTGCTGGTAGCCGCAGCAGAAAACCGCCCCCTCGCCGTGTTGATTGACAGGGCCAGCCGTGATCTCCTCCTCCGGCCGGCCCTGTCAGTATTTCAAAAATCGGTCGCCTCTGGTCATTCGGCGCAGGCGCTCTGAGATGAGGAGGCTCGTCTCCTCAGCACTCCCTCAGTGCGTCTGCGCCGATGACGTCTTCTCTTTCGGTGATGTCATCGGCGCAGGCGCACTGAGGGAGTTCTGAGGAGACGAGCCTCCTCATCTCAGAGCGCCTGCGCCGAATGACCAGAGGCGCGCGATTTTTGAATTACTGACAGGGCCGGCCGGAGGAGGAGATCACGGCTGGCCCTGTCAATCAACACGGCGAGGGGGCGGATTTCTGCAGCAGCTACCAGCAAGTAGACGCCCTACTTGCTGGTAGAGACCGGATTTACATATTATAAAACTTCGTTTTCTAAAGAATCGGCCGCATGAAAGTAAGTAAGACTATTATATTCTCCAATATCGCGCTATAAGGAATCTAACTATCCAAAAAAAAAATAATGAGTTTTGTGGGGTGACAGAAACCCTTTAAGGTGAGTTTAATTATTTTTTTTTAAAATTTAACCCCTCCAGCGCTATTGTACTAAGCATGCTGTATTCAGAATGCTATTATTTTCCCTTACAACCATGTTATAAGGGGAAATAATACAATCTACACAACACCGATCCCAAGCCGGTACCAAACATGCACGATTTTTCTCACGCGAGTGCAAAACGCATTACAATGTTTTGCACTCGCGCGGAAAAATCGTGCCTTTTCCCGCAACGCCCGTGTGAAAGGGGCCATAGAAGTGAATGGAGCTTCAGTGAAAAACGCATTGTATCCGGAAGGAAGTGCGGATGCAATTCGTTTTTCACTGATGGTTGCTAAGAGATGTTGTTTGTAAACCTTCCGTTTTTTATCTCACGCGTGAAAAACGCATCAAAACGCATTGCAGCCGCGCAGAAAAAACTGAACAACTGAACGCAATCGCAGACAAAACTGACAGAACTTGCTTGCAAAATGATGCGAGTTTCACTGAACGCACCCTGAACGCATCCGGACCTAACCCGTCACGCTCGTGTGAAAGGGGCCTTAGGGTTGAGAGCGCGGATCATGGGGGGGTAGTTCGGGGATGGGTGTTTATCCTGGCTGTGTACATTGCCATCAGCGCAGGAAGCGTGCGTCCCCTTGGCACACGGTGTGGAGTGGCTCCGCTGTTTGCTCGCCTTTTGTCTCGCCCCATTTGCATGCTCTTGATGGATTGCGGGGTCGGAGGTGCTTTTCTTGGGAAGCGGTGAAGTGCCTTCTCAGCAAACTTTTCAGCGGTGGAGGCCTGAGGCTTCCCCGAGCCGCTCTCCATCAGCCTGACAGGTTCCTGGACATGAAGCCTCTCCACACACCGATCTGCTGGAGAAGCGCAGAGATCCGCGGCTGCCGCACACCGCGCGCTGCACCGCAATCCTGACGACAGACATTCTGGATCCTCATCACATTGCTGTCGGATTAGAGGACTTGCACTGAATATCTACTTAAGGGTTCGGCGCCCTGTCCACCATTTTCACCAGATCTCTGTTTGCTGTCAGTGAATGGAGATGTTTACATTCAGAAGCTGTAACGCGAAGGCCTCTTTCACACAAGTGATGCGGATTGTGTCAGGATCTGTTCAGGAAAAAACGGATGGTTTCGCACACAAGTTCAGTCAGTTTTGTCTGTGATGGCGTTCAGTGTGTGCGTTTTTTCCATCTGGACTGCGGTGTTTTTCACGCGCCTGAAGAAAAGCTTAAGAATCACTCTCAACATTTCTGAGCCACCATCAGTGGATCACATTGCATCTGGATACCTCCGTTTTTTCGCACGAGTCCTGTTCACTTCTATGGAGCCCAGAGTCTTGAAAAACGTACAATATAGAACAGGCTGTGATTTCTCGGATCTCCGATTTCGGAACGCAGATGTGATGCGTGAAAAACAACTCCTGCGCACAGACCGATGAACGAACAGGATTCAGTCCGCTGTGCGTTCACTACACGCATCGCATCCAGGCACAAAACTTGCTCGTGTGAAAGAGCCTAGTACATCTCACAGCTGAGGATTTGCTGCAGTTGCATCCTGTCCTCTGTCCTTTTCTAGGGTAGAAGAGCTCAGGTCGCCCCCTACTGGTGGGGCAGATGGTGATGCCAGGACACACCCCAGGAGCCAAGCAGATGTGCTACTTTTTGGGGTGCTTTCTACTGACGGAGTTCCAGTCGCTTGCCCGCCATGCCTCGTCTCCCCTGTGGTCCCCGTAGGTCTAGAATTTCGGGACTCGCAGCAAGAACTGGGGCGGTGGTTTGGTGGTGGCGGAGGAGTTAGCGCCCTTGCCTCGGTCAGAGGTTTCCTCCGGTGAACTGCTCCCGTGCAGCCGGGCACCCAGCGCTTGGCATCGCCCCTGCCCTGGTACCCCGCGCCACTGCCGTCCTGTCGCCACTTTTCCGTTATTTCACTTAGACTAGAGCAGAAGGTCTGAGCTCTGTGATCAGTTTGCCCGGCTGCTGATTTCCACCCTCTGCGGCTGGCACTGCCATGAATCTCTGCTGTTTACACTGGCGCAGGCGGGGGGAGGGCGGCCTGTCAGGATTCAATATGTCAGGATTAAATAGCAGTGATTTGAAGCAGACCGGAGCGCGGTGCGGAGGGGAGGAGATCGGCTGCGCCTCGTGAGTCACCGGCCGGCTGCGCTGGGACTCGTTTACTGCGCTTTTCATTCACAATACGACTTTTGATCGCAGCATCTGCGCAATGTCTGACGAGCGCTGCGGATTGTCCTCACATCCATAGGGGGGGAGGGGGGCGTATATACTTCACCGTGCAATATGGAACCATAGGGTACGTGCAAATCACAGCAAACCGGCGGCGTGCTCGGATTATCACATCTGCAGCATGTGGATGACCTTGTGATGTAATCCGCAGGTAAAATGCGCAGCGTTTCCATCCCCCGCTCCTGTAATCTGGCATCTGATAATCCAGAAAGGTAATGGGGAATCTTCCAGAAGCAGCGGTCACATTTGGTTTTAGGCTCCTGGTTGCTGTCCATATATGTTCAGGCTCATGCACACGGCAGTAGCCATTTTTTCAGTCCGCAAATTGCGAATCCGCAAAACACAGATACCAGCTGTGTGCGTTCTGCATTTTGCGGAATGGGGCGTCTGACCCATAATAGAACAGTCCTATCCTTGTCCGCAAATCAGATGCGGACAAAAAATAAGTTTGTGTTCGTGAGCCCTCAGATTTTTCTTCGACAGTCCGATAATCCGGAATATTTGATAATCTGGCAGATCCCATCTCTACAGGATTAAAGCCTTGTTAGTGGAGGGACATCAATCCTTCGGGACTTTCCGTCACGTCCGCCAGCGCTAGATTAGCAGAAATGTCAGATTACAGGACGATCTGTCAGTTTGCTGCTTACGTTTTCCGTGGCTCGGAGCTGATTGGTCACTGACTTGTAGAATTTGGGGGGGGGGGGTGTAATAAACGTCCGCCATGTCCGCAGCGTCGCTGAAAATATCCGAAGGTCAGCCCACATCAAAGGTGACTAGACCTCTTCTCCACAAGCGGCTTTTTGTGCCTCCTGCCTCACAGCCGTCAAGCAAACTTAAAGGGCTCGATAGCTGCCGGATGATCAGATTTTCCAGATTATCAAATGGTCACCGAGAAATCGATGTCGCCACAGAAGCTGCCGCTGTCACTATAGAAATGTCCTCATTGATTCTCGAAATTCCACATTACATGGCGGATTATCAAACCTTCTGGATCATAGGATGCTGGATTAAAGAGCATCTGTCAGCAGACTCAACCCTGGTGTCTGGTAGGGTTGATGCTGCTGATTAAAATGATACCGATCTTGTGAAAATCGGTTGCCACGTTTTTATTCTTTATGCAGATGAGGTCTTCAGTGCACCAAGCGGCCCCTCATTGCACTGAATCCCTCATTTGGTCTTGTTTTCTCAGGACCGTTACATGGCAGGTATCACCTAGTTTGCTGGATTGATAGGGTTGATCCTTCTGACGGGCGCTCTTTAAAGGAACTCACTTGCATCCACCCTCAGTTTCCCGAGCTACTTCCACCATCGTCCTGTCTGACCCCTCCTTCTGGTGCGTGGCTCCTTTAAGAAGCTGGTACCTCTCGGCTGGACAGGTGATTAGTGCAGGAAATATTACGTACAGGCGGCGCTGACGCCTCGCTGGAGGTTTTATGAGCTGTTGGTATCGGTGACTACCTGAAACTTGTATAAATTATGTTTTATGAAGACGCCGGAGCCCTGAGAGAAGCGAGTCTATAAAGCCGCGGCGGGCTCCGCACTCCGGTCTCATCCGGGGCACCAAACGCTTGGTTACTCGGTGTCGTCTGATGAATGCGGCCATTGTAGTACTTACACAGGTGAATGCTCACTCATTGGCGCTTTACTCTGATCACTCACCAAAAATGGTCGCGCGGCAGCAGGTTGTAGAGAAGTTACACATTTTGTTTTGTTGCGTGATGCACGTTGCTGTGTAGCCCTAGCCTTGGTAGCAGAAATGCATTGACAGCAAGCAGAGATCTTGACATTTAGGAATTGAAAGGCCTTATCCATGAGGCCATTAAAGGGCCTGTCATCACATATGAAGCTCCTCTCTCCCCAAGCCTCATGCACTTTCAGGGTAAAACAAAACATGATAATTAAGTATCACCGTCTGGCTGCGAATTGTCAGGTGGGCGGTCCCTGTCTCTGGAGGAGTCACATAGTCCTGATGTACAAGCCAGCTCTGCTGCATGCGCAGTGTGCAGAGGCCTGTACACCCTGCTTCCCTGTCTCCGGAGGAGTCACACAGTCCTGATGTACAAGCCAGCTCTGCTGCATGTGCAGTGTGCAGAGGCCTGTACACCCCGCTGCCCTGTGCATGTGCAGTGTGCAGAGGCCTGTACACCCCGCTGCCCTGTGCATGTGCAGTGTGCAGAGGCCTGTACACCCCGCTGCCCTGTGCATGTGCAGTGTGCAGAGGCCTGTACACCCTGCTTCCCTGTGCATGCGCAGTGTGCAGAGGCCTGTACACCCCGCTGCCCTGTGCATGTGCAGTGTGCAGAGGCCTGTACACCCTGCTTCCCTGTGCATGCGCAGTGTGCAGAGGCCTGTACACCCTGCTTCCCTGTCTCCGGAGGAGTCACACAGTCCTGATGTACAAGCCAGCTCTGCTGCATGCGCAGTGTGCAGAGGCCTGTACACCCTGCTTCCCTGTGCATGCGCAGTGTGCAGAGGCCTGTACACCCTGCTTCGCTGTGCATGCGCAGTCTGCAGAGGCCTGTACACCCCGCTGCCCTGTGCATGTGCAGTGTGCAGAGGCCTGTACACCCTGCTTCCCTGTGCATGCGCAGTGTGCAGAGGCCTGTACACCCTGCTTCCCTGTCTCCGGAGGAGTCACACAGTCCTGATGTACAAGCCAGCTCTGCTGCATGCGCAGAGGCCTGTACACTCTGCTTTCCTGTGCATGCGCAGTGTAAAGAGGCCTGTACACCCCGCTGCCCTGTGCATGCGCAGTGTGCAGAGGCCTGTACACCCCGTTGCCCTGTGCAGTGTGCAGAGGCCTGTACACCCCGCTGCCCTGTGCATGCATAGTGTGCAGAGGCCTGTACACCCTGCTTCCCTGTGCATGCGCAGATGGCTTCTAAACCAGGACTGAGTGACTCCTCCTTAACGCGGACCCTCCACCTGACTATTCACAGCCAGACGGCGCTACTTTATCAGTTAGTGTTTTCCTGCATGTGACTTTTCAGAGAGTTTTTGCAGCAAGATCCTGTTTGCAGCCAGGGCTGTGTTTGCCGTTGGGCCCCGAGGGCCCAAGTGCATTTTTTCCCTTTTTATTAGTAGCCGCCTCCGCCTGCCCATTATTTGTCTGAGTTTATATATGTCTGTGTGATCATGCCTGTAGTAAATATGTATGTAGTGAGTGTGCGTGTATTTTTAGCATGTAATGCTCTGCCTTACGGTTAGAATACTTTAGATATCGTGACATACCGTGTATAGATATCGTGACATACCGTGTATAGATATCGTGACATACCATGTATAGATATCGTGACATACCGCATATAGATATCGTGACATACCGTGTATAGATATCGTGATGTACAGTATATATTATTGTGATATCTGTCTCACTATCGCCAGGGGCAGCGTGAGGTGTGAACACGGCTCCGTGGGACGTGAGGGAATCCTGAGCAGCCGCTCCACGTCGCCCGCACTCATCCCCTCCATGTCTCGGCCCTGGCTCTGCGCCACCTCATTAATACACTCCAAGCTAAATAAACTGGGCCGCCCGCAGGAAGGGGGTGACCCTGGCGCTGGAGCTCCGGGCTGCACTAAACTCCACTCCAGCTGTTTCCAGTCTTTCAGCCTCTGTGCAGTTTCACTCCCCGTCCTGAGTGCTCTGTGTATTCTCTCTGGGGTCCGGCAGCTTTAATCCCCACTGGAGAAGAGATGAGTGCGAGACTTGAGCCAGACCCCCCCCCCCCCAACATTTCCGAGGAATTCGCCATTAACCCCTGTGCTGCTGGCAGGAACAGAGTCTGCGCGCTCGCCACCCTCTGTGCTGCCTGTTACAGTATGGTTTCCACATTGTAGCAGCTTGTGGCTCCGTGGCCCAGATGTTCTCACACCAGACTCCACCCACTTATATCAGTTCAGTTGGGGGGGCATAGCGTATGATTATGGAGTTTCCCTTTAAGCAATTGTTTGTATCTGACAGCAGAATAAGGCCTCATGAACGCGACCATTGTTTTGGTCCGCATCCGAGCCGCAGTTTTTGCGGCTTGGATGTGGACCCTTTCACTTCAACACTGTCCGCATCCGTTGCTCCGTTCCGTGGTCCACAAAAAAAATATAACCGGTCCTATTCTTGTCCGTTTTGCGGCCAAGAATAGGCAGTTATATCAATGGCTGTTTGTGCCGTTCCGCAAATTGCGGAACGCACATGGACGCCATCCGTGTTTTGCGGATCCGCAATTTGCGGCCTGGTTATGTAGCGATTGCCCTGGTGCTACAGGACACTTGACATGCTGGGAGTTGTAGTTATTCTGAAGCTTGAGGGACACCGTTTGGACATCACTTTAAGTTCAGCTTTATACAAGCCAAATACTCCTCACAGCTGATGGTTTGCTACAGTTGTATCCATTCTGGACAATCCTCTGTGGGATAAACATCCTGGACTCCAGACTGATACATTGTAACAAGCGATCAGGGCAGGGGAGGGGTTTGTGCTGATTTCCTTATGGAGGATTGTCTGCACTGGATTTAGTTGTAACAAACCCTCAGCTGTTATAATCACACAGCAAAATACACATTGGTAAAATCTAAGTATTTGCAGCAGAAATCCGAGGCTTTGTCGTTTGTCACGCCACAGATCCGACGGAGGATTATTACAAAGTGGATTCCCATCGAAGACAATGGAAAGTGGATTTGCCGCAGTTTTCACGCAGATTTCACCAAGGAATACATGACAAAATCCCTGTGAAATCTAACACGCCCTTAGGGGTAATAGAATGTAAACACGGACCTTTCATTCACTAACAGCAAGCAGAGATCTTGAATATGGTGAGGAACTGAAACATAAAAGTCTTTTAGAAAGTTACTGTTTATTACACAATGGGGACGCTTTCGTTACTTGCCCCTTTATACATTCTGCATCCCGTTCCAGTGTCGGAGATGGCGGACGCTTCCTGCGCACTTACTGGCTGTTTTCAAGGAAAGTTTTGACAAAAAAAAGTAAAAATTAAAATTAAAAAAAACTCCAAACATTCTTAAAGCCGTACACCCCTTAATTACGTATCAGGAAAGCCTTTCATTTGGGGGCACAATGCGGCTCACAAGTATCTAAATCTTCCCGTCCAGTTCACTTTTGTGAATGTTTAATGCACGTGAAATGTATTCATCCCGCTCCCGTCCCCGCAGGATGTGAATACGCACAATACAATATCACAGGACGCCAGGATCGGGAGGTAAAGCCCAATTATTAGAGCTCTTGCTGTGCAGGAAAATAGAGGACGGCTCTGAGCTTTGTGCGGGTCGCAGGACTTACAAGAAGCCGCGGGAAGGTGGAGAAAGGGGCCGCGCTCTTAGTATTCTGCTCAGGTAGTCGGTGTGTGAGCACGATGCCCGTCAAGACTTTGGCGCGGGTCGCGTGATCGCCATATGCTCCGGGCTCACGCTGCATTCAGACTTTAAGCCCCAAATAGACAAAAAGGGTTTATTTTCCTGATCCGACAAAAGTTCTAATAATTTCATTCTCTTAGGACTTTCCTCATTAAACACCACTGGCCCAGATTCTAACAGGGGCTTAAAAGGGGGGCGGGGGGAGAACGCCCCCTATTCCAAGGCATTAGTGTCTGTGTGAAGTGACTGATGCCCCCCACTGTGTGAGTGCATCACCACCAGAGTTCAGGGGGCCCCCTGCTGGCCACAAATGGTTGGCTGAAAAAAAGACCAATGGGATGGACATAGTTCAGCTCCATAGGGGCCCGCGGTGAGGGGCCCTTCCCTACTGTAGAGCAATAGCAGAAGGGCCCAGGCTGTACAGCTAAGCTGAGAGTGGGGCTTAGCAAACTGATGGGGCTGGAGCTTAGTGGTGTGACAGGGGCCCCCCAGACCAAATTTGCAGGGGCCCCAGAAATGCTAAATCCTCCCCTGGTGGAGTCTTGCACTGGTCATGGGAATTCAGCACATCCTGGGCTTTCCCTTTCAGCCACCCCATAGATATATATATAGCAGGACTGGGGAAGAAAATGTTGGGGCTGGAGCCATCGAAGCTATGAGTGTCAGCAGCGAGGAGACACCCCCCCCCCCCTAGTGAATGGTCCTATTCCTGAAAGAAAGTGCGCCCCCCAGTGGTGGACATGAGACTGAAGCTGACTACCCCATTCCATGATGCATAGGATGGACCTCTGTGTGTATATACTGATATAATAAGAAGTTCTGCAACTTTCCAATATACTTTCTGCTTCAGCTTAATACTCTGTAAGATGTCTGCTTGCTATCAGTGAATACAAACTTTCATTTTGAAAAACATCATCCTGACCAAATAGATTTTACAGCTAAAAGACGGTTACAATTGTATCCAGCCGAGCCGATCCTCCATAAACAATGTAGCAGCACACATCTCTCTCCTGATCTTTTTCTGTTACAATGTATCAGTTTGGAGTCCAGGATTTTATTTATTTAGCCCTCCAGCTGTTGCAAAACTACAACTCCCATCATTCCCTGACAGCCTACAGAAGGGCATTGTGGGAGCTGTAGTTTTACAACAGCTGGAGGGCCGCAGGTTGAGCATCCCTGGTCTAGACTGATGCAATTGGAGCAGTCTCTCAGCTGTGACAAGTATTCGGTCTGACCAGCAGAACCTAATACCACAGTGCAGCCCAAAATACTGTCCCCCTCTCCAGAGTATTCAACTGTATCATGGTCCTGAGGATGACGAATTCAGGAGGGACCTGCGGCCATTGGGCGGGTGTATAAGTACCTGATGCTCCTACATTCATTAATGCTGAGAGGATTAGATTATATACCCGTCCGGAGGCCATGAGGAGGGCTCGACATTTCCCTGGCGGGTCTATAGCCAGTCCGCCACTGCCTGCACAGCGTTCTCCATGCAGTGTAACTCCCGGCTGTCCGACATTGATGGCGTGTTCTACGCTGAGCCATCGCCCTGGGGCCACATTTGTTAGTGGACCCAAAGGCTTATTCACACAATCAGTGTTCGTTTAGCGATTTCCATCAGAATTGATGAACAAATACCCACCATGGAGCAGCCGCAGCTGATCGCGGACCCATTCACTTTAATGGGTCCGTGATCCGGCAGTTCTGCAAAAAGATAGGACATGTTCTATCTTTTTGCGGAACGGAAGTACGGGACGAAACCCTCCGTAGGTTTCCATTCTGTGCTTCCGTTCCGCACCTCCGGATTTGCAGACCCATTGAAGTGAATGGGTCCGCACTTGTGATGCTGAATGCACACGGAACAGTGCCCGTGTATTGCGGATCCGCAAATGCGGTCCGAAATACGGCCACGGAGCGCACAAGTTCATGTGCAATAAGCCTTATACCTTATCTCTGTGTAGCCTCCACCTCCTGGTTTTGGCTCCCAATCAGGGTTAATACACAAGCATTGGCTGTTTGTTTTTTGCGGAGCCGTGGAACGGACAAATGGATGCGGACACTACACAGTGTGCTCTAAGCATCTTTTGCGGCCCCATTAAAGTGAATGAGTGCACATCCGACCCGCAAAAATGCAGATCGGATGCGGACAAAAAATACATTTGTGTGCATGAGCCCCATCTGATAGGAATCTCTGATGAAAACACAGACATGTGAATAAGGCCTTAAACTAGTATTAGGCCTCGTTCACACGACCGTTTTTTTCTTCTGTTTACAGGCCGTTTTGCGGTCCATATACGGAACCATTCATTTCAATGGCTCCGCAAAAAAAACGTTTGTTTTCCCGTTCAATATTTTCAATATTTCTGTTTTCCCGTTCCGTTGAAAGATAGAACATGTCCTATTATTGGCCACAAATCACGTTCCGTGGCTCCATTCAAGTCAATGGGTCCGCAAAAAAAACACAACACATACGGAAATGCATCCATAATGTCTTCCGTATCCGTTCCGTTTTTGCGGAACCATCTATTGAAAATGTTATGCCCAGCCCAATTTTTTCTATGTAATTACTGTATACTGTATATGCCATACGGAAAAACGGAACAGAAACGGAAACACAACGGAAACAAAAAACGGAACAACGGATCCGTGAAAAACGAACCGCAAAACACCGTACAGACTCATAGTTTGCCGGCAGCAATGATTTTTAAACATGGCGGCAGTATTACACTGCCAGATCGTCACTAACCAGCGTTTCTATGAACACTCGTTAGGGATGATCTGGCAGTGTAATATAAGCTTTACGTCTCATGCACATGACCGTATGTATTTTGCGATCCGCAAAAAACAGATCTGCAAAAAAAAACGGAACGGACACGGAATGAAAATACGTTCGTGTGCATGAGGCCTTAGGAGGAATTTATCTACCATTGATCCATTCACAGGGAATTTCCAATTAACCCTTTCACTGTCACCCAGAAACAGGACCCTCACCCCCAACCTCCCACTGTCATCACCATTTGGCGCCTCTTTATTCAGGTCCTCACATCGATGTCAGCTCTTCTCTTTGGACCAAGATTTATATTTAGCGCAGCAGTAGGAGCCACCAATGTTTTTCGCAGAGGTGTAAATGTGCGGGGACTCGTCCTGACGTTATTTTAGGGAAGTGGGAAAAAAAAAAACACTTTGATTCTTGGCACAGAAGTTCAGACTTTCCAGCAGCAAATTTCATCAAAATCCATGGATATTTGCTTAAAAACCCCTCCCGATGACAGGTGGAGACACCAGGTCTGCGTATCGGCATGCACTAAGTCTTCTCCTGACAGGTGCAGGCACCGGGGGAATTTATGGAACAGATCTGCAGATGACTCCATTCTCAGAACTGCAAGGTTTACATAAACTGGTGAACATTAGTTTAAGCTGCGGTGATACATTGTGACGGCAGCAGAAAAGCTGCGAGCAAGTCCTTCGTGTCTCACTGATATCCAGAGTTCCTACCAACCGGATACATTGTTGTGAAATGTTGTTACATTATTGAAACATGTTTATTGTATCAAATGTATCCATCTTGTTACATTGGTGACCCCTTGACCCGCCTCCTTCACAATGTCTTCTGTTGGGGGTTCAAGGATCCTTGGATTTGATTCCGAGTCTTCACCAGCAGCAGCAAACTTCCAAGATTTTAGTAATTCTCCACATGTAAATTGGGTTTTATCCAACACATGACCTCATTTCTTGCAGCTTGTGAAGGGGGATCTCCAAGAAGAGGGGCACCCACACTAGGGGGAATGTGGCTTGTGGAAATCCGTGCCTCCAGAAATATCCCCTTTCAGAGATATGGAACTGACTTAGGCCTCATGCAGACGAACATATATTATTTCCATGTCCGTTCCGGGTTTTTTTGCACGTTACTCCGTGTACATTCTGTTTCCGTATGTCCGTGTTTCCGTTCCACAAAAAAATAGAACATGTCCTATTATTGTCCGCATCACGGACAGTTATAGGACTGTTCTATCAGGGGCCAGCTACTCCGTTCCGCAAAATACAGAATGCACACGGACGTCATCCGTATTTTTTGCAGATCCGTTTTTTGCAGACCGCAAAATACATACGATCGTGTGCAAGAGGCCTTATAGTCGCAGAGATTTCTGTAACAAATCTGCTGCATGTGAACATCCCACCCCGCACGTCTGACAACCTAAATAAGATCCTTGTTTCCGGCCTGAAATTAAAGACAAATGTGTCAGCGACTCCGATATCCGTGAAGCTTAAACTGTTTGTCTTTTCTCTTCACCACAAGAAGAAATCAAATAATCAGACTGACAAGAGCCGCGACGAGAGGGAACGTTCTGTGACATTAATTGGAAGAGCAGCGCCTGGAGAACAGTCCGCCAGCAGAGAGGTCTATCAGACAGACAGATATGGGAGGAATAGATAGATAGATAGATGGATAGATAGATAGATAGATAGATAGATAGTTAGATAGATGGATGACAGCACAGATGGGGTTAATAGGCATGCCCCCTCTTCCCATGTTGAGATGCCATCAGGACGCTTTGCGCACGTCTGCGCTCTCTACTATGGCGAGTGGCGTATTAACGGCTCCTGATGATTTGTCACTGATCTTGCAGAAATACTTTGTTTGTCCCAATTCTTGGAGGATTTTCCCGGCCCCTTTTTCGGGAGGTAGCAGCCACCACAGGTGCACCAGCCGCCGAGCGACAGCGACCCAATTAGAGTGAAATATAGCCTCTTCCTAAACAGCAGCACGTGGCCGCCAGCTCAGCGAGCGCCTCCATGGAAGGCCGGATTATCGAACGTTCCAGATTACTGGACAGATTGTAAGCTCCTCCGGTTCTACCCCCTCTGGTTTATGGGCTCCTGCATTGTGTACTGGCCATGATATCCTGCAGAGTCTCTTAGATTCCGCATTGTGCACGGCTGCTCACATGAAGGGTTGGGTCATACATCCTATATTATATACTGCGCGCACATTTCTATTGTATCTGCATTGTATACTGATCATCCGCCTATACAAACTGCATTGTATACTGGTCACATAAAGTGTGGGTTCTGCATTGTATACTGGTCACAAGTTTAGACCAAACTTTTAGATTTTCTGCTGATCATTAGATAAAGGTTCTGTATTGTATACTGGTCGTATAGGCGTCAGCTGTCAGGCCCTGGTTATTGAATCCTATAGGCTCTGCATTGTATACATGTCCCGGTGCGCTCCGGTGTCGTATACTGGCCTTAATATCAAGCAGTTTATCCGTTCTATAATATGGTATACCGATCATTGGATTCTGCATTGTGTACTGGTCACATAAAGTGTGGGTTCTGCTGTGTATACTGGTCATTTGTTTATACAGATTCTGCATTGTATACTGGTTACAGGGTGGTTGTACATTCTATACTGGTCACATAAAGTGTGGGTTCTGCATTGTATACTGGTCACAGGGTGGTTGTACATTCTATACTGGTCACATAAAGTGTGGGTTCTGCATTGTATACTGGTAACCAGTTTAGATCCAGGTTTCAGTGTATAATAGGACTGTAGACCTGACACGGACTTCTCCTGCATTGTATACAGGTCACCGGATGAAGATGGGAATTGTATATTGGTCAATCCTTATGGGGGGCACAGTTTGGGGGTCATTCTGTGGGGGTCGCGGTGGGATCAGCTGAGTTCTTATTTCTTAGACCGGATCCTCAGGAATTTCCTGTTTCTTTTATGTCTTTGGTTTTCATGTCTGGGCTCGGGGTCCGGCCTGGAGAATATTATTCTTATTAGTGGAAGGACTTCCTGTTCCAGGAGAAAGTGAAACACTCAGCAACTTTCACCGCGCCGCCGCCGAGCACATGTTCTCTACCGCAGCCCGGGGTGAGGGGCGGGAAGGGTTAACGGCTCCGGCATCAGTAGATAGCTGGAACTCAAAAACTTTCTAATATTCCTTACCGTTTATATGATCTCTGCTTGCTGTCAGTGAGTAGAATATTCAGGAGTCAAAAACCTGTCTTGATCCAGCTGATCTAGACTCGCACAGCTGAGGGTTTGTGACAGGGTGACCTCTGTGAGCTGAAGACGGCAAAAGCACATGCAGCGTTTTTTCCTGCCCATGATGAACAGGGATCCGGCGAGCCCCGGCGGTGTTCGGCTATGGCTGGGGTCACTTCTGCGCTATTGATTCTGGGAGTGTGTTCTGGCGGAGTTCACTGTATCCGTCGTACAGCTTTCAGCTTGACAAAAATATACTGCATACATGCTGGAAAACGGCTGGATCCCGCCGAATCCCATTACAGTAAGCGGGGATCCGGCGGTGCCGGATACAGTAGACTCGAGTCTGTCCCTCCAGTGCAGATGTGAACCCAGCCTTAGGCCTCATGCACACGAACGTTTTTTTTTCACGGTCCGCAAAAACAGGGTCCGTAGGTCCGTGATCCGTGACCGTTTTTTCGTCCGTGGGTCTTCCTTGATTTTTGGCGGATCCACGGACATGAAAAAAAAGTCATTTTGGTGTCCGCCTGGCCGTGCGGAGCCAAACGGATCCGTCCTGAATTACAATGCAAGTCAATGGGGACGGATCCGTTTGACGTTGACACAATATGGTGCCATTTCAAACGGATCCGTCCCCATTGACTTTCAATGTAAAGTCCGGAGTCCCTTTTATACCATCAGATCAGAGTTTTCTCCAATCCGATGGTATATTTTAACTTGAAGCGTCCCCATCACCATGGGAACGCCTCTATGTTAGAATATACTGTCGGATATGAGTTACATCGTGAAACCTCATTTCCGACAGTATATTCTAACACAGAGGCGTTCCCATGGTGATGGGGACGCTTCTAGTTAGAATATTATACTACAAACTGTGTACATGACTGCCCCCTGCTGCCTAGCAGCATCCGATCTCTTACAGGGGGCCGTGATCAGCACAATTAACCCCTCAGGTGCCGCACCTGAAGGGGTTAATTGTACTATCATATCCCCCTGTAAGAGATCAGGGCTGCCAGGCAGCAGGGGGCAGACCCCCCCCCCTCCCCAGTTTGAATATCATTGGTGGCCAGTGCGGCCCCCCCCCCCTTCCTCCATTGTAATAAATCGTTGGTGGCACAGTGTGCGCCCCCCCCCCCCCCCCTTCCTCCCTCTATTGTAATAATTCGTTGGTGGCACAGTGTGCCCCCCCCGCCCCCCCCCCCCTTCCTCCCTCTATTGTAATAATTCGTTGGTGGCACAGTGTGCCCCCCCCGCCCCCCCCCCCCTTCCTCCCTCTATTGTAATAATTCGTTGGTGGCACAGTGTGCGCCCCCCCCCTTCCTCCCTCTATTGTAATAAATCGTTGGTGGCAATCATTGGCCCCCCTCCCTCTATAGCATTAACAACATTGGTGGCCAGTGTGCGGCCTCCCATCTTGCTCCCCCCCCCGATCATTGGTGGCAGCGGGTTACTAGCAATAGTACAAGATTCATACTTACCTGGGAGCTGTGATGTTCGTGTCCGGCCGGGAGCTCCTCCTACTGGTAAGTGACGGTTCATTTAGCAATGTGCCGCACAGACCTGTCACTGTCACTTACCAGTAGGTGGAGCTCCCGGCCGGACACGAACATCGCAGCAGCAGGTAAGTATGAATCTTCTACTATTGTACTATTGCTAAGTAACCATGGCAACGAGGACTGTAGTAGCGTCCTGGTTGCCATGGTTACCGATCGGAGCCCCAGCGATTAAACTGGGACTCCGATCGAAACTCCGCTGCCACCAATGATGGGGGGGGGGGGAGATGGGAGGACGCACACTGGCCACCAACGTTGTTAATGCTATAGAGGGAGGGGGGGGGGGCAATGGGGGGCGCACACTGTGCCACCAACGATTTATTACAATAGAGGGAGGAAGGGGGGGGGGGGGCGCACACTGTGCCACCAACGAATTATTACAATGGAGGGAGGGAGGGGGGGGGGGCGCACACTGTGCCACCATGAATTATTACAATAGAGGGGGGGGGGGGGGGGGCCGCACTGGCCACCAATGATATTCAAACTGGGGGGGGGGGGGGGGGTCTGCCCCCTGCTGCCTGGCAGCCCTGATCTCTTACAGGGGGATATGATAGTACAATTAACCCTTTCAGGTGCCGCACCTGAAGGGGTTAATTGTGCTGATCACGGCCCCCTGTAAGAGATCGGGTGCTGCCAGGCAGCAGGGGGCAGTCTTGTACACAGTTTGTAGTGTATTCTAACTAGAAGCGTCCCCATCACCATGGGAACGCTTCTGTGTTAGAATATACTGTCGGTTCTGAGTTTTCACGAAGTGAAAACTCAGCTTTGAAAAAGCTTTATGCAGACGGATCTTCGGATCCGTCTGTATAAAAACTAACCTACGGCCACGGATCACGGACACGGATGCCAATCTTGTGTGCATCCGTGTTCTTTCACGGACCCATTGACTTGAATGGGTCCGTGAACCGTTGGCCGTGAAAAAAATAGGACAGGTCCTATTTTTTTCACGGCCAGGAAACACGGATCACGGATGCGGTTGCAAAACGGTGCATTTTCCGATTTTTCCACGGACCCATTGAAAGTCAATGGGTCCGCGAAAAAAAAACGGAAAACGGCACAACGGCCACGGGTGCACACAACGGTCCTGTGCATGAGGCCTTAGCCGGATACAGTAATTCGGATCGTCCACTCCTCTGCCGCAAAAGAATACAATACCGCAAGTGTGAACCTAGCCTTATAACGCTGCAGTCCTAGGAGATAAACACTTTGAAGAAACAAAAGTCACACATTTTGGTGCAATGCCATTTGCACCAAGATCTAACTTTTAGCACTTTCCCAGTGAGTGGGGGGGGGGGGGGGGGGGGGGGGGGCACCGTCACCAATGTGTGCAACAGAAAACTGGTGCACGTTCCACCTGAACTCGAGGCCAAGGAGGGAGCCGGGCGCAGAACTCCTGGGGATCATTCCTCCTTCATCGTACTACATTCCTCGCTTTACGTGTCGCGGCTCCTTTAACTGATGGTACTGCTGCTGCTTGTACCCCCTGTTCTGGGAGGACTGCCCCTGTATCCACGACTCCTCCAGAGCGGGCAGCAGATGCCGGGCGCCAGCTGTGCCTCCATCACCCTGTGGGAAGAATGCAGGACAGGTGGTGATTCACGCTGGATCTTCAGCCAGAAAATCCCCACATTGTGAGGGGCTGGGGGCCCTGCAATCTGCCCAGTAACCCCGTCACTGCTGCCGCCTCCAGACCATGGGGGCACAAGAGGGGAAAGTCGGGGGAATCTCTGTTTAGATTACATGATGAGGCGGACACATTGTATCCGGTTTAGATTCCGCCTCTAATGTCCTGTTCTTTCTCTCCCGCAGACGCTGCGCACCTCTTCCCCGCCTTCCACACACCGTTTCCTATTGACATCCGGCACCAGGAGGGGCGATATCACTACGAAAGCCACGCCATCCACGCCATTCATGGGTGAGTCTTCCGTGATTACTGCTGACAACCTGCCTGTGTATCATGTCTGAGAGGTTGTCACAGCCCCGCCCCCCTGCTGATGACATCACTGATATAATGACATGTGATCAGACATGAGATCCTCACACCTTATACTACAGGAACATCTATTACTGCTGACAACCTGCCTGTATATCCTGTCTGAGAGGTAGTCACAGCCCCGCCCCTGCTGATGACATCACTGATATAATGACATGTGATCAGACATGAGATCACACACCTTATACTACAGGAACATCTATTACTGCTGACAACCTGCCTGTGTATCCTGTCTGAGAGGTTGTCACAGCCCCGCCCCCTGCTGATGACATCACTGATATAATGACATGTGATCAGACATGAGATCACACACCTTATACTACAGGAACATCTATTACTGCTGACAACCTGCCTGTATATCCTGTCTGAGAGGTAGTCACAGCCCCGCCCCCTGCTGATGACATCACTGATATAATGACATGTGATCAGACATGAGATCACACACCTTATACTACAGGAACATCTATTACTGCTGACAACCTGCCTGTATATCCTGTCTGAGAGGTAGTCACAGCCCCGCCCCCTGCTGATGACATCACTGATATAATGACATGTGATCAGACATGAGATCACACACCTTATACTACAGGAACATCTATTACTGCTGACAACCTGCCTGTATATCATGTCTGAGAGGTAGTCACAGCCCCGCCCCCTGCTGATGACATCACTGATATAATGACATGTGATCAGACATGAGATCACACACCTTATACTACAGGAACATCTATTACTGCTGACAACCTGCCTGTATATCATGTCTGAGAGGTAGTCACAACCCCGCCCCCTGCTGATGACATCACTGATATAATGACATGTGATCAGACATGAGATCACACCCCTTATACTACAGGAACATCTATTACTGCTGACAACCTGCCTGTATATCCTGTCTGAGAGGTAGTCACAGCCCCGCCTCCTGCTGATGACATCACTGATATAATGACATGTGATCAGACATGAGATCCACAGACCTTATACTACAGGAACATCTATTACTGCTGACAACCTGCCTGTATATCCTGTCTGAGAGGTAGTCACAGCCCCGCCCCCTGCTGATGACATCACTGATATAATGACATGTGATCAGACATCTATTACTGCTGACAACCTGCCTGTATATCCTGTCTGAGAGGTTGTCAATCTTTTATTGAAAAATCAGCAACAAAGTATTTACAGTTTCCGAATTTCCGGAGAGGATTACAGTGCGGTACGTTAACGCCTCATACCATCCCTGTGTTTCTTAAATGGGATCCCCACTCCCTCATATCTGTCCAGCCTAAAAGACCAAGCCGATGCCCCCTGTGCCCAGTCTCTGATGAGGAGACCTCCATGTCCTGCAGTCTGGTTTCCTGTGACATTAAAGTTCTCATCGGACAATCACTAATAAATTGCCCGACGTCTCGCCCTGGTCTTCAGACTGTTCACATGGAGGGTGCAGATCCTCAGACGCAGACAGGTCACCGAGGTTTTTTGCTTTTCCCGCTGCTATGTCCTTTGGTGCCCCCCCTCTTGGTGGACACAGACACCTCAATGTCTCTCTCCTCGGGGACGTCTTCATCAGCGGCCTCCTGGACATTCTGGCCGCAGACATCCTCACCTTCTCCTTAGGCCTGGGACCTCCCAGGAGAGATCTCCACAGCAGGTGATCCTGGCCTCTGAATGGTTGTGTGTTTTCTTGGTTCCTGTTCAGATGACACCACTTGAAATCCCTCCTCAGTGGCCGACTCCTTGGTTTCTGTGTTAGGACTGGATCCTTGATGTTTGGAAGGGTTCTCTCCAGGTGTCTCACTGGTTGTCTCCATACTGATGGTTTCTACAGTTTCTATATTAGTACTGGATCCTTGCTGCCCAGAGGAGACCTCACCAGCTGCTCCAGATGTCTCCCTAGATGCCTCCACACTGACAGGTGTCACTTGCTGACTATTTATTTCTGCGCGGTCACTGGCGGTGTCTCCACCAAGGCTGGATCATTGGGCTTCGTGCGCTCAGATTCGGTTCTTGCAGATAATTCGGGGAAATCTTCCACATCGGCCTCATCAGAGGGATCTGTGCTGCTTTTATTGTGCTGCCCAAGCGGGCATTCCCGGAAAGTCTGTCCATATTCTGCACGCAGGTTACAGATGACACGTCCCATGCAGATCTCTTTCGTATGATCCAGTCCTCCACACATTGAGCCTTTCACATGCGGCAGGTATAGGCCTCGTGTCTGCCCCACATCTATGGCAGAGTCTTGGCTGCCCAGGATAGTATTAGATCCCAGGTAGAAGACATGAGGCAGGTGTCTGGGGACTCCATGGTTCTGCATCCGCTGGGCTCTTACTTTGTAGCCTCCATTCCAGATTCCTTCTTCATCATAGATCTAACAAGATGAATCGAGGACCAAACATTGTCTTCTCAGCCAGTACAATACACCTGCTGGCGCCACCACCTCGGAGGAGAATGGTCACCTCTGTGGTCAGAGGTTTGCACAACTGGAGAACCTGCAGATTTCTCCAGATTTCATGATTTTTGATAGAATTACATGTCCAGGCTCTGTGGCAGCTTGAAGCGGATGTCACCGACACTGGTGGTTGGGACATGGATCAGCGCATAAACCTCAGACGCATCAAATCCCATGAGGTTTCTCAGCAGATCGCGGCCTATGAACTGCCCTGTGGGGGCGTCCTGCTCGGGGCCGGAGTACTGGATCCGTACTGCATTCCTCCTCCGGGGCGGGGGGTTTGCAGATCTTGTCACATTGGAGAATAGTCTCCGGGGTCTGGCAGTGTTTGGGGCAGTGTGGCCCCTGGCTGCTGATGTTGGCCTTCTCTGTGGCCGATGGTGATAGTCAGTGACCTACATGTTGTCTCCGGGGTCTGGCAGTGTCTGGGTCAGTGTGGCCCCTGGCTGCTGGGCTCTGGAGCTGACCTTCTCTGATGGTGACAACTCGGTGACCTCCATGTTGTCTCCGGGGTCTGGCAGTTTTTAGCTCAGTGTGGCCCCTGGCTGCTGAGCTCTGGAGCCGGCCTCTATGGCTGATGGTGACGGCTGGGTGACCTCCATGTTGTCTCCAGGGTCTGGCAGTGAATGGGTCAGTGTGGCCCCTGGCTGCTGAGCTCTGGAGCCGGCCTTCTCTGTGGCCGATTGGTGACGGCTCGGTGACCTCCATGTTGTCTCCGGGGTCTGGCAGTGAATGGGTCAGTGTGGCCCCTGGCTGCTGAGCTCTGGAGCCGGCCTCTATGGCTGATGGTGACGGCTGGGTGACCTCCATGTTGTCTCCAGGGTCTGGCAGTGAATGGGTCAGTGTGGCCCCTGGCTGCTGAGCTCTGGAGCCGGCCTTCTCTGTGGCCGATTGGTGACGGCTCGGTGACCTCCATGTTGTCTCCGGGGTCTGGCAGTGAATGGCTCAGTGTGGCCCCTGGCTGCTGAGCTCTGGAGCCGGCCTCTATGGCTGATGGTGACGGCTGGGTGACCTCCATGTTGTCTCCAGGGTCTGGCAGTGAATGGGTCAGTGTGGCCCCTGGCTGCTGAGCTCTGGAGCCGGCCTTCTCTGTGGCCGATGGTGACGGCTCGGTGACCTCCATGTTGTCTCCAGGGTCTGGCAGTGTTTGGGGCAGTGTGGCCCCTGGCTGCTGAGCTCTGTGGCCGATTGGTGACGGCTCGGTGACCTCCATGTTGTCTCTGGCGTCCGTGGACTGCTGTGAGTCAAGGATGGGGCTGTTGGGAATGGCTTCAGTGTCTGTGACTGGTATTACTGGGATGACTGGAGGCCAGGCTTTTACTGACTGCAGCGTCTGCACAGGTGTCAGTTGTCAGGTTCATTAACTCCTTGTCTGTATCAGGATCATGGTTTAACCCCCTTTGTGCTGGGTCTTGCTGACTTGGACTCTTCTGTCCACTACTTGGTTGCATTAACCCCTCAGTGATTGGGCTGCTGTCTCCTGCAGG
Source organism: Bufo bufo (assembly GCF_905171765.1). Taxonomy (NCBI): domain Eukaryota; kingdom Metazoa; phylum Chordata; class Amphibia; order Anura; family Bufonidae; genus Bufo; species Bufo bufo. The sequence goes on from NC_053395.1 coordinate 230,720,843, forward strand.
CTCTATAGGTGCAGCGGCCATGAGTCTCACAGCTTTACCTTGCATTACAATGCTGTGCACGTCCTCATAGTCCTTCCTGCTGATGGTGTCCCTTCTCTTGGCCGCTGCAGCCTGGTTTGAGGGGCCTGGATTTTGGGGCCAGCATTAGCCCCTCTGCTCTGTGTCTCTCTTATGGCGGTCAGCTCCCGGATACAGTTATCTGCACGATTGCTTTTCATCAGTCTCTCTCTCTCTTAGGCCCCTTTCACACGGGCGAGTTTTCCGCGCGGATGCGATGGGTGAGTTGAACGCATTACACCCGCACTGAATCCTGACCCATTCATTTCTATGGGGCTGTGCACACGAGCGGTGATTTTCACGCAACGCAGACCCCATAGAAGTGAATGGAGCTGCGTGAAAATCGCAAGCATCCGCAAGCAAGTGCGGATGTGGTGCGATTTGCACGCATGGTTGCTAGGAGACGATCGGGATGGGGACCCGATCATTATTATTTTCCCTTATAACATGGTTATAAGGGAAAATAATAGCATTCTGAATACAGAATACATAGTACAATAGCGCTGGAGGGGTTAAGAAAATAATAATAATGTAACTCACCTTAATCCACTTGTTCGCGCAGCAGGCATCTCCTTCTGTCTTCTTCTGTGAGGAATAGGACCTTTGATGACGTCACTACGCTCATCACATGGTCCATCACATGATCCATCACCATGGTAAAAGATCGTGTGATGGACCATGTGACGTCATCAAAGGTCCTATTCCTCACAGATGAAGACAGAAGAGATGCCGGCTGCGCGAACAAGTGGACTAAGGTGAGTTACATTATTATTATTATTTTTTAACCCCTCCAGCGCTATTGTACTATGTATTCTGTATTCAGAATGCTATTATTTTCCCTTATAACCATGTTATAAGGGAAAATAATACAATCTACACAACACCGATCCCAAGCCTGAACTTCTGTGAAGAAGTACGGGTCTGGGTACCACAGTCGGTTTTTTATCACGCGCGTGCAAAACACATTGTACCCGCGCGATAAAAACTGAACAACGGAACGCAATCGCAGTCAAAACTGACTGCAATTGGGTATCTACTCGCTCGGGTTTGCCACAACGCATCCGGACCTTATTTGGACACGCTCGTGTGAAAGAGGCCTTAGGGCTTGTTCACACGACCGTGCCGTGTTTTGCGTTCTGCAAATTGTGGATCCGCAAAACACGGATGCCACCCTTGTGCCTTCCGCAATTTTCAGAACGGAACAGACAGCCCATTATAGAAATGCCTATTCTTGTCCGCAAAACGGACAAGAATAGGATATGACATAATTTTTCCGGGGCCACGGAGCGGAGCAATCCGTGTGCTGTCCGCATCTTTTGCGGCCCCATTGAAGTGAATGGGTCCGCGGCTCGTGTGCGGAACCAAACCACGGTGGTGTGAATGAGCCCTTAGTCTGGAGATCTTCAGTCCTTTCTTCTCAGTGACTTTACTCCTCACAGTCACAGCCGCGTCTTCTCCCCGATCACCAGACTTATAGGAACAACCTCCCTCGGCGTCATGACGTAGGCCGAGCCCCAGACCCCGGGCTCGCCTGGAGCCATCAGCCCAGCTCTCCTCCTGGGTCTGCAGCCAGTACCCCTCCCTAGTGGGAGCTCAGCAGCAGACAACTCACACCTGTCTGAGAGGTAGTCACAGCCCCACCCCCTGCTGATGATGATATCACTGACATAAGACCTCCCCTGATAGTGAGGGGTCTTTGAGGGATGTCTGTGGTGGTCTTCGCAGCTGCTTTCGCACTGGGTACCATGTGAGGTCCCAATTTCCTATTGGTGGACATAGTAAGAGGTCCACCATAGGGGAAACATCTGTACCAGTTAGGTTTAACCCTTTGAGCCCGGCGCCCTCATTCCTCGGCGCCCCCATCCCTTTTCTACATAATTTGCAGCAGAGGAAGACGCCATTTATCAAAGAGTCAGTTGTATTTGGTGCCTGTGAGAAGAAAAAAGCTGCCTGCTCCTGGGCCCCGATGATTAATGTGATGTGATTGTGACACGGGGCCCCCATACATCACACCCACATCCTGAGTGGCGGCATCTGCTCAGGTTCCAAACTCACCTAATTACAGCAAATGGAGCGCGGCCATGCGCAGCGTCAGTCATAGGGGTGGCAGCGGGGGCGAGCAGCAACTCGTCAAAGGTCCAGGACACACCACTGATCCAAGACCTCTGCCACCTTCAGTGAATAGGGTGCAAGGGGCCTCGTCTGCTGCCTCCGACATCACTTTTCTCCTGTGTCTTATTATTTATTTGTTTTTGTGATATTTTATTTATTTGCTTTTATTTTTGTTTAGATATTTTTAGCCTTTGTTGAGTTTGTTCTTTTTTTTTTGGTGGTTGGAATAGTAATCGGTTACTTAACTGACCCTTTATAAGACAGCGGATGCGTAATGAATTGTGACGGATGAGGCCGGTGTGAACAGAGCCCACGTTACTGTGGCGGAGACAGGATCTGTGGCTTCACACGTTTATATTTATAGGGGTGTTTTTTGGTTCCTTTTTTTGTGGCAAAATGCCATAAAACCCTGTGTAGTATGTAAAAAAACGCAAGCAGTTTACATCAGGAAGTTGCTTAATTGTCAGAATTGTCCATGAAGAGATTATGATGTCACAGTCACATGACTAATAAGAATCCGGGCTAAAAAGTATCACATGAAGAACAAATCCAGCTCTTAAAGTGACCCCGGCGTTGTCTATTGCCCCAGCCCCCTTTCCCAGGATATTTAAGATAAGAAAAACAGCGCCACACCTGTCCACAGGCTGTGTGTGGTATTACAGCTCCACTGGAGCCTATGAACAGGAGGGATGCGGTTTTTCTAATGAAAGCGACCATTTTGTATCCATTATTTATCATTATCTAATCCCGGACATGGGTGGCAGGTTCTCTTTAAGGTTCTGCTTCCCTCCATACATCACTTGATCTGCTACCGATGTGGAAGCCAAACCTGCCGCCTCCCGGCCACGACCGCCATGTCACTGCGGCATTTTATACCGAACATGTGATCATATCTTTGCTCTAGGTAACACTGTTGCAGAAGTCTTCACACCCGCAGCGATACATTGTCACACTGATTAGCGCTCCTGCACGTTCCAGCGCAGCCTGCTTCCCCTGCGGGAGGACGACGTGCGGCACGGCTCAGCGCCTCTTCATGTTTACACACGGGAAATGTCACTTGTGTTAATTACAGAAAGCAGCGGATTAATCGCCTCCTGTAACAATGTTATTCAGTCGGCAGGAACTTAGATACAATCGAGCCGCGACTGGTAACGAGGGCGGATTTGCATGTGGATTATGGATCAGTGGACGCAGTGATTTATCACACGGGACGCTGTATCTGATATATAGAACGTTCCAGCACGTGACGCCATCTGCAGGGTCCGCCGGACTCCAGGGGACGGTCAGTCATTTAGGGGGGCATTCCCACTAATGTATCCTTTTGCGGTCCTTGAATTGCGGATCCACAAAGCACGGATACCGGCCACGTGCGTTCCGCATTTTCTGGATCAGCACATCCTGCCTTTCTTAGAAATGCCTATTCTTGTCCGCAGGGCTGCGGAACGGACATACGGAGGCGGACAGCACACGGTGGGCTCTCCGCATCTTTAGCGTCCCCCTTGAAATGTATGGATCCACATCCGATCCTCAAAAATGTGGAATATGTGCAGACCAAAACTAAGGTCGTGTGAAAGACTCCCTACAAAGATGAACGCGCCAGAATTCTGCCATTCTCTGCATGCTTTCTGCCACAGTCGGGGCTCATGCACACGATCCACAAAACACGGATCCGCAAAAAAGCAGATGACCTCCGTGTTACATCCATTTTTTGTGGAGATCCATTGTAACAATGTCTCTCCTTGTCTGCAAAATGGACAAGAATAGGACATGCTCTATCTTTTTGCGGAACGGACTTGAAGACATACAGATACGGAATGCACATGGAGTCATTTCCGTTTTATTTTGCGGCCCCATTGAAATGAATGGTTCAGCATACTGGCTGCAAACAAAATGGAATGGACATGGACCAAAATACATTCGTATGCACGAGCCCTTATGATGTGTTTTACACACTTATTATAACTTTGCAGGAAAGGGGCGTGGCCTAGGAAGCGCCAAAGTGCTCCGAAATTTAGGAGCCAATGAAACCAGCCGATAGGTGTTGTAAACTTATCATACAGAGTCCTGACGCATCTTTACACCAACTAGTCTATCATTTTAGGATTAGTAAATGTGCCCCTTTGTGTTTCAGTTCCTCTTCATTTTAACGATGTCTGCTTGCTTTCAGTGAATAGAAGCATTATTACATTCAGAAGCTGAAACCCTTTACAAACTTAGAAAAATCCAGAAAACCTGTATTTTCAAGCTGATCGCTCAGATTTTCTGGATTATCAGACTGACGCTCTTTGCACTAGTGAGCAGAGCGCCCAGTGCTTTTCCTGATTCCTAGAAGCGTCAGTGGCGTCTCCTCTCCGCAGGTCATGTGACACCTTCTCCCGCAGGCGGATTATTAGGAGAACAGGTTTAATATTTCACGACTCTTTCTCGGTGGCCGTGCGGTGGAAACTTGTCATCAGAATCCATGTCCTAAAATACAAGGACTGCCAGAGCATCGCTGCCGTCACTTCAAGGTTTAGACGTCAAGTAGCGGCCTGTCTCTTTAAGTGGCCGGCGCTGGCAGATCTGTGAGTGCGGCAGACATGGCAGCGTCTCTGTTACACATTAATGGGCATTAATCTCCTCGTTCTGCCCGACTCCAGCTGTGAAGCATCATCTCACATCTGCTACCACACAGCATCCTGCCTGCAATGTGTGTCAGTGTGCCAGCGCAGTACTGGTACTGCCACCCAGCCGTGCCCGCTCCTACCTGCAGCCACGAGTGACTGCACCGCAGAGTATATAGTGATATGGAGCATGCTGGTATAACCTGGGTATCCCCTGTATATAATTATATATGTACAGCTGGTATAACCCGGGCATCTCCTGTATAGAATTATATATGTACAGCTGGTATAACCCGGGCATCTCCTGTATATAATTATATATGTACAGCTGGTATAACCTGGGCATCTCCTGTATATAATTATATATGTACAGCTGGTATAAGTTATACATCTTCTTGTATATAGTGATATGGAGCATGCTGGTATAACCTGGGCATCTCCTGTATATAATTATATATGTACAGCTGGTATAACCTGGGCATCTCCTGTATATAATTATATATGTACAGCTGGTATAACCTGGGCATCCCCTGTATACAATTATATATGTACAGCTGGTATAAGTTATACATCTTCTTGTATATAGTGATATGGAGCATGCTGGTATAACCTGGGCATCTCCTGTATATAATTATATATGTACAGCTGGTATAACCCGGGCGTCTCCTGTATATAATTATATATGTACAGCTGGTATAACCTGGGCGTCTCCTGTATAGAATTATATATGTACAGCTGGTATAACCCGGGCGTCTCCTGTATATAATTATATATGTACAGCTGGTATAACCCGGGCGTCTCCTGTATATAATTATATATGTACAGCTGGTATAACCTGGGCGTCTCCTGTATAGAATTATATATGTACAGCTGGTATAACCTGGGCATCTCCTGTATAGAATTATATATGTACAGCTGGTATAACCTGGGCATCTCCTGTATAGAATTATATATGTACAGCTGGTATAACCTGGGCATCTCCTGTATAGAATTATATATGTACAGCTGGAATAACCTGGGTATCTCCTGTATATAATTATATACATACAGCTGGTATAACCTGGGCATCTCCTGTATACAATTATATATGTACAGCTGGTATAAGTTATGCATCTTCTGTATATAGTGATATGGACCATGCTGGTATAACCTGGGCATCTCCTGTATATAATTATATATGTACAGCTGGTATAAGTTATGCATCTTCTGTATATAGTGATATGGACCATGCTGGTATAACCTGGGCATCTCCTGTATATAATTATATATCTACAGCTGGTATAACCTGGGCATCTCCTGTATATAATTATATACGTACAGCTGGTATAACCTGGGCATCTCCTGTATATAATTATATACGTACAGCTGGTATAACCTGGGCATCTCCTGTATATAATTATATATGTACAGCTGGTATAACCTGGGTATCCCCTGTATATAATTATATATGTACAGCTAGTATAACCTGGGTATCCCCTGTATATAATTATATATGTACAGCTGGTATAACCTGGGCATCTCCTGTATATAATTATATATGTACAGCTGGTATAACCTGGGCATCTCCTGTATATAATTATATATGTACAGCTGGTATAAGTTATACATATTCTTGTATATAGTGATATGGAGCATGCTGGTATAACCTGGGTATCTCCTGTATATAATTACATATGTACAGCTGGTATAACCTGGGTATCTCCTGTATATAATTATATATGTACAGATGGTATAAGTTATACATCTTCTTGTATATAGTGATATGGACCATGCTGGTATAACCTGGGTATCCCCTGTATATAATTATATATGTACAGCTGGTATAACCTGGGTATCTCCTGTATATAATTACATATGTACAGCTGGTATAACCTGGGTATCTCCTGTATATAATTATATATGTACAGATGGTATAAGTTATACATCTTCTTGTATATAGTGATATGGACCATGCTGGTATAACCTGGGTATCCCCTGTATATAATTATATATGTACAGCTGGTATAACCTGGGTATCCCCTGTATATAATTATATATGTACAGCTGGTATAACCTGGGTATCCCCTGTATATAATTATATATGTACAGCTGATATAACCTGGGTATCCCCTGTATATAATTATATATGTACAGCTGGTATAACCTGGGTATCCCCTGTATATAATTATATATGTACAGCTGGTATAACCTGGGTATCTCCTGTATATAATTATATATGTACAGCTGGTATAACCTGGGCATCTCCTGTATATAATTATATATGTACAGCTGGTATAACCTGGGTATCTCCTGTATATAATTATATATGTACAGCTGGTATAAGTTATACATCTTCTTGTATATAGTGATATGGAGCATGCTGGTATAACCTGGGTATCTCCTGTATATAATTATATATGTACAGCTGGTATAACCTGGGTATCTCCTGTATATAATTATATATGTACAGCTGGTATAACCTGGGTATCTCCTGTATAGAATTATATATGTACAGCTGGTATAACCTGGGTATCTCCTGTATAGAATTATATATGTACAGCTGGTATAAGTTATACATATTCTTGTATATAGTGATATGGAGCATGCTGGTATAACCTGGGTATCTCCTGTATATAATTATATATGTACAGCTGGTATAAGTTATACATATTCTTGTATATAGTGATATGAAGCATGCTGGTATAACCTGGGTATCTCCTGTATATAATTATGTATGTACAGCTGGTATAACCTGGGTATCTCCTGTATATAATTATATATGTACAGCTGGTATAACCTGGGCATCTCCTGTATATAATTATATATGTACAGCTGGTATAACCTGGGCATCTCCTGTATATAATTATATATGTACAGCTGGTATAAGTTATACATCTTCTTGTATACAGTGATATGAAGCATGCTGGTATAACCTGGGCATCTCCTGTATATAATTATATATGTACAGCTGGTATAGGTTATACATCTTCTTGTATATAGTGATATGGACCATGCCGGTATAACCTGGGCATCTTCTGTATATGGTTATATACGTACAGCTGGTATAACCTGGGTATCTCCTGTATATAGTTATATATGTACAGCTGGTATAACCTGGGTATCTCCTGTATATAGTTATATATGTACAGCTGGTATCGGACATCTTCTTGTATATAGTGATATGGATCATGCTGGTATAACATGGGCATCTTCTGCTATAGTTTAACATGATTTGCTTTTTTTCACAGTCCTCCAGGCCTCAGCGGCAGCCCCGTCATCTCTGACATCTCCCTTATACGCCTTTCCCCTCACCCAGTGGGCACCACCACGGATCTCAACCACGCACATCATTACCTCGGCCCTCACATGGAGCATTACCTGCGATCCGTCCACGGAAGCCCCACCCTGTCCATGATCTCCGCAGCCAGAGGACTCAGCCCAGCTGAAGGTAGGGGATTCCAGGAGGTGCACAATTTTTTGATACTTCTATAACCTAGCAATAGTTAATAGTGGACTTTACTTATATTTTATTAACTTTTAGAACAATGTTGCATTTGTCTATTGTTTGTTAGACTGTTTCCAGTTTAGACAATTCTCTATGATATAAACAGCCTGGACTCCGGACTGATACATTGTAGCAACTATCAGGACAGGAGGGAGACTTGTGCTAATGTTGGATTTGGGTCACACAGGATTGTCTATTATGAATGTAATTGTAGCAAACCCTCTGCTGTGAGAAGTATTCAGTTGCGTATGTTTTTAGTCTCTGGATTAAAATCCCATTCACTGACAGCAAGCAGACACTAAACAATAATCGTAAGTTAATGAAACACAAGTCTGTCAGAAAGTTGAGAAGGTTTTATCACAATGATTCAGATTTGTGTGTGCGAACCTGGACCTTCCCTTTAAGCAGTTGAGCCCGCGGCGTTGGCACCCGGAGCTGCGTCTCTTGTTACACATCTGGCGCTGGGTGATGACTTTTTCTCAGCCCTAATCCAGGTCTGTCAGACACTGAATGAAGCAGAAGGTTCCTGTAAGCCCTGAACACGCAGGGTGTGCTGCCACATTGTGCAGAACTCGGCACACCTCGCCCGTTACACAGGAGGGGGGGGGGGGGGGGCACATCATTACATGTACAAAGGACCCATTCATCCCAAATCATCTTCTCCTTGTCACCTGTCTCGTCCCGCTACAGCCAAATCTGATGCCAGCAAACCGCTAGTGAGGCCCCGTGCCCACCTATGCACTTCCCATATGTACTATGTACATGCCATGTATTGTTAGTACGTGGTATGTTTATACGTATGTCCTGTATATTCCATCTACGTCCCTGTATATTGTATGTCCTATATGTTAATAATATATATGTCCTGTATATTCTATGTATGTCCTGTATGTATGTATGTATTGTATATTCTATGTATATCCTGTATGTATGTATTGTATATTCTATGTATGTCCTGTATGTATGTATGTATTGTATATTCTATGTATATCCTGTATGTATGTATTGTATATTCTATGTATGTCCTGTATGTATGTATGTATTGTATATTCTATGTATGTCCTGTATGTATGTATGTATTGTATATTCTATGTATGTCCTGTATGTATGTATTGTATATTCTATGTATGTCCTGTATGTATGTATTGTATATTCTATGTATGTCCTGTATGTATGTATTGTATATTCTATGTATGTCCTGTATGTATGTATTGTATATTCTATGTATGTCCTGTATGTATGTATTGTATATTCTATGTATGTCCTGTATGTATGTATGTATTGTATATTCTATGTATGTCCTGTATGTATGTATTGTATATTCTATGTATGTCCTGTATGTATGTATTGTATATTCTATGTATGTCCTGTATGTATGTATTGTATATTCTATGTATGTCCTGTATGTATGTATTGTATATTCTATGTATGTCCTGTATGTATGTATTGTATATTCTATGTATGTCCTGTATGTATGTATGTATTGTATATTCTATGTATGTCCTGTATGTATGTATTGTATATTCTATGTATATCCTGTATGTATTGTATATTCTATGTATATCCTGTATGTATGTATGTATTGTATATTCTATGTATGTCCTGTATGTATGTATTGTATATTCTATGTACGTCCCTGTATATTGTATGTCCTATATGTTAATAATATATATGTCCTGTATATTCTATGTATATCCTGTATGTATGTATTGTATATTCTATGTATGTCCTGAGACATCCTCTACAATTAAGATTTAGGGTCCGCAGCCCCCCTCCCCCCTTCATTTCTCTGCTGGAAACACTGGACCAAGTGCCTGTTGGAGTGAATGGCCACAAATGGGTGAACCCCTATAATGAGCCAAATTGAAGCCACCCCAACAATCCCCTGCCGGCCACATGCCGGGCTCCGGATCCTCAGGCCATCAGTTGATACAGGGGAAATGTATTACATCCTAACGTATGGCCAACCATGTCATACATGATGGGGTCCACCAGAACAAGAGGCGCTCTGTTGGTCATGGGTCCCACGTGGGGGCCTCCCCTTCTATCCAATCTAAATGTTTCAGTAGGGCCTATGGACACCGGTGAGGCAGCCCCCTTAAATTAAAGGGGTGGCCTGCTTTGGGCAATCCTAACTTGTTTAAAGGGATCCTTGGCAATAAGTCGATCACAAAGTCTCCACCTGCTGGAATCCCCAGCGATCAGCTGCAACCTGTGGGGAAACCGGACAGTGTGCACTTTCCCTACAGCGCCTCCATAGGGGAAACAATGCATTACACCATGTCAACTTAAAGGGGTTGTCTGAGTAATGCAGGGTAGGTCCTCCAGGACCGAGAGATGAGGATCCCTGTATTCTGTACATGGACCCCTAGAATGGGCATCTTGACTGTGACTGCAGGGCAGCAATAGGAACCCGGATATAACACCAGCAACGCCCCGATATTGTGTGCGCGGCCCTAATAGGGTGACTTGTAAGGGCTGAAGCCTGCTCCACTTTCTCCACTTGTGGTCCGTGCTCTTCTATATCTTCTCAATATCTGCACCTTATTTCACGGACTGAGCGTTGGGATCAGCCGCCCATTTCCCAGTATATTTCATCCTTATCTCCAAGGCTTCGTCCATGTTCTCAGCCTTGAACGTTTTCTCCTTGAATGGATTGGGACAGAGGGTGACACTATATATTTTTCCTCCGTGCGCCGGGTGCAGTTTGGAGGATTTGCAGCTGTGAGAAATTCTGTAATTGGCTCTGGCAAAGTGCAAGGATTGAGGGAGCCAGACGCCAGGACTCGCCGCGGCCAACACATCTCCAGCCCATGTGCGTCTCCTCAGCATCGCCCAGAGTGGAGCCGACGGTAATGAGGCCGTTTAGACGTCTTCCTACAGGATGGAGGCATTGGAGAGCGTTCACACACCGCGGCTCCATCTCCTACCCCATAACAATGGGACAAGTTTCACCATAAAATTTAAAACTTTTCATTTTTTTTATCCTGTCCTGTTCTTCATGTGCAATATATTCTGTAGTAAGGCCATGTGGTGCCGCCCTTTACGGGATCCCTCAATTTATCCCACTGGTTGTATTGGAGTTTGACCTTGCTTGATCTGCTGGAGATCACTGGGGCAGATTTACTGCTCCCGTAAACTCTAGACGGCCTAAAGAGGCGCCACGTTTATCACAGTGGCTCAGGCTGGATGAGAGGTTTGGCGCACTGCGATCACTTTACACCACCTACTGCTTTGTGCCAACATTTTGCACCAATTTATTTTTTGCAATTTTGCTAACGTTGTCTCTTTAGCGATGCCCCTATGAACCTGGCAAAAATAGTGATGTATGAATTGTGCCAGAACAGGGGAGTGACTTGGAACGTTTAGTCAGTCCAGCATTGCATTTGCGCCAAACTTTTTATGTATTTGAGCCATTTGTAATGCGCTGTGCCCGGCACTTTACATTTACCCCTTTTGACAGTTGAAACAAATTATAAATATTTTTTTTTATAATGAAATTGCACTTATGTTTACATTGTAAAGTTAACGATGAAGTTCTGCAAACTGTGCGTTCAAGGCTCTGATGAGACGTGGTGCCGGGTGGATGTAACCTTTAGATCATTTATTGTATTGTAAGTAGTTACATTGTTATAATGTGTAATCTTATTGGAAATGCAACAATTGATATAAATGATGTTTCCCTTGTGTTTCCCTTGGAATATTTGTCTGGAGGTTACAATGTCAAGTCACCATTAAGAAAGTCATTTAAAAATAGCCGCAGAGCTGAATTTCTGGGATAAAAATGGGGATATTCTCCGTGTCCTGAGGCCTTTGTCTGGCCGGATAAACCCCCCAATCTCCACTACACTGAGTATTTCCAAATGATGCCGAATCCTCTGGTAACCCTGCTCTGCTCTCTCCTCACAGCTGCTCACGAGCACTTAAAAGAAAGGGGCATCTTTGGCATCGCACCCCCGCCGCCTGGTGTCGTCCCCGCAGATTACTACCACCAGATGTCGCTACTGGCCGGACACCCCAGCCCCTATGGAGAGCTCCTGCTACAGACAGGGGCCGCGGGAAGTGCAGGCCACCTCCATGACTATCTGACTCCTATGGATGGTAAGTTATTCCAGTATAAACTACAGATTGGCGCAGTAATGAAAAGTAGGAAGTGCTCGACTCCATATGCAGTGGCGCATCTATACCGGGGGAAGGGCAGATCCTGCACTTGTGGTCCGCTGCTAATGGCAATCACTAGCAAAAAAGCATACAATGGAGGATGCCCGCAGCGGACCACAAGTACCACAATAGACATCCCACACAGGATAGCAAATGTGTGGATGTGATAAACAAACAAAATAACAATAACTTTTACAATGACCGGTGCGCTCTGCGGTCTAAACCCTCATACAAAAGATATTGTTATTGTGTGAGTTATTCCAGTGTATATAAAGTATCTTGTCTAACCCTGTGGTGTATAGGGATGATGGGGGTTGTATCTGGATATTCTGTGTCCTGCGCGTGGTCACATATCTTCCATGTTGTTATGACTGCTGTCATCTGAACTTATTTCAGCAACGATCAGGTATTAATAATGGTAAATCCGTTCTCTGTAGCTTCAGCGTTCATTATCTCAGAGATACAACAACTCCCATCGTCTCTTAACCCCTCACCCCCAGTCGTCTCTGCAGTATGGTTCCTATAGAACATGTCATTACATTCCTGCACACCATGGTGTGTAACTATGAATTATACAAAGCAACCTGTGGTATATGTCATATCTGTCGGGGGGGGGTGAAATCCGGGACTGATACTAAATGTACATCCAGTATTCTGAAATAATGTTAACAGTGTAACAGGTAACAGTGACATAGTATCATTGACATACCGCAATATACAGCAAAATACAGTAACACGCAGTATCAAACAGTAATGTACAGTGACATACAATATCAGACAGTAACATATAATAACATGCAGTAACATAATAACATATAATAACATATAATAACACACAGTAACATATAATAACATATAGTAACATATAATAACACGCAGTAACATATAATAACATATAGTAACATAGTAACACGCAGTAACATACAGTAACATATAATAACATATAGTAACATATAATAACACACAGTAACATACAGTAACATATAATAACATATAGTAACATATAATAACACACAGTAACATACAGTAACATATAATAACATATAGTAACATATAATAACACACAGTAACATACAGTAACATATAATAACATATAGTAACATATAATAACACACAGTAACATACAGTAACATATAATAACATATAGTAACATATAATAACACACAGTAACATACAGTAACATATAATAACATATAGTAACATATAATAACACACAGTAACATACAGTAACATATAATAACGTACAGTAATAATGAGGCCTCAGTAAAACACAGTAAACACGGACGTCTTCGCAGGTTCTGCCGCCGCTTCTTCCCCTGATGCGGGATCCTCAGCGCCTTAGACCCGGCAGCCGTGTTTTCTTAAGGAGCGACCAGATTAGAGCCCCCCGGTCGCCCCGTCATCATCTGTTGCCTTTAATCAGGATCTGGACTCCATTTTCCCCAAAAACAGGCAAAACGCTGCATTAATTATTTGCAGACTTCATGGGTTGGAGGAGGGGGGTCGGTATCTGCACATTGAGGGCTGTATTTAGACCCCCCTCCCCCATACATGATGGATGTGCTGCTGACGAGATGTCCTGTGTTCTGCCGGATACTCCAGCTTCTAGTCTAGTGTGAGATGATGATGGTAGTAGTGCCCCCCCCCCCTCCTACCAAAAGGAGTTGTCCGATCTTACACAGATAAGGAGCTTTAGAGTAGACTAGGTGCTTCAGTATCTCTATTTGCTGTCAGCGGACGGATGAATGTCTTATTTACACCCAGAGTCTAAAATCCCTTATAAACTCCGACTTCAGAAAGTGGCATTTATCATGTAGAAAGGGTTAATACAAGGCCCTTCCTAATGTATTGGGATTCTCCCTGTTGCTTCCTTTGCTGGCTGGATTCATTTTCCCATCACATTACACACGGCTCATATCCAGGGGTTACGACCACCCTGTAATCCAGCAGCGGTGGTCGTGCTATCACACTATAGGAAAAAGTGCTGGCTGCTCAATGTATCGGTGCAGGTAAAATAATGTATCGGCTCCCTGAAAACTGCCTAGACTCGCTACAACCATAACCAACTCACCGGCTCTGTGATAAGGGGCAGGTATTCATCAACAGCCTTTAAACAAAAATGTTTCCATTTACTGACAGCAAACAGAGATCTGGTAAATGGGGGAATGAAAGATTGAAGGTAGTTTTGTTCCCACCGCTGATGGGTTTGTTACTATGTGTCAGTAAAGATTTCTGCTGCTGCAAGTGTTTCCTGAGAGGCTCAATTCACTGACCGAGCTCTAAAGGGTATTTTCAGGTGGAGTTCCCCTTTAAAGGGAATATGTCGTGGGAGATGTGCGCTGCTCACCTCATTCTTATGCTCTTGGTCCGATCTCCATATCTGCCCCAATGTGGAGGAATCAGCATTTTCTTTTATGCCAATTCTCCCCTGGGTGCAACGAAGGTGTTGCTGTTGCACCTCGTGGCACCCAGAGGCTCCACTCACTTGCTCTGATGTCCACGTCCCAACCACTTTGGCTGACAGGTCGGCGCAGTGAAGACGCACTCACGCCAGGCCCTGAAGTTATGCGGCAGCGTGTTTGGCGCACCCGCAGGCCAGGCGGATGGGTGTAGATCGCGGTATCTGATGGCAGATTCCCTTTAGGCCCCGGTTCAGTCCTGGATGTCCTGAGTGAAAACCCTCCTGCCTGCAGTGCGGCCTCGCACGACCTCGCTCTCTGGAGATGGCGCACATTTGTCACGTGCGCTTAGCGGTTTCTTGCCAGCGCAGACAGGCCGCAGTTTACTTTAATTGTCATCTCAATCATTATGTACAATAACATCACAGCCGGATTAGGACTAAAACTTAGATCTGGGCGCAGGCGGAAAATGTGAGTCCAGGGGAGGACGGCGTGCAATGTTTTCCTTTAATTAACCCCTTTTCTTCTGAGACAACAGAGACAGTATTAAAGTGCCAGAGCTTGTAAGACTGCAGCGGCTAAAGTCACTGTCACATCTTTTCTGCACCTTGTGTCCGTCATCACATTAGAGAAAACGACAGCCGGCGAAATGGCTGATAACAGGGGACAGCAGAGTACAAGGATAGCCTGCACCTTACTGTCCCTTTAAGCTATAAAACACTGGAAGCTCCAGTCTTTGCTATTTTGTGTTACTTTTATGAGGAAAAGTTCTGCAACTTTCTAACAGACTTTGTGTCTCAATTTCTCCAAGTTTTCAAGATCTGTGCTTGCTGTCAATGCATGAAAATACTCTTGTTTATCCCAAAGGACAAAACTAGGCCTTAGGCTACATGCACACGACCGTTGTGTGTTTTGCGGTCCACAAATCGAGGATCTGCAAAACACGGATGGCGTCCGTGTGCGTTCCACAATTTTAAGAACGGCACGGACAGCCTTTAATATAGCTGCCTATTCTTGTCCGCGGACTGCAGGTACTGGCCTTAAAAGAACGCTGTGTAGTATTCATACCAACATTTAGAGCTGAATAATATCATCATATAAATGTATAGGAATCAGAGCTCCAAACCCAACCAGAGACATAAAGTTACAGGCTAAAAGTCTGCCTGCCTGCAGCCACCACTAGAGGGAGCTCAGGAGATTACTACATACAGATATATACAGCCATCACTAGAGGGAGCTCAGGAGATTACTATATACAGATATACACAGCGGCCACTAGAGGGAGCTCAGGAGATTACTACATACAGATATACACAGCCACCACTAGAGGGAGCTCAGGAGATTACTACATACAGATATATACAGCCATCACTAGAGGGAGCTCAGGAGATTACTATATACAGATATACACAGCGGCCACTAGAGGGAGCTCAGGAGATTACTACATACAGATATACACAGCCACCACTAGAGGGTGCTCAGGAGATTACTACATACAGATATATACAGCCACCACTAGAGGGAGCTCAGGAGATTACTATATACAGATATACACAGCGGCCACTAGAGGGAGCTCAGGAGATTACTACATACAGATATACACAGCCACCACTAGAGGGAGCTCAGGAGATTACTACATACAGATATATACAGCCATCACTAGAGGGAGCTCAGGAGATTACTATATACAGATATATACAGCCACCACTAGAGAGAGCTCAGGAGATTACTACATACAGATATATACAGCCACCACTAGAGGGAGCTCAGGAGATTACTACATACAGATATATACAGCCACCACTAGAGGGAGCTCAGGAGATTACTACATACAGATATATACAGCCACCACTAGAGGGAGCTCAGGAGATTACTACATACAGATATATACAGCCACCACTAGAAAGCGCTCAGGAGATTACTACATACAGATATATACAGCCACCACTAGAGGGAGCTCAGGAGATTACTACATACAGATATATACAGCCACCACTAGGGGGAGCTCATGAGATTACTACATACAGATATATACAGCCACCACTAGAGGGAGCTCAGGAGATTGCTACATACAGATATATACAGCCACCACTAGAGGGAGCTCAGGAGATTACTACACACAGTTATATACAGCCACCACTAGAGGGAGCTCAGGAGGTTACTGCATACAGATATATACAGCCACCACTAGGGGGAGCTCAGGAGATTACTACATACAGATATATACAGCCACCACTAGAGGGAGCTCAGGAGATTACTACATACAGATATATACAGCCACCAGTAGGGGGAACTCACTGCATACAGATATATACAGCCATCACTAGAGGGAGCTCAGGAGATTACTACATACAGATATATACAGCCACCACTAGAAGGAGCTGAGGAGATTACTACATACAGATATATACAGCCACCACTAGAAAGAGCTCAGGAGATTACTATATACAGATATATACAGCCACCACTAGAGAGAGCTCAGGAGATTACTACATACAGATATATACAGCCACCACTAGAGGGAGCTCAGGAGATTACTACATACAGATATATACAGCCACCAGTAGGGGGAACTCACTGCATACAGATATATACAGCCATCACTAGAGGGAGCTCAGGAGATTACTACATACAGATATATACAGCCACCACTAGAGGGAGCTCAGGAGATTACTGCATACAGATATATACAGCCACCACTAGAGGGAGCTCAGGAGATTACTACATACAGATATATACAGCCACCACTAGAGGGAGCTCAGGAGATAACTGCATACAGATATATACAGCCACCACTAGAGGGAGCTCAGGAGATTACTGCATACAGATATATACAGCCACCACTAGAGGGAGCTCAGGAGATAACTGCATACAGATATATACAGCCACCACTAGAGGGAGCTCAGGAGATTACTACATACAGATATATACAGCCACCACTAGAGGGAGCTCAGGAGATAACTGCATACAGATATATACAGCCACCACTAGAGGGAGCTCAGGAGATTACTACATACAGATATATACAGCCACCACTAGAGGGAGCTCAGGAGATTACTGCATACAGATATATACAGCCACCACTAGAGGGAGCTCAGGAGATTACTACATACAGATATATACAGTCACCACTAGAGGGAGCTCAGGAGATTACTACACACAGATATACACAGCCATCACTAGAGAGAGCTAAGGAGATTACTGCATACAGATATATACAGTCACCACTGGAGGGAGCTCAGGAGATTACTGCATACAGATATATACAGCCACCACTAGAGGGCGCTCAGGAGATTACTGCATACAGATATATACAGCCACCACTAGAGGGAGCTCAGGAGATTACTGCATACAGATACACACAGCCATCACTAGAGGGAGCTCAGGAGATTACTGCATACAGATATACACAGTCACCACTAGAGGGAGCTCAGGAGAATACTACATACAGATATATACAGCCACCACTAGAGGAAGCTCAGGAGATTACTGCATACAGATACACACAGCCATCACTAGAGGGAGCTCAGGAGATTACTGCATACAGATATACACAGTCACCACTAGAGGGAGCTCAGGAGAATACTACATACAGATATATACAGCCATCACTGGAGGGAGCTCAGGAGATTACTGCATACAGATATATACAGCCACCACTAGAGGGAGCTCAGGAGATTACTGCATACAGATATATACAGCCACCACTGGGGGAGCTCAGGAACTTACAGCAAACTGATATGTACAACCACCACTAGAGGAAGTTTAGGAGCTACACTATATTTGCATTAAATTCAATAATCGCACAGTATGCAGTGAGATCCTGAGTTCCCTCCAGTAGTGGCTGTATCATCTGTATGTAGTGAGCTCCCTCTAGTGGTGACTGTATAACCTGTATGTAGTGAGCTCCCCCTAGTGGCAGCTGTATAATGTGTATGTAGTGAGCTCCCCCTAGTGGTGGCTGTATAATCTTTATGTAGTGAGCTCCCTCAAGTGGTGGCTGTATAATCTGTATGTAGTGAGCTCCTTCTAGTGGTGACTGTATAATCTGTATGTAGTGAGCTCCCCCTAGTGGTGGCTGTATAATTTGTATGTAGTGAGCTCCCCCTAGTGGTGGCTGTATAATCTGTATATAGTGAGCTCCCTCTAGTGTTGGCTGTATAATCTGTATATAGTGAGCTCCCTCTAGTGTTGGCTGTATAATCTGTATATAGTGAGCTCCCCCTAGTGGTGACTGTATAAACTGTATGTAGTGAGCTCCCTCTAGTGGTGGCTGTATAATCTGTATGTAGTGAGCTCCCCCTAGTGGTGACTGTATAATCTGTATGTAGTGAGCTCCCTCTAGTGGTGGCTCGATAATCTGTATGTAATGAGCTCCCTCTTGTGGTGGCTGTATAATCTGTATGTAGTGTGCTCCCTCTAGTGGTGGCTGTATAATCTGTATGTAGTGAGCTCCCTCTAGTGGTGGCTGTATAATCTGTATGTAGTGAGCTCCCTCTAGTGGTGGCTGTATAATCTGTATGTAATGAGCTCCCTCTTGTGGTGGCTGTATAATCTGTATGTAGTGAGCTCCCTCTAGTGGTGACTGTATAATCTGTATGTAGTGAGCTCCCCCTAGTGGTGGCTGTATAATCTGTATATAGTGAGCTCCCTCTAGTGGTGGCTGTATAATCTGTATGTAGTGAGCTCCCTCTAGTTAGTGGTGACTGTATAATCTGTATGTAGTGAGCTCCCTCTAGTGGTGGCTGTATAATCTGTATGTAGTGAGCTCCCTCTAGTTAGTGGTGACTGTATAATCTGTATGTAGTGAGCTCCCTCTAGTGGTGGCTGTATAATCTGTATGTAGTGAGCTCCCTCTAGTTAGTGGTGACTGTATAATCTGTATGTAGTGAGCTCCCTCTAGTGGTGGCTGTATAATCTGTATGTAGTGAGCGTCCTCTAGTGGTGGCTGTATAATCTGTATGTAGTGAGCTCCCTCTAGTGGTGGCTGTATAATCTGTATGTAGTGAGCTCCCTCTAGTGGTGACTGTATAATCTGTATGTAGTGAGCTCCCTCTAGTGGTGGCTGTATAATCTGTATGTAGTGAGCTCCCTCTAGTGGTGACTGTGTAATCTGTATGTAGTGAGCTCCCTCTAGTGGTGGCTATATAATCTGTACGTAGTTAGCTCCCTCTAGTGGTGGCTGTATAATCTGTATGTAGTGAGCTCCCCCTAGTGGTGGCTGTATAATCTGTATGCAGTGAGCTCCCTCTAGTGGTGACTGTATAATCTGTATGCAGTGAGCTCCCTCTAGTGGTGGCTGTATAATCTGTATGCAGTGAGCTCCCTCTAGTGGTGGCTGTAAAATCTGTATGCAGTGAGCTCCCTCTAGTGGTGGCTGCTGGAATCCAGAATGTTATCTTGTATCTATGACTATGTAGAGGATTTGGAGCCTTGGTATCAGAAAAACAAATTTTTGATCGATATAAAGATAAATTATAATTGGATTCTGCACAGAATTTTAGTGTTCAGTTGAAGGGGTCCAGGGGCTCAGGGAGTCCGGCAGTGCATAGGGACCCTCAGTTATGGGGCTCCACCTTTCAGTCCTGACACTCAGCTCATCAGTGGATCCATAGCAGATGTTCATATAAGATGAGCCGGTGTATAAGGGTGTTCCCATTATGGCCAGGTTCACACCACTGTAGCTTCTGGATCAGTGTTCAGACTACTCTCCGGACAGAAGTCAGTTTTAATGGTTTTAGTACAAAATTTTCAATTTGTGGTGATCTGACAATGAATGGCTGATGGCAAATCAACAAGTGTGACGATTGGCAGGGTGGTCTCAGGTGGTCCCTGCTCAGTAGTAATACATCATGCAGAGCTCGGGCTGCTGTATCTGAGCCGCACTTCATTGCTTCATTGTGAGCCTTGGACAGGAGCCTGCGCGTTTCACGGCCACACAGAGTGCGATTGATAGAGTCCAGGCAGCTGCAGGCTCCGCTCTGTGACTGCCCTTGTCTGCTCATTGCTTGCGCTGTGCCAGATGACGGTCATTTGCTCGGCTGCTGGACACCGGCCACAGAGACAACTCTTATTTTATGTTATTCCAAGTGCTGGGACGGCACATCCTGACTCTTCCCGGTATCCGAGCTGCTGATGTGGTACATGGATGAGCAGGGGGCTCTGTCTGCAGGGTCCTGAATGTGAGGACTTGGGCACAGTCCTGGGGTTCTGGATATGAGGACCTGTGCACAGTCCTTGGGTCCTGGGTATGAGGGCATGTGCACAGTCCTGGGGTCCTGGATATGAGGACATGTGCACAGTCCTTGGGTCCTGGATATGAGGACATGTGCACAGTCCTTGGGTCCTGCATATGAGGACTTGGGCACAGTCCTTGGGTCCTGGATATGAGTACATGTGCACAGTCCTTGGGCCTGGGTATGAGGACATGTGCACAGTCCTTGGGTCCTGGATATGAGGACATGTGCACAGTCCTGGGGTCCTGGATATGAGGACATGTGCACAGTCCTGGGGTCCTGGATATGAGGACATGTGCACAGTCCTGGGGTCCTGGATATGAGGACATGTGCACAGTCCTGGGGTCCTGGATATGAGGACATGTGCACAGTCCTGGGGTCCTGGATATGAGGACATGTGCACAGTCCTGGGGTCCTGGATATGAGGACATGTGCACAGTCCTAGGGGTCCAGGATATGAGGACATGTGAACAGTCCTGGGGTCCTTGATATGAGGACTTGGGCACAGTTCTAAGGTCCTGGATATGAGGACATGTGAACAGTCCTGGGGTCCTGGATATGAGCACCCTAGCCTTTTGCTGTGGGCTCCCCTCAATTCTATATACACCCCGGTTTTATAGAACTCACCCAGATGTTAAAGAGGACCTGTTCCCGCTCCTGACATGTCTGGTTTAGTAACTACTTGTTTTCCCCATGTATTAACAATTCTGGAGCATCTGTTCTTACGACACTGTGCTGTGCCATTCCTCTGTTATTCCTGCTAGAAGTTTACAGATAAATATCCAGCAGTCTGCAGTAAAGGTACAGCTGGGTGTTGCCAGTAGCTGGTGTGTCTCACTGTCCAATCAGAGCTTCTGGTGTCAGACTGTGCAGCCCCCGCCCCTCCTCTCCTGACTGGTAACACCCATCTTGACCTTTACTGCAAGTTGCTGGCAATTCATTCATAAACTTCTAGTAGAAATAACAGAGGAATGGCACAACATAGCGTTATAAGAACAGATGCTCCAGAATCGTTATTACATGGGGAAAGCAAGTAATTACTATGACAGACATGTCCGGAGAGGGGAGAGGTCCTCTTTAACATGTACAGTCGTGGCCAAAAGTTTTGAGAATTACATAAATATTGGAAATTGGAAAAGTTGCTGCTTAAGTTTTTATAATAGCAATTTGCATCTACTCCAGAATGTTATGAAGAGTGATCAGATGAATTGCATAGTCCTTCTTTGTCATGAAAATTAACTTAATCCCAAAAAAACCTTTCCACTGCATTTCATTGCTGTCATTAAAGGACCTGCTGAGATCATTTCAGTAATCGTCTTGTTAACTCAGGTGAGAATGTTGACGAGCACAAGGCTGGAGATCATTATGTCAGGCTGATTGGGTTAAAATGGCAGACTTGACATGTTAAAAGGAGGGTGATGCTTGAAATCATCGTTCTTCCATTGTTAACCATGGTGACCTGCAAAGAAACGCGTGCAGCCATCATTGTGTTGCATAAAAATGGCTTCACAGGCAAGGATATTGTGGCTACTAAGATTGCACCTCAATCAACAATTTATAGGATCATCAAGAACTTCAAGGAAAGAGGTTCAATTCTTGTTAAGAAGGCTTCAGGGCGTCCAAGAAAGTCCAGCAAGCGCCAGGATCGTCTCCTAAAGAGGATTCAGCTGCGGGATCGGAGTGCCACCAGTGCAGAGCTTGCTCAGGAATGGCAGCAGGCAGGTGTGAGCGCATCTGCACGCACAGTGAGGCCAAGACTTTTGGAAGATGGCCTGGTGTCAAGAAGGGCAGCAAAGAAGCCACTTCTCTCCAAAAAAACATCAGGGACAGATTGATCTTCTGCAGAAAGTATGGTGAATGGACTGCTGAGGACTGGGGCAAAGTCATATTCTCCGATGAAGCCTCCTTCCGATTGTTTGGGGCATCTGGAAAAAGGCTTGTCCGGAGAAGAAAAGGTGAGCGCTACCATCAGTCCTGTGTCATGCCAACAGTAAAGCATCCTGAGACCATCCATGTGTGGGGTTGCTTCTCATCCAAGGGAGTGGGCTCACTCACAATTTTGCCCAAAAACACAGCCATGAATAAAGAATGGCACCAAAACACCCTCCAACAGCAACTTCTTCCAACAATCCAACAACAGTTTGGTGAAGAACAATGCATTTTCCAGCACGATGGAGCACCGTGCCATAAGGCAAAAGTGATAACTAAGTGGCTCGGGGACCAAAACGTTGACATTTTGGGTCCATGGCCTGGAAACTCCCCAGATCTTAATCCCATTGAGAACTTGTGGTCAATCCTCAAGAGGCGGGTGGACAAACAAAAACCCACTAATTCTGACAAACTCCAAGAAGTGATGATGACAGAATGGGTTGTATCAGTCAGGAATTGGCCCAGAAGGTGATTGAGAGCATGCCCAGTCGGATTGCAGAGGTCCTGAAAAAGAAGGGCCAACACTGCAAATACTAACTCTTTGCATAAATGTCATGGAATTGTCGATAAAAGCCTTTGAAACGTATGAAGTGCGAGTAATTATATTTCACTACATCACAGAAACAACTGAAACTAAGATCTAAAAGCAGTTTAGCAGCAAACTTTGTGAAAACGAATATTTGTGTCATTCTCAAAACTTTTGGCCACGACTGTAGATATTCCTTCTAGCCTTCTCCCCGGTACCAGGACCTGGTTTGGTCCACCCATTGGTAAGTGGACGCAGAGGCAGTGCTAACATCCTCCTGAATATATTAATGGGGCCTGTAGGTAAGTGGCGAGCGCCGACATAAATCAATGCAAACGAGGACAGAAAAATGAGCACAAAGTTTCCGTGTTCCCTAATTCATCAGGGGAAGTGGCACATTAATAAGCGGGTCTCCCCAGAGGTGGGCAGGTAGCGGAGATGGATCTGGCTGCCAGCACTGTCCTGCTTCCGCCAGCTAATAGAGGGAAAACACATTGTAATCCGCTGCCTCTGGATCGCCCCTCATTACTCATCCCTCATTGGATAATTACATCTGTGCCCAGTGCAGTGCCGGACGAGATCAGCGGCGCCGTATACACCACAGGAGTCCCCTATATAGCCCCCACACCCAGGACAGAGCGAGGGAAGGGGGTTGACCCTCAGATGCCAGTAGACCGGGTTACCAGGAGCAGAAGCGCTGCCCATGAGGAGGAGGGGGGTGATTATCCTGAGCTGAGGCTCCATGGACCCTATAGCTACTGTAGGGTCTGCCTCTGCGAGCCATCATGTACAACGAGTCCCGCAAGGGTGGAAAGGGCTTTCCGGACCTGCCCACTTTACTGCGGATCGCCTTTGCTTGTGACAGCATTCGCCGGACTCTGAGAACTGCAAACGGCTCTGCGGGCAAGGCAATGTCTCGCTTCTTGCTCCTGCCCCTCTGCAGGGGTCTGGGCTGGGACAAGTGGGACAGCTCCATCCCTTACAACTGGCACGCTCCCTGGTATTACGGAGATGTCGTCAGGTTTGTGAGGGAACATCAACTAGAAGGCCTCAAGCCCGACTTGTGGAAACCCAAGACGATCCACAAGCTAATCAGAGCAAAGGACTTGGTGGAGTCAATTCCAGGGCTCCCTGATGACACCGCAGAGACAGTATGGACTCCATCCGGAGAGGCCTACCCATCCGGTCATTCATGCACGCCCCGCAACTGGTGCAAAACCCGGTACTGCCCCAGGTGCCCTTTCACGGAGGAAACGTCTTATCACCTGTTTTGGGAGTGCCCCTGTGCACAAGGCCTGTTGGATGCCCAGGAACAGCCTGCAACTCACCTCGGGGTTGTACGGACTATTTCCCGGGATTCATACTGTTGAGGCCATCCAGGAACCAGCTTATCCTCAGAAGGGAGAACATGTCCGCCCTGGACTGCCGCAGGTTTATCCACAGCCTGTTGTGGGACTACAACATCTTGGACATCGACGACGAAGAAGAGGACAAAACCCCTCCCTTTCCCCCCCCCCCCCTTCCTCCGTTTGTGTCTGTCCTTTCAATAAAGTTTCGGGCATGTGATTTCCCCTCCCTACCTCCTCCTTCGCATCCCCCACCCCTCATCACTGTCTAAGGCAGGCATCCTCAAACTGCGGCCCTCCAGCTGTTGCAAAACTACAACTCCCAGCATGCCCGAACAGCCTACAGGTATCAGTCTACAGCAGGGCATTGTGGGAGTTGTAGTTTTACAACAGCTGGAGGGCCGCAGTTTGAGGATGCCTGGTCTAAGGGTACTTTCACACTAGCGTTTACGTTTTCCGGTATTGAGTTCCGTCATAGGGGCTCAATACTGAAAAGAAAACGCTTCAGTTTTGTCCCCATTCATTGTCAATGGGGACAAAACTGAACTGAACAGAACGGAGTGCTCCAAAATGCATTCCGTTCCGTTTAGTTGCGTTCCCATACCGGAGAGCAAACCGCAACATGTTGTATTTTGCTTTCCGTCCTGGGATGCGGAGCAAGACGGATCCGGCATGACCCCCAATGCAAGTCAATGGGGACGGATCAGTTTTCTCTAACACAATCTGACACAATAGAAAACGAATCCGTCCCCGATTGACTTGCATTGGAGTTCATGCCGGATCCGTCTTGGCCATGTTAACGATAATACAACCGGACCCGTTCATAACGCAGACGGTTGTATTATCAGTAACGGAAGCGTTTTTGCTGAACCCTGCCGGATCCAGTAAAAAAGCTGGTGTGAACGTAGCCTTAATGCTTTGTTGGAAGGTTTGTGTTCATTTGTGGTTGAATCGGAATGCTAGTGTAGCATGCAATGTGACGTACAGTGAGGATAGCCTGCGCTTTACATGACAATACCGCGCTAGGAAAGACGACTGAAGTATTTATTAAGTGCTGCGTCACAGTACTAGGTATGTATGGTTGACGATTTGATTGTAATAAAGGCATTTTCAATCAAAAAATGGAGGGTCTTCAGGTAGGTGGCAGATTCTAGAGCAGACCCCTCGAAATGCTACAATAAAGGGTCAGCTGTTCTCCCCCACTTGCTGCCGATGCCTGTCTTCAGTGTCATAGGTCATCGCTCATTACTATATAGGTCCGCAGTGTCAGGCTACACACACACGGGGAGAATTTGGCGCAGTGAATTTTGCAGCAGATTTGGCCCCATTTCTCCCTGTGTGGTGGAAATCTGCACCCTAGGGACATGTTCATATTGCGGATTTTCCATGCAGATTTCAGGGAGCATTCCCCCGCAGATAAGACCACCTGTATTCCGCCTCCCGTTGTTTCTCAATGGGAATCCTCACTGCTGTACATATGGCTACCATTTTCAAGATCCAAAACCAAGTCAAGAAGGGAGATTGTGAGTAAGGCTCCATTCACACGTCCGCAAAATGGGTCCGCATCCTTTCCGCAATTTTGCGGAAAGGGTGCGGACCCATTCATTCTCTATGGGGACGGAATGTGCTGTCCGCATCCACATTTGCGGATCCGCACTTCCGCATCCGTGCTTCCGTTTCCGCAAAAAAATAGAACATGTCCTATTCTTGTCCGCAATTGCGGACAAGAACAGGCATATTCTATTATGTTGGCAATGTGCGGTCCGCAAAATGCGGAACACACATTGCCGCTTTCCGTGTTTTGCGGATCCGTGTCTCCGTGTATCTGCAAAACACATTGCGGACGTGTGAATGGAGCCTAATCCACGGCCAGATCCTCGGCATTCACACTGCAAACCCGCAGCAGAATCCCAGGGTCCGCCTCGGACTTCTGTCACAGATTCAGTGGGATTGGAACATCACCTTAATGACCTGCAGCAGTTGTATCCCCCATACACAGGATGTAACAGTCACAGTATATACACTGTATGATACAATGTAACAGTCACAGTATATACAGTATGTATGATACAATGTAACAGTCACAGTATATACACTGTATATGATACAATGTAACAGTCACAGTATATACAGTATATATGATACAATGTAAGTCACAGTATATACACTATATGATACAATGTAACAGTCACAGTATATACAGTATATATGATACAATGTAAGTAAGTCACAGTATATATGATACAATGTAAGTCACAGTATATATGATACAATGTAACAGTCACAGTATATACACTATATATGATACAATGTAACAGTCACAATATATACTGTATATATTATGTAGTGATCACAGTATACACTGTGTATATATATATATATATACACAATGTAACAGTCACAGTATATACAGTATATATGATACAATGTAAGTCACAGTATATCATGTATATATGATACAATGTAACAGTCACAGTATATCATGTATATATGATACATTGTTGCGGTTGTCAGTTTTGATCACACTGTCTTTACTCTCCCAGTTTCCCGGTTCTCGAGTCCCCGTGTCACGCCGAGGTTAAGCCGGAAGCGAGCCCTGTCTATCTCCCCCCTCTCTGATGCCAGCATTGACCTGCAGACCATGATCCGCACCTCGCCCAACTCCCTGGTGGCGTACATCAATAACTCCAGGAGCAGCTCCGCAGCCAGCGGCTCCTACGGGCACTTATCCGCCGGAGCGATCAGGTGAGTGCTGTGTCAGATCTGGGACTTTCCTTGTAGGATCCAGAGGTGTCGTAATAACAGTGTAACTACTTCTGCCGTCTCCTCCAGCCCGGCCTTCAGCTTCCCGCATCCCATCAACCCGATGGCCTATCAGCAACTCCTGAACCAGCAGCGCAGTCTGAACTCCACATTCGGGCACAGCCCCCTCATCCATCCGCCCCCCTCATTTGCATTGCGCCAGCAGGGATGTGTGCCCACCTCCAGCCCAGCTCCAGCCCCAACCATCAGCAGCACCGCGGCATCCAACCCCGGCCAGGTGAGCCGCCAGCATCGGCGTAATGTTGCCCTGATTTGGCGATTGCACACTTGGTGCGAGGGAAACGTAAATCTCACTGGAAGAAAATAAATCCTCAGTTTCTGGAAAATATAATCACTATATAAAGAAGAATTCTGCAGTTTCCAATACATTTTCTGTTTATTTTCACCCTCTTCAAGATCTCGGCTTGCTGTCAGTGAACAGGAACTTTCTTGCCTATATCCAAAGACTATAAACTCATCTGATGGTAATTATGATTGAATCCAGCCCAGACTGCTGTGGGGGAAAAAGTCTGAACTCCAGAGTGATATATTCTGTGCTGATACATTGTAACAAAGTATCAGGGCACAAAACAGATCTGTGTAGCTGGTCTGCTGGTTTGTGTCTAGACTGATACATTGTAACAAGCTCATCAGCTGTGTGAGCAGGAATGCGTCAGGACCTGTATCTCCACCAGCTGACAGCAAGCAGAGATCAGGAGTGTATGTACTGATTCTTGCCTGGACTGGATACATTTCTAGCAAATTCTAAAATGACAAGCAGAGATCTTGAAAATTATTTAAAAAAAGTTTATTAGAAAGTGACAGAACATTTTTTGGTATCAGATCGCCGGGTCGGCCTTATGACGGGGTTTCTGCCGGGTCCATCCTATTCTGATGGGTCCAACCTGTCTTTGTTCTCCGAGTCTTTTGCATCATTTTGATTTATTTCCTGGATGTTTCTTGTGACTTATCGCAGAACAAGCAGAACAGCGAGTCGGCTGTGAGCAGCACGGTCAACCAGGTGATCAGCAAGCGCAGCAAAGTGAAGATCGAGGAGGAGGCGGCCAGCAGGGACTCCCCCAGCCCCCCGGTAACGTGCCCCCTGTCATATGTGTCAGCTAGGTATTCTGGTGGATGTCTCCCCTCCCCGGGTAGAGGCATGTGCCCCCTTATATAATGTGTCCACATATCAGACAAGTGTAACAAATAAGGTCAGTGCTACAATGTATCCTAGAAGTATGTGCCCCCCTTATATATTGCATCCATGCAATGCTACAATGTATCCTAGAAGTATGTGCCCCCCTTATATATTGCATCAATGCAATGCTACAATGTAACCTAGAAGTATGTGCCCCCTTATATATTGCATCCATGCAATGCTACAATGTATCCTAGAAGTATGTGCCCCCCTTATATATTGCATCCATGCAATGCTACAATGTATCCTAGAAGTATGTGCCCCCTTATATATTGCATCAATGCAATGCTACAATGTATCCTAGAAGTATGTGCCCCCCTTATATATTGCATCCATGCAATGCTACAATGTATCCTAGAAGTATGTGCCCCCTTATATATTGCATCCATGCAATGCTACAATGTATCCTAGAAGTATGTGCCCCCCCTTATATATTGCATCCATGCAATGCTACAATGTATCCTAGAAGTATGTGCCCCCCCTTATATATTGCATCCATGCAATGCTACAATGTATCCTAGAAGTATGTGCCCCCCCTTATATATTGCATCCATGCAATGCTACAATGTAACCTAGAAGTATGTGCCCCCCCTTATATATTGCATCCATGCAATGCTACAATGTATCCTAGAAGTATGTGCCCCCTTATATATTGCATCCATGCAATGCTACAATGTATCCTAGAAGTATGTGCCCCCCTTATATATTGCATCCATGCAATGCTACAATGTATCCTAGAAGTATGTGCCCCCTTATATATTGCATCAATGCAATGCTACAATGTAACCTAGAAGTATGTGCCCCCCTTATATATTGCATCCATGCAATGCTACAATGTAACCTAGAAGTATGTGCCCCCCTTATATATTGCATCCATGCAATGCTACAATGTAACCTAGAAGTATGTGCCCCCTTATATATTGCATCCATGCAATGCTACAATGTAACCTAGAAGTATGTGCCCCCTTATATATTGCATCAATGCAATGCTACAATGTATCCTAGAAGTATGTGCCCCCCTTATATATTGCATCCATGCAATGCTACAATGTAACCTAGAAGTATGTGCCCCCCTTATATATTGCATCCATGCAATGCTACAATGTAACCTAGAAGTATGTGCCCCCCTTATATATTGCATCCATGCAATGCTACAATGTAACCTAGAAGTATGTGCCCCCTTATATATTGCATCCATGCAATGCTACAATGTAACCTAGAAGTATGTGCCCCCTTATATATTGCATCCATGCAATGCTACAATGTAACCTAGAAGTATGTGCCCCCTTACAATTTATACTAT
This sequence comes from Bufo bufo, assembly GCF_905171765.1. Taxonomy (NCBI): domain Eukaryota; kingdom Metazoa; phylum Chordata; class Amphibia; order Anura; family Bufonidae; genus Bufo; species Bufo bufo. Next base: position 230,750,999 of record NC_053395.1, read on the forward strand.
GTCCACACATCAGATAAGTGTATAAGAAATAAGTTTAACGCTACAATGTAACCTAGAAGTATGTGCCCCCTCATATACTATGTCTACAAAGTGCTACAATGTAACATAGAAGTATATGCCCCCTATGTACTGTGTTACAATGTAACCATTATAGTTCTGTTCTCGGAGCCACAAGCGCCATCAGCGACTGTTTCCTACAGCTTTCGTTATTATGTAATAAAATTATGTTTCACTTCTAGGATTTTTCACACAAAAGCTCTTCATCCTCCTAGTGATTTAACCCTTCATATTCTCCTGGCAGGACCATATGACTGAGCTGAAAGACGACTTGGACAGAGAGGACTGTAAGCAAGAACCGGAGGTCATTTATGAAACCAACTGCCATTGGGAAAGCTGCTCCAAGGAGTTCGACACCCAAGACCAACTGGTCCACGTGAGTTGTCCCTGAGACCCCGATGTTTTTTTTTAAATATACGTGTTATGTACCCATCATGCCTCGCTGCGCACAGTGAAATATTACACCAATGCCTTGTTAATAGTTTGCATTTGTTTAAACATGGAGGAACAGGTTCATTATCGTCACATAGCAGATCCCATCCCTGAAGAACCTGCCGCAGACCCCACCTCCGAGGAACCTGCTACAGGCCCCACTACAGACAAACTTAATAATTAGCGTTACCATAAACCAGATCCTTCACCTGAGGAATCTGATCATTATCACACAGAAGAGCCCATCCCAGACAAACCTGATCATTATCATTACTACACAGCAGATCCCATCCCCGAAGAGCCTTGCAGCAGATCCCACTCCTGAAGAACCTCCTTATCACACTTCAGATCCAACCCTAAAGGAACATGATCATTATCACACAGTAAATTCAACCCCTGAGGAAGCTGCTTATTATCATAACTACACAGGAAATCCCATCTCTAAAGGAACGGCTGCATATCCCACCTCAAAGGAACCTGATGATTATCATTATCACACAGCAAATCCCACCCCTGAGGAAGCTGCCTATTATTATTACACAGCGGAGTCTTAACACTGGACAGAAATTGTTGCCCTAAATGTTTGCAAATTGCTCCAACTTATTTCTCTGAAGGAGCCTTAAACAGAAATGATCTCGGAAAAAAGCAAATATTAATCTATAAATATATGGGTGCCGCGCTGTGTTTATCAGGGCTTTACATTTGCACCAATTTAGGGGTAAAACGTGCAGATAGGCAGGTTACTGTATTGTGCAGTTTTGTGTATAAATGGATGATATTTATTATCATGTATAATATGTCACGTCGGCAGCATGCTGATAATTATCTCCTGCGTCCTCTCTCTGCAGCACATCAATAATGAGCACATTCACGGCGAGAGGAAGGAGTTTGTGTGTCGCTGGCAGGACTGCACGCGGGAGCAGAAGCCATTTAAAGCACAGTACATGCTGGTGGTTCACATGAGGAGACATACAGGAGAAAAGCCTCACAAGTGCACGGTAAGCTGCCGCAAAACTGCCGATATCAGCAGCTGCGACAGTCCGCCCCATAAATAGAAGCTGACGCTGCCCCCCAGGGGACGCCACTAACCACTATACTTACTGCACCTCTGAGGAAGCCCCAGGAGGGAACGCTTCATAAAAGTGCTGCGTTAACGCTCTTAGCGGCTGCTTGTACGTGGGGGGGGGGGTGGACGAAAGCCCCACGTCTAGAGGTTCTAGTTTTCTCTATTAGACCAAGTTTTGATGTGGGGATCTCTCATGTGATTCTTCAGAATCTACCCTATAACTGTTGATCCTGAGCCTCCTGGTTAATGAATAGAATGCTAGTACTACATTAAGAACTGACACACAAGCAACACAGCAAGGCCTCATGCACACGGCCGTATTGCGGGCTGCAAACAGTGGGTCAGCAATATACAGGCACCGGCCGCATGCTCCCCGCATCACACATGCGGACCCATTCACTTGCATGGAGGCACGGAACCCCACGGAAGCAGTACGGAGCGCTTCCATGGTGTTTCTGTCCGTGCATCCGCACCGCAAAAAAATAGAACATGTTCTATTTTTTTGCGGTGCTGACGGATCATGGACCCATTCAAGTTGAATGGGTCTCAATCCGTCCCGGCCGCCACACGGACGTTGCCCGTGCAAAATGCACGAAATGGCAGCGCTACGGCCGTGTGCATGAGGCCTAACAGAAAGAAGGGAGATGAATATCTTTATAACATTGTAGCTGGGTGTTTGGCGTCTGTTTTTGGGGGGTGCATACCCTATAAATGTGTCATTGTTTCCGCAGTTTGAAGGCTGCTTTAAAGCATATTCCAGGCTGGAGAACCTGAAGACTCACCTGCGGTCTCACACCGGAGAGAAGCCGTACGTGTGCGAGCACGAGGGCTGCAACAAGGCCTTCTCCAACGCGTCCGACCGCGCGAAGCACCAGAACAGGACTCATTCCAACGAGGTGAGGCTTCCATTCTGCTGACAGGGGGATTCTGCCCCTTACAGCCGCTCAAGCAAAAAAAAAAAGAAAAAAAATCTTGTTATAGAATTTATTTTGCCGCCGCTCCAGACCGCACCGGCGCTGCACCCCCGACTGTTTCATAAAGTGGCTGCAGATGTTGGGCTGGTGCATGGATGCCAAATAGGTGTGGACTATAAAAGCCGTCCGTCCTGTTAGTGTCGAGCACAGGAAATGGGAAGCATCTGTGCTTCAGAGCTGAACTCTGTTGGCTTTTTTCTTTGTATTCACCATGTGAATGGTGCAGACCCCTGCGGTCATCCCCGGACCTGGCGCACACATGTAACCTGCAGTTTTATTGCTTGGATACACACATCCAGCATCGCACTTGTCAGTTAATAGGGTAATGATGGAAAGCCGAACACAGCAGAGCGGTACTCAGTGCAGCAGAGGGGGCTGTGTTATCCCCCAAAAAGACTAAATTCCGTCATTTCACTTTACTATTGCAGCACAGATTTATAGGCGGCAGTCCCAAACCTGGCGGGACTGAACACATGTACAGCCTGCGTCTGTGGGTGACATACGTGTGCGCCGGGCATGGCACACGACTTTCCAGGATTCACTGTACACGCGTCACACGTCTACCTCCATCTGTGCCTTAGCTTTCATTGGCGATGGAATTATTGTACAAGTGTTTCAGTTCCTCATCATTTTCAAGACCTCTGCTTGCTGTCAGTAGATGAAAGCAAGGCTCGGAATGCAGCTCTCTCTGACCCGGACTTCATTCTGATACATTGTAATAAACTGCAGCTGTGGGAAGGTCGATGGGTTTCCAGCCTATAAATCTAAAGAAGCATGTTCACTGACAGCAAGCAGAGGTTTTAAAACTGAAACAAAATAAAAACAAAATATATTAAGGTTTAATCTAGCAATGATTTACATAAGACAATGATCGTTATAGAAAACGGGATGATTCCTTTAATATTCGGGCAGCAGCGGGGTGAGCAGGCAATACCGCCATCCGACCGGCATTCCTGCCCCGTGGAGAACACTTCGGTCTGATATGTGTAGAAAGGGTTAATGTTGAATTCGCTCAGTCAGTAAGATTTAGTTTTTCGTCTTTTCCAGAAACCATACATCTGCAAAATCCAGGGATGTACGAAGAGATACACAGACCCCAGCTCTCTCCGGAAGCACGTCAAGACGGTTCACGGTCCCGAGGCGCACGTGACAAAGAAACAGCGCAATGATGTCACCTCCAGACCGGGGCCTAGGGAAAACGACGACGACGAAGGCGGTAACAGACTGTCCGCCGAACACACAGAGTCTAATGGAGGCCCCAGAAGTAGAGAAGACGGCTTCCAGTCCAGGACCATCAAGACTGAGGACAGTATGGTGAGTAGTGGAGAGACAGGGGCCCCTGTGCCTGGGGGCCACATATTTCAATAAGGTGTAAAGAACCATATACAGCGACGTGCGACGCCATTGACACGGGGCTAGCTTTTACAGTGGGGACCTCTCACATCTCCGGACAGGTCTGCATCCCCCATGTAAGAACAATTCTGAAGCATCTATTCTTATGACATCCCTCTATTATTCCTACTAGACATTTATGAGTAAAAGTGGAGGCTACCAGTTGGGGGTAACCCTGCATAGTCTAACACTGGCAGTACTGACTGGTTAGCGTCAGACTGTGCAGGGACCCCCCACCCCGACTGGTATCACCCAGGTGGACTTCTCATCATAAACTTCTAGTAGGGATAATAGAGGAACAACACAACATAGAATGCAAGTATTTACTAGAACAGACATGTCAGGAGAGGTGAGGGGTCCTCTGCGGATGTGTATGAAGCTACAGGACGGGGATATAATATCGCACATTGCCGCAGTCAGCGGTGATATTGTCTATTCACAGGAGCATTCTCATGTAACGCTGCCGATACTTTATATCTAGAAGCTGCGGAAAGTTCTAGCAAAGCATAGATTTCTGTCCGGGTAGCAGAGCGGCGGGGGTGGGCTGGTGTATTATTCTACCTGCTCCTGTGGCCCCTGTATACAACACAAAGCCACCAGGGATACAATGTATCAAGATTTCAGTACTAGAAGAACAATGTATCAGAACTGGAATCATTGGGGGCGGGGTTACCAGTAAAGTGAGATTCTGATTGGTTGCTCTGAATGCTATATCTTCCTGCATGTAACGGATCTAACCCTGTTCTTATATCGTTTCATGTGACTCTCAGTCTCTTACTGACTACTACTCCTATTCTTTCTGTTCTTTTTCTAACACTTTCCTAAGGACAGATCTTATCAAGGTGAGAGATTCCTATTCTGGGGTCCCCAGTGCTACGTGGGTTTTGGGGGGACTGAGAGGAGAACGTTAATCGTCAGCTCTGAGCTGTGTGCAATATTAAAGGGCCGGCATCCCGATTAATGCGGACCATATCATAGAATGCATCTTCTGCAAATTTCTAATAGACTTTATATTTGAAATCTTCACTGTTTTTATTACCTCTGCTTACTTTCAGTGAATGGAAACCCCTTGGCTCACATTTAGAGTCTGAAAGCCCTTCCTGTCAGAAACACCGTCATTTATGCTCATCTTGTGTTTCGGGATAGTCACATGCGACAGATTTTGTTGCAGTCATTTTTGGACTGAAAATCTGTTCCATCTGAATGGGGGAAAGCACAGCGATTTCCAGAAGCCATATTCAGAGGACGCTGAAGTTTCAGCAAAAAATCTTCCACATGTACATTTCCTCTGTAACTGATTGCCAGCAATGACACAGTGTAACAAACCCTCAGCTGTGTAAGCAGCCATAGATCAGCATGTCATTCCATCTTTTGAAAGTAAACAATAGATAAATTAATTGACAGCCAGCAGAGATCTTGCAAATAATGAAAGTGTGAGAAAGTTGCTGTGCTTTATACCATGCCTTGACGACTGGGCGACCCCCGTTAACCCATACTTTCACACTTGCGTTAAAGTTTTCCGGTATTGAGTTCCGTCCTTGGGGCTCAATACCGGAAAAAACGGATCAGTTTTATCCTATAGCATTCTGAATGGAGAACGATCCGTTCAGGATGCATCAGTTCAGTCCCTCTTACGTTTTTTGGCCGGAGAAAATACCGCGGCATGCTGCAGTTCCCTCTCCAACCAAAAATCCTTGCCAGCATTAATTCAATTAAAATACATTAATGTTGGATCCGGCCCCAAGTGTTCAGGCAAAACAGATCCGGTCATGCGCAGACCTTTAAAAATGAGAAGAAAATAAATACTGGATCCGTTTTTCCGGATGACAACCGGAAAGACGGATCTGGTATTGCAACGCATCCGGATCCGTCTGACAAATGCATCCGTTTGCGTCCGGATTGACGGATCCGGCAGGCAGTTCCGGTGACAGAACTGCCTGCCGGAATCCTCTGCCGCAAGTGTGAAAGTCGCCTAAATGAAACTGTAGCAAAGATTGCCGATGCATGCTGCAGATAACCCCCATCATCCAGTGACCACCACGTCCTGTGCATGATACTCTCCTTGGTGGTCGAATCGGTTGTGAATAGGACTTTGTTACTACTACTCTCATCAGAACGCCTTCTATATTAGGGCACTGATCGTCTCATGTTCCGTCCCGCAGGTACAGCCCAGCCCTGGCGGCCAGTCGTCGTGCAGCAGTGAGCCGTCTCCACTTGGCAGCACCAACCACACTGACAGCGGAGTAGAGTTTCATGGAGAGGGAGGCCTGGGGGACATCTTTGGTTTGGAGGACACCAGCCATGTGGTGGACTCCACAGTCTCAACTGGTAATGCAATGGTCGGCCTGCAGCTCAGGAAACAAGGTGGCACCGCAGTACAGCGACTGGAGCAGCTCAAGAAGGAGAAGCTGAAGACACTGAAGGAATCTTGCTCATTCATGAATCCAGCTCCACCTGCCAGGAACACCAAATTCCCAGCCATCTCTGGAAATGGTACGTGAGATACCCTGGGGCTTCTTTTTCATTAGACAGGGTGATCTAAGGGGCATCAGTGCTGGTTCCTGCCTCCCATCATCGTAGGTGGTTTCAGTCATGGTCCCTGCAGCAGCCAGTGTCCTGGCCTGGTAATAAAGGGCATCTATTTCTCAGATATTCACTCATGCCATGGCGGAGTTATCCTTTACATTGTGGTCCTATGCAGGCAGGAAACCAGAAGCTGCAGCAAAGTGGATGCGATTTTAACAAATTACATCCACAGGCTGCAGAAAACGTCTGCAAGTAAATCCGTGGCACTTCTGCACTTTCAGCAGATCTGCACTGTGGAGTTCACGCTTCTCAATATATAGGGTTGAATCCACTGGGTATTTTGCAGGGGATTGACAGCAGCTTTGTGTTTGGTGGATGGATTTTATACTCCATGTGGACTGGCCCCACATGTTACTCAGTATCGGTGGCAGCTGTTTTATGAGGCCTGTGGATTCTGTGCTGTTCTGCCCCAAGGAACAGTCCATAAATTTAACGTCAGATTTTCTTCCCTCTTTTTCAGGCTCGTTACTTGACAATATGGGTGTCCCGGGCAGTGTGAACATAAACCCAAGAATTACAGACTTGTCTTTGAATGACATCACCATTCTGAACCAGCTGAATGACAGGCGGGACAGCGCCACCAGCACCCTCAGCTCTGCGTACACAAGCCGACGATCTTCAGGGATCTCCCCGTATTTCTCCAGCCGTCGCTCAAGCGAAGCCTCTCAATTTTGTGGCAGACAGAACAATGCCAGCTCTGCCGATTCTTATGACCCCATCTCCACCGATGCTTCCAGAAGATCCAGTGACGCCAGCCAACATAACGGATTACCAGCGCTCCTCAACTTTACCCCTGCCCAGCAGTATCGATTGAAAGCCAAGTACGCAGCCGCAACTGGTGGTCCTCCTCCTACACCCCTCCCCAACATGGAGAGAATGAGTTTAAGAAGCAAGATGTCCTTGTTGGACGGGTCAGACTATTCCCTGCCCGCCTTCAGGCAGCAGCCGGGTCCAAGACGATGCAGCGATGGTTTCGGTAATGCCCCAGCGCCAACTTTTCCTCATGAGGTTCCTGGAAATGGCACAAGACGAGCTAGTGACCCAGTAAGAACAACAGCTGGACTTGATGGACAACATCTTCCAAGGGTTCAGCGCTTCCACAGCATGAATGCCATGAACACGTTGTATCCTCCACAGGTCATGGACAAGAGGAATATAAGCTTCCAGCAGTGCGCTCGTTCAGACGGAAGCCTTCACCGGCACATCTACTCTCCACGGCCACCAAGCATCAGTGAGAACGTCATCCTGGAAGGCATGGCAGCCGATATGGACGTCCCTGGTGGTGAGGATGACCTGGTGTTACCGGATGATGTTGTCCAGTATATTAAGTCTCAGAACAGAGGAGCGCCAGACCATAGGCTTCCGCCTGACTACAGTAACCAGAACCAAAACTTCCAAAGTAACGTGAAGAGCTATCAGCAGCTTGCACAGAACCGGACTGCTGGTCATGACACGCAGAAGAATAACATGCCCGTCCAGTGGAATGAAGTCAGCTCTGGCACTGTCGATGTCGCCGCCAATGTGCCAAAGCAGGCTTTTACGCAAGGGAATTTGGCAGTCGTGCAGCAGAAGCAAAACTTTAGCCAATATCAAAGCTTCAACCATCAGCCATCCCTGGCGAATAATCCGCAGCAAGAGCTGGCACAGAGAAATGGTGGAGTCAATGGGCAAAGATTCAGTTATCCTCAGCATAGGGTGCAGCAGCTGAACCCGTGCCAAGGCACCAACTCCGACTTCAACCAGCAGCAGAACTTTAGCCAGTCTGTGCATATGTTACGGGTCCCGAGTGATGGTCAGTGCCAACTCTCCACCTCATCTAACATCTTAGAAAGGTCTGGACATCTCATGCACTCTCCTCAGAGTAACGGGATGATGAACGGCAGCCGGGAGCCGCACCCCACAAACACTCAGAATTATCCAAGTCACTTTCGTGCCACTCATGACACCCTTCAACCACCAAACTCAAACCCCTACCCCAACCCGAACCTGTTCAACAATCAACACAGTAACATGGGGATCTCTGCTCAGGTCATTAATAACTCCTTGATGCAGCCAAGGCCTCCAGCTCACCCCCCCAACAGGCAAAGGAGTATACATTCAGGACAGCACCCCTCTTTTTTGAGGAGCCCGCACTCGGTGAGTGAGCAGAGTCCATGCCAGCAAACAGCAGAAGCCACCCCAAAAAGAGCAAGTGAAGAACCTGAGCCGACCTCATGTATGAATGCAAAGGACAATGGTTTACTCTATTACTCAGGCCAAATACAGATGTTTGAGCAGAACAGCAATTATAATTCTGCACTAGACTGTACAGCGCAGCAAGTCCCCACCATGCCATCTCCTGGGGTCAATCAGGTCACTAGCACCGTGGACTCTCAAGGTCTGGAACAGCCTCCTGTCATAGATTTCGATGCTATGATGGACGACGGGGACCATTGCAGTCTCTTGTCAGGGACCATAAGCCCTGGCCTTCTTCAGAGTCTCTCTCAAAACTCTTCTCGCCTCACAACTCCCAGGAACTCCTTAACTTTTCCTTCCATCCCAGCCGGGATAAACAATATGGCTATCGGGGATATGAGCTCCATGCTTAGCACATTGGCAGAAGAAAATAAATTTCTTAATCTTATGTCCTAACTAGAAGCTCTGAAGGCAGATCGTGGTGGGATCTTGAGATTTATTGGGACTCTCTACAGGATGGAGCGTTCTTCCATTGTGATGACTGTGACACTGGCCAAGCAAGTAGATGGTACCGAGATGAGATCCTAAGACACTGACTCTTCAGATATTTATGGTGGCATCTCAGGAGGCGTCTTCCACAATGAGTCATTATTATATCTTGTGTTTTTTCTTCTTTAGCCTCTGCTTCCACTAGTGTCCACATCCTTTCCCTCATCCTAGACGGATGTGGACTGTAAACCGCCCAAGATAAACTTTTCTTTAAGAGTTTCCCAAGCTTTGGTGTGAAGGGGAACATCAAACCTTCAGCATCGACTTCTTACACACAGACCGCTGCTGTGTAAGCTGTACAGAGTCCAGTATTTCCGTGTGCCGCCAGCAGACGGGATTCTAGCTGCTTCTCAATGCACTGACTTGATTCTGTTGCAGCCATAAAAGCCTCAGCACTGTTTACATCGGCGTGTAAATACTTACGGTTGTATCGCCTTCCTCATGCGTGGAGCGCTGTGCGTGATTGTGCCAATCATTATACACGTTGTGAAAAGCCATATTGTGTCACGCAGAGAGGAGGCGGCTCCTCTATGAATACACGGGTCTGCTCACAGGGATCAGCCTCGGACCTCGTGTTATGTCGTCATCTTCTGGCCTCCTCCACTGTTCAGTATTTCGGGCCGAGACGTATCCACAAGGAAAAGAGAATTAGTCACATTAAGGGAAAGCACAGCAATAGTAGAAAGTATTCTAGTGTAACAAACAGGAAGCTCTATGCACGGGGAGCGGAAGGGAGCGAGCACAACTCTTCACTTATCTGACCAGTCCTCGTTTTGTCCTCTTTGTGGAAGATGAGGAACATGGTTATATTGTGAATGTGGCATCTTGTTTTCCTGTCCTGATTCTCTAAGCATTCAGCCTGCTGCTCTGACAGTAGGTACAGTGATCACAACCTGCTCTGACTGTAGGTCTAATGATCACCCCCTGCTCTGACTGTAGGTGCAATGATCACCCCCTGCTCTGACTGTAGGTACAGTGATCACCCCCTGCTCTGACTACAAGTCCAATGATTACCCCCTGCTCTGACTACAAGTCCAATGATTACCCCCTGTTCTGATTGTAGGACCAATGATCGCCCCCTGCTCTGACAGTAAGTACAATGATCTCCCCTGTTCTGACTGTAGGTACAATAATTGCCCCCTGCTGTAACTGTAAGTCCAATGATCGCCCCTTTTCTGACAGTTGGTACAAACTGATTTCCCATGCTCTGACTGTAGGTACAATGATCTCCCCCTCCTATGCAGGTACAATGATCTCCCCCTGCTCTGACTCCAGGTACAATTATTGCCCCCTGCTCTGACTGTAGGTACAATGATCTTCCCTTGCTCTGACTACAGATACAATGATCACCCACTGCTCTGACTGCAAGTACAATGATTGCCCCTGTTGTGACTGTAGGTCCAATGATTGCCCCCTGCTCTGACTGTAGGTACAATGATCTCCCCCTTCTATGCAGGTCCAATGATTGCCCCCCTGCTCTGACTGTAAGTCCAATGATAGCCCCCTATTCTGACTGTAGGTACAATGATCACCCCCTGCTCTAACTCCAGGTACAGTGATTACCCCCTGCTCTGACTACAGGTACAATGATCGCCCCATTAATCTAAATGTATAGAACATTTATAGGATCCCTGTATTAATAATCTTTATTCTGTGCACAACATTTGTAATTTACTGACTTACCTACCTGTGGAGGAATGAATGTGGGGGCGGTATGTGATATGTCTCTAGGCTGGTTGTACAGTGCAATAATTAACCCTTGGCAGTAACCACCCCTGTAAATTCCAAGGAGCGACCTCTACATGTCCTTATTCACTGCTACTGTATCCTCTGTGTTCATTGTCTTTGTGTCAGCCACGTCTCATTCACAACCAGTCACTCGTCCAGGTAATTTTTTTTGGTTGCCGTTTCTCCGTCAAGCAAATGACTTCTGTATTTCTTCCAAGCCTGTAAATATTTTGTAAAAAAAAGTGTCCCCCCAAAGTCCAAGACAGATCCGAGAAATTTATATCCTGTGACAAAACTGAACATTTTTTATTTTAAACTGCCTTGTAAATACACGTTTTGTATATTAAACTCAAACTTTTTACATCTTTGTCTATTCTGGTTCTGTCTTGTGTATAACGTTATACAGCCTGACCCCTGCAGTGGTGAATATGGGAGCATCAATATTCAGAACTCAACATTATCAGACCCAGCCCAACCATCCATTAAAAGTGCTCGAAGGACAAAAGAATGCGTGGAAAGTGTGGAGCAGCCATATAGCAGTTATATTCTTGTACATAGGAGCAGTATTATAGTAGTTATATTCCTGTACATAGGAGCAGTATTATAGCAGTTATATTCTTGTACATAGGAGGCAGTATTATAGTAGTTATATTCTTGTACATAGGAGGCAGCATTATAGGAGTTATATTCTTGTACATAGGAGGCAGTATTATAGTAGTTGTATTCTTGTACATAGGAGCAGTATTATAGTAGTTGTATTCTTGTACATAGGAGCAGTATTATAGTAGTTATATTCTTGTACATAGGAGCAGTATTATAGTAGTTATATTCTTGTACATAGGAGCAGTATTATAGTAGTTATATTCCTGTACATAGGAGCAGTATTATAGTAGTTATATTCCTGTACATAGGAGGCAGTATTATAGTAGTTATATTCTTGTACATAGGAGGCAGCATTATAGGAGTTATATTCTTGTACATAGGTGCAGTATTATAGTAGTTATATTATTGTACATATGTACAAGAATATAACTCCTATAATACTGCCTCCTATGTACAAGAATATAACTACTATAATACTGCTCCTATGTACAATAATATAACTACTATAATACTGCACCTAGGAGCAGTATTATAGTAGTTATATTCTTGTACATAGGAGCAGTATTATAGTAGTTATATTCTTGTACATAGGGGGTAGTATTATAGTAGTTATATTCTTGTACATAGGAGCAGCATTATAGCAGTTATATTCTTGTACATAGGAGCAGTATTATAGTAGTTATATTCTTGTACATAGGAGCAGTATTATAGTAGTTATATTCTTGTACATAGCAGCAGTATTATAGTAGTTATATTCTTGTACATAGCAGCATTATAGTAGTTATATTCTTGTACATAGGGGGTAGTATTATAGTAGTTATATTCTTGTACATAGGAGCAGTATTATAGTAGTTATATTCTTTTACATAGCAGCAGTATTATAGCAGTTATATTCTTGTACATAGGAGGCAGTATTATAGTAGTTATATTCCTGTACATAGGGGCAGTATTATAGTAGTTATATTCTTGTACATAGCAGCATTATAGTAGTTATATTCTTGTACATAGGGGGTAGTATTATAGTAGTTATATTCTTGTACATAGGAGCAGTATTATAGTAGTTATATTCTTTTACATAGCAGCAGTATTATAGTAGTTATATTCTTGTACATAGGAGCCAGTATTATAGCAGTTATATTCTTGTACATAGGGTCAGTGTTTTATAAGTAAAGGTAACTCCATGGTGGTCCTGAATGTTATCCTCAGACTAATGGCTTATGCACACGACCGTATGTATTTTACGGTCCACAAAAACGGATCCGCAAAAAATATGGATGACGTCCGTGTGCATTCCTTATTTTGCGGAACGGAACAGCTGGCTCCTAACAGAGAACAGTCCTATCCTTGTCCGTAATGTGGACAATAATAGGACATGTTCTATTTTTTTGCGGAACAGAAATACGGACATACGGAAACAGAATGCACATGGAGTAACTTTGTTTTTTGTTTTTTTTTGCGGATCCATTGAAGTGAATGGTTACGCATATGGTCCGCAAAAAAAACGGAACAGACATGGAAAGAAATTACGTTTGTGTGCATGAGCCCTTATGGGTAGGATCACTTACCACTCATTTCCTTTAGTTACTAGATTTGTCTCACATGACTAATCTCCTGCTCATTGTTATTCTTCATCCCATTATCTGATTATTCATGAGGGTTTGTACTTTGCAGGTAAATCTGGTAATCAGAACTCATTTCTTTCACATACATATTCATGTTCCTATTAACGTTTCAATCACATCTGTTTCTCAACATCTACAATCTGTTTTCACCACCTCAGTGTCATTTCCAGTCGATTAAGTCAAAGTAATGCAATAAAGTATTATTAGTGATAATGATAATTAAAGACGTCGATTTATTAACCAGCGGGATCGATGCCCGGATCGGGTCTGACCATCAGAATACAAACCTCCATTCATCATTGACAAGAAGCCTGTGGATTTAACCATTTCTCGATTGATCCTCATGAGGGGAGGTGATAATACCGCACTCATTATTAGGATATGAACTGAACAGGACAATGTATCAATCGTAGATCTGAAATGTTACATTAAGAGAAAACTGCAACATTAGTGTTCCAGGAATCACAGGATTTGAATCCAGTTTTACAGATGATCAGGGGTCAGCAACCTCCGGCACTCCAGGTGTTGGGAAACTACATCTCCCATCATGCACACTTGCTTGGCTTTTCTCTAAACTCCTACACAAGTGGAAGGAGCATGCTGGGAGTTGTAGTTTCACAACAGCTGGAGTGTCGAAGGTTGCTGATTTCTGGTGTAGATGATAATAAAGCTTGTAGGTGGAAACAACAGGTTTAGACCAATGAAAAAAAATCACAACTAGTTACAATAATCAGCAGCTAAATCTTATGTTGTGCTGTAGATACCACTGGCTCAGCAGAGAATGCCGCCGACCAGGTGCGCTGCTAGGGTCTCAAAAGATCCGGGGCCCAAGCCCCAATGAATATGGCCCAGTTCTCTAAGCCCCCCCCCCCCCCCCCCCTCACATACTTGCTATACAGCAGCATGTACCTGTCAAATCCAGGGCCTCCAGGTGACGTCTCCTCTGATGTAGACCTTCTCTGTCATCATCTTCTCCATTTGGTCCGGACACTTCTCTCACCCGCTCCTCGTCTCTATAGAGTGTGACACACGGACATTTTAGCTTCCTCCCATTTCTATCATCATCCCCAACCTGGAGCCCCCACAGTGTTATCCTGCTGCTCACTGTGCCCCCCAATACCCCCAAATACCATCCTAAAGAAAAAGGAGTGCCCCCCATAGTAATAGTGCTCCTCATAGTCCCACCAATAGTAATTCCTTTCTAGAATGCCATTAGCAATACTGCCCCCTACAGTGCCCACAACAGTGATAATGATCCCCAAGAATGCCCCCATTAATAATACTGCCCCCTACAGAGCCACTAACAGTGATAACGCTCCCCAAGAGAGCCCCCATTCACAGAAGAGCCCTCCGGTATTAATAATGCCCTCACAGAGCCTCCAGTAGTAATAAGGCCCCCTATTGTTCCCCCAGTGGTAATAACGCTATCTACAGCCCCCTCAGTAGTAATAAGGCCCCCATAATGCTCTTAGGAGAAATAATACGGATCTATAAGTCCCTCCTATAGAGCCCCCAGTAGTAATAAGAACGCCTAATGTCCCCTGGATTTATAATACCCCTATAATGCCCCCTGTAGTTATATTCCTCCCTCCACCATACAGTCCCATGTAAATAACATCACCTCCTCCCCAGCTGCCTCCAACATGCAATCCCATGTAAACATCAACCCTTAACATTCAGTCCCATGTGAATAACATCACCCTCCCACCACCAGCCACCTTCAACATACAGTCCCATGTAAATAACATCACTTCCTCTCTGACCCCTGTAACATTCAGTCCTGTGTAAATAACATCACTCCCTCCCACAGCCGCCTCCAACATTCAGTCCCATATAAATAATTTCACTCTCTCCCACAGCCGCCATAAACACACAGTTCCATGTAAATAACATTCCTCCCATCAGCCCTAACATACAGTCCCAGTTAAATAACTACAACTCCCAGCATTGCTCTGCCTCTCCCTTCACTTACCTCTCCTCATGTACAGACCTCACCTCAGCTTCTTCCCCAGGACTTCTCCTCTTCACTGCCGTCCTCTCCTGCACTGGTCACATGATGGTGACATCATCGCAGGTCCTTCTCAACCACTGTCTGTTTTATTGGTCACATGACCTGTGATGTCACCACAGGTCCTTCAGATCTTCCAGTGTATTAGATTCAAATGTATTGCCGTCCTGAGGACTTCCCGTTGGATCTAGCTGGCAGGCAGGACATTTGGGGCCTGGGACAGAACATCAGGGGGCAGGCCCCGAGTGTTTTAACCTAGCAATGCCCCTGCCACCGACTCTCATACAAGGTCACCAAAGGCCAGATCCTACTGTAGACATACCCATAGATCACCAAATTACCACACACATGGCACTGTATATAGTATAGCTATATGAACGACTACCTCAACATCTTATAGAACTGGGCAGACATTTATAGTTACATAGGTACTGTGTATGTGACTAGGTCAGCTGTACCCTGTATATACCATTGGGTCACCAGAAAAACTACATGCCGTATATATAGAGATGTATGAACCCGCAGCCCTATAGAGGATGTATGAACCCGCAGCCCTATAGAGGATGCATGGCCCCGCAGCCCTATAGAGGATGTATGGCCCCGCAGCCCTATAGAGATGTATGGCCCCGCAGCCCTATAGAGATGTATGGCCCCGCAGCCCTATAGAGATGTATGGCCCCGCAGCCCTATAGAGATGTATGGCCCCGCAGCCCTATAGAGATGTATGGATCAGCCAATCAGAGGCATGATTCAGGCAGGTCCTTCTGCTGAGGTCGCAATAGATGCCATTCTGTGTCCAGCTTTAGACCTGAGAGCATGTGTTGTGGATGTGTCTGCTAAAAGACAATTGTAGAGCAGATACAAGCCAGTAATCTAGCTGTACTAGAGACACACTATAGAGCGAGAACAGGGAGATAAAAATCCTAAAATCTACCCAATATATCAGAGACAACCTGGCATAGAGAAGGAGGGACTGCTCACTCCGAGTTGTGTGCTGTTCCATTGTTCATACCGCTTGCTGGCAAGTTCTATCCTGACACAAAATTACTTCTTCTGTATATGGACAGCCAGCTTTTTATTGTTAAACTTCAAACCTCAAGTTTCTATAGTTCATAGGCTTATTGCCAGCACCCCAATAGCATACATTCTGCTGCTGAACAATTGCCGCCTTTTTTTCTAAAGACCTAAATTTACCATTTGTAATTGGTCATTTTCAGTGCAATGAAGTGCATCAGTATATCCGTGCTAGTGGACACGTTATATTACGGCAAAATACCCTTCAGTTACACCAAAAGCATTTTACTGTAAAAACTGGATTACTATACCCATGTTATTGATTGAGTTTTACTGTAACAACTGCATGATTATAACCCTTTTAGTGAATGTGTTGTATTACTTTAAGATACCATACCAACAGCAAAAGCATTTTTACTGCATTAATACCATTGTCAATTGTAAATACCAGTGTGCAGTGTGTTTGTAAAAAGGGAGTGACATTTGATTGCGTCTGTGTTTAAATTACAGAATAAACACTAGTGATTTCGTTAGTACCGTTTAATAGCCTGTGTGTACCACTACCAAGCCTGTGACTTTTCATATAAGCCTCATAATAAAATGTCTGGAAAATGGAAGAATTTAAAACGAAAGACCCATGCCTGGTCATCCCCCCTCCTCCTTGTGGGCGCCTTCTTTTTTTCCTAAAAAGAGCCAACAACATCCCATGTGCTATGAAATATACTCAAGAGTCTTCTTGTCGATGACCTGTGAGAGTAGCATCAGCATTTGGACTGCCATGTGTAAGAGGTTCAGGGGGAGGAAGGGGAACCCATGCATAGCGGTGTTGGTGGTAGTGCTGGCTGATGGCACTTATAGCCATGGTGGTAGCAGTGGGACAGTGGTTGCAACAGTGTCACTGAAGGCAAATACAGAGCAGGAAATCAGAACTTAGGCTAAGGAGCCCACCATAAGATATCACAGTCTGATAAAAGTGTCAGGAAGGTGAAGACTATGGGCCAGATTTATCATTCCTCTGACCGCTCACTCCACTTTCACATATGGCTAAAGTCAGTTTTAGCCAAGTCAGATTTATGATCGGCCCTTTAAGACTGTAATAAATGTGGTTTGACGGTAGCAGTTTATCCGTCAGTAAGCAGCTTTACAAAAGTCGCACGTCTTTACGAAAAAGTCGCACGTTTTTATGAAAAAGTCGCATGTTCTATTAAAAAGTCTCATAAGATAAGCATGGTCCTCACTGGAGTGAAATTGCGACTTTTTTGCGACTTTTTAAATAGTCCCAATAGTAAATCTGTCTAGAGATTCATTTACATAAGAAAACACGCCCACTTTCAGAAAACTGGCGAGCCTAGTGCAGAGCAGAAAAAAGTCGCAAATTTGTGCGCAGTTTTAGCGTTTGGGACTTTTTCACTCTATTATTCTGACCTGAGCTAATGATAAATCTGGCCCTATGACTACGATTGTGTGCTAGACAGGAGCTGGGTCAGGGTGCTGCCGAAGAGAAGAAGGAGACATCAGAGGAGAAGGGTGGTGGCTGTGTTGGCAATAAAGAGTGGAGGTAACATGTGACTAAAACGTCTAAAAGAACAGGCATGGCCAGAACTGCTTCTATTGGGGTCAGTTTAGCAACTGGTGATGCCGCTGAAACTCTGGGCGCAGGCTCAAAACGTCAAAGACCTAGGCCTGTGAGTAACTCCCTTATGGCGTCTTTTCTCCCCAAGGCCAACACACAAGATCTGCAGGATTAAAATAAGCCGGGGCTTTCAAACACAAACATAGCTACCAGAGCTCTATTGCAACACACGAGGAATCAGAACAAGTCGGTCCTCCTTCTCCATGGAAGTATAAGCAGCCAGACTGGAACAGAGGAACTGCTTCTGCCATAATGCCACTGCCGCTGTCTGCCTGCCTACCATTGTTCTGTACCGTATAGCTGCTGCAGCCTTCCTGCCACTGCCGCTGTCTACCTGCCTACCATTGTTCTGTACCGTACAGCTGCTGCAGCCATCATGCCACTGCCGCTGTCTGCCTGCCTACCATTGTTCTGTACCGTACAGCTGCTGCAGCCATCATGCCACTGCCGCTGTCTGCCTACCATTGTTCTATACTGTATAGCTGATGCAGCCATTATGCCACTGCCGCTGTCTGCCTGCCTACCATTGTTCTATACTGTATAGCTGATGCAGCCATTATGCCACTGCCGCTGTCTGCCTGCCTACCATTGTTCTATACTGTATAGCTGATGCAGCCATTATGCCACAGCCGCTGTCTGCCTGCCTACCATTGTTCTGTACCGTATAGCTGCTGCAGCCATCATGCCACTGCAGCTGCCTGCCTACAATCATTCTTTATTGTATAGCTGCTGCAGCCATCATACCACTGCCGCTGTCTGCCTGCCATTGTTCTGTACCGTATAGCTGCTGCAGCCATCATGCCACTGCCGCGCCTGTCTGCTACAATCATTCTTTATTGTATAGCTGCTGCAGCCATCATACCACTGCCGCTGTCTGCCTGCCATTGTTCTGTACCGTATAGCTGCTGCAGCCATCATGCCACTGCCGCGCCTGTCTGCTACAATCATTCTTTATTGTATAGCTGCTGCAGCCATCATGCCGCTGCCGCTGTCTGCCTGCCTATCATCTGTACCATATAGCTACCTCTGCCATAGCTGCTGCAGCTGCTACTTCCTGCTGCTAGTCATCTTCGGCCACTACTACTACTACTCAAATCTACTGTTTGACAAATCGGACTCAAAATGAATTTCAATAAGTTTGTTAATCTCTACAGGAGTCAATCCGGAACCATAAAGGTCAATGTGATTTATTGGAACTGTGAAAAGACTGATAGACTGCCTGGCAGTGAAGGGTTAACCCCCCCCCTCCCCCACTTCATATTGTGAGACTTTGCAGGGTCCGATCGCCGTTTTTCCACTCCACTGGGCCTGCTCCTCAGGAAACCCACCATCCACACAATAAATTGCCTCCCTTCTTTTTTTGGTTCCGCTCGCTGATTATCAGCCATGATAAGACAATCCTTAAAGCGGCGGTGACACGGTTTAATCACACACGAGGCGCGCTGCTGCCTGCGCTGCTGCCTGGCATTAATACACATTTATGCAAAGCAGGCGGCGGCCTGTCAGGAGCTAATCTATACAAGTATGATAAACGATGTTTATTCTCCATGATGGAATGAAACCCCCGATCTGACAATAATTGGAATAAAGGGACACATCAGCTCAATAAGCTGATTGAATTAGCAGTGGCTGACATTAGGCCTGATCATGGTTCTGCTGTCATAAGTCGGGAAGGGATTGTTAATGACGGCTCCGCTCTACAAGCGAGCACGACCGCTCTTCAGAAGACGGTGGGCAGGCAGGTGGTCATCCAGTGCGCTAACACTAGAAGGTCAAATACTGGAACCTCAGCTGCAGCATTTGTCCAGAAGCAAAGAAAAACACGGCTGATTTCTTCCACAAACAGTGCCACCCTTGCCTACAGGTTAGGTGTGGAATTGCAGTTCAGCCCCATTCACTTCAGTGGAGCTAAGCTGCAGTACCAGACACAACCCATGAGCAGGTGTGGCGCTGTTTCTGGAAGAAATCAGCCATGTTTTGTCAAAACTGGACCAAAAGCGTTTGTCCTGTCCACAGGATAAGAGATAAATGTCGCTCTGACCCCAGGCAATCATGAGCGCACCACACCCAGAGCACGCTGCACTTCAAGAAAACTTTGAGTGAACCTAAAAAAATTCCACAAACCCCAATTCATTGTATTTCCATTTTTAGGTGCTTATGGCCGCCCATTGACATCCAGCCCCCGTAGCCTTTGTTTGCAATGGTCTTAACGAGGAAGCTGAACTGGTACGGACTGGAACCGTATCACCTTTAGCAATGAATGCAGGTTCTGTTTGGGATCCGTCAATGGTCTGTGGAGGACACTCTGCCCCAACCGCTGGTCAGTCTCATGCACGGACTCACGGCTCATGCACACCAACGTATTTTCCTTCCGTGTCCGTTCTGTTTTTTTTTGCAGACTGTATGCGGAAACCATTCATTTCAAAGGGTCCGCAAAAAAAAAAAAGGACCTTACTCTATGTGCAATACATTTCCGTACATCCGCATGTCTGTTCCGTAAAAAAATAAAACATGTCCTATTATTGTCCGCATTACGGACAAGGACAGGACTGTTCTATTAGGGGTCGGCTGTTCTGCAAAATACAGAATGCACACGGACGTCACCCGTATTTTTTGCGGATCCGTGTTTTGCGGACCGCAATATGATTGTGACCCCAAAATGAACATAAGCCCTAAATGACATCCCCCAGCAGTGCCGGCCCTACCTACCGTGCAGCACACGCCGGACCTTGGTAAATCAGGGCCCATGGAGTGACGGACGCCGGCGGTGCTACGGTCGGTGTTTGATCCGCTATTACACTACGTAGGGTACACAACAAAAATGGTCAAAATATATTAAAAAATATCCAGAAAATGGAAGATTAGGATTCAGCAAGGAGGATCGGGGACAAGGTGTGACATTCCTCCGGGCGGCTGGTCTGTGGCAGGGAGCCTAGAACATCACACATTGTAATTACACCCGAAATAGACACAAAAACAGCACCTTACAAGTAAATCCCAGGAACCCTGATGTTCCCAGGGATGAAAACGCCCCATTCATCTGCTGCAACCTGTGAGGACAGAGGAAACGAGGAGCAAGTTCTGAAAATACTTCACTGGGGTCTCAAACTCCCGAAAAGCATTCATTATCTTAATATGTGCAAAAGAAAAAAAAAACGGGTTTTGATATAAAAAGCTGCAAAACTCACAGGAATTACCAAAACTCCAATGATTTCTAGATGCAGCAGAGCTGAAATTGTCGTTGTCGCGTGCACGGAGCATATGAAGGGGTGCTGTGTATAGTGAAGGGGTCATTTACTTGTGTATTTCTGGCGCAGGTTGCAAAGTTTATTTGCGCCACAGTCTGCACCTTTCCCCGCTCACGCCAGGTCTAGAAAAGGGGGCACGGACAGGCGGGCACGGACAGGCGGGCACGGACAGGCGGGCAGACCCGTCTCATTTATCATTTTCTAAGGCTGTTTTAGATGTAGAAAATGGTCTAAATTTAAGACCGCGAGGGAGCTGTCCCGACGCCTCTTCATAAGGCCTCCTGCACACGAACGTGTGTGCCCCGTAAATTGCGGGCTGCAATGCACGAACACCGACCGCGGGGCAGCCGCAGCGGATCGCGGACCCATTCTGTTTAATTGGTCCGCGATCCGCCCGTTCCGCAAAAAGATAGGACATGTTCTATCTTTTTGCGGAACGGAAGTACGGGACGAAACTCTGTCGTGCTTCCGTTCCGTGCTTCTATTCCGCATCTCCGGATTTGCGGACCCATTGAAGTGAATGGGTCCGCATCTGTGATGTGGAATGCCCACGGAACGGCGCCCGTGTACTGTGGATCCGCAATACGATAACGGGCAGTACATGTTTGTGTGCAGGAGGCCTAACTTCGGCTCGGGGGTATTAAGACCGCGTATAGAATGCCAGTCCTAATAAATGACCCCTTATATGTAACCCAAGAGGTACTGGGTAATTCTCCCTACAGCAAAGTCATGAATCATGTTAACTCTCCTGGATACAGTGAAATGTAGTAGATGTCACCTGCAGTCCTATGTAACACCGCAGATAACACAGTGATAACTCTCTGAGTACAGATAATGTAGTACATGCCTCCTGCAGTCCTATGTAACAGCACAGATAACACAGTGATAGCTCTGAGTACAGATAATGTAGTAGATGTCACCTGCAGTCCCATGTAACACCGCAGATAACACAGTGATACCTCTGAGTACAGATAATGTAGTAGATGTCACCTGCAGTCCCATGTAACACCACAGATAACACAGTGATAACTCTGAGTACAGATAATGTAGTACATGCCTCCTGCAGTCCTATGTAACAGCACAGATAACACAGTGATAGCTCTGAGTACAGATAATGTAGTAGATGTCACCTGCAGTCCCATGTAACACCGCAGATAACACAGTGATACCTCTGAGTACAGATAATGTAGTAGATGTCACCTGCAGTCCCATGTAACACCACAGTGATAACTCTCTGAGTACAGATAATGTAGTACATGCCTCCTGCAGTCCTATGTAACAGCACAGATAACACAGTGATAGCTCTCTGTGTACAGATAATGTAGTAGATGTCACCTGCAGTCCTATGTAACAGCACAGATAACACTCAGGTACTGCCCCTGTCCAGTCACACCCAGAGCTGCATTCAGAATTCTGCTGGTGTCCCGCTGACAGAGCGCAGTGCATTGTGGGAGATCACAGGACATTTAGGCCACACCTCTTTCTTTGAGGGCCGGATTCAGATGACAGGATGCCCCTGACGTCCCCCGATTACCGCTCGGCGGTGACATCACCTGTAATAGTGGGTGAGAGGATTTAACCCATGAATGGGACCTGTTGGTGTCGGCCCAGGTTACCTTCTTCCCTCTCCCCTGTTAAAGCAAAGTATCTACATATGTTCTGTGTGGAGTTGCCCTTTAAGACAAGCCCCTCCCCCTCTCCTATTTTGCAGCTAATCGCTCCAGTCTCATTAGTACGAGATTCGCGTAGAACCTTTCTCATTCTGCCGACATTTTGGCTTCCACTTCCCATCACACAAGTCCTTGACCTCTCCGGCGCCATTAACAGATGTTCGTTAGTTTGTGGCGACTGGAGAGTTTCCGCCATTTGCTGCCACTCCACGTCCTGAATAAATGTTAGAAAATCCAATTTGGGGAAATTCACATTTTTGGTTGAGGGCCAATCAGAGAGGTATTGCCAGCCCCCTCCCCCGCTGACGTGAGGCGTATAGGCCCTGCAAATCATGGCGGAACGTCTCACCGATGATCGCTGATCAGGACTGTCTGCAGCTGCTGATCCTGGGGCCACATCCTGAACTCATAGAAACATACAATGTGTTTAGGGGTCATTATTTCAGAAGACTTAAAGGTAGGCAGACAATGCCATAGAGCAGCAGGAGATGCTAGCAGAAGGCTGGGGTGTATAGGGAGAGGCATTACCAGTAGACAGAGGGAGGCGCTCATGCCACTCTACAGAGCACTAGTGAGACCTCATCTGGAGTATTGTGCGCAGTACTGGAGACCATATCTCCAGAAGGATATAGATACTCTAGAGAGAGTTCAGAGAAGAGCTACTAAACTAGTACATGGATTGCAGGATAAAACTTACCAGGAAAGATTAAAGGACCTTAACATGTATAGCTTGGAAGAAAGAAGAGACAGAGGGGAGATGAGAGAAACTGCTAAATACATAAAGGGAATCAACAAGGTAAAAGAGGAGAGAAGATTTACAAGAAGAGAAACTGCTACAAGACGACATAGTGTTAGATTAGAGGGGCAAAGGGTTAACAGTAATATCAGGAAGTATTACTTTACTGAGAGAGTAGTGGATGCATGGAATAGCCTTCCTGCAGAAGTGGTAGCTGCAAATACAGTGGAGGAGGTTAAGCATGCATGGGATAGGCATAAGGCCATCCTTCATATAAGATAGGGCCAGGGACTATCCATAGTATTCAGATATATTGGGCAGACTAGATGGGCCAAATGGTTCTCATCTGCCGACACATTGTATGTTTCTATGAGTTCAGGATGTGGCCCCAGGATCAGCAGCTGCAGACAGTCCTGATCAGCGATCATCGGTGAGACGTTCCGCCATGATTTTCAGGGCCTATACGCCTCACGTCAGCGGGGGAGGGGGCTGGCAATACCTCTCTGATTGGCCCTCAACCAAAAATGTGAATTTCCCCAAATTGGATTTTCTAACATTTATTCAGGACGTGGAGTGGCAGCAAATGGCGGAAACTCTCCAGTCGCCACAAACTAACGAACATCTGTTAATGGCGCCGGAGAGGTCAAGGACTTGTGTGATGGGAAGTGGAAGCCAAAATGTCGGCAGAATGAGAAAGGTTCTACGCGAATCTCGTACTAATGAGACTGGAGCGATTAGCTGCAAAATAGGAGAGGGGGAGGGGCTTGTCTTAAAGGGCAACTCCACACAGAACATATGTAGA
The DNA here is from genome assembly GCF_905171765.1 of Bufo bufo. Lineage (NCBI taxonomy): Eukaryota > Metazoa > Chordata > Amphibia > Anura > Bufonidae > Bufo > Bufo bufo. The sequence goes on from NC_053395.1 coordinate 230,775,294, forward strand.
TACTTTGCTTTAACAGGGGAGAGGGAAGAAGGTAACCTGGGCCGACACCAACAGGTCCCATTCATGGGTTAAATCCTCTCACCCACTATTACAGGTGACTGCTTACCGTTCTGGAATGTATTGGGTAACACTGGCAGCATTATGTCACTGTTATCCAATACATTCCAGAACTGTAAGGGTTACATAGCATCATAAATCAATATAATGCTATGTGACCCCCGGCAGCGCTGGGAGTTCAGGCCGGGAGCTGCGCTCTGGACTCGCAGCGTGACCAACGCTCGTCTGCAAGGGCCCTAAGGAGACTAGAGGGTTTATATACCAATTACAGGGCGATTGGAGCAACTTCGGTTCGGTCTGAATCAAAGCAGGTCCAAACCGAACTTTTTGAAAAATTCGGAAAACCTGATCTGAACATTATCTCGGGTGGTTTGCTCATCTCTAGTATGAGGCATATATTTTAGAGGTATGATATGGAGGTATGAGACATATATTGTAGAGGTATGATATGGAGGTATGAGACATATTGTACAGGGTATGAGACATATATTGTGGAGGTATGAGGCATATTGTAGAGGTATGATATGGAGGTATGAGGCATATATTGTGGAGGTATGAGGCATATTGTAGAGGTATGATATGGAGGTATGAGGCATATATTGTGGAGGTATGAGGCATATTGTAGAGGTATGATATGGAGGTATGATATGGAGGCATATTGTAGAGGTATGATATGGAGGTATGAGACATATATTGTAGAGGTATGATATGGAGGTATGAGGCATAGTCATAACTGATACAATTATGACATTTCTAGTATTTTCATTATCTTTCCCCGGATGTCGCTGCCTCAGCAAAGTAGAAACCTCATGGAGCGATCCTGCGGCGGAGTCCTGGAGATATAAGAGACCGCGCGCCCCATTCTTTGATGTGATAATGAGCTGCTAAAGGTGCTGCCCCCCCCCCACCCCGAATCTACTGTCATCTCATATATCCAGGGGGATCCCCAATATCAAGAGGAGCACGAAAAAAATACTATGTTACTATATCTATATAGATCACCAAAATAAAGCCTGTTTAAGCTAATAACCTCACTTGTCCCAGATATTAAAACTTAATTTTTACTATTTTTGTTAAAAAATGAACTAGGTATAAGTACTTGTGTGAGCTAGAGAAAGAATGAAAACTATCTAATGCCCTGTCAGTTCTAAAGCATGGTTGTTGTAAGTGCAATGTCAGCCGGGGGTGCACAACAGACCAGCACAGCGCCGTCCTATATATATTGTGCTATAGGGGATTCTATGTAACAAACACTGGTCGCTCTTGGACAGACTCCGCTATTTTTGTACTACACTAATTGCTAGAACTGGACACGGACATCAGAATCTAAGACGCTAAATGCTGTCCCCCAACATGTTTCTCCAGCTACTCTGGCTTCATCAGGGGTAACGGACAGAACTGAATATGGACGCTGCCCATGAACCTTATAAAGGCTGCCTCCACCTTAGCAGCAGAGGGCCAATAAGTACAAAGAATGAAGAGTTGTAAGTATCCTATAAACCATACTGCCAAGGGAGAGGCTATCAGTCACAGTGACGCCGACACTCGGGGTACAGGATAATGACGGGGTACAGGATAATGACGGGGTACAGGATAATGACCCCGACACTCGGGGTACAGGATAATGACGGGGTACAGGATAATGACGGGGTACAGGATAATGACGGGGTACAGGATAATGACCCTGACACTCGGGGTACAGGATAATGACCCTGACACTCGGGGTACAGGATAATGACCCTGACACTCGGGGTACAGGATAATGACCCTGACACTCGGGGTACAGGATAATGACCCTGACACTCGGGGTACAGGATAATGACGCCGACACTCGGGGTACAGGATAATGACGCCGACACTCGGGGTAAAGGATAATGACGCCGACACTCGGGGTAAAGGATAATGACGCCGACACTCGGGGTAAAGGATAATGACGCCGACACTCGGGGTAAAGGATAATGACGCCGACACTCGGGGTAAAGGATAATGACGCCGACACTCGGGGTAAAGGATAATGACGCCGACACTCGGGGTAAAGGATAATGACGCCGACACTCGGGGTAAAGGATAATGACGCCGACACTCGGGGTAAAGGATAATGACGCCGACACTCGGGGTAAAGGATAATGACGCCGACACTCGGGGTAAAGGATAATGACGCCGACACTCGGGGTAAAGGATAATGACGCCGACACTCGGGGTAAAGGATAATGACGCCGACACTCGGGGTACAGGATAATGACGCCGACACTCGGGGTAAAGGATAATGACGCCGACACTCGGGGTAAAGGATAATGACGCCGACACTCGGGGTAAAGGATAATGACGCTGACACTCGGGGTAAAGGATTTTCTCTGTTTAGATTTGAAGATTTCTCTGGGTTGAGGTTTGTCGCTATGGGGGGGGTTAGATGATAATCGCTTGGTGCTGGGCTGATTGTTGGTGGGTCCTGCAGCTGCTTCCACAGGGGCCCCATATTAATCCCATATATAAATGAGTGTAATCAGCAGGAATCAGGCTCGGCTGTGATTGTGCTCTAAGTAGCTGCAGTCTCCATCCATAGAGGGGAACCAGGTGCAGCTCTGCTGAGAACATCTTCATCTCCTGCCTGTGCCGTCAGAGGAAGCTTCCTGCCCGGGGCCCAGCGGGCGGAGGAGGCTCCAACCACTGAAGAACCCACCGCACCCCCCAACACTCAAGAGTCAATCACCAGAAGCATCCGTCTGTCATAGAAGAGGGAAAATAGATAGATAGATATCCAACAGATAACAAAGGGTTAAGCCAATGCGTCCTGTCAGGTCTAGTGGCTCTTTATAAAACAGGGACATCATTAATCACTTGACGCTTTCATGAAACATAAAACAAAAGATCGGATCATTCTGGAATTCTTCACGGAACATTGAAAACAGGAGTCAGTTCAAAGAGAGAGCAGAATGTGGACGGCGGCGGCAGGGCGATCTGTCAGGTGTCAGCAAAATGGGGGATTCAGCGGAGGTTTGTATGTACAGGAGACCTCATATAACAACTGGAGCAGAGAGAAGAATCCAGATCCGAACAAACAGCCTGCAGCCGTCACATTATCAAGAAAATGTATAAAGTGCAGGTGCACCCCCCAAACAGGACACCTATACATACCGTACATATACTACTTATCCTGTACTGATCAGAGTTACATCCTGTATTATACTCCAGAGCTGCACTCACTATTCTGCTGGTGCAGTCACTGTGTACATACATTACTTATCCTGTACTGATCAGAGTTACATCCTGTATTATACTCCAGAGCTGCACTCACTATTCTGCTGGTGGAGTCACTGTGTATATACAATACTTATCCTGTACTGATCCTGAGTTACATCCTGTATTATACTCCAGAGCTGCACTCACTATTCTGCTGGTGCAGTCACTGTGTACATACATTACTTATCCTGTACTGATCCTGAGTTACATCCTGTATTATACTTCAGAGCTGCACTCACTATTCTGCTGGTGGAGTCACTGTGTACATACATTACTTATCCTGTACTGATCCTGAGTTACATCCTGTATTATACTCCAGAGCTGCACTCACTATTCTGCTGGTGCAGTCACTGTGTACATACATTACTTATCCTGTACTGATCCTGAGTTACATCCTGTATTATACTCCAGAGCTGCACTCACTATTCTGCTGGTGCAGTCACTGTGTACATACATTACTTATACTGTACTGATCCTGAGTTACATCCTGTATTATACTATAGAGCTGCACTCACTATTCTGCTGGTGCAGTCACTGTGTACATACATTACTTATCCTGTACTGATCCTGAGTTACATCCTGTATTATACTCCAGAGCTGCGATCACTATTCTGCTGGTGCAGTCACTGTGCACATACATACATTACTTATCCTGTACTGATCCTGAGTTACATCCTGTATTATACTCCAGAGCTGTACTCACTATTCTGCTGGTGCAGTCACTGTGTACATACATTACTTGTCCTGTACTGATCCTGAGTTACATCCTGTATTATACTCCAGAGCTGCACTCACTATTCTGCTGGTGCGGTCACTGTGTACATACATTACTTATCCTGTACTGATCCTGAGTTACATCCTGCATTATACTCCACAGCTGCACTCACTATTCTGCTGGTGCAGTCACTGTGTATATACATTACTTGTGGTCGGATCGGCTATCAGAAAGGTGAACCCTAACCCTATCTACAACAAGCAGTAGAATTATGCCATAACTGCTGTGGAAGGGCAGCCTAAAGTGGGCCACCCTAATGTAAAGTGACTGTAAGATGGTGTGGGTGGGTGAAATCAGCTGAATCGGCGTCAGCCTGGGCCCACAGGTACGTATGAATAGCCTTGTAATCAGCCTCCCCTCCCACAAATGCAGCAATGTCTTGCTTATACTTGTGGTCGGATCGGCTATCAGAAAGGTGAACCTGACCTATCTAACCCTATCTACAACGAGCAGTAGAGTTATGCCATAACTGCCATGGAAGGGCAGCCTAAAGAGGCCAAAAAGAGCAGACCTTAGTTTAGAGTAATATATACATACCGTTACGACACCCACTTTGAACGAAAGACCTTTCACGATGAAGGTGCGGAATAGACCGTATATAACACAGTGACTTCCATCTACCTTACCTCGTTGTCTTGTGCACCGCCACATCGTTCTTGGAGATGGTTAATGCTGATGTGATTGGACGAGTGGCCGGTAACCAGGAACCATTTACTCCTATGTTGACTAACACGTGACCATATAACGAGAAGGTCTGAATCCTGAGAGCTGCAGACTGAAACAAACCATGGCGAATCTGTTGGAAGGGCCTGAATTAAGTCCAACCATCGGCCAAGGGCCCTGATAGGACACCAACTGTTCCTGGTGGCAAAATACTTCATCGCTACTTATTCCCCAGGCCACACTTTATTTTTATTTTTTATAAAGGAGCCAAAAAATTAGAACATGGCGTCTGCCGTCTTACTCTAGTAGTAGATTAATAGAAATGTGTAAACCCACCAGGCCTGGGGAACCACAAACAGGAATACATGGCTATTTCGATTAACGAGCTAACGTTGCCTGTAATAAGGACAGACGTACACATAATACCTGCGGTTGTGACAGAAAATAAGCTTAAGGTCGTGATAAACTATGTATACTGCGCCTGTAGTCGTGATAGGCTTTGTCGTGTCTGTAGACGTGGCAGACTTCGTAATTTGCGCCTTATCACTGTACCTCCCACTGGAAGACGGACCGATACCCAGGACTTAGGCCGGACACCAACACCCTCAGCCCGAGTTTGTAGATGAAGTAAGCCTGCCTGGGAGAAGGTGATGTCCGCAAAGGCAGGCTCGGGATGACGGCTTATAAAGAAAACAATGAATTCCTTTTATATCCAACAACCTAGAAATTAAAAGTTAGAGAAAACAATAATGTGAATGAGGCTCTAATGACACGAGCCACCACAAGAAATTGTATTGCGAGCCACAGATGACAGAGCCATGCGAGCGGGTCTGAAGGCAGAAAAGACATGGAACCTACTTGTGGTGGGACCACGCAGCCGGCCTCGAATGGAGGAGTTTGTGTGTAAAATCTAAACGGAGAAGCCATACGCGGCAGACTCTAATGGCTGAGCCATGCGTGAGGGACTCTAATGGCAGAGTCGTATGTGTAAACCTAAAACGGAGAAGCCATGCGTGAGGGACTAATGGCGGAGTTATACGTGAGAGACTAATGGCGGAGTTATACGTGAGAGACTAATGGCGGAGTCATACGTGTAACTAAAACGGAGAAGCCATGTGTGAGAGACTCTAATGGCGGAGTCATACGTGAGAGACTAATGGCGGAGAAGCCATGTGTGAGAGACTCTAATGGCGAAGCCACATGTGTAAACTAAAACGGAGAAGCCATACGTGAGAGACTCTAATGGCGGATTCCTTTTTTTTTTTTTATAAAATATAAACCACTTATGCAGCACCAGTAGGACTTGTGGACTCGCATAACCAATGACCCTCTCCGATAATAAACCTAGGACGCTAACCAGCCTACAACCATATTGTACACCTAACGAACATGAAGAACGGTCATCGGGCCCCCGAGGCCATGAAGTCCCCCGAAGCCAAGAGACTGAACTGAATGACCTTACAGTGACAAGTAATTAAAACGTGACCCAGACCTAAAGAAAAAATGCATAGACATTAGTGATCTGAACCACGTGCATAAACGAAACATTAAACCGACCGCGAAATTGAAACAGATGGGAGAAAAACAAGAGCCAGAGGCATTGCAGTTCGCTAAGAGAAGACCCTTATCGTGACAAACGAATAAACTACTGTGAAAACATAGTAGGGCCTTACTCCTATTGGCCCACTGACCGCTGGGGAGCTATTTGGTTAACTGGGGCAGGAGACCAATCTGAGTGAATGTGAACCAGAAGTCAAGGAGACCAGTCTTAGTGAATGCAAACCAGGACTAAAGAACACCACAAATTTTATATATATTTTTGAAGTGAACAGAAAAGTAGACCTATGGAATGTAACAAACCACCAAGGAAAGAAACGTAAGCCTGAAAGGAAAGCAGCTATGTTTATCGGAAGAGTAGTATCAGAGCGGTGGGAGTAGTATCAGCTTTAAGTGGAAGCAGAGTATAACACATGATGTAAGAACAAGTGGGTGAATGCAGCTCTGGATGTGAGTGGTGTCTAAAACATGGTATGGGCACAGCTCTGAGTACGAGCATGAAGAGCATGGTATAAAGCAGCCGTATGAAATGCAATCTGAAAGTGAGCAGAGTATTAACGTAATGCAACAGCAGACGTATGAACGCAGCTCTAGTAGTGAATGGTGTATAGGACAAAATGTAAATGCAGACACACAGACGTAGTATTGAAGGTAACAATCCTAACCGCGATCATTCGACCATTAGCGCCAAACCCCCTTCGTCCCAGAACACTGCAAATCGCGGACCGCAGTGGGAGTCCTGTGCAGCAAGGTCGATGCTACCGTGAGCGCCAGCATTCACATGGCACCTTCTGCTGTTTACCAAGATTTGAACGAGCTGCCACACCATGCTGCAGTTGCCGCATGTGAACTAGGTATCGGAAAACATACAACCATGCCTACTCTAAGCACATGCTACCCCAATAACTGTATGCAATGGCCCCACCAGGCCTCTGAATAGCCAGACAAACAATACTAACAACCATCGTTTGACCATTAGCGCCCAAACTCTGCTTCATCCCAGAGCGCTACATGTCGCGGACCGCAGTGTGGGTCCCGTACAAACAACTCCAATCCTACCATGAATACTAGCGCCCTCCTGAGACATTCTGCCATCGCCCAGCCATAAGGAGCCTCCACACCATGCTGCTGTATCCTAGAGCTGAGCCGGAGGTAGTGAAATCAGCTGAATCGGCGTCAGCCTGGGCCCACAGGTGCCTATAAATAGCCTAGTAATCAGCCAGCCTGGGCCCACAGGTACGTATGAATAGCCTTGTAATCAGCCTCCCCTCCCACAAATGCAGCAATATCTTGCTTATACTTATCCTGTACTGATCCTGAGTTACATCCTATATTATACTCCAGAGCTGCACTCACTATTCTGCTGGTGGAGTCACTGTGTATATACAATACTTATCCTGTACTGATCCTGAGTTACATCCTGTATTATACTCCAGAGCTGCACTCACTATTCTGCTGGTGCAGTCACTGTGTACATACATTACTTATCCTGTACTGATCCTGAGTTACATCCTGTATTATACTCCAGAGCTGCACTCACTATTCTGCTGGTGCAGTCACTGTGTACATACATTACTTATCCTGTACTGATCCTGAGTTACCTCCTGTATTATACTCCAGAGCTGCACTCACTATTCTGCTGGTGCAGTCACTGTGTACATGCATTACTTATCCTGTACTGATCCTGAGTTACATCCTGTATTATACTCCAGAGCTGCACTCACTATTCTGCTGGTGCAGTCACTGTGTACATACATTACTTATCCAGTACTGATCCAGAGTTACATCCTGTATTATACTCCAGAGCTGCACTCACTATTCTGCTGGTGCAGTCACTGTGCACATACATTACTTATCCTGTACTGATCCTGAGTTACATCCTGTATTATACTCCAGAGCTGCACTCACTATTCTGCTGGTGCAGTCACTGTGTATATACATTACTTATCCTGTACTGATCCTGAGTTACATCCTGTATTATACTCCAGAGCTGCACTCACTATTCTGCTGGTGCAGTCACTGTGTACATGCATTACTTATCCTGTACTGATCCTGAGTTACATTCTGTATTATACTCCAGAGCTGCACTCACTATTCTGCTGGTGCAGTCACTGTGTACATACATTACTTATCCAGTACTGATCCAGAGTTACATCCTGTATTATACTCCAGAGCTGCACTCACTATTCTGCTGGTGCAGTCACTGTGTACATACATTACTTATCCTGTACTGATCCTGAGTTACATCCTGTATTATACTCCAGAGCTGCACTCACTATTCTGCTGGTGCAGTCACTGTGTACATACATTACTTATCCTGTACTGATCCTGAGTTACATCCTGTATTATACCCCAGAGCTGCACTCACTATTCTGCTGGTGCAGTCACTGTGTACATACATTACTTATCCTGTACTGATCCTGAGTTACATCCTGTATTATACTCCAGAGCTGCACTTACTATTCTGCTGGTGCAGTCACTGTGTACATACATGACTTATCCTGTACTGATCCTGAGTTACATCCTGTATTATACTCCAGAGCTGCACTCACTATTCTGCTGGTGCAGTCACTGTGTACATACATTACTTATCCTGTACTGATCCTGAGTTACATCCTGTATTATACTCCAGAGCTGCTCTCACTATTCTGCTGGTGCAGTCACTGTGTACATACATTACTTATCCTGTACTGATCCTGAGTTACATCCTGTATTATACTCCAGAGCTGCACTCACTATTCTGCTGGTGCAGTCACTGTGTACATACATTACTTATCCTGCACTGATCCTGAGTTACATCCTGTATTATACTCCAGAGCTGCACTCACTATTCTGCTGGTGCAATCACTGTGTACATACATTACTTATCCTGTACTGATCCTGAGTTACATCCTGTATTATACTCCAGAGCTGCACTCACTATTCTGCTGGTGCAGTCACTGTGTACATACATTACTTATCCTGTACTGATCCTGAGTTACATCCCGTATTATACTCCAGAACTGCACTCACTATTCTGCTGGTGCAGTCACTGTGTACATACATTACTTATCCTGTACTGATCCTGAGTTACATCCTGTATTATACTCCAGAGCTGCACTCACTATTCTGCTGGTGGAGTCACTGTGTACATACATTACTTATCCTGTACTGATCCTGAGTTACATCCTGTATTATACTCCAGAGCTGCACTCACTATTCTGCTGGTAGGGTCACAGTTTACTGATACTTCCTGAGTTACAGAATAATCAGATGATTAGTTAAAAAAAAAATTTAGAGTAGTGATTTTAAATTTTCTCGGGTTATTTCTGGGACACTTTGTAAACCTTTTTTGTAGTTGGGTTGCACTGATGAACAACATAATACGTTCCAATCCCAGCCAAAGTTGCATCCACATTTCTACTCCTGTTGTCAGTTTATATGACGTCTTCTACTGTTTTGGTGTCTCTTTTCACACACTTGAAGTCTTCTGTGCAGTGTGGATGAGGCTCCAGACTTTGGTCCCTTAATGTCACTTGTGCTCATCAATGCCGCCATCTGGTGGTCAGTATGTGTAATGACCTCACGGCTCTATGTACACAGGGAGCCCAATGATTAGTGCCCTCTGGACTTCACTAATTTGTCTGCCAGTAATTACTGGTCCGGATGGGAATTGCTGTTTGCCCTCACAATTCATAAGAGGAAACTGTGGTTCAGATTTGTGATGATTTGGCTGAGTAAATATTTTCCTGCTCTTCTCTGTAAATTAGCAGGGTAACCCTCGCCAGCCATCGCGGTGCAGCAGACCAAACGTAGCCGGAATCCTTTGATTCATGTATGTGACAAGGACGGCTGCGCAGTTATTCATGTTACATTCATGTTTTATTACATCAAATATTGGAGAATAAATCTCATTCACCGGATGTGAAAAACTAATCACGCCCCTGAGAACGCCCCTTTTATCACAAGTAATAACAATAAAGGGTTTGTGCTGCTTTTTTCGTTCTTGAATCTAAACTAATCCAAACTTTTCTCTGTTTTTAATCCTAGAGGTCACTGCTCCATTGTTCAAATACAGATGTGCAAACCCTCCACTTATTACAGAGATACATAATACAATTCTTCCGTTATCAGTGACCACTAGGGGGAGCTCACTGCAGATACACTGTATGTAGAGAGCTGCCCCTTATGGTAAATGTATGATCTGCATCTAGTGAACATCCTCTAGTGGTGGCTGTATGATCTGTATGTAGTGAGCTCCCCCTAGTGGTAGCTGTATAATCTGTATGTAGTGAGCTCCCCCTAGTGGTGACTGTATAATCTGTATGTAGTGAGCTCCCTCTAGTGGTGGATGTATAATCTGTATGTAGTGAGCTCCCTCTAGTGGTGACTGTATAATCTGTATGTAGTGAGCTCCCTCTAGTAGTGGCTGTATAATCTGTATGTAGTGAGCTCCCCCTAGTGGTGGCTGTATAATCTGTATGTAGTGAGCTCCCTCTAGTGGTGGCTGTATAATCTGTATGTAGTGAGCTCCCCCTAGTGGTGGCTGTATATTCTGTATGTAGTGAGCTCCCTCTAGTGGTGGCTGTATAATCTGTATGTAGTGAGCTCCCTCTAGTGGTGGCTGTATAATCTGTATGGAGTAAGATCCCTCTAGTGGTGGCTGTATAATCTGTATGTAGTGAGCTCCCTCTAGTGATGGCTGTATAATCTGCATGTAGTGAGCTCCCTCTAGTGGTGGCTGTATAACCTGTATGTAGTGAGCTCCCTCTAGTGGTGGCTGCATAATCTGTATGCAGTGAGCTCCCTCTAGTGGTGACTATAATCTGTATGTAGTGAGCTCCCTCTAGTGGTGACTGTATAATCTGTATGTAGTGAGCTCCCTCTAGTGGTGGCTGTATAATCTGTATGTAGTGAGCTCCCTCTAGTGGTGGCTGTATAATCTGTATGTAGTGAGCTCCCTCTAGTGGTGGCTGTATAATCTGTATGTAGTGAGCATCCTCTAGTGGTGGCTGTATAATCTGTATGTAGTGAGCTCCCTCTAGTGGTGGCTGTATAATCTGTATGTAGTGAGCTCCCCCTAGTGGTGGCTGTATAATCTGTATGTAGTGAGCTCCCTCTAGTGGTGGCTGTATAATCTGTATGTAGTGAGCTCCCCCTAGTGGTGGCTGTATAATCTGTATGTAGGGATCTCCCTCTAGTGGTGGCTGTATAACCTGTATGTAGTGAGCTCCCTCTAGTGGTGGCTGTATAATCTGTATGCAGTGAGCTCCCTCTAGTGGTGACTATATAATCTGTATGTAGTGAGCTCCCTCTAGTGGTGGCTGTATAATCAGGTGATTTTCATATTTCATGACGTAAAGTCATGATTTTATTAAAGACACGGAGGCGAGTATTGCTATTCTCCTTCTTTACTCTGACCAATAGCAGCAAAGACAAAAATATTGAAACATTTGAACAGCCCCTCCCCATAGTCCTAGTATAACAGGCCACACTTCCTGTAAATCCTCCTCTTTCTTTGTAACACGAGACCGAAAATCCAACTGAACCGGAAAAACCAAGAGTCCCAGAACATCATGGAACAACCACCGCCTTCCGTCCGGAAGCGAAACGGGAACAACTGGAAACAACACCGCAGGATGCTCCTCGTCCTGTCCATATCAAACGATCGTCTGGAACCGAACTGTCGACGACGTAGACCAATGGATGCAGCACACCAGGCCGGTCTCAACCTGAAAAGGTGAAAACAGAGAATGATAGAAAACCAATAGGGACATGGTATCCAAAATTAACTGGTTGCGACAAACCTACTCAGGAAAAACTCAGAGTTAAAACAATATGCTTATGACAACAAAACAATAATATCTTTCGGAATAAACATCATTCATAATAATAACATACATATAGGGAGGGAACATAGGGTGGGCAATACTCGCCTCCGTGTCTTTAATAAAATCATGACTTTACGTCATGAAATAGGAAAATCACCAGATTTTATTACAAGACCCGGAGGCTTCGTATTGCAAGTTCAAAGTTTAAGATAAATTCTCAATGATCGATGAGAAAACTTGAGGACCTGGCCGAAAATAAAATTCCCTGAACGTGGATACTCTGGACCAGATGCCCCCCTAGCGGAATGCGCCGAAAAAATAGAAGTGTCCACGCCCGCCAATTCCATGATCCACTTCATCCACCTAGCCAGCGTGGGAGTGGTCACTGGGGCAAAAGGACGAATGGTAGAGAGGAAGAGATGAGAAAACTCTCGCGAACGATGAAGTGACGTGCGAGCTTCATATTCCTTGAGGCATTCCACCGGACAGAGAGAAGGCGAGGCCGGGAAAGCAGGATAAGCGACTGAACGAATGTGAGTCTTGGTCCTCCTAGAGATGTCAAAAGAGACCCCCTCCGGAGTGTACGAGCGGGCATCATAATCCAAAGCCCGGACGTCGGACACCCGCTTGCAGGAAATTAGACAGAAAAGAGTGACAAGCTTCGCCGACAGTTGCCTTAAGGAAAGGTCTGAATTCTGAGGCCAAGAAGACAAAAAGGAAAGGACACAAGACACGTCCCAAGTAGAAGAAAATCTAGGCCTAGGAGGACGAGACATCCGAGAGCCCCGCAAGAGACGGCATACCAAAGGATGTTGCCCCGCGGGAGTACCATCAAATCCCTGATGGGACGCAGAAATGGCCGATCTGAAAAGGCTGATCGTGCGATAGGCCTTATCCTGGTCGAAAAGAGAAGACAGGAAATGCAAGATCTCCGTCACAGGTGCCGAAACGGGATCCAAGTCCCTAGCCACGCACCAGCGATCCCAAGATCCCCAGGCAGATCTGTAAGATCTTCTGGTTCCTGGGGCCCAAGCGTTTTCCAAGAGGACTCTAGCTGTTCCCGAAACTCCCGGGACCTCCCAGGGTCCCCTGAAATTCGACATGCCAACAGGCGCAGGGATCCGTCCAGGAGAAGAGGGTGTGGTTGGTGATTAGGACCTCGGAGGAGAGTCTGAGATGTCGGGAGCAGGCACGGGGTCTCTATCATCATCTCCAGAAGGTGAGGAAACCACGACTGGGAATTCCAAAACGGGACCAGAAGAACCAGATCCGCTGCATGACGGCGTACTTGAATCAGGGTCCTGGGAATCAGCTGGAAAGGAGGAAATGCGTAAAGCAGGCCCCTGGACCAATCCTGTAGGAACGCGTCCACCGCTTCGGCCTCCGGGTCCGGGCGCCAACTGTAGAAACGTGGCAGCTGCGTGTTCAGGCGGGAGGCAAACAGGTCGATACAGCAAGGTCCCCACAGAGATGTTAAGGAACGGAACACCGCTGGATCTAACTGCCAGTCGCTGGAGTCGGAGAGATATCGAGAGCTCCAATCCGCCCGAAAGTTCTGGACGCCTGGAAGATATTCTGCCAAGACAATCAACTCCTTGTCTAGGCAGTAGTCCCAGAAATCCTTCGCCAACCGAGATAGAATGGTGGAACGGGTTCCGCCCATGCCGTTGATGTAACGCACTGCCGACACGTTGTCCATGCAAAGTTGAATGCAGGCTTTGGCCGTGTCTCTCGTGAAACTCTTGATTGCAAACGAACCTGCCAACAGTTCCAGCGCATTGATGTGGAATCCCGCTTCGTCCGCTGACCAGCCGCCTCCGGTTGAGATCCCCTCGCAATGAGCTCCCCAGCCCGACAGGCTGGCATCCGAATCTACCACGAAGTCCGGACGATGACCGAAAATGGCCTTGCCGTTCCAAGCCTGCAAATTGAGGATCCACGAGGATAGCTCCTCCTTGGTTTCCTCGTCCAGGGAAATCCAATCCGCATAGGAAGCCCCCGTCCGCAGGTGGGAGATCTTCAGTCGCTGGAGAGCCCGGTAATGTAGTGGGGCCGGGAAGACCGCCTGAATGGATGAAGCAAGAAGGCCTATGATCCTTGCTAGTTGGCGCAAAGAGATCTGGGAAGATGACTTGGCTCTGCACAATTCCTTCCGTATGGACCGGACCTTGGCCGGTGGTAGGCTGAGAGTTCCTGCCGTGGAATCCACCAGAAACCCCAGGAACTCCATCTCGCGAGCCGGAGTGAGACAGGACTTCTCCTGATTGAGGAGGAAACCCAGATCCGACAGGAGATCCATTGTCCAGCGAAGGTGATTCAGTAACACCGAATGATCCTGTGCCATGATCAGGATGTCGTCCAGATAGACGATGAGGCGAACTCCCCGACTGCGCAGCCAGGCCATGGCCGGGCGCATCAGCTTGGTGAAGCACCACGGAGCTGAAGAGAGGCCGAAAGGGAGGCATGTAAACCGCCAAATCCTGTCCTTCCAAGAGAAGCATAGGAGGTTCCTGGACGCGTCCTCGACAGGGACGGTAAGGTAAGCGTCCTTCAGGTCCAACTTGACCATCCAATCGCCCACCTGAAAAAGGTCCCGAAGGAGATGGATGCCTTCCATCTTGAAATGGCGGTACCTGACGAACGCGTTGAGAGCGCGTAAATTGATGACGGGCCGCAGCTGGCCCCCTTTTTTCGCCACCAAGAAGATGTTGCTGATTATCGCACCAGGGGATGCCGGTGCCGGCTCTATGGCCCCTTTGCGGAAGAGATCTGATAACTCTGAGTCCACCAGTAAGCGGCTTTCTACCGACAGCACTGCAGGGTGTGGGGGCGGAATGGGTAGATGAGAGGACGTCAGCTCTATGTGGAAACCCCTGACCGTGGATAGAATCCATTGGTCCGAGGTGATGCGTGACCAAACTCGAGAAAAGAGCCGGAGTCTGCCCCCTACGCAAACAGTTAAAGAATTGACATGAGGCATTGGTCTTACCGTAGGGATGTCTGGAACCAGGGTGTCCTCTGTATCCTCTAGGTCTCCAGGATCCTCCCCGGGAAGGGAAAAAGGATGGTGTCTCTCGCCTTTGGTCCTGGAATGCAGGTCTCTGGGCGAAGGAGCCTCGGCCCGAACCACGGGCTTGAAAATGGGCACGGCCGGACAGACGGCCCCTGAAACTGCCGACCCTGGTAGAGACCCTACCATGAAACACCCGCTTCATTGAACTTTGGGCTTTGTCGAGTGCTGTAAAAGCACCGACAAACCGTCCTAAGTCCTTAATAAAGGACTCGCCAAAGAGCAGGCCCTGGGCCTCCTTATCGGCTTCGGTAACCGCCAAGTTGGAGAGTTTTGGCTCAATTTTAAAAAGAATGGCCTTGCGCCGTTCAATAGCCAGGGACGTGTTCACATTTCCTGCTACGCAAATTGCGCGCTGCACCCACTCGCGCAGCTCTAGAGGGTCTACCTGCCTACCCTCAGCCTTGGCAGCTTCGGCCAAGTCGAAGATCTTTGCCAGGGGGCCAAATATGTCCAGGACCTTGTCCTGACAAGCACGCAGGGCCGACTCCAAACCCTTCCTCGGATTCCACCCAGATTTGGTGAGGAATTGGGTCATTTTGGGGTCTACCGCTGGAGTCTCGCAAACCCTGTTGGGAACTATGGGCCTGGGGCATTCTGCCCTAAGTTTGTTGCGCGCCTCTTTGGAGAGGGGGCAACGCACGCGGGCCTCCAAATATTTGGATACATGATCCAATGGCAACCACTCCGCCGACCGAGGGTGGTGGAGGGAATCCGGGTCAAACAGAGGTTCCCCGGAGGGATCTGTCAAAGAAGCAGGGAATACATCTGCTGCCGAAACCATGGAGCTACACCCAGGTAAGGGGTTAGAATCTATGACCCCAGAAGGGTCGTCCTCTGCCTCCTCATAGGCGTCATCTAAAGCCTCCTCATCAGAACCGACTTCAGAGTCGGAAGCTGTATCCTGCTGTGCTCTAGCACATTTCCAGTTTCGCGTACGTTCTGCCTGACGCGTACAGGCTCTTTTGCGCGGACCTAGCGCGCCAACATTGGTGGAAACATCGTCACCAGTCATGCGTTTTCTGGAGGCAGGCCCTGGCCCGGTTGGTTTAGAAACCGTAGCGGGCTGTGGGGTGGGAGAGGCAGCTGGATGGGTAGCAAGGGCCTGGGCAATGGACTGGGAAATGACTGAGGTCATTGATCCCATAGCCGCAGCAATCACATTAGATAATGTGTTTTGAAAGGCCCGGGAATGATCCGCAGGGGCCATCACTGTGTCACAATCATCCCCAGAAGGGGTTAAATCAACCTGAGGCATGTCTTCCTCAATAGGGCCCTGCCCACTGTGACTTGTATTAGGCATGATAAACACAGCCTGCCTCAATATTGGTAGTGATAGGGTTAATTAGAAATCGAATCCTACCCTATGAGCTCCGCTGGTGAGGATTTTCCCCAACCAGGGAGAAGCTAAAGTGGGGATAGAAAAAACCTGAAAAGGAAGGAGCCGGAGAGCAGCAGAGGCCGCCGATACACAGGAGCCGGAGAGCAGAACAGAGGCCGCCGATACACAGGAGCCGGAGAGCAGAGCAGAGGCCGCCGATACACAGGAGCCGGAGAGCAGAGCAGAGGCCGCCGATACACAGGAGCCGGAGAGCAGAGCAGAGGCCGCCGATACACAGGAGCCGGAGAGCAGAGCAGAGGCCGCCGATACACAGGAGCCGGAGAGCAGAGCAGAGGCCGCCGATACACAGGAGCCGGAGAGCAGAACAGAGCAGGGGACGCCGAGACTCAGGAGCGCCGCACTGAAAACAGGTGAGCCGCGGCGCGAAAACAGCCGAGGGGGGAGGGGGGACCGTGGGGGAGCGAGCTGAGTGAAGGGACTGAGGAAAGACTCAGTCAGAAGCAAAAAGGCAATCACCAACTAGGAAGGGACAGACAGAAGGGGATAAATAACCCCATAAGGAGATAATCGGGCACATAGGGGGTTCTCCTGAAATAACAGGGTCACCAGAGCTGTGCCAAAGGAGTTACACGGCAAAAGAAATAGGGGAGATCCCGTAAATCAAACCTGCAAACACAACAGTATATCCCATAAACCCAAAAAGGGGGAAAAACTACATAAGATAATAGTAATAATAATCAGACATATATCACAGGTACTTATCTCTGCGGTCAGCAGCAAAGAAAGGGGAGGATTTACAGGAAGTGTGGCCTGTTATACTAGGACTATGGGGAGGGGCTGTTCAAATGTTTCAATATTTTTGTCTTTGCTGCTATTGGTCAGAGTAAAGAAGGAGAATAGCAATACGAGCCTCCGGGTCTTGTAATAAAATCTGTATGTAGTGAGCTCCCTCTAGTGGTGGCTGTATAATCTGTATGTAGTGAGCTCCCTCTAGTGGTGACTGTATAATCTGTATGTAGTGAGCTCCCTCTAGTGGTGACTGTATAATCTGTATGTAGTGAGCTCCCTCTAGTGGTGGCTGTATAACCTGTATGTAGTGAGCTCCCTCTAGTGGTGGTTGTATAATCTGTATGTAGTGAGCTCCCTCTAGTGGTGGCTGTATAATCTGTATGTAGTGAGCTCCCTCTAGTGGTGGCTGTATAATCTGTATGTAGTGAGCTTCCCCTAGTGGTGACTGTATATTCTGTATGTAGTGAGCTTCACCTAGTGGTGACTGTATAATCTGTATGTAGTGAGCTCCCCCTAGTGGTGACTGTATAATCTGTATGTACGGGAGATCTAATTAATATGTATAAATATATCAGGGGTCAGTACAGAGATCTATCCCATCAGCTATTTATCCACAGGACTGTGACTGTGACGAGGGGACATCCTCTGCGTCTGGAGGAAAGAAGGTTTGTACACAAACATAGAAGAGGATTCTTTACGGTAAGAGCAGTGAGACTATGGAACTCTCTGCCTGAGGAGGTGGTGATGGTGAGTACAATAAAGGAATTCAAGAGGGGCCTGGACGTATTTCTGGAGCTTAATAATATTACAGGCTATAGCTACTAGAGAGGGGTCGTTGATCCAGGGAGTTATTCTGATTGCCTGATTGGAGTCGGGAAGGAATTTTTTATTCCCCTAAAGTGGAGAAAATTGGCTTCTACCTCACAGGGTTTTTGGCCTTCCTCTGGATCAACTTGCAGGATAACAGGCCGAACTGGATGGACAAATGTCTTTTTTCGGCCTTATGTACTATGTTACTATGTTACTAGTGAGCTCCCTCTAGTGGTGATTGTATATTCTGTATGTAGTGAGCTCCCTCTAGTGGTGATTGTATATTCTGTATGTAGTGAGCTCCCTCTAGTAGTGACTGTATAATCTGTATGTAGTGAGCTCCCCCTAGTGGTGGCTGTATAATCTGTATGTAGTGAGCTCCCTCTAGTGGTGGCTGTATAATCTGTATGTAGTGAGCTCCCCCTAGTGGTGACTGTATAATCTGTATGTAGTGAGCTCCCTCTAGTGGTGGCTGTATAATCTGCATGTAGTGAGCTCCCTCTAGTGAATTAACACCAAAGACTGCAAAGTGACGTGTTGTTTTATGCAACTACCACAAGTGTGAATAAACACTGAAGTTTGAGTTAAGAACTTGTATTTTGCCTCTGTACTGCGTCCGCTTACCCTGTCTACCAGAGCGAAACCCCACAATTGGTGGAGGATGCGGGCAAGTGCAGTGCGGCTGGTGTGAAGGCTAAAATATTTTTTTTTGGGCACGGTTGTACGTCTTACATCAAACCAGCGAGATTACAACCCGTGTCCCTCGACAAAATGAAGCTGTCGTGAAAGCCCTTGTGGAGGCTAACCTGCAGCAGCGGGAGGCTAATAAGCAGCAGCAAGAAACAAACCAGCTGCTGTTACAATATGTGATGGCTTTACAGGTGGCAGGAGCATCCCAGAATGCCGTCCGTGCGGCGATCCCCAAGATGACCCCCTCGGATGACGTCAAAACCTATCTGGTGGTGTTCGAAAAGGTGGCCGTGAGGGAGAAGCTACCCCGAGATCAATGGGCTGAGGTCGTCGCTCTGTTTCTGGCATCTGGACCCCAGCAGGTGTATTTCGACTTACCGGACGATCAAGCGGCCGATTACCCGACAGTATAAGGTGAGATTCTGGCAAGACTGGGGGTGAATGTGTTGGTCCGGGCCCAGCGAGTGCATCAGTGGGAGTTTAACCCAGCTGAACCCGCGAGACCTCAGTATTATGATCTATTACACCTGTTGCAAAAATGGCTGCAGCCTGACGTGCTGAGTTCCACTGCTATGCTGGACCGTCTGTTGGCTGATGTATTCTGGAGGGCTTTGCCGTACCCTCTCCAGCATTGGATCGGCCAGGTGTCTCCTGGTAATGCCCTTGAGATGGTGGACCTGGTGGAACGCTATGAGGCTACCAGGAATCTACAGGGGGGTTCTTTTGGGAGGGGCAGTAAAACCCCGGAAATCTCCACCCCAGACCTGGCGATCTGTGCCAACAAAAGCCGCCCTGGATGTAACCCCTACAGACCCGGCTCCAATAGTCTCCTTGCAGTACCAGGAGCCTGGCCACGTAAGGGCTGACTATCCCTGTTGGGGTGAGCCCATGGACACTAACTATGGCTACCGCCACTAATTATATGCCAGGTAGCTGTGTGCCTCCGCTACCCCAGAGACTATAGACAACAACCACTTGTGCAAGGTGCTATGGTGTCTATCCACGGTTGCCGGCAGTTAGACCCACGAGGTGGCTGTCGCCACCAATCTACACTATGAACTAATAATAGGGAGAGACTTCCCGGGCTTCCCGCCACTGTGGCCTGCTATGAGAATTACCGATACCCATGAGACAGGGGTAACCCTAGCAGAGTGGCCCTGCTCAGGGGGGAGAACAGAACCAATGGAACCTGAGACCGAAGGGCCAGCGGTAGGGGTGACCGTCACTTCGGTGAAAAAGGGGGAGACAACCCCACTAAGTGTGATGGTGGGAGACGTGGAGGACTTGCCGCCGAGTCCCGAATTAGCAGACCTCAATGTCTCCGGGGATAATTTTAGTAACGCCCAACGTCGGGACCCAACTCAATCCCGAGCCTGGAAAAATGTGTTAATAGTAGATGGTGAACCACAACAACCTGGGGCAGAGTCAGTGTTTCCCCATTTTGTGGTTCATCAGGATATGTTATATCGGGTAAACCAACTATGGGGTGAGCCTATTGGACAGTTGGTGGTCTCTAAGGCTTATCGCAAACTCGTGTTAGATCTAGCCCACCAACACGTTCTCAGGGGTTACCTGGGGCTGCAGAAAACTCAGGATCGTATTCTACAGCGGTTTTACTGGCCCAGCATATTCAGAGAGGTGGAAGAGTTTTGTAAATCTTGTCCAACATGCCAGATAACTAGCCCCCAGCCACATTTCCGTAGTCCCCTAGTACCTCTCCCGATTTTCGAGGTACCGTTTGACCGAATAGCTATGGATCTCATAGGCCCAGTACCGAAGTCCGCCAGAAGGCATCAACACATCTTAGTCATCCTAGAATACGCCACTCGGCACCCAGAGGCGGTGCCACTGCGACATACCTCGGCCAAACTCATAGCTAGGGAGTTAATGGATATGTTTTCCCGAGTAGGACTACCTAAAGAGGTTCTGACCGACCAAGGGACCCCTTTTATCATCAAGGTGATGAGGGAACTCTGTAAGTTGCTGCACATAAAACAACTACGGACGTCCGTTTATCATCCGCATACGGACCGTCTGATAGAACGGTTTAACCAATGTAGGGATTTGCTCTGGTAGGAAGGGTAAGCGGTCGCAGTACCGAGGTAAGAACACGGTACTAAAGCAAAAAGTTCAGTGTTTATTCACACCAAAGGAAAAAAGTAACACAAACACTTTGCAGAGTCCTGGTGTTAATTCACACCGCACAAAGTCCACAGAACAAAGATGTCACCTGGCAGGCTGATTTGTCCACGGCAGTCCACAGCCGTCCACAGCAGGCTTTGGGGCGCCTGAATCCCAGCAGTGTCACTCCAGCACGGTACCAAATGTTTAGGTCCCAAAACAGAGCTTGACCGAGCTCCACTGTCAGATGGAGGATACATTCCACACCCAGCTAAGCTGCTGGCTGGGTTTTTAAACCCAGCCCAAAACCTGGAACGTAGGGAACAGCCACCCACCCTGCTCTTTGGCTGCTCCCAATAAGAACCGTCCCGGATTGGCTTTACAGCCATACTAAGAAAAACAGTGTCAGTGAGCACTAGCTGCTGCTGACACACAAAATTACCGGTTCTTATCTCACCGAAGCCAGGAACCTCGGTGACACGTACCTTCCGTCAATGACGGACCCTTGCGCCTTCCTACACCAAACATTAAAAAATACGTTGAAAAGGGTGGTGTCTAAAGATGGGAAGGACTGGGACCTCCTTCTGCCCTATCTCATGTTCGCAGTGCGAGAGGTACCCCAGGCCTCTACTGGGTTCTCGCCCTTCGAATTGCTATATGGCAGACACCCTCACAGTCTCTTGAACGTGGCCAAAGAGGCGTGGGAACAACAACCCACTCCACATAAAAGTGTCCTTGAGTACATTACCCAGATCCAAGATCGGATAGACACAGTGTTGCCTCTTGTCAGGGAACATATGGAGGCCGCTTAGCGAGCCCAGAGTCGGGTCTACAATCAGCAGGCTCGGGACCGGATCTTTAAGCCGGGTGATCAGGTTTTGGTTCTGGTGCCGACCGTGGACAGTAAGTTCCTGGCTAGGTGGCAGGGGCCCTACGAGGTACTCGAGAAAATTGGAGATGTAAACTACAAGGTACACCAGCCAGGGCAGCGAAAGCCAGAGCAGGTTTGCCATGTGAATTTACTCAAACCATGGAAAGATAGGGAAACCTGTACGGAAGACAGCCCGCGGCCAGGTTTTCTAGGAGGAGAGGTTCCGGCCCCTCTGTCTGATGTAAGGGAAGTGGCTGCCACAGTAAAAATTGCTGACAGCTTCTCCTCTAAACAGATTCAGGAGGCCAGGGAGTTTGTTAGTCGGAACACGGATGTGTTCTCGGACCTCCCTGGACGCACTTCCATAATCCAGCATGACATAGTAACTGAGCCTCAGGCAAAAGTCAGTTTAAAGCCATACCGGGTGCCCGAGGCTCGGCAACAAGCCATCGCGGAGAAGGTGCAGCTAATGTTGCAGCTAGACGTCATTGAGGAGTCAAAAAGTGAGTGGGCCAGTCCTATAGTATTGATACCCAAGCCGGATGGGACGTTACGGTTTGGTAACGACTTTCGGAAACTTAACGATATTTTTAAGTTCGACGCGTATCCCATTCCGCGGGTGGATGAGCTAGTCGAGAGGTTAGGACAAGCACGGTACTTTTCTATTTTGGACCTCACGAAAGGGTACTGGCAGGTGCCCTTAACGGAAGCTGCCAAAGAGAAAACTGCCTTCGTCACACCTGAGGGGCTGTATCACTATAAGGTGTTACCCTTTGGTCTGCATAGCGACTTATGGACATTGTGCTTCGTCCACATCGTCGGTACGCTTCGGCTTACCTGGACAATATTGTCATCCACAGTACCGACTGGGAAAGTCACCTACCCAAAGTGCGGTCCGTAGTGGACTCCCTTCGGAAAGCTGGACTAATCGCTAACCCGAAAAAATGTGCGATAGGGTTAGAAGAGACTAAGTACCTGGGGTATGTCATTGGGCGCGGAGTCACCAAACCCCAAGTGAACAAAATAGAGGCGATACAGAATTGGCCCCGAGCTGTCACCACTAGGCAAATAAAGTCATTCCTGGGAATGGTGGGCTATTACATGAGGTTTGTCCCCCACTTTGCTACTCTAGCCGCGCTCTTGACAGGACTCTTGAAGGGACACAAGTCAGTGATGGTTCGCTGGGATGATCGGGCGGAAGAAGCTTTTTTCCGAGTTGAAGTCGGCCCTGTGTGGGTCCCCGGTTTTGGTGATGCCTGACTTTAAAAGGGAGTTTATAGTATAGACCGATGCCTCCGAAGTAGGCCTCGGTGCTGTACTGTCTCAGGAAATCAACGGGGAGGAACATCCTGTTGTCTTCCTCAGCCATAAGCTCTCCCCAGCCGAGACCCGGTACAATATAGCGGGGAGAGAGAGCCTGGCCATCAAGTGGGCACTCGAGTCTCTCCGCTATTATTTGTCGGGGAGAAAGTTCCGCCTGGTGACCGACCACTGCCCTCTCAAATGGATGAGCCAGGCCAAGGACAGAAATGCCTGGGTTTCTGTCCTTACAAAAGTTTTCGGTGGAACACAGGGCAGGCCGGTTACAGGGAAAATGCCCTGTCCCCGGTACACAGTCTGGCGTGTGTTCACCCCCTCAGGGTTAAACAAAGGGGGAAGTATGTGACACAGTGAGGGGTTTTGTCTGGGAAGGCAGGTATTTTCCACCCAACATGTGCAGCTGGGCTGGTTTCCAGCCAGGTGAGGTCAAATACCGGACCGAAGTTTAAGTGCCGGTCCAGGTTTTGGCAGCACCTGGCTGTCCTTAAAGAGGACCTTTCACTAGAATAGAAAATCTAAACTAAGTATACAGACATGGAGAGCGGCGCCCAGGGATCTCCCT
This sequence comes from Bufo bufo, assembly GCF_905171765.1. Classification (NCBI taxonomy): domain Eukaryota; kingdom Metazoa; phylum Chordata; class Amphibia; order Anura; family Bufonidae; genus Bufo; species Bufo bufo. The sequence goes on from NC_053395.1 coordinate 230,798,971, forward strand.
GCACTTACTGTTATACCTGGGCGCCGCTCCGTTCTCCTGGTATAGGCTCCGGTATCTTCATATGTTAGGCTCCACCCAGTTGAGCCTGCCGGCGTCTCCTTCTCCCAGGCTGTAGCGCTGGCCAATCTCAGCGCTCAGCTCATAGCCTGAGAGAAAAAAAACATATGAAGATACCGGAGCCTATACCAGGAGAACGGAGCGGCGCCCAGGTATAACAGTAAGTGCAGGGAGATCCCCGGGCGCCGCTCTCCATGTCTGTATACTTAGTTTAGATTTTCTATTCTAGTGAAAGGTCCTCTTTAAATACGCAGCTGGGCTCAGCAGCTGAGTCTCTGTGTTGGGATCTGAGGTTTTTTGCCGGACTGGAGGGATGAGACCCATGTGCAGGAGGAACAGGCCGCCTAAAGCCTGCTGTGGACTACTGGAGGCAGAACTGCCCACAAGGTGACTTTTGAAATATGAACTTTCCATTGTGTGTGAATTAACACCAAAGACTGCAAAATGATGTGTTGTTTTATGCAACTTCCGCAAATGTGAATAAACACTGAAGTTTGAGTTAAGAACTTGTATTTTGCCTCTGTACTGCGTCCACTTACCCTATCTACCAGATATAAGTGAGGAACAGAAGTATTTGAACACCCTGCGATTTTGCAAGTTCTCCCACTTAGAAATCATGGAGGGGTCTGAAATTCACATTGTAGGTGCATTCCCGCTGAGACAGAATTAAAAAAATAAAATCAGGAAATCACATTGTATGATTTTTAAAGATTTTCTTTGTCTTGCACTGCTGAACATAAGTATTTGAACACCTGAGAAACAGCAAGAATTCTGTCTCTCAAAGACCTGTTACTGTGCCTTTAAAAAGTCCACCTCTACTCCACTCATTAATCTAACTTAGTAGCACCTGTCTGAGCTTTTTAAAGACCCCTGTCCACCCCACAGTCAGTCAGACGCCAACTACTACCATGGGCAAGACCAAAGAGCTGTCAGAAGACACCAGAGCCAACATTGCGGACCTCCACAAGGCTGGAAAGGGCTACGGGGCAATTGTCAAGCAGCTTGGTGAAAATAGATCAACTGTTGGAGCAATTGTTAGAAAATAGAGAAGGCTAAAGACAACTGTCAGTCTCCATGCAAGATCTCACCTCGTGGGGTATCACTGATGGTAAGAAAGGTGAGGAATCAGCCTAGAACTACAAAGGAGGAGCTGGTCAATGACATGAAGAGAGCTGGGACCACAGTTTCAGAGGTCACTGTCGGTGGAACACTACGCCGTCATGGTTTCAAATCATGCATTGCACGAAAGGTTCCCCTGCTCAAGTCAGGCCCGTCTGAAGTTTGCCAGTGACCATCTGGATGATCCAGAGGAGGCCGGGGAGAAAGTCATGTGGTCAGATGAGACCAAAGTAGAACTTTTTGGTCTAAACTTCACTCGACGTGTTTGGAGGAAAAAGAAGGATGAGTTGCATCCCAAGAACACCGTCCCTACTGTGAAGCATGGGGGGGGGGGGCTTTTCTGCGAAGGGGACAGGACGACTGCACTGTATTAAGGAGAGGATGAATGGGGCCATTTATTGTGAGATTTTAAGCAACAACCTCCTTCCCTCAGTCAGAGCATTGAAGATGGGTCGTGGCTGGGTCTTCCAACATGACAACGACCCGAAGCACACAGCCAGGATAACCAAGGAGCGGCTCCGTAAGAAGCATATCAAGGTTCTGGAGTGGCCTAGCCCGTCTCCAGACCTAAATCCAATAGAACATCTTTGGAGGGAGCTGAAACTCTGTGTTGCTCAGCAACAGCCCCGAAACCTGACAGATCTAGAGGAGATCTGTGTGGAGGAGTGGGCCAAAATCCCTGCTGCAGTGTCTGCAAACCTGGTCAAGAACTACAGGAGACGTCTGACCTCTGGAACTGCAAACAAAGGCTTCTGGACCAAATATCAACACGGATTTTCTCAGGTGTTCAAATACTTATGTTCAGCCGTGCAAGGCAAATACATTCTTGAAAAATCATACAATGTGATTTCCTGATTTATTTATTTTTTATTCTGTCTCTCAGAGCGGGAATGCACCTACAATGGGAATGTCAGACCCCGCCATGATTTCTAAGTCGGAGAACTTGCAAAATCGCAGTGTGTTCAAATACTTCTGTCCCTCACTATATGCAGTATATATACAGTATTATCCTGAGCTCCCTCTAGTGGTGGCTATGGTATCTGTATTCAGTATTCTCCCGAGCTTACTCTTGTGGCAGCTGTATATATCTGTATGTAGTAATCTCCTGAGCTCCCTCTAGTGGTGGCTGTATATATCTGTATTCAGTATTCTCCCGAGCTTACTCTTGTGGCAGCTGTATATATCTGTATGTAGTAATCTCCTGAGCTCCCTCTAGTGGTGGCTGTATATATCTGTATGCAGTAATCTCCTGAGCTCCCTCTAGTGGTGCTGTATATATCTGTATGTAGTAATCTCCTGAGCTCCCTCTAGTGGTGGCTGTATATATCTGTATATAGTAATCTCCTGAGCTCCCTCTAGTAGTGGCTGTATATATCTGTATGTAGTAATCTCCTGAGCTCCCTCTAGTGGTGGCTGTATATATCTGTATGCAGTTATCTCCTGAGCTCCCTCTAGTGGTGGCTGTATATATCTGTATGTAGTAATCTCCTGAGCTCCCTCTAGTGGTGGCTGTATATATCTGTATGTAGTAATCTCCTGAGCTCCCTCTAGTGGTGGCTGTATATATTTGTATGTAGTAATCTCCTGAGCTCCCTCTAGTGGCAGCTGTATATATCTGTATGTAGTGATCTCCTGAGCTCCCTCTAGTGGTGGCTGCATATATCTGTATGCAGTAATATCCTGAGCTCCCTCTAGTGGTGGCTGTATATATCTGTATGCAGTAATATCCTGAGCTCCCTCTAGTGGTGCTGTATATATATTTGTATGTAGTAATCTCCTGAGCTCCCTCTAGTGGTGGCTGTATATATCTGTATATAGTAATCTCCTGAGCTCCCTCTAGTGGTGGCTGTATATATCTGTATGTAGTAATCTCCTGAGCACCCTCTAGTGGTGGCTGTATATATCTGTATGTAGTAATCTCCTGAGCTCCCTCTAGTGGTGGCTGTATATATCTGTATGTAGTAATCTCCTGAGCTCCCTCTAGTGGTGGCTGTATATATCTGTATGCAGTTATCTCCTGAGCTCCCTCTAGTGGTGGCTGTATATATCTGTATGCAGTAATCTCCTGAGCTCCCTCTAGTGGTGGCTGTATATATCTGTATGCAGTAATCTCCTGAGCTCCCTCTAGTGGTGCTGTATATATCTGTATGTAGTAATCTCCTGAGCTCCCTCTAGTGGTGGCTGTATATATCTGTATATAGTAATCTCCTGAGCTCCCTCTAGTGGTGGCTGTATATATCTGTATGTAGTAATCTCCTGAGCACCCTCTAGTGGTGGCTGTATATATCTGTATGCAGTAATCTCCTGAGCTCCCTCTAGTGGTGGCTGTATATATCTGTATGTAGTAATCTCCTGAGCTCCCTCTAGTGGTGGCTGTATATATCTGTATATAGTAATCTCCTGAGCTCCCTCTAGTGGTGGCTGTATATATCTGTATGTAGTAATCTCCTGAGCACCCTCTAGTGGTGGCTGTATATATCTGTATGTAGTAATCTCCTGAGCTCCCTCTAGTGGTGGCTGTATATATCAGTATGTAGTAATCTCCTGAGCTCCCTCTAGTGGTCGCTGTATATATCTGTATATAGTAATCTCCTGAGCTCCCTCTAGTGGTGGCTGTATATAATCTGTATGTAGTAATCTCCTGAGCTCCCTGTAGTGGTGGCTGTATATATCTGTATGTAGTAATCTCCTGAGCTACCTCTAGTGGTGGCTGTATATATCTGTATGTAGTAATCTCCTGAGCACCCTCTAGTGGTGGCTGTATATATCTGTATATAGTAATCTCCTGAGCTACCTCTAGTGGTGGCTGTATATATCTGTATGTAGTAATCTCCTGAGCTCCCTCTAGTGGTGGCTGTATATATCTGTATGTAGTAATCTCCTGAGCTCCCTCTAGTGGTGGCTGTATATATCTGTATGCAGTAATCTCCTGAGCTCCCTCTAGTGGTGGCTGTGTATATCTGTATGTAGTAATCTCCTGAGCTCCCTCTAGTGGTGGCTGTATATATCTGTATGCAGTAATCTCCTGAGCTCCCTCTAGTGGTGGCTGTATATAATCTGTATGTAGTAATCTCCTGAGCACCCTCTAGTGGTGGCTGTATATTTCTGTATATAGTAATCTCCTGAGCTACCTCTAGTGGTGGCTGTATATATCTGTATGCAGATATCTCCTGAGCTCCCTCTAGTGGTGACTGTATATATCTGTATGTAGTAATCTCCTGAGCACCCTCTAGTGGTGGCTGTATATATCTGTATATAGTAATCTCCTGAGCTCCCTCTAGTGGTGGCTATATATATCTGTATGCAGTAATCTCCTGAGCTCCCTCTAGTGATGGCTGTATATATCTGTATGTAGTAATCTCCTGAGCTCCCTCTAGTGGTGGCTGTATATATCTGTATGCAGTTATCTCCTGAGCTCCCTCTAGTGGTGGCTGTATATATCTGTATGTAGTAATCCCCTGAGCTCCCTCTAGTGGTGGCTGTATATATCTGTATGCAGTAATCTTCTGAGCTCCCTCTAGTGGTGCTGTATATATCTGTATGTAGTAATCTTCTGAGCTCCCTCTAGTGGTGCTGTATATATCTGTATGTAGTAATCTCCTGAGCTCCTCTAGTGGTGGCTGTGTATATCTGTATGGAGTAATCTCCTGAGCTCTCTCTAGTAGTGACTGTATATATCTGTATGTAGTAATCTCCTGAGCTCCCTCTAGTGGCCGCTGTGTATATCTGTATGTAGTAATATCCTGAGCTCCCTCTAGTGGTGGCTGTATATATCTGTATGCAGTAATCTCCTAAGATCCCTCTACTGGTGAATATATATATCTGTATGTAGTAATCTCCTGAGCTCCCTCTAGTGGGGGCTGTATATATCTGTATGTAGTAATCTTCTGAGCTCCCTCTAGTGGTGGCTATATATATCTGTATGTTGTAATCCCCTTGAACTATATCAGATGGTAGCTGTATATATCTGTATACAGTGAGTAGCTCTTTGTGATGGTAGTACATATCTATTTAAAGAAAGCTTTCCTAGTGGTAGAAGTACCTATCTCTGTGCTGTGAGCTCCCTCTACTGTTGGCAACAGGAAGACAGCTTTATAATTCTTGTCATGAAGCAGATTTATAAGTGTATTTATAACCACTGATGTTCAGAATCAAAGCCATATTTTTGAAGCACCGTTACATATTTTTTTAAAATATTGTAGTATGATAAGTTGGGTGAGGCTGAGGACGAGTTTTATTTATTTTTAAAAAAAATTTCAATTAACATTTTTTTCTGCTTAATAGGGTTTTCCTAGATGAACATTTATGGCATATCACTAGGATAGTAAAATAAACAAGTGAAAACAATTAACATAATCGTTTAATCTTTGTCCTATTACATCAAAGGAGTTCTCCAGGAATGAAAAAAAGTAAATTTTATTTTATAATAAATATATTCATTACTTAGAATGGCTTGTTTTGTCAGGGAAACAATAATTAGGAGAAATAAAATGTCGGCCGTCCTATTAGTACACACAAAACACTAATCACACAGGAGGACAAGTTACTTCACCACAATGAGCCATAGAGCTGCCTCATCCTCCTCTCTACTAGTCAGTAATCATGATCCTGAATACAGGGGAATCTCTGTGGGAATGGAGAATACGAGGAGACATGAGGGGGGGGGGGGGGTGAGGCTGATGAGCAGCAGCCTCCATTACCACAGCCTGTCCTTTCCGTCCTCTCTGTACTTCATGTCTCCTCATGAGCTAAATTCCCCAGAGATTCAGCTAAAGTTCTTATCATCTGTATTCAGGATCATAATCCCTGACAAGCAGAGCAGAGAGGAGGATGAGGCAGCTCTGTAGTTCAGTGTTGTGAAGTAACTTGTCCTGCTGTGTGATGAGGACAGGTTTTGTGTGAACTAATGGGACGGCGGCCATTTTATTTCTCCTAATGATTGCTCCCCAGACAAAACGAACCATTATAAATAATGAAAGGTATTTGAGAATATATTTATAATAAAGTATTATTTAAGTATTTTCATTTTCTTAATTCCCGGAGAACCCCTTTAAGAAAAGGTTTACTAATGAAATCCATCTGGTATTGGAAAGGATAGTGGAGTGCGGAGGAGCATATCATGAGTTACCAATTGTTCAGTTGATCTGAAAACCAGACTAAAACGACACACACATCCCTAATCTAAAACCTTGCTTATAAATATGCAGCCTGCTCTGTTACTGACCCTACGCGTTTCGGTCTCAAGCAGTGCTTCATCAGGGGAGCTATGGAGAGTAAAGGAGCCCTGTGCTCTGTACTGTGAGGGGCACAATGTGGTTATAACTATTGGAAGGGGGCACATTGATGGCATCATGACTGAAATAGGGGACAGTGTGGGCATAATTAATGTGAGGGGGCACTAATGGGACTGGGGGGAATTGGGCAGAGCTAGAGAAGTGGCTTACAATTATAAAATGTCCCCCTCCGTGCACATATGATACATGCTTACGTAGCGCAGCGTCTTCTCTGACCAAAAAGCAAAATCCTTTAGAGGTGGACGGGTGTATGAAGAAGGAAATGGTCACTGACCTCATGAAATCCCCACCATTCCAGCTTCGTGTCTCTTGTCCCCAATGGACTGGAGGTGATGACATGCCATTGCCATTCACACAACCACTGCAGCCAATCCCCGACCTCTATGCCACCTATTGAGTGGCTACCCTGTAAATCCCTGCCTGGCCCATACACACTGAAGTTATGGAGATTGTGCATGTAGTATCTGTAGTCACCACCAGGTGGCAGGATAGTACAAAACTATACTGGTCGCATCCAAATCCGATTGTGTAGTATCCCAGTGCACCAGTAGGTGGCAGAATAACACAGAATTAAGCTGCAGGCAGGGTTCTGCTGTAACCCTTCAAATTATTTTTATATTTTTGGTAATTTCAATAAAACTTTATTCAAAATAAAAAATAATTACTAAAATTTCAAATTTAATAAAAATGGAATCTTTAGTGGGAGACATTTGACTTGAGGCTGGTATAACCAGCGGCGGATCCAGAGCCTGGTCTCGAGAGGGGCACTTCCAGATTGGTTTGTGGCGGCGGAGAGAAAATAATGTGGTGCTTATAGAACGGACTATTTTATTTAACCTATGGTGCAGCTCTAACACATATAATCTGATAGACTGTCTGCAGTACTGGTACGGTGCGCCGGGCCCTTGTGGATCCAGAGTCCCTGGTAATAGTCTTTGACCACACGGGGCAGTAAATGATTTGTTTTTATTGGGGCCCTCAGATCTGATCAGTTACACACACTGGTCTCCTGGGGGCCGGGCGGCTCAGGGCCAGTCTGATCACAGATCGCAGCCCTCCCCCCACACCGCAGAGACAACGCAGGACCCCCACACCTTACCGCAGAGACAACACAGGACCCCCACACCTTACCGCAGAGACAACACAGGACCCCCACACCTTACCGCAGAGACAACACAGGACCCCCACACCTTACCGCAGAGACAACACAGGACCCCCACACCTTACCGCAGAGACAACACAGGACCCCCACACCTTACCGCAGAGACATCACAGGACCCCCACACCTTACCTCAGAGACAACACAGGACCCCCACACCTTACCGCAGAGACAACACAGGACCCCCACACCTTACCGCAGAGACATCACAGGACCCCCACACCTTACCTCAGAGACAACACAGGACCCCCCACACCTTACCGCAGAGACATCACAGGACCCCCACACCTTACCGCAGAGACATCACAGGACCCCCACACCTTACCGCAGAGACAACACAGGACCCTCACACCTTACCGCAGAGACAACACAGGACCCCCACACCTTACAGCAGAGACAACACAGGACCCCCACACCTTACCGCAGAGACAACACAGGACCCCCACACCTTACCGCAGAGACAACACAGGACCCTCACACCTTACCGCAGAGACAACACAGGACCCCCACACCTTACCGCAGAGACAACACAGGACCCCCACACCTTACCGCAGAGACAACACAGGACCCCCACACCTTACAGCAGAGACAACACAGGACCCCCACACCTTACCGCAGAGACAACACAGGACCCCCACACCTTACCGCAGAGACAACACAGGACCCCCACACCTTACCGCAGAGACAACACAGGACCCCCACACCTTACCGCAGAGACATCACAGGACCCCCACACCTTACCGCAGAGACATCACAGGACCCCCACACCTTACCGCAGAGACAACACAGGACCCCCACACCTTACCGCAGAGACATCACAGGACCCCCACACCTTACCGCAGAGACAACGCAGGACCCCCACACCTTACCGCAGAGACAACACAGGACCCCCACACCTTACCGCAGAGACATCACAGGACCCCCCACACCTTACCGCAGAGACATCACAGGACCCCCACACCTTACAGCAGAGACAACACAGGACCCCCACACCTTACCGCAGAGACAACACAGGACCCCCACACCTTACCGCAGAGACAACACAGGACCCCCACACCTTACCGCAGAGACATCACAGGACCCCCACACCTTACCGCAGAGACATCACAGGACCCCCACACCTTACCGCAGAGACATCACAGGACCCCCACACCTTACCGCAGAGACATCACAGGACACCCACACCTTACCGCAGAGACATCACAGGACCCCCACACCTTACCGCAGAGACAACACAGGACCCCCACACCTTACCGCAGAGACATCACAGGACCCCCACACCTTACCGCAGAGACATCACAGTACCCCCACACCTTACAGCAGAGACAACACAGGACCCCCACACCTTACCGCAGAGACAACACAGGACCCCCACACCTTACCGCAGAGACAACACAGGACCCCCACACCTTACCGCAGAGACAACACAGGACCCTCACACCACCGCAGAGACAACACAGGACCCCCACACCTTACCGCAGAGACAACACAGGACCCCTACACCTTACCGCAGAGACAACACAGGACCCTCACACCTTACCGCAGAGACAACACAGGACCCCCACACCTTACCGCAGAGACAACACAGGACCCCCACACCTTACCGCAGAGACAACACAGGACCCCCACACCTTACCGCAGAGACAACACAGGACCCCCACACCTTACCGCAGAGACAACACAGGACCCTCACACCTTACCGCAGAGACAACACAGGACCCCCACACCTTACCGCAGAGACAACACAGGACCCTCACACCTTACCGCAGAGACAACACAGGACCCCCACACCTTACCGCAGAGACAACACAGGACCCCCACACCTTACAGCAGAGACAACACAGGACCCCCACACCTTACAGCAGAGACAACACAGGACCCCCACACCTTACCTCAGAGACAACACAGGACCCCCACACCTTACAGCAGAGACAACACAGGACCCCCACACCTTACCGCAGAGACAACACAGGACCCCCACACCTTACCGCAGAGACAACACAGGACCCCCACACCTTACCGCAGAGACATCACAGGACCCCCACACCTTACCGCAGAGACATCACAGGACCCCCACACCTTACAGCAGAGACAACACAGGACCCCCACACCTTACAGCAGAGACAACACAGGACCCCCACACCTTACAGCAGAGACAACACAGGACCCCCACACCTTACAGCAGAGACAACACAGGACCCCCACACCTTACCGCAGAGACAACACAGGACCCCCACACCTTACCGCAGAGACAACACAGGACCCCCACACCTTACCGCAGAGACAACACAGGACCCCCACACCTTACCGCAGAGACAACACAGGACCCCCACACCTTACCGCAGAGACAACACAGGACCCCCACACCTTACCGCAGAGACAACACAGGACCCCCACACCTTACCGCAGAGACAACACAGGACCCCCACACCTTACCGCAGAGACAACACAGGACCCTCACACCTTACCGCAGAGACAACACAGGACCCCCACACCTTACCGCAGAGACAACACAGGACCCCCACACCTTACCGCAGAGACAACACAGGACCCCCACACCTTACCGCAGAGACATCACAGGACCCCCACACCTTACCACAGAGACAACACAGGACCCTCACACCTTACCGCAGAGACAACACAGGACCCCCACACCTTACCGCAGAGACAACACAGGACCCCCACACCTTACCGCAGAGACAACACAGGACCCCCACACCTTACCGCAGAGACAACACAGGACCCCCACACCTTACCGCAGAGACAACACAGGACCCCCACACCTTACCGCAGAGACAACACAGGACCCCCACACCTTACCACAGAGACAACACAGGACCCTCACACCTTACAGCAGAGACAACACAGGACCCCCACACCTTACCGCAGAGACAACACAGGACCCTCACACCTTACCGCAGAGACAACACAGGACCCCCACACCTTACCGCAGAGACAACACAGGACCCCCACACCTTACCGCAGAGACAACACAGGACCCCCACACCTTACCGCAGAGACAACACAGGACCCCACACCTTACCGCAGAGACAACACAGGACCCCCACACCTTACCGCAGAGACAACACAGGACCCCCACACCTTACCGCAGAGACAACACAGGACCCCCACACCTTACCGCAGAGACAACACAGGACCCCCACACCTTACCGCAGAGACAACACAGGACCCCCACACCTTACCGCAGAGACAACACAGGACCCTCACACCTTACCGCAGAGACAACACAGGACCCCCACACCTTACCGCAGAGACATCACAGGACCCCCACACCTTACCGCAGAGACAACACAGGACCCCCACACCTTACCGCAGAGACATCACAGGACCCCCACACCTTACCGCAGAGACAACACAGGACCCCCACACCTTACCGCAGAGACAACACACGACCCTCACACCTTACCGCAGAGACAACACAGGACCCCCACATCTTACCGCAGAGACATCACAGGACCCCCACACCTTACCGCAGAGACAACACACGACCCTCACACCTTACCGCAGAGACAACACAGGACCCCCACACCTTACCGCAGAGACATCACAGGACCCCCACACCTTACCGCAGAGACAACACAGGACCCCCACATCTTACCGCAGAGACATCACAGGACCCCCACACCTTACCGCAGAGACAACACACGACCCTCACACCTTACCGCAGAGACAACACAGGACCCCCACACCTTACAGCAGAGACATCACAGGACCCCCACACCTTACCGCAGAGACAACACAGGACCCCCATACCTTACCGCAGAGACAACACACGACCCCCACACCTTACCGCAGAGACATCACAGGACCCCCACACCTTACCGCAGAGACAACACAGGACCCCCCACACCTTACCGCAGAGACAACACAGGACCCCCACACCTTACCGCAGAGACAACACAGGACCCCCACACCTTACCGCAGAGACAACACAGGACCCCCACACCTTACCGCAGAGACAACACAGGACCCCCACACCTTACCACAGAGACAACACAGGACCCTCACACCTTACAGCAGAGACAACACAGGACCCCCACACCTTACCGCAGAGACAACACAGGACCCTCACACCTTACCGCAGAGACAACACAGGACCCCCACACCTTACCGCAGAGACAACACAGGACCCCCACACCTTACCGCAGAGACAACACAGGACCCCCACACCTTACCGCAGAGACAACACAGGACCCCACACCTTACCGCAGAGACAACACAGGACCCCCACACCTTACCGCAGAGACAACACAGGACCCCCACACCTTACCGCAGAGACAACACAGGACCCCCACACCTTACCGCAGAGACAACACAGGACCCCCACACCTTACCGCAGAGACAACACAGGACCCCCACACCTTACCGCAGAGACAACACAGGACCCTCACACCTTACCGCAGAGACAACACAGGACCCCCACACCTTACCGCAGAGACATCACAGGACCCCCACACCTTACCGCAGAGACAACACAGGACCCCCACACCTTACCGCAGAGACATCACAGGACCCCCACACCTTACCGCAGAGACAACACAGGACCCCCACACCTTACCGCAGAGACAACACACGACCCTCACACCTTACCGCAGAGACAACACAGGACCCCCACATCTTACCGCAGAGACATCACAGGACCCCCACACCTTACCGCAGAGACAACACACGACCCTCACACCTTACCGCAGAGACAACACAGGACCCCCACACCTTACCGCAGAGACATCACAGGACCCCCACACCTTACCGCAGAGACAACACAGGACCCCCACACCTTACCGCAGAGACATCACAGGACCCCCACACCTTACCGCAGAGACAACACACGACCCTCACACCTTACCGCAGAGACAACACAGGACCCCCACACCTTACAGCAGAGACATCACAGGACCCCCACACCTTACCGCAGAGACAACACAGGACCCCCATACCTTACCGCAGAGACAACACACGACCCCCACACCTTACCGCAGAGACATCACAGGACCCCCACACCTTACCGCAGAGACAACACAGGACCCGCACACCTTACCGCAGACTCACATACAGCACCCTGCTGCAGGCGCTCACACACACGCAGAGACAGGCAGCGATGTCCCCGTCAGGCTGTCAGTTATATTACCCCTGTATAATGTCCCCTGATAGCCCTCCTCAGTTATATTACCCCTGTATAATGTACCCTGATACCCCTCCTCAGTTATATTACCCCTGTATAATGTCCCCTGATAGCGCTGAGTCCTCCTCAGTTATATTACACCTGTATAATGTACCCTGATACCCCTTAGTTATATTACCCCTGTATAATGTACCCTGATACCCCTTAGTTATATTACCCCTGTATAATGTACCCTGATACCCCTTAGTTATATTACCCCTGTATAATGTACACTGATACCCCTCCTCAGTTATATTACCCCTGTATAATGTACCCTGATACCCCTCCTCAGTTATATTACCCCTGTATAATGTCCCCTGATAGCGCTGAGTCCTCCTCAGTTATATTACCCCTGTATAATGTACCCTGATACCCCTTAGTTATATTACCCCTGTATAATGTACCCTGATACCCCTTAGTTATATTACCCCTGTATAATGTACCCTGATACCCCTTAGTTATATTACCCCTGTATAATGTACACTGATACCCCTCCTCAGTTATATTACCCCTGTATAATGTACCCTGATACCCCTCCTCAGTTATATTACCCCTGTATAATGTACCCTGATACCCCTTAGTTATATTACCCCTGTATAATGTACCCTGATACCCCTCCTCAGTTATATTACCCCTGTATAATGTACCCTGATACCCCTTAGTTATATTACCCCTGTATAATGTACACTGATACCCCTCCTCAGTTATATTACCCCTGTATAATGTACCCTGATACCCCTCCTCAGTTATATTACCCCTGTATAATGTACCCTGATACCCCTCCTCAGTTATATTACCCCTGTATAATGTACCCTGATACCCCTCAGTTATATTACCCCTGTATAATGTACACTGATGCCCCTCAGTTATATTACCCCTGTATAATGTACGCTGATACCCCTCAGTTTTATTACCCCTGTATAATGTACCCTGATAGCCCTCAGTTATATTACCCCTGTATAATGTACGCTGATACCCCTCAGTTATATTACCCCTGTATAATGTACCCTGATACCCCTCCTCAGTTATATTACCCCTGTATAATGTACCCTGATACCCCTTAGTTATATTACCCCTGTATAATGTACCCTGATACCCCTCCTCAGTTATATTACCCCTGTATTTTGTACCCTGATACCCCTCAGTTATATTACCCCTCTATAATGTACCCTGATACCCCTCCTCAGTTATATGACCCCTGTATAATGTACACTGATACCCCTCAGTTATATTACCCCTGTATAATGTACCCTGATACCCCTCCTCAGTTATATTACCCCTGTATAATGTACCCTGATACCCCTCCTCAGTTATATTACCCCTGTATAATGTACTCTGATACCCCTCCTCAGTTATATTACCCCTGTATAATGTACCCTGATACCCCTCAGCTATATTACCCCTGTATAATGTACACTGATGCCCCTCAGTTATATTACCCCTGTATAATGTACTCTGATACCCTTCAGTTATATTACCCCTGTATAATGTACACTGATACCCCTCAGTTATATTACCCCTGTATAATGTACCCTGATACCCCTCCTCAGTTATATTACCCCTGTATAATGTATCCTGATACCCCTCAGTTATATTACCCCTGTATAATGTACCCTGATACCCCTCCTCAGTTATATTACCCCTGTATAATGTACACTGATGCCCCTTAGTTATATTACCCCTGTATAATGTACATTGATACCCCTGTTATATTACCCCTGTATAATGTACCCTGATACCCCTCCTCAGTTATATTACCTCTGTATAATGTACACTGATACCCCTCAGTTATATTACCCCTGTATAATGTGCCCTGATACCCCTCAGTTATATTACCCCTGTATAATGTACCCTGATAGCCCCCTCAGTTATATTACCCCTGTATAATGTACACTGATGCCCCTCAGTTATATTACCCCTGTATAATGTACCCTGATACACCTCCTCAGTTATATTACCCCTGTATGATGTCCCCTGATACCCCTCCTCAGTTATATTACCCCTGTATAATGTACCCTGATACCCCTCAGTTATATTACCCCTGTATAATGTACCCTGATACCCCTCAGTTATATTACCCCTGTATAATGTACCCTGTTGCCCCTCAGTTATATTACCCCTGTATAATGTACCCTGATACCCCTCAGTTATATTACCCCTGTATAATGTACCCTGATACCCCTCCTCAGTTATATTACCCCTGTATAATGTACACTGATACCCCTGTTATATTACCCCTGTATAATGTACACTGATACCCCTGTTATATTACCCCTGTATAATGTACCCTGATGCCCCTCCTCAGTTATATTACCTCTGTATAATGTACCCTGATACCCCTCCTCAGTTATATTACTTCTGTATAATGTACCCTGATACCCCTCCTCAGTTATATTACCCCTGTATAATGTACACTGATGCCCCTCAGTTATATTACCCCTGTATAATGTACCCTGATACCCCTCCTCAGTTATATTACCCCTGTATAATGTGCCTTGATGCCCCTCAGTTATATTACCCCTGTATAATGTACACTGATACCCCCCTCAGTTATATTACCCCTGTATAATGTGCCTTGATACCCCTCAGTTATATTACCCCTGTATAATGTACACTGATACCCCCCTCAGTTATATTACCCCTGTATAATGTGCCCTGATACCCCTCAGTTATATTACCCCTGTATAATGTACCCTGATACCCCTCAGTTATATTAACCCTGTATAATGTACCCTGATACCCCTCCTCAGTTATATTACCCCTGTGTAATGTACACTGATACTCCTCAGTTATATTACCCCTGTATAATGTACCCTGATACCCCTCAGTTATATTAACCCTGTATAATGTACCCTGATACCCCTCCTCAGTTATATTACCCCTGTATAATGTACCCTGATACCCCTCAGTTATATTAACCCTGTATAATGTACACTGATACTCCTCAGTTCTATAACTGAGGGGTATCAGGCAGGGTACATTATATACAGGGGGTAATATAACTGAGGAGAGGCAGCAGGGTAGGGTACATACTTTATATGCGTCATATATACTGTATATATATATAGCTTACTTATACAGAGGTAGGGACGGGTCTCGGCCAGGGCAGTGTTCTTGTATCCTGTAAGGGAGCAGCTGGGCACGAACACTATCACGCCGCCCTCACCTCACTAGCAGGCACGGGGCGGCCATGCAGCAGCCTAAGGCCCTTCCTTCCAACTTTGCCGCCCAGACGGGACCACTCCCTCTCCTGGCGGCAGCAGCCAGCGTTAAAGGGGAAAATCAGCGGGAAACTCCTGGGGGGGGCAATTGCCCCGTTGCCCTTCCCCCCTGGATCCGCCAATGGGTATAACTGATGGAGATAATGTACACCGAAATAACGTTGGCTCCCAACAAAATAATTGCTGTGTATAGAAAACTCAAATCGCCACCCCAAAAATAGAATAGACAGCAATATAATGTATAAAATACATCGTTTATGACTCAATTATACAACATATTAAAAGTCCGGTACTAGCAGCATGCATACACAGGACCCCATGGAAAGTGTCACATGTCAATCTACAAGACCCAGAGATGAAACGTATTAATGTCCAGAGAGGGACCAAAGGTTTACCCCAAATTGCAAAGTGCAACCTCCTTACTGGAATAATCAGCTATGCCAATGACAAATAAAGTGCTCAGTGCAATTAAGTAAATGCAACAATGTATCAAAGAGTGATTAATGTAGGGAATAATACCGACAAGTGTAGTCCTGACCCCGGCGCGTGTTTCGCAGTCGCTTCCTCAGGGGATAAAAGTGCAATGTGCTCCTCATCCTTATATTCCCTACTGATGGAAGAAAACCTAAAACAAATGTGGGAATACCTTTTGGGAATGTACTTAGAGGATGAACATGGTGTGCGTTCCACGCTGGAGCGCAGGTCCTCACATCCTGGTTTTTGTAAGGGACGACCCACTGATTATTCCAGTAAGGAGGTTGCACTTTGCAATTTGGGGTAAACCTTTGGTCCCTCTCTCCTTTTGGTTTAGATGGTGTGGGGGGAAACTGGACATTAATACGTTTCATCTCTGGGTCTTGTAGATTGACATGTGACACTTTCCATGGGGTCCTGTGTATGCATGCTGCTAGTACCGGACTTTTAATATGTTGTATAATTGATTAATAAACTATGTATTTTATACATTATATTGCTGTGTATTCTATTTTTAGGGCAGCAACTGATGGAGTTTAGCAAATCCATGGGTGAGCTGGGGTAATGAGAGTGCCGGATCATCAAGACGGCGGGATGCCGGAGGAAAGGGATGGAAGGAGGGAGTTAGTGACAAACGATCAGATGTAAATATGCTACGTCTGTATGAATCTGATTCGGATGATTCCTGTGGGGCCCCGGCCAGCACGGGGTTAATGAGTAATTACCCGCATAAATCTCAGGAGCGCGGTGCGGTCACTAATGAATTATTCTGCAATCATCGTTTCCGCCATCGCTGTCATTACTTGTGGTTTTACGGTTGTAACTGAATGTTCTTGTTATACGGGGACAAACCTGGCACCGGCTGCCAAAAATATCGTTCTGCCAAAAAATTGTGGAAATTACGTAATAAGACAACAACGGCTTCCAGATATATGTGAAAATGGCGCAATGAGGCAATAATGACATCTGGATATAGGTGGAAATAACGCAAGTGCAGAAATTTGGACATTACAATAAGCAACTATTCACTGCAAGATTTACTGCAAATCCCCAGAATAATGGTCTCCGTCACCTCCTCCTGGGGCCCATGGGTGCACCCCCTGTAATGACCAGGCTGAGCGCTCCGGGATCGCTCTGTCTGATCATAAAGAGAACTATACCGCCTGTAGCTATGGCCGCCCTGTCTTCTCTTTACCCCTCCACTATCTTTATATAAACCAGGCCAACATCATCCAGCTCCACAGGCCACGAAAACCCCCCCATCAGGGCCGGTCGTGGGCTATATGGCACCCCCTCCCCCACACACAGACAAATGGATGCCTATATTGTAAAGAAAAGCATTTATGGGTTGACATCCTTTTTTCCTCTAACACATACCTTAAACATAGGGCAGAAATATGATTTGAACCCACCCTAAAAAGGGTGTTTCATCTGGAACATTTACGGCTTAGGGCGCATTCACATCGCCATCAGAAGAGGAGAAAGAGGAAAATAAACGGATCCTGTTGCATCAGTTATGCATAGGATTGTAACGGATCTGGGGTTTCCTCTCTCTCTCCTCTTCTGATGGATCAGAAGAACGGAAAGCTACACGGTGATGCGAATGCGCCCTTATTGATATTATCTCTTATATATATATAAAAATTAGTTTCTGTCTGTCTGTTCTTTATGCACGACCAAACTACTGGACCGATCGCCACCAAATTTGGCACACAGGTACATCAGGTGTCCGGGAAGGTTTTAGACCGGGTCTCAGCTCTCTAGGACGTATCGTTCCTGAGATATTCCCAAAAAATGACCTGCATTAGCCAATAGAAGCCAGCAAGTCGCTGTTAAAGGGGCGGGCACTGTGAAGGTCACTGTTAAAGGGGCGGCCACTATGAAGGTCACTGTTAAAGGGGTGGGCACTGTGGGGGTCACTGTTAAAGGGGCAGGCACTGTGGAGGTCAATGTTAAAGGGGCAGGCACTGTGGAGGTCACTGTTAAAGGGGCAGAAACTGTGGAGGTCACTATTAAAGGGGCGGTCACTGTTAAAGGGGCAGGCACTGTGGAGGTCACTGTTAAAGGGGCAGGCACTGTGCAGGTCACTATTTAAAGGGGTGGGCACTGTGGAGATCATTGTTAAGGGGCGGGCACTGTGGAGGTCAATGTTAAAGGGGCAGGCACTGTGGAGATCATTGTTAAAGGGGCGGGCACTGTGGAGGTCACTGTTATGGGGGATACTGATAATATCTTTTTATGACACACGGAAACATGAAATGAAATAGATTAAATATACCCGTGCGAAGCCGGCTCCTTCCGCTAGTAATAAGTAATAAATGCTCAATAGGTGCGGGGTCCCATCTTAACATCCAGTCACCGCTCTAGCACATCCGAAATAGCCGAGCGCTGGTTCCCGCAGCAGTGAATAGAGAGGATGCCGTGCTTTATATATCGACGAGCTGTCCTCAGGATACGTCATCAATATCTGATTAGTGGTGCACCTAGCCTTTCTGCTGCCTGAGGCAAAAACTGAAATGGTGCCCCCCCTCCCAATGCAAATTTCTCAACCTAACCCCTTCCCTCCAGCCCTACTGGTAAAGACATACAGCGCCTCATACCTCTTACATCAGTGATGTCTCTTTCTTTATCTTCTCCCTTCAGGCCAGACCGCCATGATGATTTCTTTCAGCCATCTCTTGTCTCTGCAGAGTTTGACAACTACTTTTCCATCATCCTCCCACCTTCTGAACACCCCATCCTGCCACCCCCGATACTGTGCCCGCTGTGCTCGCCAATACTATCCTGCAGAAAGAGATAATCCCCCTGAACATGCTAGTACCACACAGATAGTGCCCCCTTCAGTAATTACTGGCACACAGTGCATAAGAAATAACTGTGCCCGCTTAGGCCTCATGCACACGGCCGCCGTTTTGGGGGCTAGGATGCGGACCACATTCACTTCAATGGGGCCGCAAAAGATGTGGACAGCACTCAGTGTGCTGTTCTCATCCGTTGCTCCGTTCCGTGGCCCCGCTAAAAAAATATAACCTGTCCTATTCAGACAAGAAAAGGCATTTATATTAAAGGCTGTCCGTGCCGTTCCGGAAACGGTCATGTGCATGAGGCCTTATAGTGCCAAAAACATAGTGTCCTCCAAAAATAATTGTGCTAAGCTGATTGCGACAGGTGCCTCCCAATGTAACGGTCCTCCCAATGTAACGGTCCTCCCAATGTAACGGTCCTCCCAATGTAACGGTCCTCCCAATGTAACGGTCCTCCCAATGTAACGGTCCTCCCAATGTAACGGTCCTCCCAATGTAACGGTCCTCCCAATGTAACGGTCCTCCCAATGTAACGGTCCTCCCAATGTAACGGTCCTCCCAATGTAACGGTCCTCCCAATGTAACGGTCCTCCCAATGTAACGGCCCTTCCAATGTAACGGTCCTCCCAATGTAACGGTCCTCCCAATGTAACGGTCCTCCCAATGTAACGGTCCTCCCAATAGTAATCATTCTCTGCTAATAGTAATAATGCCCCCATAGTGTCCCCAGTAGAAATAATTCCCCATTATGATTTGTGCCAGTACAAGAAAAGCCTTTGTGTCCCATGTGGAATGTCTCCAATTACAAAATAATGGCCCCCACCCCGTTGCGGCCCGTGCTGCCAAATAAACATAATAAACTCCACCACTTCCCTCCACTCTGCTGTCAGCGATGTGTGCAGGACCCGGAGCAGGTCTGTGCACTGAGCTCTATGCAGCCTGATAATGATGACAGCGCCTCTGACAGGAGACATCGCTCCGCTGCATTCAACTGTATTGCCGTCCTGAGTGCAGAGATGCAGCTGAATATGTAGAGATGAGCGTTTCCACAATGAAAGCGCCCATTGCCCGCGGCGCTTCTGCTGCTGCTGCCCCCCTCTTGCCCCTGAGGTGATTGGTGGTGCACCCCTCTTCTCAATCAGAGGCCCCTCTTCCCCGGTCAGTTATGTCATGGCCTTGGTGCAGCTCATTCCTATTAAAGTAAATGGGAGAAGCTGCAATACCAGGCACAACCACTAGTCTGTACTCGTTATAGTATGAAGAGGCTGATCAGCGGGGTGTCGGGAGACCCTCAGCGATCTGATATTAATGACCAGGGGACAGGTCTTGAGGTTTGGAAAATTCCTTTAAGTGCACCTGGACACAGCTCATTTGTTGGGGATTTTCTGTGTGAATTTCTGAGAGAAAAATCGGCAGCGTATTAAAGCCCATCTGTCGGCAGATCTGTCCCCCTGACCCCGGCTGACCTGTTACATGTGCGCTCGGCAGCTGAGGACATCTGTGTTGGTCCCGTGTCCATAGGTGCCCGCATCGCTGAGAATAATGATGTTTTATTATATGCAAATGAGCCTCTAGGAGCAACGGGGGCGTTACCATTACACCTAGAGGCTCTGCTCTCTCTGTAACTGCTTCGTCCTCTGCACTTTGATAGGAGCAGGCAGTGCAAACGTCATCCAACCTGGTCCTGTCCATCAAAGTGCAGAGGGCGCGGCAGAGCCTCTAGGTGTAATGGCGACGCCCCCGTTGCTCCTAGGGCCCATTTGCATATAATAAAACATCATTTTTCTCAGCGATGCGGACACATATGTACATGGGACCAACACACATGTCCTCAGCTGCCGAACGCCCATGTAACAGGTCAGCCGGGGTCACAGGGACAAAACTGCCGACAGATGGGCTTTAAAGGGTTTCTGTCACCAGAATTAACCCTTTTAAACTGGCTGATATTAGCGAAGTGTTAACTGCAGACCCCAACTCTACTATTCCTATGCATATTGATGCCCCCCTTACTGCACAATTTTAACAGCAAAGGGGACAAGACTGTAAGAAGGGTCACCCCAAAAAATACAAATATGTGTAAATAAGCAGCGGATTTCCACCGTGGACCCTTTGCAACGCTCAGGGTTAAATCTGCTCCACATCCACGGGTGGCAGATTGTGCGGAGCTGTGGTTGTGATTTGCTCCTCTTCAGCAGGGGGGTCATCTACGTGACGTTTCCAGGCTTTAGGGCTCAGGCACACGACCGTGGTTTGGGTCCACATCTGATCAGTAAATAATATCCTCAGGAACAGAAAAATCTAACATGGGTGAGATAAATAGATAGACACGGACACCGGCAAAACACGGACACCGGCAATGTGCGCTCCGCATTTTGCTGACCGCACATCGCCGGCACTCTCATAGAAAATGCCTTTTCTTGTCCGAATGGACAGTGCAGATCCACAAATGCGGATGAGGACAGCATATTCCGGCCCCATTGAAAACGAATGGGTCCGTACCTGTTCCGCAAAATTGCAGAACGGATGCGGACCCATTTTGCGGTCGTGTGAATGGATCCTAATAGTCCTTCTAGAGAGCGCACCCCCTAGAAGTAAGAATATGGAGAGCTTCCAGAAGATGGAAAACTGCAATTTAGAAAATGATAATTTACTAAAAGAAAGCGCCGAGAATGTAACTGAGCGCAGGATAGAGCAGCGACTGAGGCCCCAGACAGCGGGGGGGGGGGGGGGAAGGGGGGGGGGGGGGTCGGACACTTAGGAGATCACATCAAGCCAGAAGAGCCATAAAACAAGACCTTTTCGCTGATTTTACCTTAGGGTACTTTCACACTTGCGTTATTCTTTTCCGGTATTGAGTTCCGTCCTAGGGGCTCAATACCGGAAAAAAACACTTCAGTTATATCCTAATGCATTCTGATGGAGACCGATCCGTTCAGGATGCATCAGGACGTCTTCAGTTCAGTCACTGTACGGTATTTGGCCGGAGAAAATATCGCAGCATGCTGAGGTATTTTCTCCGGCCAAAATTCCGGAACACTTGCTGGAATGCCAGATCCGACATTAATTCCCATTGAAATGTATTAATGCTGGATCCGGTACCAAGTGTTCTGGAAAACCGCATCCGGTTTCCTGGTCTGCGCATGCGGAGTTTCAATGCATTTGTCAGACAGATCCACATCCGGATCCGTCTGGCAGTTCCGGCGACTAAGAGCAGTGATGATCCTAAATCTACAGAGACAACCACCAGAGACCCCCCTTACCCCTACAGAGACAACCACCAGAGACCCCCCCTTACCCCTACAGAGACAACCACCAGAGACCCCCTTACCCCTACAGAGACAACCACCAGAGACCCCCTTACCCCTACAGAGACAACCACCAGAGACCTCCTTACCCCTACAGAGACAACCACCAGGGACCCCCCTTACCCCTACAGAGACAACCACCAGAGCCCTCCTTACCCCTACAGAGACAACCACCAGAGACCCCCCTTACCCCTACAGAGACAACCACCAGAGACCTCCTTACACCTACAGAGACAACCACCAGAGACCCCCTTACCCCTACAGAGAAAACTACCAGAGACCCCCTTACCCCTACAGAGACAACCACCAGAGACCCCCTTACCCCTACAGAGACAACCACCAGAGACCTCCTTACCCCTACAGAGACAACCACCAGGGACCCCCCTTACCCCTACAGAGACAACCACCAGGGACCCCCTTACCCCTACAGAGACAACCACCAGAGACCCCCCTTACCCCTACAGAGACAACCACCAGGGACCCCCTTACCCCTACAGAGACAACCACCAGAGACCCCCTTACCCCTACAGAGACAACCACCAGAGACCTCCTTACACCTACAGAGACAACCACCAGAGACCCCCTTACCCCTACAGAGAAAACTACCAGAGACCCCCTTACCCCTACAGAGACAACCACCAGAGACCCCCTTACCCCTACAGAGACAACCACCAGAGACCTCCATACCCCTACAGAGACAACCACCAGGGACCCCCCTTACCCCTACAGAGACAACCACCAGGGACCCCCTTACCCCTACAGAGACAACCACCAGAGACCCCCTTACCCCTACAGAGACAACCACCAGAGACCTCCTTACACCTACAGAGACAACCACCAGGGACCCCCCTTACCCCTACAGAGACAACCACCAGAGACCCCCTTACCCCTACAGAGACAACCACCAGGGACCTCCTTACCCCTACAGAGACAACCACCAGGGACCCCCCTTACCCCTACAGAGACAACCACCAGAGACCCCCCTTACCCCTACAGAGACAACCACCAGAGACCCCCTTACCCCTACAGAGACAACCACCAGAGACCCCCTTACCCCTACAGAGACAACCACCAGAGACCTCCTTACCCCTACAGAGACAACCACCAGGGACCCCCCTTACCCCTACAGAGACAACCACCAGAGCCCTCCTTACCCCTACAGAGACAACCACCAGAGACCCCCCTTACCCCTACAGAGACAACCACCAGAGACCTCCTTACACCTACAGAGACAACCACCAGAGACCCCCTTACCCCTACAGAGAAAACTACCAGAGACCCCCTTACCCCTACAGAGACAACCACCAGAGACCCCCTTACCCCTACAGAGACAACCACCAGAGACCTCCTTACCCCTACAGAGACAACCACCAGGGACCCCCCTTACCCCTACAGAGACAACCACCAGGGACCCCCTTACCCCTACAGAGACAACCACCAGAGACCCCCCTTACCCCTACAGAGACAACCACCAGGGACCCCCTTACCCCTACAGAGACAACCACCAGAGACCCCCTTACCCCTACAGAGACAACCACCAGAGACCTCCTTACACCTACAGAGACAACCACCAGAGACCCCCTTACCCCTACAGAGAAAACTACCAGAGACCCCCTTACCCCTACAGAGACAACCACCAGAGACCCCCTTACCCCTACAGAGACAACCACCAGAGACCTCCATACCCCTACAGAGACAACCACCAGGGACCCCCCTTACCCCTACAGAGACAACCACCAGGGACCCCCTTACCCCTACAGAGACAACCACCAGAGACCCCCTTACCCCTACAGAGACAACCACCAGAGACCTCCTTACACCTACAGAGACAACCACCAGGGACCCCCCTTACCCCTACAGAGACAACCACCAGAGACCCCCTTACCCCTACAGAGACAACCACCAGGGACCTCCTTACCCCTACAGAGACAACCACCAGGGACCCCCCTTACCCCTACAGAGACAACCACCAGAGACCCCCCTTACCCCTACAGAGACAACCACCAGAGACCCCCTTACCCCTACAGAGACAACCACCAGAGACCCCCTTACCCCTACAGAGACAACCACCAGAGACCTCCTTACACCTACAGAGACAACCACCAGAGACCCCCTTACCCCTACAGAGAAAACTACCAGAGACCCCCTTACCCCTACAGAGACAACCACCAGAGACCCCCTTACCCCTACAGAGACAACCACCAGAGATCTCCTTACCCCTACAGAGACAACCACCAGGGACCCCCCTTACCCCTACAGAGACAACCACCAGGGACCCCCTTACCCCTACAGAGACAACCACCAGAGACCCCCTTACCCCTACAGAGACAACCACCAGAGACCTCCTTACACCTACAGAGACAACCACCAGGGACCCCCCTTACCCCTACAGAGACAACCACCAGAGACCCCCTTACCCCTACAGAGACAACCACCAGGGACCTCCTTACCCCTACAGAGACAACCACCAGGGACCCCCCTTACCCCTACAGAGAGAACCACCAGAGACCCCCTTACCCCTACAGAGAAAACTACCAGAGACCCCCTTACCCCTACAGAGACAACCACCAGAGACCCCCTTACCCCTACAGAGACAACCACCAGAGACCTCCTTACCCCTACAGAGAAAACTACCAGAGACCTCCTTACCCCTACAGAGACAACCACCAGAGACCCCCTGACCCCTACAGAGAAAACTACCAGAGACCCCCTTACCCCTACAGAGACAACCACCAGAGACCTCCTTACCCCTACAGAGACAACCACCAGAGACCCCCTTACCCCTACAGAGACAACCACCAGGGACCTCCTTACCCCTACAGAGACAACCACCAGGGACGGCACAGCAGAAGTTCCCCGGCTGTGATATCATCCTGTCATCTCTGCTCCCAAGAAAGGACATCCCTGAACACATAACCCAGAGCATCAACACAGAGCTGGCAGCTAAAATCAGCGCCATGCCAGACATCACCCTGGCACAACAGCCCTCCATAAACCATCATCACCTATATGACAATAAAGACCTCAATAACCAAGAAGTCAGCCTTCTAGCTACAGAACTCAAAGACACAGTGCTCAACAGAGACCCCCGGTCCGGGCCCCATACAAAACAAAATCCTATGGAAAAGTCACCGACACCAAATAAGACCTGAAACCTAGGGTTGCCACCCGTACGGGATTGACCAGGAGAGTCCGGGTTTGTTAGCCTGTGCCCGGGTACAAGCCTTTCTCGGACACAGGATTCATTTCAAACTGCAGTGCAGACTGTCTGACTTGCTCGCTCACGGTCCTGACAGCTGGCGGTGAGTGAGCGGCGGCGAGCTGTGAGCGGCCGGCACTCCGGGACCGGCTCGAACCTGAAGAGGACGAGGCCGCCAGTCAGTATGGATTGGAAGCCGGAGAGCTGGAGGCTGCGGGTGGTCAGGAGCAGGAGCACGAAGACGCTGCTGAAGGAGAGCAGCAAACCCTCGCCCCACAGCATGGCGGCCGCACCGGGACTAAGCCGCTCTCACTCCCAGATCAGGCCTGATAACAATGAGACGAGCCGCGGGCCTGCGCTCCTCCCGTCCCCGACTCCTTTCCTATCACGACACCTTCCCTCTCCCCCGATCCTCGTTACCGGGCCCAGGAAAGCTGCTGGACCCTCACACAACACTCTACAGTCAGTGTGACGGCCCCGGAGGATGAGGGCCACATTACTCTAACTGGGGGTCACAAATGGGGGCAGTATTCTTAATAGGTGGCACTAATGGGGGCATTACTCTCACTGGGGGCATTATTCTTACTGGGGGGCACTAATAGGAGGCATTATTCATTTTGGGGCGCACTAATAGGGCCATTACTCTTACTGGGGCACACTAATGGGGGCATTACTATTACTGGGAGCGCTAATGGGGGCTTTAATATTCCTGTGGAGCCACAGTATGACAGCGACTTCACACCCTGTGTTAAGCCACACACCCACAATTTTGGGGTGTGGCTTAACTTGCCCGGTATTTTTTGTTGGGAAATGTGGCAACCCTACTGAAACCTCATACCCTCCTCAACAAACTGGAAATGGTAACCTTTACCCAAAATATGGCCATCAGAGGCGCAAACCATGGAGTAATCCACCTGCCTCACATAGAGTGATGCAGGGCAGAGACATGGAGGAGATAAAGACCCTGCTCAGTTTTGACTGGACCAAACTGCTACAATATGGCCACCAGTCAAGAATCCAGCTTTTACTTTGCAGTCCAGAAGAGGGCGCTATACCCATCTGCATAGCAGCAGTTCCAGCATCTACCATCACAAAACCTTGCTGCACCATGGAACCCCAGAAGAACAAAGCACCCCAGAACAAGTCACCCAAACCAAGCCTGACCAAGCCACCGACCAGTACATCCTGACGAAGAGGGAAATCCAGAAGACAGCACACAATCCCCAACCCCATAGACCGACAGACCGCGAGCCGCTACAGACTGAGCGCCTGCTCATCAAATCCGGAAGGCACCAACAGAGACACGTGCCCAGGGAGAGCAGACTGGGCCAGCATTGCGACCAGGAGGCCGTGGATAATGAGGTCCACTTCCTGCAGCGGTGCTCCAAGTACATAGCCGTGAGGGACACCCACTTCAGGAGACTGTCTGATCTCCATGGAGGAGGAAGAGAGACTCTCCATACTGCTGGGGGATGAAAAGAACACAGTGGCCATAGGAGCCGATATGTCGGTGCCTGCCATAGACTGAGAGGAGCCTGATGTACCATGGACTTCTATACCCCCACCCTGGACGTGTCCCTACTCCTATTCCCCATCCCAAACCAATTATTCCCCAATTGCTTTGGCAATGCTAATATGTATTTAGTCCTGATAGATAAATAGATAGATATTTACGTGTAGGAGTATTGATTGGTTCCCCCGTTCTCCGCTGATCTCTGGGGTTAATGACTGATGTGTTAATATCGGTGTCCCTCTCACTCTTCAGCGTCATTTGCTGTAAGGGAACTGACAAGAACATGTCGCCTACAGCTCCATCCATCTGGTTCTGACCAGCAAGCCCTGTGTCTTGTGTCACGCACATATGTGACAGCTCCTGCATTGCACGCACAGGGGAGACCGACTCTGGAGTCTTTTGGTGAATATGAACACAAATAATCCCACGATCTGATGACTTCATAACTTGTGTCAAAAACATTTATCGATAAAAACTGTGCATGGAATGAAGGAAGCTGTGATAAAAATCGGAATTGTACCGTCATCCTGAAAATCCAATAAAACCAACCAGGAAATCAATATTTATCTCTGCCCGGGAATTCGTTACCTAAAATGTGCAGTAGTATAAAATCCAGGCCATAATAATCATAACCCAGCAGAGAAATGAGTGTACTGGAATACAAAGCACCAGTATAACCAGCATCTTATCATAATCCAAATACGATGCTTTAGATGATCCACTGGTACAGTGGTCATCCAGACATTGACCGGGGTCCTGGTTCTGCCTCAACCGTAAAGGGGAGAAGATTCCTCAACTTGCTGCAGGACCACTTTATGGGCCAGTCTGTAGAAGCCCCCACTGGGGCGATGCTCTGTTGGATCTGGTAATCTCTAATGATGCAGAGCTTGTTGGTAATGTTACTGTTCGAGAAACACTGGGTAATAGTGACCACAATATAATTATATTCCCCCTAAACTATAAGAAGCAAACTCTGTCCGGCAGAGCAAAGACACTGAATCTTAAGAAGGCTAATTTCCCGGGGTTGAGGGCAGCATTTCAGGGCATAGACTGGGAGCAGCTACTGTCACATAATAATACTGAGGATAAATGGGACAGCTTCAAATCCACATTCAGTAATTGCACTGAACAAAATTATTCATCTAGGTAACAAATATAAACGGCTAAAATTAAACCCCCCCATTGCTTACAGCTACTGTAAAAAGGGCAATAAATGACAAAAAAGGGCATTTAAAAAATACAAATCTGATGGGTCAGCTGTAGCCTTTGAAGTTTACAAAGGGCTTAATAAATTCTGTAAAAATTAGATAAAATTTGCAAAAATATAAAATAAACAGCCGGTCGCTAAAGAAAGCAAAACAAATCCCCCAAAATTCTTTAAATATATAAATGCTAAAAAACCAAGGTCTGAGCAGGTAGGTCCCCTAAATAATGGTAAAGGGGGTTAGGTTACTGAAGATAAGGAAAAGGCAGAGTTACTAAATGTTTTTTTTTTAGCTCTGTTTTTCCAAAAAAGAGAAAGGAGCTGATATCTGCAGCGCCGGGGCTGTTAGTACATCCAGTGATATACTCAATTGGCTAACAGTAGATATGGTCCAAGAGAAGTTAAATAAGGTAAATGTGACCAAGGCTCCGGGTCCAGATGGATTACACCCAAGAGTGCTCAAAGAGCTCCGTTCAGTCATTGATGTGCCCCGTTTATAATTTTTAAAGATTCTCTAGGAACTGGTACAGTGCCAAGTGATTGGCGCAAGGCAAACGTGGTGCCCATATTCAGAAAAGGATCTACAGTTAATACATAGGTAATACGGTTGAAAAAAGACATAAGTCGATCATAAGTCGATCAATCCTCGAGTCTCCTCCCTTTGTTGGCTGCTACGCCACGTGCGGGTAAGTGCTGGCCTTCACTGTAATACCGTAGCCATGTTGGCTGCTGGCATTACAGTGATTGGCTGGCCGGAATGCGTCATCGGGTGCTATATAGCACCCGATGACACGTGTTCGGCTCAGTGTTAGTCAGGTAGAGCTGTGCTGAAGAAGGGACAGATAGTGTAGGGAGTAAAATTATATTTTTTTGAAGTTAAAAAACTTGTCAGAGACCCAAAAGTCCTTTTAAGGACTATTGTGTGTGGCAGCAGCAATATATATTTTTATCGCATCCTGCTCTAAATAGCGTGCAATAGTTAGGCCGCTGCAGACAGCGACATTATCTGCGCTCCATCTCCTGTGTAACGTGTGCGCATCCAAAAACTATCTGTGACATCCAGTGTACTTTTTCTGTAGAACACGCCAGGGCGTGAACACTAGTGACCTCACCACCATCAGCATGATCCGCCACATGGCATCAGAGCACCCTAAATGTGCAACTTTCCAAATTGCTGGCCCTGGAAATGTTACCATTTAGGCTTCTGGACACTGAGGCCTTCTGCAGCCTGATGTCGGTTGCCGTCCCTCATTATGCCGTCCCCAGCCGCCACTATTTTTCACAGTGTGCCGTGCCCGCCTTACACCAGCATGTGTCCCGTAACATCACCCGTGCCCTGACCAACGCCGTTACTGGGAAGGTCCACTTATCCACGGACACATGGACAAGTGCTTTCGGCCAGGGACGCTGCATTTCCCTGACGGCACACTGGGTGAACGTTGTGGAGGCCGGGAGCGAGTCGTTCCCTGGTATGGCACAGGTGCTACCGATGCCAAGGATTGCGGGCCCTAATTCCATCAGGGTTTCCACCACCACCTACGTTAGTGGCTCCAATCCCCACTTCTCCTCCTTCGTCTCCTCCTCCACTTCCACCTCAGAATTATCATCTTGCAGCACCAGTCAGCCATCAGTCGGTAGCTGGAAGCAGTGTAGCACTGCTGTGGGGAAGCGGCAACCCGCCGTGCTGAAGCTGATCTGCTTAGGTGACAAACAGCACACACCGCCGCAGAGCTGTGGCCAGGGTATAAGGGACCAGACTGAGCTGTGGCTCTCGCCACTCAGCCTAGAACCAGGCATGGTTGTGTCTGATAATGGCCGTAACTTGGTGGTGGCTTTGGAGCTTGGGAAGCTCACACACATACCATGCCTAGCCCACGTGTTCAACCTAGTGGTTCAGCGGTTTCTCAAAACCTACCCCAATTTGCCTGAGCTACTGGTGAAGGTGCGCCGCGTGTGTGCCCATTTCCGCAAGTCATCGACAGCTTCTGCCGGTCTGTCAACGCTGCAGCAGCGCTTACAATTGCCAGCTCACCGACTGTTGTGCGACGTGGCGCTGAAACTCCACGTTCCACAAGTTGGCCAGGCTTTGTGAGCAGCAGAGGGCAGTAGTGGAATACCAGCTGCAACATGGTCGTCGCCTTTCCAGTCAGCTTCCGCTCTTCACAAGCGAGGAGTGGGCATGGATGTCTGACCTCTGTGAAGTTTTACGCAACTTTGAGGAATCAACACAGATGGTGAGCGGCGATAACGCTATTATCAGTGTCACCATCCCACTGCTGTGTCTACTGAAACACTCGCTGCTCACAACGATGGAGGACGATGAGTTTGATAAGAAATACCATGGGCTTTACACTCGCACTGTGGGTTAGTATATTCTTACTGTCCAAACGACTGATTCATTATGGTTAGAAGAACATCATCCCTCTGAGTAAATCCCATTAGCAGAAAACCAACGTGAATGCTTTCCATATATCCTAAGAATACATTTTCTTTTAGTGGGATACACATGGCATCAAATATATATATATACACTGCTCAAAAAAAATAAAGGGAACACAAAAATAACACATCCTAGATCTGAGTTAATTAAATATTCTTCTGAAATACTTTGTTCTTTACATAGTTGAATGTGCTGACAACAAAATCACACAAAAATTAAAAAATGGAAATCAAATTTTTCAACCCATGGAGGTCTGGATTTGGAGTCACACTCAAAATGAAAGTGGAAAAACACACTACAGGCTGATCCAACTTTGATGTAATGTCCTTAAAACAAGTCAAAATGAGGCTCAGTAGAGTGTGTGGCCTCCACGTGCCTGTATGACCTCCCTACAACGCCTGTGCATGCTCCTGATGAGGTGGCGGACGGTCTCCTGAGGGATCTCCTCCCAGACCTGGACTAAAGCATCTGCCAACTCCTGGACAGTCTGTGGTGCAACGTGACGTTGGTGGATAGAGCGAGACATGATGTCCCAGATGTGCTCAATTGGATTCAGGTCTGGGGAACGGGCGGGCCAGTCCATAGCATCAATGCCTTTGTCTTGCAGGAACTGCTGACACACTCCAGCCACATGAGGTCTAGCATTGTCTTGCATTAGGAGCAACCCAGGGCCAACCGCACCAGCATATGGTCTCACAAGGGGTCTGAGGATCTCATCTCGGTACCTAATGGCAGTCAGGCTACCTCTGGTGAGCACATGGAGGGCTGTGCGGCCCTCCAAAGAAATGCCACCCCACACCATTACTGACCCAATGCCAAACCGGTCATGCTGGAGGATGTTGCAGGCAGCAGAACGTTCTCCACGGCGTCTCCAGACTCTGTCACGTCTGTCACATGTGCTCAGTGTGAACCTGCTTTCATCTGTGAAGAGCACAGGGCGCCAGTGGCGAATTTGCCAATCTTGGTGTTCTCTGGCAAATGCCAAACGTCCTGCACGGTGTTGGGCTGTAAGCACAACCCCCACCTGTGGGCGTCGGGCCCTCATATCACCCTCATGGAGTCTGTTTCTGACCGTTTGAGCAGACACATGCACATTTGTGGCCTGCTGGAGGTCATTTTGCAGGGCTCTGGCAGTGCTCCTCCTGTTCCTCCTTGCTCAAAGGTGGAGGTAGCGGTCCTGCTGCTGGGTTGTTGCCCTCCTACGGCCTCCTCCACGTCTCCTGATGTACTGGCCTTCCTCCTGGTAGCGCCTTCATGCTCTAGACACTACGCTGACAGACACAGCAAACCTTGTTGCCACAGCTCGCATTGATGTGCCATCCTGGATAAGCTGCACTACCTGAGCCACTTGTGTGGGTTGTAGACTCCGTCTCATGCTACCACTAGAGTGAAAGCACCGCCAGCATTCAAAAGTGACCAAAACATCAGCCAGGAAGCATAGGAACTGAGAAGTGGTCTGTGATCACCACCTGCAGAACCACTTCTTTATTGGGGGTGTCTTGCTAATTGCCTATAATTTCCACCTGTTGTCTATCCAATTTGCACAACAGCATGTGAAATTGATTGTCACTCAGTGTTGCTTCCTAAGTGGACAGTTTGATTTCACAGAAGTGTGATTGACTTGGAGTTACATTGTGTTGTTTAAGTGTTCCCTTTATTTTTTTGAGCAGTGTATATATATATATAAACAAAAAACGGAACAGCACCTCCAGAGACAAATCGCAGGTGCAAGCTACCCGGCAATAATACAGCAAACAAATAAAGTAGCAGCACACCACTAAATGCACTAAGACTGAGTGAACAGGTAAATGTGTGAACAGGGTCAAATACATGACGCCAATACTTACTGATAAGCACTGAAGAAGCTCTTAGTGCATATTATTGATCAAAAATATGTCTAGCCCTCCTACCAGACGACAAGGTAGCTTCTTATCAGGTGGGACCTACTCTAACACGGAGGGTCCAGCTCCATTGTTACTCTGATTAAAAACACCATATATATTGGCACCTTGTTATAACATGTGCCAATATATATATATGATTTATCAATTTGTTTATGCTAAAACTAAATAAATCCACTATATGTATCCAAACGTTATACTTTTGATTATATGAATAAACATACACACCAGATGTCTCTACCTCCCTCATAGCCCTGTAATGAGGTAAGATCACTCCCTTAATAACTTTCAATGAACAATGCTCTCTCTATTCAATATGAACCTTATACATACTGAACTTTCATGAACCTCTTTTGGCCATCTTTGAATAAATAAGAATATGTCCTTTTATAGATACATATATGTATATAATCAAATCCACTATAACTAGGATATATGGATAAATGTCTTATCTTTAAACATAAATCTGTAAGGAAGCAAGTACTCCCGCAAACTGGTATAATTATAGAGAAAAATATAAGAATACACTTTAGGAACGTGTGGCCTTTCCATAAGCTCACACAAAATGGCAGATGCCACACTATTTAACATAGCAATTCATGTTTTATTCATTTCGGGCGTATTATTATCCTGACATGTATAACATCCAGCCTCTAGCCGTGCAGTCTACCATTACCACAGTGTATAACATCCCGCCCGGCCATGCAATCTACCATTACCACAGTGTATAACATCCAGGCTCTAGTCATGCAGTCTACCATTACCACAGGTGTATAACATCCAGCCTCTAGCCATGCAGTCTACCATTACCACAGGTATATAACATCTAGCCTCTAGCCATGCAGTCTGCCATTACCACAGGTGTATAACATCCAGCCTCTAGCCATGCAGTCTGCCATTACCACAGGTGTATAACATCCAGCCTCTAGTCATGCAGTCTACCATTACCACAGTGTATAACATCCAGCCTCTAGTCATGCAGTCTACCATTACCACAGGTGTATAACATCCAGCCCGGCCATGCAGTCTACCATTACCACAGTGTATAACATCCAGCCTCTAGCCATGCAGTCTACCATTACCACAGGTGTATAATATCCAGCCTCTAACCATGCAGTCAACCATTACCACAGTGTATAACATCTCGCCCGGCCATGCAGTCTACCATTACCACAGTGTATAACATCCAGCCTCTAGCCGTGCAGTCTACCATTACCACAGGTGTATAACATCCAGCCTCTAGCCATGCAGTCTGCCATTGCCACAGGTGTATAACATCCAGCCTCTATCCGTGCAGTCTACCATTACCACAGTGTATAACATCCAGCCTCTAGCCATGCAGTCTACCATTACCACAGTGTATAACATCCAGCCTCTAGCCATGCAGTCTACCATTACCACAGGTGTATAACATCCAGCCTCTAGCCATGCAGTCTACCATTACCACAGGTGTATAACATCCAGCCCGGCCATGCAGTCTACCATTACCACAGTGTATAACATCCAGCCTCTAGCCATGCAGTCTACCATTACCACAGGTGTATAATATCCAGCCTCTAACCATGCAGTCAACCATTACCACAGTGTATAACATCTCGCCCGGCCATGCAGTCTACCATTACCACAGTGTATAACATCCAGCCTCTAGCCGTGCAGTCTACCATTACCACAGGTGTATAACATCCAGCCTCTAGCCATGCAGTCTGCCATTGCCACAGGTGTATAACATCCAGCCTCTATCCGTGCAGTCTACCAATACCACAGTGTATAACATCCAGCCTCTAGCCATGCAGTCTACCATTACCACAGTGTATAACATCCAGCCTCTAGCCATGCAGTCTACTATTACCACAGTGTATAACATCCAGCCTCTAGCCATGCAGTCTGCCATTACCACAGGTGTATAACATCTAGCCCGGCCATGCAGTCTACTATTACCACAGTGTATAACATCCAGCCTCTAGCCATGCAGTCTACCATTACCACAGTGTATAACATCCAGCCTCTAGCCATGCAGTCTACCATTACCACAGTGTATAACATCCAGCCTCTAGCCATGCAGTCTGCCATTACCACAGGTGTATAACATCTAGCCCGACCATGCAGTCTACTATTACCACAGTGTATAACATCCAGCCTCTAGCCATGCAGTCTACCATTACCACAGTGTATAACATCCAGCCTCTAGCCATGCAGTCTACCATTACCACAGTGTATAACATCTCGCCCGGCCATGCAGTCTACCATTACCACAGTGTATAACATCCAGCCTCTAGCCGTGCAGTCTACCATTACCACAGGTGTATAACATCCAGCCTCTAGCCATGCAGTCTACCATTACCACAGTGTATAACATCCAGCCTCTAGCCATGCAGTCTACCATTACCACAGTGTATAACATCCAGCCTCTAGCCGTGCAGTCTACCATTACCACAGTGTATAACATCCAGCCTCTAGTCGTGCAGTTTACCATTACCACAGTGTATAACATCCAGCCTCTAGTCGTGCAGTCTACCATTACCACAGTGTATAACATCCAGCCTCTAGCCATGCAGTCTACCATTGCCACAGTGTATAACATCCAGCCTCTAGCCATGCAGTCTACCATTACCACAGTGTATAACATCCAGCTTTCCCAGAGGAGCAAAGGAGAAACCACTCCATATTAATGACTACGGATGTAGAATGGAAGCTGGAATGGAGGTCCAGGATACTGTATGAAGATTAGATAAAAATATTATAGTACTTCATCCAGAATCACTGAGACCTATTGTCTGCTGGATTAGAGAATATTCCGGATTATTAGGAGGTCACAGACAATCTGTGAAATTTACATTTTCAGGGCAGAGAACCTTGAGGAACAGTGTTGGACTGGGGTGCATAGGGCCCACCAGTAAAATGTATTTTGGGGGCCCACCGTACGGATACATTCAAATATTACCTGCTCATACAGCAGCAAGATGCTACCAGATGATTGATTATGGGGGTCCTTGCAGCAACTTTGAGAAGGTAGGTCCTGGGGAGAAGAGGACACTGGCAGCTTTCCTCTACACCTAGAAGTCATCTCAGCTCTGATCGTGGCTATATAATAATAAACTGGGGAGTTTCTTTAATAATCTATCAAGTTTTGTTTATGAACATCGGCTGGTTGAGGTGCCGGACAATGAATATATGTATGTAGTGCAGTACGTCTACTGTGTTCTGTGCCACTTAGGAGACTAGGGGCCCACCTCGCTCAGGGGCCCACCGGGGGATTCACCTGTACCCCTGTGGGCCAGTCCGAGCCTGTTGAGGAAGAATTCACAGCAATATAACAATACTATAAAATCAACTGTTATCGCTTTGTTTTTTTTTCACGGGCAATATCCCAACTATTATAAATCCATAAATTACTAGAAGATACAGAGAATTCCACCCCCCTCCCCCGACTCACATTCACTGTATATAAAACACATCAATCTACACAAAGTGAAGGAATAAATCTACAAGATCGAAAGCCAAAAACGTTAAATATTGTAATAAAGAATAAAAGTGAAGCATGGTGCAGAGCAGTGATCTCAACCTGCTGTTACACAACTACAACTCCCACCATGCCCTGACACCCTGTGGCCGGAGCTAGAGAGCCGACGGTTGAGATTCAGTATGTAGAGGATGATATATTTATGTCAGAAAAGTCACACACAGCAGATTTGTAGCAGAACTTTCTGTGGCTGACATGCCTCTCCATACATGTGAATTCTATGTGCATGCTATTGACATCAGCCGGAGCCTTCCCTGTCCTTCACTGACCCTATAAAGAGGAAGGTGCCACAGGGGGCCCTGAATTGTGTGCTAGGTAAATATGTAGAGTCACGCACGGCCTTCAGCTCAGCACTAGGACACCAGCTCCACCATTTCTGGCTCTGGGTGAGGATCTCGCTGTTTGCAGATCATGACCCTCACGCCATCCCCTGTTTCACAGAATCTCGGCTGAGCTAGATTCCTCCAGAACAGCACACAAAGCTTGCATTCCTCCTTCAAACCCAAACCCGAAATAGCAGTGAAATAGAAATAGACACAAGATGATGCCCTGAACAGGGGCGTAACTAGAAGTGACTGGGCCCCACAGCAAATATTTGTAAGGGCCCCCAGCGCGCTTCGCACCTCCCTCCTCCTGTGTAAACCCCACTCCTTTGGCACAGTGTAGCGGTATACTGTATATTGTGTGGCACAGTGTAGCGGTATACTGTATATTGTGGGGCACAGTGTAGCGGTATACTGTATATTGTGGGGCACAGTGTAGAGGTATACTGTACATTGTGGGGCACAGTGTAGAGGTATACTGTATATTGTGTGGCACAGTGTAGCGGTATACTGTATATTGTGTGGGACAGTGTAGCGGTATACTGTATATTGTGTGGCACAGTGTAGCGGTATACTGTATATTGTGGGGCACAGTGTAGAGGTATACTGTATATTGTGTGGCACAGTGTAGTGGTATACTGTATATTGTGGGGCACAGTGTAGAGGTATACTGTATATTGTGTGGCACAGTGTAGAGGTATACTGTATATTGTGGGGCACAGTGTAGCGGTATACTGTAAATTGTGTGGCACAGTGTAGAGGTATACTGTATATTGTGTGGCACAGTGTAGAGGTATACTGTATATTGTGGGGCACAGTGTAGAGGTATACTGTATATTGTGTGGCACAGTGTAGCGGTATACTGTATATTGTGTGGCACAGTGTAGAGGTATACTGTATATTGTGTGGCACAGTGTAGAGGTATACTGTATATTGTGTGGCACAGTGTAGCGGTATACTGTATATTGTGTGGCACAGTGTAGAGGTATACTGTATATTGTGGGGCACAGTGTAGAGGTATACTGTATATTGTGGGGCACAGTGTAGAGGTATACTGTATATTGTGGGGCACAGTGTAGCGGTATACTGTATATTGTGTGGCACAGTGTAGAGGTATACTGTATATTGTGTGGCACAGTGTAGAGGTATACTGTATATTGTGTGGCACAGTGTAGCGGTATACTGTATATTGTGGGGCACAGTGTAGCGGTATACTGTATATTGTGGGGCACAGTGTAGAGGTATACTGTATATTGTGGGGCACAGTGTAGCGGTATACTGTATATTGTGGGGCACAGTGTAGAGGTATACTGTATATTGTGGGGCACAGTGT
This sequence comes from Bufo bufo, assembly GCF_905171765.1. Taxonomy (NCBI): domain Eukaryota; kingdom Metazoa; phylum Chordata; class Amphibia; order Anura; family Bufonidae; genus Bufo; species Bufo bufo. Next base: position 230,837,019 of record NC_053395.1, read on the forward strand.
AGAGGTATACTGTATATTGTGTGGCACAGTGTAGAGGTATACTGTATATTGTGTGGCACAGTGTAGAGGTATACTGTATATTGTGGGGCACAGTGTAGCGGTATACTGTATATTGTGGGGCACAGTGTAGAGGTATACTGTATATTGTGTGGCACAGTGTAGAGGTATACTGTATATTGTGGGGCACAGTGTAGAGGTATACTGTATATTGTGGGGCACAGTGTAGAGGTATACTGTATATTGTGGGGTACAGTGTAGCGGTATACTGTATATTGTGGGGCACAGTGTAGAGGTATACTGTATATTGTGGGGCACAGTGTAGCGGTATACTGTATATTGTGGGGCACACTGTAGAGGTATACTGTATATTGTGGGGCACAGTGTAGAGGTATACTGTATATTGTGTGGCACAGTGTAGCGGTATACTGTATATTGTGTGGCACAGTGTAGCGGTATACTGTATATTGTGGGGCACAGTGTAGCGGTATACTGTATATTGTGTGGCACAGTGTAGAGGTATACTGTATATTGTGTGGCACAGTGTAGAGGTATACAGTATATTGTGTGGCACAGTGTAGAGGTATACTGTATATTGTGGGGCACAGTGTAGAGGTATACTGTATATTGTGTGTCACAGTGTAGAGGTATACTGTATATTGTGTGGCAGTGTAGAGGTATACTGTATATTGTGTGGCACAGTGTAGAGGTATACTGTATAGTGTGTGGCACAGTGTAGAGGTATACTGTATATTGTGGGGCACAGTGTAGCGGTATACTGTATATTGTGTGGCACAGTGTAGAGGTATACTGTATAGTGTGTGGCACAGTGTAGAGGTATACTGTATATTGTGGGGCACAGTGTAGCGGTATACTGTATATTGTGTGGCACAGTGTAGAGGTATACTGTATATTGTGGGGCACAGTGTAGCGGTATACTGTATATTGTGTGGCACAGTGTAGAGGTATACTGTATATTGTGTGGCACAGTGTAGCGGTATACTGTATATTGTGGGGCACAGTGTAGAGGTATACTGTATATTGTGGGGCACAGTGTAGAGGTATACTGTATATTGTGTGGCACAGTGTAGAGGTATACTGTATATTGTGGGGCACAGTGTAGCGGTATACTGTATATTGTGTGGCACAGTGTAGAGGTATACTGTATATTGTGTGGCACAGTGTAGCGGTATACTGTATATTGTGTGGCACAGTGTAGAGGTATACTGTATATTGTGTGGCACAGTGTAGCGGTATACTGTATATTGTGTGGCACAGTGTAGCGGTATACTGTATATTGTGGGGCACAGTGTAGAGGTATACTGTATATTGTGGGGCACAGTGTAGAGGTATACTGTATATTGTGTGGCACAGTGTAGAGGTATACTGTATATTGTGTGGCACAGTGTAGCGGTATACTGTATATTGTGGGGCACAGTGTAGAGGTATACTGTATATTGTGGGGCACAGTGTAGAGGTATACTGTATATTGTGTGGCACAGTGTAGAGGTATACTGTATATTGTGGGGCACAGTGTAGAGGTATACTGTATATTGTGTGGCACAGTGTAGAGGTATACTGTATATTGTGTGGCACAGTGTAGCGGTATACTGTATATTGTGGGGCACAGTGTAGCGGTATACTGTATATTGTGTGGCACAGTGTAGAGGTATACTGTATATTGTGGGGCACAGTGTAGCGGTATACTGTATATTGTGGGGCACAGTGTAGAGGTATACTGTATATTGTGTGGCACAGTGTAGCGGTATACTGTATATTGTGGGGCACAGTGTAGAGGTATACTGTATATTGTGGGGCACAGTGTAGAGGTATACTGTATATTGTGGGGCACAGTGTAGCGGTATACTGTATATTGTGTGGCACAGTGGATGCTATATGTGTATAACATAAACATATTTCACATGAACACTTACAGTTACTTGACCCTTGGGGGTCTCGGACGCCACTTCAACACTTTGGCCGGGGGCTCGGCGGAGCTGATGTTGTACTTTATCCTAATGAGAAAGATTTCATAATAAGGATTTGGAGAAGGGGCAGAGGGATAGCAGAGCAGGGAGAGGCTGGTGCTGCTACTAGGGGGTCATACCATGGGGGAGTAATAAAGCCCACCATAATGCCCCCCCCAGTAGTAATAATTCTCCTTATAATGTGACAGTGCAAAAATACCCCCTTGTAATGCCCCAATTGAGCTAATATCCCCATAGTGCCCCCATAATGTCCCAGTATAAAATACCCCTATATAGTGCCCCCAGTAAATGCCTCCATAGTGCTCCTCTCCCCCTTCCTGCTAGTGCCCCCCATAATGTACCAGTATAAAATGCCCCATATATAGCGCCCCAGTAGATGCCCCTCAGTGTCCGGCCTCTGATAGGCTGCCGGCCTAGTGTCCCCCATAATGCCCCCCCCATCATGTGCCAGTATCAAGTGCCTCTCTCCTCCCCCCCCCACATGTCCCAGTATCATAGTGCCATCTCCCCCCCCCCCCACAAGAAAAGTGCCAGTATCAAGTGCCTCTCTCCCCCCCCCCCCATGTGCCAGTATCAGGTGCCAACCCCCCCTCCCCCCAGGTGCCAGTATCAGGTGCCTCTCCCCCCCCATGTGCCAGTATCAGGTGCCAACCCCCTTTCCCCCCCAGGTGCCAGTATCAGGTGCCAACCCCCCCTCCCCCCCAGGTGCCAGTATCAGGTGCCTCTCTCCCCCCCATGTGCCAGTATCAGGTGCCAACCCCCCCCCTCCCCCCCAGGTGCCAGTATCAGGTGCCTCTCTCCCCCCCCCATGTGCCAGTATCAGGTGCCAACCCCCCCTCCCCCCCAGGTGCCAGTATCAGGTGCCAACCCCTCTCCCCCCCATGTGCCAGTATCAGGTGCCTCCCCCCATGTGCCAGTATCAGGTGCCTCTCCCCCCCATGTGCCAGTATCAGGTGCCAACACCCCCTCCCCCCCATGTGCCAGTATCAGGTGCCAACCCCCCCTCCCCAGGTGCCAGTATCAGGTGCCAACCCCTCTCCCCCCCATCTGCCAGTATCAGGTGCCTCTCCCCCCCCCCAATGTGCCAGTATCAGGTGCCTCCCCCCATGTGCCTGTATCAAGTGCCCCCCGCTCCCCCCATGGCAGTAACAGTCGGGTATTTAAAAAAAAATAATAAACACTTCTACTTACATGTCAGCGATGCGATGCAGCCTCTTCCTGTGTCCCGCCCTGTATGTCCATATATGGAGTCAGTGCTTGTATTTCAGAAAAGGTTTCTGCTGGGATTCGAACCCACAACCTTCTGTATCAGAGGCAAAGCATCTAACCACTAGACCATAAAAGCTGCCTTGCTGCTGACTGAAAAAATATGAGACTTCTACTGTTATAGCTGGCTAAGTGTACATCTATACACATGACAGCTGCTCATATATAGAGATATAGCAGAGCTGAGTGTGCTGGGACAGCTGTCATATAGAGATATAGTAGTGCTGGGTGTGTTGGGGCATTTTTTTTCAATCAGTTGTAATGCAGCCTTTATGGTTGTGAGGGTAAATGCTTTGCCTCTGATACACTCAGACATTGGAGGTTGTGGGTTCGTAATCCCAGACACATCAGAAGACTTTAGGAGACAGTAAGATCACATCACATTAGCGAGGGGGCCTGGTCAGCTTCTATTTAACGAACTTGAAAATAAACTGTCACACACGCTGCTGGGACGCCAGGCCCCCTTGGCAGCCCGGGCCCCGAAGCAGCTGCTTCCCCTGCTTCCCTGGTAGTTACGCCACTGGCCCTGAATATATGGAAACTATATATAGACTGAGCAAGGTTCTGAGAAGAATATTGGGCACCAGATAAGGTTCTGTGTATTCTTGAGTATAGACCAGGCGCCTGTAAAGGCTTTGTGTGTAGATGGCCTCCATATTTTGTTCTACATATAAACTGTGATCCAGATAAGGTTCTAAGTACAAAGTAGGTCAATATAACATATAGAATGGGTTCTAGAACAGGTTCTGAGTATAGACTGGGCTCCAGCCAAGGTTCTACGTAATGGCTGGACACCAGATAAGTTTTTGCGCAAAGGCTGGGCTTCAGACAACTTTTGCATATAAATTGATTCTGCCTGTAAAATGGGCTCCAGAGGAGGTTCCTCATATAGTCTGGGGTCTAAATAGGAGGCTAAATACAAACTGACGCCAAAAAAGGTCTTCTGTACATGTCTTCCATTTTCAGTGTAGACTGGACACCAGATAAGGTCTTCTGTACACGTCTCCATGTTCAGTATAGACTGGACACCAGATAATGTCTTCTGTACCCATCCATGTTCAGTATAGACTGGACACCAGATATTATCTTCTGTACACGTCTCCATGTTCAGTATAGACTGGACACCAGATAAGGTCTTCTGTACACGTCTCCATGTTCAGTATAGACTGGACACCAGATAATGTCTTCTGTACCCATCCATGTTCAGTATAGACTGGACACCAGATAAGGTCTTCTGTACACGTCTCCATGTTCAGTATAGATTGGACACCAGATAAGGTCTTCTGTACACGTCTACATGTTCAGTATAGACTGGACACCAGATAATGTCTTCTGTACACATCACCATGTTCAGTATAGACTGGACACCAGATATGATCTTCTGTACACGTCTCCATGTTCAGTATAGACTGGGCACCAGATATGATCTTCTGTACACGTCTCCATGTTCAGCATAGATTGGACACCAGATGAGGTCTTCTGTACACGTCTCCATGTTCAGCATAAATTGGACACCAGATAAGGTCTTCTGTACACGTCTCCATGTTCAGTATAGACTGGACACCAGATATGATCTTCTGTACACGTCTTCATGTTCAGTATAGACTGGACACCAGATAAGGTCTTCTGTACACGTCTCCATGTTCAGTATAGATTGGACACCAGATAAGGTCTTCTGTACACGTCTCCATGTTCAGTATAGACTGGACACCAGATAATGTCTTCTGTACACATCACCATGTTCAGTATAGACGGGACACCAGATATGATCTTCTGTACACGTCTCCATGTTCAGTATAGACTGGGCACCAGATATGATCTTCTGTACACGTCTCCATGTTCAGTATAGATTGGACACCAGATGAGGTCTTCTGTACACGTCTCCATGTTCAGTATAGATTGGACACCAGATAATGTCTTCTGTACACATCACCATGTTCAGTATAGACTGGACACCAGATATGATCTTCTGTACACATCTCCATGTTCAGTATAGACTGGGCACCAGATATGATCTTCTGTACACGTCTCCATGTTCAGTATAGATTGGACACCAGATAAGGTCTTCTGTACACGTCTCCATGTTTAGTATAGACTGGACACCAGATAATGTCTTCTGTACACATCACCATGTTCAGTATAGACGGGACACCAGATATGATCGTCTGTACACGTCTCCATGTTCAGTATAGACTGGGCACCAGATATGATCTTCTGTACACGTCTTCATGTTCAGTATAGATTTGACACCAGATGAGGTCTTCTGTACACGTCTCCATGTTCAGTATAGATTGGACACCAGATAATGTCTTCTGTACACATCACCATGTTCAGTATAGACTGGACACCAGATATGATCTTCTGCACACGTCTCCATGTTCAGTATAGACTGGACACCAGATATGATCTTCTGTACACGTCTCCATGTTCAGTATAGATTGGACACCAGATAAGGTCTTCTGTACACGTCTCCATGTTCAGTATAGACTGGATACCAGATATGATCTTCTGTACACATCTCCATGTTCAGTATAGACTGGACACCAGATAAGGTCTTCTGTACACGTCTCCATGTTCAGTATAGACTGGACACCAGATGTGATCTTCTGTACACGTCTTCCATGTTCAGTATAGACTGGACACCAGATATGATCTTCTGTACACGTCTCCATGTTCAGTATAGACTGGACACCAGATATGATCTTCTGTACACATCTCCATGTTCAGTATAGACTGGAAACCAGATATGATCTTCTGTACACGTCTCCATGTTCAGTATAGACTGGACACCAGATATGATCTTCTGTACATGTTTCCATGTTCAGTATAAACTGGACACCAGATATGAGCTTCTGTACACATCTACATGTTCAGTATAGATTGGACACCAGATAAGGTCTTCTGTACACGTCTCCATGTTCAGTATAGACTGTACACCAGATATGATCTTCTGTACATGTCTTCCTTGTTCAGTATAGACTAGACACCAGATAAGGTCTTCTGTACACGTCTCCATGTTCAGCATAAATTGGACACCAGATGAGGTCTTCTGTACACATCTCCATGTTCAGCATAAATTGGACACCAGATATGATCTTCTCTACACGTCTCCATATTCAGTATAGATTGGACACCAGATATGGTCTTTTGTACACATCTCCATATTCAGTATAGATTGGACACCAGATAAGGTCTTCTGTACACGTCTCCATGTTCAGCATAGATTGGACACCAGATATGATCTTCTGTACACGTCTCAATGTTCAGTATAGATTGGACACCAGATATGATCTTCTGTACACGTCTCCATGTTCAGTATAGATTGGAAACCAGATATGATCTTCTGTACACGTCTCCATGTTCAGTATAGATTGGAAACCAGATATGATCTTCTGTACACGTCTCCATGTTCAGTATAGACTGGACACCAGATAAGGTCTTCTGTACACGTCTCCATGTTCAGCATAAATTGGACACCAGATGAGGTCTTCTGTACACATCTCCATGTTCAGCATAAATTGGACACCAGATATGATCTTCTCTACACGTCTCCATATTCAGTATAGATTGGACACCAGATAAGGTCTTTTGTACACATCTCCATATTCAGTATAGATTGGACACCAGATAAGGTCTTCTGTACACGTCTCCATGTTCAGCATAGATTGGATACCAGATATGATCTTCTGTACACGTCTCCATGTTCAGTATAGATTGGATACCAGATATGATCTTCTGTACACGTCTCCATGTTCAGTATAGACTGGACACCAGATAAGGTCTCCTGTACACGTCTCCATGTTCAGTATAGATTGGAAACCAGATATGATCTTCTGTACACGTCTCCATGTTCAGTATAGACTGGGCACCAGATATGATCTTCTGTACACGTCTCCATGTTCAGTATAGATTGGACACCAGATGAGGTCTTCATTACACGTCTCCATGTTCAGTATAGATTGGACACCAGATAATGTCTTCTGTACACGTCTCCATGTTCAGTATAGACTGGACACCAGATATGATCTTCTGCACACGTCTCCATGTTCAGTATAGACTGGACACCAGATATGATCTTCTGTACACGTCTCCATGTTCAGCATAGACTGGATACCAGATATGATCTTCTGTACACATCTCCATGTTCAGTATAGACTGGACACCAGATAAGGTCTTCTGTACACGTCTCCATGTTCAGTATAGACTGGACACCAGATGTGATCTTCTGTACACGTCTCCATGTTCAGTATAGACTGGACACCAAATATGATCTTCTGTACACGTCTCCATGTTCAGTATAGACTGGACACCAGATGAGGTCTTCTGTACACGTCTCCATGTTCAGTATAGACTGGAAACCAGATATGATCTTCTGTACACGTCTCCATGTTCAGTATAGACTGGACACCAGATATGATCTTCTGTACATGTTTCCATGTTCAGTATAAACTGGACACCAGATAAGGTCTTCTGTACACGTCTCCATGTTCAGTATAGACTGGATACCAGATATGATCTTCTGTACACATCTCCATGTTTAGTATAGACTGGACACCAGATAAGGTCTTCTGTACACGTCTCCATGTTCAGTATAGACTGGACACCAGATGAGGTCTTCTGTACACGTCTCCATGTTCAGTATAGACTGGACACCAGATATGATCTTCTGTACATGTTTCCATGTTCAGTATAAACTGGACACCAGATAAGGTCTTCTGTACACGTCTCCATGTTCAGTATAGACTGGACACCAGATGTGATCTTCTGTACACGTCTCCATGTTCAGTATAGACTGGACACCAGATATGATCTTCTGTACACGTCTCCATGTTCAGTATAGACTGGACACCAGATGAGGTCTTCTGTACACATCTCCATGTTCAATATAGACTGGAAACCAGATATGATCTTCTGTACACGTCTCCATGTTCAGTATAGACTGGACACCAGATATGATCTTCTGTACATGTTTCCATGTTCAGTATAAACTAGACACCAGATAAGGTCTTCTGTACACGTCTCCATGTTCAGTATAGACTGGACACCAGATAAGGTCTTCTGTACACGTCTTCCATGTTCAGCATAAATTGGACACCAGATAAGGTCTTCTGTACACGTCTTCCATGTTCAGTATAGACTGGACACCAGATAAGGTCTTCTGTACACGTCTCCATGTTCAGTATAGACTGAACGCCTGGAGTTGGACGTATAGAACGTAGGCTCCATGTAACATTCACCATATAACTAGATGCGTTGTGGTTTATGTTTAAACATATTTTTATTGAACTTTTTCAGAAGATCAAAGTATAATAAGACAATTAAACACTTTTTAATTAAGTGTTCTGAGCAATTGTGAAAGGACTGCTATATCAGTGATAATTAAGGTACATTATACCAAATTAAATAGCAGAAAACAACATGCTTTATCAAATCTCAATGTAACCCAGGAGATTCCTGTGCATCTATCCAACATGCCCAAGTCTTGCAGTATTTGGAAGACAAGTCTGAGGCTTGAGCCGCAATTTCCTCCATCCTAGCTATCTGCTGCATTTCCTGGAACCACTCTCTCATGGTGGGCACATGCGCCGACCGCCAGTGCCTAGGAATCACCGCTCTAGCGGCTGTAATAAAGAATAATAAAGAATCTCAGCAAGTTCCCTTTTTGGGATGAAATAGAGCCCGGAAGGATGGAGAGGAGCGCTATATGAGGGGAATTATCAACAGTTTTTCATGAGATTTTGTTAAAATCTTTAAATATAGAGTCCGAAAAGGGTTTAATTAAGTCGCACCCCCACCAAATGTGTAGCATTGTACCTCTTTCCTTGTTGCAGCGCCAGCATAAATCTGATACCGAGGGAAAGATTCCATGTCGTCTCACTGGGTATCTGTACCAACGGGATAAGATCTTATGGTTTTTTTCTTGAGCGGCACAGGCCATAGAAAGCTTATGGGAAAATAGAAATGCTTTTTGTAGATCCGCTTTTTCTATGGTAATTCCTAGTTCCAATTCCCATCCAGCGATAAAATTTGGATGGTCTTTGCATGAACCAGTCAATAGAATCTGATACAACTGAGAGATGAGGTGAGTCGGTGGAGAGGACATAGTGAACAGCTTTTAGTGTGACCCCGAAGGAACACTGCGCTCCTCTGGACAAAACAAAGGATTTTAGTTGTTAATACTCTAACCATGAAATCTGTGTATCAGGGAATTTAGCGGAAATTGAGGGAAGAGACGGGAATGTGTTACCTGACATAAGATGGTGAAAGCGAGACCCTCATGCCTAGAAAAAAGTCTCTCCTCATGCCTGCTGGAAATGCTGGATAATGTAGAATGGGAGTGAGCGGGCTGAGCCTTCTAATACCCATTCCCTTCTGGATCAACGAATCCCATCATTTAAGCGTTTGTTGTAATAACGTGTGTTGTCTAGTTAGTTGTGGACGGTCCTCTGGTGCAATCCACGGGATGTGTTTGAGTGAGAGAGAGCACAGGGTTTGCTCCAGGCCCACCACCCATTGTTTCGTACGTTCGTTGTGTTGCCAGTTGTGTGCCGTATGATATAACTTTAGGTCCGGGAGGCCTACACCTCCTTGTGTCTTTGGTCTAACCAATGTGGCAAAGCCTATCCGTGGTCTACCCTGTCCCCAAATGTAACGGGAAAATGCCGTCTTCACTTTCCGAAAAAAGGAGGATGGTGGTGTAAAGGGGATTGCTTGAAAGATATAGAGAAATTTGGGCAAAATGTCCATTTTCAGGGCATTAATCCACCCAAACCAAGAGAACTCCTGTTTATTAAAAGCTGCAAGGTCCTTCTAATAAGGGAAGATAATTTAACTTGAATGCATGGTTTCCATTAGCTGGTGTGTAAATATCTAAGCAGTGGGTTGGTGTCTGAATTGGAATGAGGTCAAAAGTCTGGCAAATTCAGCTTGGGGGGACACTTATGTTAAGAATTTCAGATTTGTGTAGTTAACTTTAAAGTTATTTAAATGGCCAAACTGTTCAAATTCTTTTAGTATTGAGGGGAGGGAACTATGTGGCTGAGGGATATAGAGCAGAAGATCGTCTGCGTATAATGCCGTTTTATACTGTTTATTTTTGATTGTAAGACCCACGTTGTGGTTTATAAACGCACTTTGATTCAAGTTCCCTATTAGTATGTCTTGGTCGGATTCAAACCCAGATCGCCAGCGCTGCAAGGCACCAGCACTAACCACTGAGCTACCGTGCAGACGTCTCTCAGGATATTGAAGCCACACAATTCACCTTAATTAACCATATCTTGCCTGAAAACAAACATGTGATATACTTTTATCATCTCGAAGTTGCGTGTTTTGATTCCTCTGGAACCTGCTCACATGGCATTCCTCTTCAGAAAATCCTACATCCACTGATGTCACATCCTTTACCAGGTTAAAGGTCTAGGCTATGGATGGGGGTGTCCCTTCTGCAGTCCAGGACAGGGGAGGAACAAGGGTCTAGAACTATTCATCTCATCCCAGATTGAGGTGCATCCAGAAGGTTGCACATGCCCCAGGGAGACCAATAGTTCTGGTCGAGTCCAAAGCTCAACCTCCGTCCTGAGATGTGGAAGTGACATCCCCATATATAGACCACACCAGAAACCTGGTAAAGATATGTTGGCAGATGTAAAAATGGTTAAGGGTCAGATGACCGGGTTTCCGAGCAGCTGATCCACACAACTTTGATATGGTAAGCATATTGGAAAGCTTTTTTTTTTTTATATAGCATGTACTTTATGGTCATGATGGAAGCCATGTGATAAATTGTAACATCTCACAGATCCAGAACCGTTACATTGACACGTGGCCCGAAACCTAATTTCAGGCCTGTCATTCAAAAGAGCCGAAACCTCAGACCCCGAGCAGTTGAGTTTCTGTGCAATAGAGACTGGAAGAACATGTTCTAGAAAGGAGAGCACCTCAGCAGCATACCTTGAACCAGATTTATTTTATTGGAAATAACTGGAAGGACAAGCTTTTAAAGTAGATAAGATCACCTTGAAAAGCCTTACATAATACCTACCCCATACCCCCCTCCCCCGACATCTGCTACACTGACGAGAATACTGAGAAAATGGCCTCAATAAAATGTGACTTCTCACCTTGTAAATTTCTCAGACGAGTTTACCCAGTCCGGCTACAGAGTGCTATCAGCCATCACTTATGTATCATCACATGTATGTCACGGTATCGGGCATCACCAGTCGTCCTTTTGTCATATTTCATCTATTATATTCATTTATATGGTGATTTATGTATTCTGCAGCCTTGTACACAGATCGTTGTCACTCACATCAGTCTCCATCAGGGCTGATGTCTTCTCATAGTATAGTATATATCGATACATGTTACCTTTTGTATCATTACTATTTGCCATTGTTTAACAATTATTTGCCAGGTATATTTTACTGCTGTAAGTGGTTGGGAATCTATTACTGACCTAGGAGCACTTTTTATTTTTCCTCAGGCTGTAGTCAGAAATGTCAAATTGCGTAGCTTAAAAGACAATAACAAGTTATCGCATTTAGAAACAAAGACCCTATTTGGCCCTGAACATATTTGTAAATATTAGTAAATCAATAGCTAAAGGCTATAAAGGTTCTGTTTTTGGCCTCTTTATTTTTGATTTTTAAAATATACCTTTTGTTTTAATCCTGTTTAAAATAAAAGAAATGTGTGTGATAATTTTCAAAACATACCTAATATTATTTTAAAACAATCGAAGAGCATTAGTGTTATACTTTTTCTTTCTCTCTGTATCATCTATAGCGGGGCCTGGGCTTCATTTTATATGAGAGCAGAAGAAGTGTTATTTTCACACCCACTTTGCTCTAATATCGTAGGTATCCATCTATCTTTTATTGTTAATTGTTTAAATTACACATTCGATGTTGACACCTGGCTGTATGCAAATAGCAACTATATCTATAATAAGATCTGATACCTATAAATTAAGGTTTTTTTAAAAAGAAAAGAAAAAGAAAAATTGCAATGTATAGTCATGATAAATTGATTAAAACAAATATATTGATAAGATAACTGAAACAATGAAAATTAAATAAAGTCTATAATCATGATAATAAGATTGAGAAATTTGTAAAAAAAAATTAAATATAAAAATATGATAAATGAGGAGTTATGACTTGTGTAACACTGACTATGAAACCTCTGATAAATCCTATACCTTTAGAAATTTACTGTCAAACCGCGGATAGAGAAGTCGAATAAATGGGATAGAAATGAAAATGTATTTCCCCCCCTATTGGAAGATGAAGGTATGAAATAACAGTATTAAATAATGGGGTTGAATCTCCTTATTAATATGGAATTATTAATTTCCTCTAATGTAAAAATTACTAAGTATTAAAACATGTACAGGGAGTGCAGAATTATTAGGCAAGTTGTATTTTTGAGGATTAATTTTATTATTGAACAACAACCATGTTCTCAATGAACCCAAAAAACTCATTAATATCAAAGCTGAATATTTTTGGAAGTAGTTTTTAGTTTGTTTTTAGTTTTAGCTATTTTAGGGGGATATCTGTGTGTGCAGGTGACTATTACTGTGCATAATTATTAGGCAACTTAACAAAAAACAAATATATACCCATTTTAATTATTTATTTTTACCAGTGAAACCAATATAACATCTCAACATTCACAAATATACATTTCTGACATTCAAAAACAAAACAAAAACAAATCAGTGACCAATATAGTCACCTTTCTTTGCAAGGACACTCAAAAGCCTGCCATTCATGGATTCTGTCAGTATTTTGATCTGTTCACCATCAACATTGCGTGCAGCAGCAACCACAGCCTCCCAGACACTGTTCAGAGAGGTGTACTGTTTTCCCTCCTTGTAAATCTCACATTTGATGATGGACCACAGGTTCTCAATGGGGTTCAGATCAGGTGAACAAGGAGGCCATGTCATTAGATTTTCTTCTTTTATAGCCTTTCTTGCCAGCCACGCTGTGGAGTACTTGGACGCGTGTGATGGAGCATTGTCCTGCAGGAAAATCATGTTTTTCTTGAAGGATGCAGACTTCTTCCTGTACCACTGCTTGAAGAAGGTGTCTTCCAGAAACTGGCAGTAGGACTGGGAGTTGAGCTTGACTCCATCCTCAACCCGAAAAGGCCCCACAAGCTCATCTTTGATGATACCAGCCCAAACCAGTACTCCACCTCCACCTTGCTGGCGTCTGAGTCGGACTGGAGCTCTCTGCCCTTTACCAATCCAGCCACGGGCCCATCCATCTGGCCCATCAAGACTCACTCTCATTTCATCAGTCCATAAAACCTTAGAAAAATCAGTCTTGAGATATTTCTTGGCCCAGTCTTGACGTTTCAGCTTGTGTGTCTTGTTCAGTGGTGGTCGTCTTTCAGCCTTTCTTACCTTGGCCATGTCTCTGAGTATTGCACACCTTGTGCTTTTGGGCACTCCAGTGATGTTGCAGCTCTGAAATATGGCCAAACTGGTGGCAAGTGGCATCTTGGCAGCTGCACGCTTGACTTTTCTCAGTTCATGGGCAGTTATTTTGCGCCTTGGTTTTTCCACACGCTTCTTGCGACCCTGTTGACTATTTTGAATGAAACGCTTGATTGTTCGATGATCACGCTTCAGAAGCTTTGCAATTTTAAGAGTGCTGCATCCCTCTGCAAGATATCTCACTATTTTTGACTTTTCTGAGCCTGTCAAGTCCTTCTTTTGACCCATTTTGCCAAAGGAAAGGAAGTTGCCTAATAATTATGCACACCTAATATAGGGTGTTGATGTCATTAGACCACACCCCTTCTCATTACAGAGATGCACATCACCTAATATGCTTAATTGGTAGTAGGCTTTCAAGCCTATACAGCTTGGAGTAAGACAACATGCATAAAGAGGATGATGTGGTCAAAATACTCATTTGCCTAATAATTCTGCACGCAGTGTATAGTGAGGGTAAAAGATGTTGAGAGAAACTAAGTTCAAAATCATGCGCAGCGAAGAAACGTGAATAGTGATGACTAAGTATCTAGACATGCGCATAGAGGGCAAAGAAATCGGGATAAGGCCTCATGCACACGACCGAATGTATTTTGCGGTCCGCAAAAAACGGATTGCCAAAAAATATGGATGACGTCCGTGTGCATTCCGTATTTTGCGGCCCTTCATAAAACAGTCCTATCCTTGTCCGTAATGCAGACAACAATAGGACATGTTCTATTTTTTTGCGGAACGGAAATACGGACATATGGAAACGGAATGCACATGGAGTACTTTCCTTTTTTTTTGCGGAGCCATTGAAATGAATAGTTCCGTATACGGTCGACAAAAAAAACGGAACGGACACAGAAAGAGAATACATTTGTGTGCATGAGCCCTAAGACGAAGTCCACAAACATGCGCCGTGAAGCGAGTAAGAATAAAGACTAAGTCCAAGGACATGCGCTATGAAGGAGAAGGTATAGCCTAGGTCTATGAACACAGATGCTAGATACTTGTAGCGCTTAGGCCTCATGCACACGACCGTTGTTTAACCACCTCCGGACCGCTGTACGCACAGACGCGTCCTGGAGGTGGTTGTTTCATTCCGAGTGGACGCGCCGGCGCGTCCTCTCACGAGATGCGAGATTTCGGTCACAGCCGGCCCGCGCATGCGCATCGCGGGCCGGCAAAAGTTCGAGGAGAATTGCATCAGCAACCTGCCAGCCAATGATCGTCGCTGGCAGGTTGCTGATTTTTAAAAAATCGAATCACTGGCCATATAACAGATCGTATTAGTAAATATGATCTGTTATATGGCTTCTCTGCTCCTGTGCTGGTCCTTTTCGTCGGTTGGATCCAGCACAGGAGCAGACATCACTGTGAGTAGCACCAACACTTCACTGTAGCCCCAGATCACCCCCCTGCACCCCAATTAACCCTTTGATCACCCCTTTGATCGCCCCTGTCAATCACTAGTGAAAGACAAAAAGTGATCAGTGTAAACTGTCACTTTTTTTCCCCACTAGTATTGGCTGTTAGGTTTTAGGGATAGTTTAGGCCCCTTGGTTAGGTAGTTAGCGATCGGTTAGCGCCCAGCCCACCGCACCGCAGTCACTTATTCGCTGTTTAGCGTATCGCTAATCAGCATTTGTACTTTTATAGTATCTGTAAGTGATCAGAACTGATCACGGTCAGATCTATAATAGTATTAGTGTCACCTTAGCTCGCCCTCCACCCAAAACGCAGTGTTTGCCCGATCAGGCCTGATCGGTCGCCCACACGTGCGTTCACCCATGCCCGCCCCACTGCAGTGACAAAAAATTATTATTTTTTGATCACTGCACATTCACTTTACACGCACTGCGGCGATAAAAAAATCAGTTTTGATATTTTTTATCAACCGCAGCGGCCTCCGGTACTTCGCTAGCCTCCCCTTTGTAAGACAGGTTTGCTTTTTTTCTTGGGTAGTCTCAGGGAATACCCCTAAATTTAGTAGTCCAAAATGTCAAACAGGGGGTATTCTTCTGAAGAGGCCTACAGGATTCTGACCCAGTCGGATGAGGAGTGGGAACCCTCATCTGACGAATCTAGCGGGTCAGAATATGAACCTGTAGAAAGCAGTGGCTCTCTGACCCAAAGTTCGGACGAGGAGGTGGAGGTCCCTGGCAGCACCAGGCGTACCCGGCCCCGTGTCGCTAGACCACAGGTTATGCAGGATCCGCTTCAAGAGCAGCAGAGTGGGGCTGTCGCTGCCGGATCACGTGGTGAGGCATACACCAGCAGCGCAGCCCTTCCTGGACCTAGTACCAGCACTGCCGTACAACATGGTGACGTGGCGAGCACCAGAAGGGCAGTTGAAGCTGGTACGGTGGCACGTGCAATAGTTACCCCATCGCAGCCACCGCACAGACAGGCCCGTAGAGCCCCTAGAGTCCCTGAGGTGCTGGCAAACCCTGATTGGCAGTCACCAACTTCAGCCGCACCTGTAGTTCCCCCTTTCACCGCCCAGTCTGGAGTTCGGGTTGAGACGGCTCAAATCGGTTCGGCCCTGGGATTTTTTGAGCTGTTCTTGACTGCGGAGCTCTTGGACTTAGTCGTGGCAGAGACAAACCGGTATGCCACACAATTTATAGCGGCCAACCCGGGAAGCTTTTATGCCCAGCCTTTCCGGTGGAAACCAGTCCAAGTTTCCGAACTTAAAATTTTTTTGGGCCTTCTCCTCAACATGGGCCTGACAAAAAAGCATGAATTGCGGTCATATTGGTCCACGAACCCAATTCATCACATGCCCATGTTCTCTGCTGCTATGTCCAGGGCACGATTTGAGACCATCCTGCGTTTTCTGCATTTTAGCGACAACACCACCTCCCGTCCCAGAGGCCACCCAGCTTTTGACCGGCTCCACAAAATTCGGCCCCTCATAGACCATTTCAACCAGAAATTTGCAGATTTGTATACCCCTGAGCAAAACATCTGCGTAGACGAGTCCCTAATACATTTTACCGGGCGCCTTGGCTTCAAACAATACATCCCAAGCAAGCGTGCCCGGTATGGGGTCAAATTGTATAAGCTCTGTGAAAGGGCCACAGGCTATACCCACAAATTTCGGATCTATGAGGGAAAAGATCAGACCCTGGAGCCGGTCGGTTGCCCTGACTACCTGGGGAGCAGTGGGA
Source organism: Bufo bufo (assembly GCF_905171765.1). Lineage (NCBI taxonomy): Eukaryota > Metazoa > Chordata > Amphibia > Anura > Bufonidae > Bufo > Bufo bufo. Next base: position 230,853,941 of record NC_053395.1, read on the forward strand.
AGACAGTCTGGGACTTGGTGTCACCCTTATTCGGCAAGGGGTACCATCTTTATGTGGACAATTTCTACACAAGTGTGGCCCTCTTTAGGCATTTGTTTCTAGAACGGATTTGCGCCTGTGGCACCGCGCGAACTAGTCGCGTGGGCTTCCCCCAACGGCTCGTTACCACCCGTCTTGCAAGGGGGGAGAGGGCTGCCTTGTGTAACGAAGAACTGCTCGCGGTGAAATGGAGAGACAAGCGTGACGTTTACATGCTCTCCTCCATTCACGCAGACACGACAATCCAAATTGAAAGGGCAACCCGTGTCATTGAAAAGCCCCTCTCAGTCCACGACTATAATGCGCTCATGGGAGGGGTGGACTTCAATGACCAGATGTTGTCTCCGTATTTAGTTTTCCGACGCACCAGACGCTGGTATAAGAAGGTGTCTGTATATTTAATTCAATTGGCGCTGTATAATAGTTTTGTTCTCTACAGTAAGGCTGGGAGAACACGATCCTTCCTCAAATTCCAGGAAGAGATCATCGAGAACCTCCTTTATCCAGGAGGTTCCGTGGCCCCATCCACCAGTGTAGTTAGCCATCTACACGAGCGACATTTCCCCAGTGTCGTTGCTGGTACCTCAACCCAACCGCCACCCCGAAAAAAATGTCGTGTCTGTAGCAGGAGTGGAATAAGGCGTGACACCCGCTATTTCTGTCCTGACTGTCCTGACCACCCTGCCCTATGCTTAGGAGAGTGTTTCCGGAAGTACCACACACAGGTACACTTAGCATAGGGATTGCATCTCACAGGACAGGCACACAGGGCTATTAGGGCCCTTTTACTCACAGCTGCTGCAAACCTCTCCTTTCACCTGGGATAAAGTGCATAACGTACTTCGCCACATCTTTGGGCGATTTGCGCTTTGCACATTGTCCCATGGGGAAGGAGAGGTTTGTTCTTTAAAGGTAAAAAAAACGAAACAAAAAAAAAATTACCGGTAAGTAAAAAAGTAAAAAAAGTAAAAAAAAAGTTAATATGTTCTGTTCTGAAGTTAATAAATTTACTGCGTTGCGGCCTGGTTTTTTCTTTTTTGTTTTGTTTTTTTTACCTTCCAGGTGGACCAACCGATCGACCAGCTGCAGCACTGATGTGCATTCGGACAGAAGCATTGTGCTGCTGTCAGATTACACGCAAGTCGGTGTATGCGGCGCTGCAAGACGAGATTTCTCCTCTGCAGTAAAAGATACGTTTGCCGAGGCATATGAGCTGAGGAGGTGGCGGTGTTCATATACTTTGGCAAACACTTTGTATATATATAAAAAAAAATCCCGGCAATGATTTATTCATCCACATCGATTGATGTGAATGGAGAAATCGGGTTTGCCAGGGCATACGAGCTAAGTGGGTATGGATGTTGGGCGGAGCTCCTATGTCCTGGCAGACGCCTTTCCCCCCCTTTTTTCTTTTTTTGGCAGAGATTTTTTCATCCACATTGATCAATGCGAATGAAAAAATCTGTGCCGTTCATTTTTTTCTTTCAGCCCAGAGGCTGAACGGAAAAAAAAAATCTCATTACCCGTATGCTCAATATAAGGAGAATAGCAGAAACTCCTAATGCTGGGCATACATGTAATGACTGCGGAGACCCTCAAATGCCAGGGCAGTACAAACACCCCACAAATGACCCAAATTTGGAAAGAAGACACCCCAAGGTATTTGCTGAGGGGCATATTGAGTCCATGAAAGATTGAATATTTTGTCCCAAGTTAGCGGAAAGGGAGACTTTGTGAGAAAAAAAAAAAATAATCAATTTCCGCTAACTTGTGGCAAATTTTTTTTTTCTATGAACTCACTATGCCCCTCATTGAATACCTTGGGGTGTCTTCTTTCCAAAATGGGGTCACTTGTGGGGTATTTATACTGCCCTGGCATTTTAGGGGCCCCAAAGCGTGAGAAGAAGTCTGGTATCCAAATGTCTAAAAATGCCCTCCTAAAAGGAATTTGGGCACCTTTGCCCACCTAGGCTGCAAAAAAGTGTCACACATGTGGTATCTCCGTATTCAGGAGAAGTTGGGGAATGTGTTTTGGGGTGTCATTTTACATATACCCACGCTGGGTGAGATAAATATCTTGGCCAAATGCCAACTTTGTATAACAAAAATGGGAAAAGTTGTCTTTTGCCAAGATATTTCTCTCACCCAGCATGGGTATATGTAAAATGACACCCCAAAACACATTCCCCAACTTCTAGGTGGGCAAAGGGGCCCATATTCCAAAGAGCACCTTTCGGATTTCACCGGCCATTTTTTACAGAATTTGATTTCAAACTCCTTACCACACATTTGGGCCCCTAGAATGCCAGGGCAGTATAACTACCCCACAAGTGACCCCATTTTGGAAAGAAGACACCCCAAGGTATTTCGTGATGGGCATAGTGAGTTCATGGAAGTTTTTATTTTTTTGTCACAAGTTAGTGGAATATGAGACTTTGTAAGAAAAAAAAAAAAAAAAATCATCATTTTCCGCTAACTTGTGACAAAAAATAAAAAGTTCTATGAACTCACTATGCCCATCAGCGAATACCTTAGGGTGTCTACTTTCCGAAATGGGGTCATTTGTGGGGTGTTTGTACTGTCTGGCCATTGTAGAACCTCAGGAAACATGACAGGTGCTCAGAAAGTCAGAGCTGCTTCAAAAAGCGGAAATTCACATTTTTGTACCATAGTTTGTAAACGCTATAACTTTTACCCAAACCATTTTTTTTTTACCCAAACATTTTTTTTTTATCAAAGACATGTAAAACAATAAATTTAGAGCAAAATTTATATATGGATCTTGTTTTTTTTGCAAAATTTTACAACTGAAGGTGAAAAATGTCATTTTTTTGCAAAAAAATCGTTAAATTTCGATTAATAACAAAAAAAAGTAAAAATGTCAGCAGCAATGAAATACCACCAAATGAAAGCTCTATTAGTGAGAAGAAAAGGAGGTAAAATTCATTTGGGTGGTAAGTTGCATGACCGAGCAATAAACGGTGAAAGTAGTGTAGGTCAGAAGTGTAAAAAGTGGCCTGGTCTTTCAGGGTGTTTAAGCACTGGGGGCTGAGGTGGTTAAGTCCGCATCCGAGCCGCCGTTTTTGCGGCTCGGATGCGGACCCATTCACTTCAATGGGGCTGCACTCCGTGTGCTGTCCGCATCCGTTGCTCCGTTCCATGGCCCCTCAAAAAAAATAGAACATGTCCTATTCTTGTCCGTTTTGCGGACAAGAATAGGCATTTCTACAATGGGCCGCCCGTTCCGTTCTGCAAATTGCGGAAGGCACACGGGCAGCTTCTATTTTTTGCGGATCTGCGGTTTGTGGACCGCAAAAAACGGAACCGTTGTGTGCATGAGGCCTTACTATAGGAGGTGAGATACGCTACCTCACCTCCGTTAGGTGAAAGGCAACCGCCAATCTAGATCTGGAGCGCTCCAAATGGATAAGAAGGGAGGAGAAGGGATCACCTCCCCTGTAGATACACACTGAACGGAGCGCTCGTGTTACATGCTCCAAACCCCTGAAGGCGCCACAGAGGCCGTGAAACATGTAGGGGGAGCTCTAGTTAGTTTTTAGAAAGAAGCGCATTAGCTGTTTAAAAAGGGAGATGAACTGCAGACGTCCCCCTTTTCCAAGCTGAAACATACAGCAGAGAAAAGAAAAATAGACGACTTGCTGGAGGCTATTCAGGGCTATTTATTTGGTGAATCCTGGATGTAAGGGACAGTAAGGCCTCTTTCACACGGGCGTTGCGGGAGCGTTGCGGGAAGATGCGCAATTTTCCCGCGCGAGTGCAAAACATTGTAATGCGTTTTGCACGCGCGTGAGAAAAATCGCGCATGTTTGGTACACAAACCCGAACTTCTTCACAGAAGTTCGGGCTTGGGATCGGTGTTCTGTCGATTGTATTATTTTCCCTTATAACATGGTTATAAGGGAAAATAATAGCATTCTGAAAACAGAATACATAGTACAATAGCGCTGGAGGGGTTAAAAATAATAATTTAACTCACCTTAATCCACTTGATCGCGCAGCCCGGCTTCTCTTCTTTGCTGTGTACAGGAAAAGGACCTGTGGTGACGTCACTGCGCTCATCACATGGTCCATCACATGATATTTTACCATGGTGATGGATCATGTGACGGACCATGTGATGACTGAAGGGACGTCACCACAGGTCCTGTTCAGCAAAAGAGACAGAAGAGATGCCGGGCTGCGGGATCAAGTGGATTAAGGTGAGTTAAATTATTTATTTACTTTTTAACCCCTCCAGCGCTATTGTACTATGCATTCTATATTCAGAATGCTATTATTTTCCCTTATAACCATGTTATAAGGGAAAATAATAAAGATCGGGTCCCCATCCCGATCGTCTCCTAGCAACAATGCGTGAAAATCGCACCGCATCCGCACTTGCTTGCGGATGCTTGCGATTTTCACGCAGCCCCATTCACTTCTATGGGGCCTGCGTTGCGTGAAAAACGCACAAAATTGAGCTTGCTGCGATTTTCACGCAACGCACAAGTGATGCGTGAAAATCACTGCTCATGTGAACAGCCCCATAGAAATGAATGGGTCCTGATTCAGTGCGGGTGCAATGCGTTCACCTCACGCATTGCACCCGCGCGGAAAACTCACCCGTGTGAAAGGGGCCTAAGGGGCGCAATTGAAATTATAGCAAACCATCTTCAAGAATTTGTTAACAAGTACTATGTTATAGATATAGTTGCTATTTGCATAAAGCCAGATGTCAACATCGAATGTGTAATTTAAACAATTAACATTAAAAGATACATGGATTTTTCTCTGATATAAAATTAAGCCCAGGCCCTGCTATTGATAATACAGAGAGAAACAAATAGTATAACACTAATGCTCTTCAATTGTTTTAAAATAAAGTTAGGCTTTTTTAAAGAAAATAATCACACACTTTATTTTTATTTTAAACAGGATTAAAATAAAAGGTATATTTTAAAATTCCCCAAAAAATAATAAAGAGGCCAAAAACAGATCCTTATAGCCTTTGGCTATTGATTTACTAATAAGTTATCGCATTGGCACAAGCTCTCTTGGTTTACTAGCCAAGAGTTCCACCCTCAGTCCATGGGTGGACACAGACAATTGAGGGCCCATGTGCAAAACGAGCTTGTGGGCCCCTTTACACCAGCATACCTCTCTTATTGGTGGGATAACCTTTATTGCCCCTGCAGTGAAGGTCATAATGGCAACATCCCTAGTGGACTGGGGCAGTAAAGGGGTTAATAGTACCATCCCTTGGGAGTTAGGTAATGATAATATCCCTAGTGAACATATGCAGTAAATAAATCAATAATAGCACAGCGGTCAAGGGCAGTAATGGGGTTAATGTTAACATCCCTGGTGGACTGGAGCAATGAAGGGGCTAATAGTACCATCCCTTGTGAGTTAGGTAAGTAAAAGAGTAAATGATAACATGCCTGGTGAAACAGGCAGTGAAGGAGTCAATAAAAACACCACTGGTGGTCTAGAGCAGTGAAGGAGTTAATAATAACACCATTGGTGGCCTAGAGCAGTGAAGGAGTTAATAATAGAGCAGTGAAGGAGTTAACAACATCACTGGTAGTCTAGAGCAGTGAAGGAGTTAATAATAACACCACTGGTGGTCTAAAGCAGTGAAGGAGTTAATAATAGAGCAGTGAAGGAGTTAACAACATCACTGGTAGTCTAGAGCAGTGAAGGAGTTAATAATAACACCACTGGTGGTCTAGAGCAGTGAAGGAGTTAATAATAGAGCAGTGAAGGAGTTAACAACATCACTGGTAGTCTAGAGCAGTGAAGGAGTTAATAATAACACCACTGGTGGTCTAAAGCAGTGAAGGAGTTAATAATAGAGCAGTGAAGGAGTTAACAACATCACTGGTAGTCTAGAGCAGTGAAGGAGTTAATAATAACACCACTGGTGGTCTAGAGCAGTGAAGGAGTTAATAATAGAGCAGTGAAGGAGTTAACAACATCACTGGTAGTCTAGAGCAGTGAAGGAGTTAATAATAACACCACTGGTGGTCTAGAGCAGTGAAGAAGTTAATAGCAACACCACTGGTGGTCTAGAGCAGTGAAGGAGTTAATAACAACACCACTGGTGGTTTAAAGCAGTGAAGGAGTTAATAACAACACCACTGGTGGTCTAAAGAAGTGGAGGAGTTAAAGCCTATGTACCCCTATAGAGTCATTTTTTTATGATTGCATTTAACTTATTTTTGGCTAAAAATCATATTTTTAATTGGCCTTTATTAAAGATATTTAGCTGTTCATTCACAAAGGGTTAACAGGTTTTTCTAGCTGTGTGGCTGGTACTTTCACTTTCACTTTGTGCCAGTCATCTTATTACCCTTATTTCTAAACTACTGAGAGCTCATAAAGACTAATTTAATCCACATTCTTATCAGTAGGATAAGGATTCAGCTTTAATGAGTGTTTATAATGTGAGAGAGCAGAGATAAGGAGCCGTCTGCTCCTCAGATGACGGAAAGGACAAAAGATCCACAGGCAGCTAATAGAGCATCTCAGCTCTGTACAGAAAAAAGGGCTCCATATTTTTATTAAACACCAATTGAAAAAATGATTCTTATCTCAAAATAAGTACAATGCAGTAATAAATAACAAAAAATTGCCCCCAAAGGTGTCCATAGCCTTTGATAATAACACCCCTGGTGGTCTAGAGCAGTGAAGGAGTTAATAAAAACACCCCTGGTGGTCTAGAGCAGTGAAGGAGTTAATAAAAACACCCCTGGTGGTCTGGAGCAGCTGAACAGGCTATATGTGCACCCCTGGTTCCGATGTTCAGCATGATGTCTCCACCAATTCCAATCATTCTCATTTCCATTTATCGCCAACCACTCCACAACGTGCAGGACCATCTGACCACTTTACCAGGTGGTCGGGTCAGGGTGCTGCCACATGTTCAGGTTTTTGAAGCTGAAATCAGAATTGATTCATAAAAAGGAAAGAAAGTATTACGGTACTTTCTTTTTGAATCCACTCCTGGCCTGACTGAACATGTGGCAGCACCCTCAGTCAACTCCTTCATGCAGACGCTCCCTCTTCATATATATATATTTTTCACCCTCCCCCCCTCCCTTAATTGTGCCATAGACAACTGCCTACCCTTTGTCTCAGCCCTGCTACATGCAGTCTTCATATGTTGCACCTTGGTTAGTTTGTTGGTTTTGAGTATGTTGGATTTTTTCTTATCTTTTTTTTCTTATCTTTTTCTCACCTCTTATCACAGCTGAGCCTGAGGAGGGGGGTAAGACTTTGTTGCCTATAAAACATCTTATTTAAGAATTTCACAACAATCCTTTGTTGCAACATTTGTATAATAATTTATGGTGGGCGGGGAAGTCACTTTACTAGTGCAGGTGCCAGGTCAGTCATTGAGTTCGCTCTGGGACCAGGGGATTGGATCTGCACTGAGATAAATCGTCCTCAATGTATTTTTAGGATTTCTTCAGGATCCTCTGGTTCCCCTGTGTAAATTGACCCAATCATGTGCACAGTCTGAGCTCCATTAAAGGGTATGACTGTATGACACGTGTGCACACCCAGACGAACCATATACCAGATGTCTGGATGTGTAGGACTTTCTCCACGGCTGGGCCAGGGATGACCTTGCGAGAGCCTGTAGTCACACAACTTCGGCACCCACTGCATAGCCACAACTCTTGTGGTTTTATAGATGCTATTATACTACCCGGGGTCCAAGTGCCCCCGACTCTTCTCACACACAGGACCAGCAGATCAGCTCAGCTACATGGCGATTTTAGCTACGACACCTGCCACACGATCAGTGTTCGCTGTGAAGCATTGCAGCCATTTATGTATTCGAGTAGGGTCTGAGAACGACTAGCAAGTTGCCGCAACTGCAATCTCAGACTCGCAGAAACTTGCGGAGGTCGCGGATCCACAAAACACACATAATGGTCGTGTGCGTTCCGCATTTTGTGGAACAAAATGTCTGACTCCTAATAGAACAGTCCTAACCTTGTCCGTAATGTAGACAAGAATAGCAGATGTTATATATTTTTGCGGATGCAACAGAACGGACATACAGATGCGGACATTACAAGGAGTGCTGTACGCATCTTTTGCGGTCCCATTGAAGTGAACGGGTCTGCATCTGACCCACAAAAAATGCGGCTCGGATGCATAAACAAAATATGTTTGTGCATGAGCCCTAAGGCTGTATTCACGCCATAGTGAAAAAATCTGATGTTAAAAACAGATAAACTGTCAGTCTTTCATGGCCATTTTGCGTCTGTGTCTGCATTGTTCTCTGTCCATCTATCTGATTTACATCTGTTTTTAAAGTTGTTAAAAACTCAAATAAAAAAATTGAGAATTTCTTTGCCTTTTTTAGTCCCAACCCCTGCATTGCCCTCAGGATATATAAGACCCCTATGGTGCCCCCAGTATAATTATTTTGCCCCCATAGTGCTCTCAGAATTAATATATTGCCCCTTATTGGCCCCAGCATATATACTGCCCCCCCCCCCCCCCCACCTCCAGTAGTGTCGGCAAGTAACAAAATAACTCCCCTCAGGCTCGTCAGGAACACTTGCTCTGGAGGCAGCAGGACCTGACGTCATGTGATCACACTGAGAGCGTCAGGTCCTGCTCCCTCCACTGTTTTTTTTTTTTTACTCCCTAAAAGATCCTCATATACTTTAATACTGGTCCCATTAATTTCAATAGGGTCTGTATGGCTGTGAAAACAGGACAGGATGGTTAAACAAAAGGGCCATGTGAATAGACCCATAGACTGTGAAAATGGTTCTGAAAATGGCCGTGGGATGTCCATTCAGAATAACAACTGTCACATGGCTATTTTTCACTTTAGTGTGAAAGTTCACTAAAGATACAGAAGCAGGAATATCTGGTGCACATGCCGTACGCATCAGAACAAATGAGGCATGAGGTACAGAGGCACATAAAATATTTAGAGCACTTCGGTAATGTCCTGCTCCAGTTGGAAAGCTGCCTGTACATTTCTAAATAAACCCTCATTACATGTTCATCTGTACAAGAAGTGCAGTAATTGCCGATGTCGTCAGCCGTCTCAGTCAGCATTGGATACGGCAAGATGGAAGAGCTGACCCATTACCCTGCAGAACCGGGGATGCTAGGGTGCAGCCAGAGGGTGCTAGGGGCACCGAGAGACCACTCTGCCTTGGACAGGGAAATGAAGGGGGCTAAACCAGTCAACAGAGTCTTGTCAGCCAGAGCGGAGACCCTCCAAATGAAAGAGACAGCTCTTGTAGGGTTCTTGCCCCTCATCAGAAGAGAGCGGTGTACTGGTTGGCTGGATACCTTGGATGCAGCTCAGGGGGGAACTGGTTATCCTTAAAGAGATCCAGCAGGATTTTGGAGATTTCAGGCAATTTCCTGAGGGGAAAAAAATATGGAAATTAGTGCACGTCACCCAAACCAAAAGGAGAAGCAAGAACCCTAAAACAGCTGTCTACAGATGGGTCAGTCTTCCATTTGGGGGACCTCTTATTTGGCTGACATGAGCTGATTGTCCCATTTTGTCCCATGAGCATTGCCTGATAATAAGTTTATGTTCACTGTTGGCTTTCTTCAATGACAACCAGTAGGTCCCCTGGATCCTGGATGAAGGGAAGCCTCTGAGGGACCTTGACACGCTCTTCCTCCATTTGGAAGACAGGTCGGTGCTCTCACTGAGCCCAGAGTCCATCGTTAGACCATGCGTTCCTCATGTCCACATCTGTCCTTAATAAGCGCAGCTGACATGTAGCTAATTAAACCAGAGGTAAGTGCTGTGAAGATGTAATTGGTGTCTTCAAGGTTTCCTCGCCAGACGCTGGAGAACATTGGTTACTCTTTAACTTCAGTTTATGACTTTTTGAAGGTTTGATACAAGTGTAATCCCCATCGCCTGTAACCCTCTGCACATGGGTCCATAACCTGTGTTTACTAGGGATAAAATAGAAGATAAGACATGTGGATTGTTTTACTGGTGAGCTTGGCTGGGATTTGCAGGAATCATAGTAGGTGGAGAGCTGAGGAGGAGGATGTCTCATGGACGACTCCATTCCATGCAGCGATGGGGTCTGATACAGCAGCCACAATAAAGAGCTGTTTTATAGCAGTGAATATAAAGTTGGGGACACGATGTTCCAGACTGAGGATGGAGCTGTCACAAGAGTGTCACAAGAGCGTCAATACCTTCACCCAACTCCACCCAGGGGTGGCTTAAGTGCATGATGGGCCCGGGGCTGTCTACCCAACTCGGGCCTCTCCCTCCATTCTAGTTTAGTTTTTTTTTCTATATGAAGAGGCCGCGGTGCTTTGTGAGCGCCACAGTCTCTTCCTAGGCCATATGACATCACATTCATCATTCACGTGGCCTCGGTGCAGCTCAGTTCCATCCGAGTGATTGGGGCTGAGCTGCAACACCAAGCAACGTGCTATCAACTGGACAGTGCTGGGCAAAGAGGCCGCGTCTCTCACCGGAACATCGCGGTCTCCTCAAACAGCTTATTGGCTAGGGTGCCAGGAGTCGGACCCCCACCCATCTCATATTGATGACCTATCCGGAGGATAGGCCATCAATATCTAAATCCCAGAGAACCCTTTTACCTTCTGCTATGTGTAGTGTTACATAGGACTGCAAAAATACCCAGGAGCCCCAGGTTTAGAGGAGGAAAATAATACAAAAATATTTTCAACCTAAAGGTGGGTTAAAACATGTGCAGTACATGGGTGCATACCTATGGATGAAGGGGGTTATAGTCATATGATATAAACACTGTCCAGTGTACTGTAATTAACCTAAGTGTTATAACCCCCCTCATCCATAGGAATGCAGTACATGGTTCCTATAGATGAGGGGGCTTATGGTCACATTTAATATACACAGGTCAATTATGGTACAATCCCTGGACAGTGTTTATCTTAAACGTGACTATAACCCCCCTCATCCTAAACTGCAGTACATGGGTGTATTCCTATAGACGAGGAGAGGTTATTGCCATATGTAATACGTGTTTGTCCAGATCGGCCCTTGAGCTCCCTTCTTTATATTCCGGCTGTCTCTCCCCAAGTCTCGGGTAGAGACAGCCCAGTAGTGTCCCAGGGGAAAGCAGTGCTGACTCGGGGGCCGGAGGTTCAGTACTGACGAGCAGTTGGTAGTGGCGAGCGGTCGGGTAACTGACTAAACCGATTGGTGGAGGCGGCAGAGCAGCAGTTCCCGCTGCGCTCACCACCAATCAGCTCGTCACAGTAGGGGAGGGAGTTGTGGTGCGGAGGACAGCACAGCGTCAGTGCTGCTAAGCAACAGCAGACTGAGCGCTCACACGTCCTATCAAACATGCGTGCTGGCGGCATTTAGCGTTGTAACGGAACTCCTGGCACCCCGACCGGGTACCTCCGTCGATAGATGCTCCTAGTGCTTTCCGAGGACTCCAAGCACTCCACTTGACACCATACGCACTGCAGACCCCACAAACCGCCGAAGCTTGGTTGAGGTCTCGCCGCCTCCTACCCACCCTGGACCTACGACAAGGCTCCAGGCTCCAGTGGGGGAACCTCTCCTAAAACCAGAGAGCAGGAACAGCTCTTAAAAGAGCTAGTAGTTATAGCCAGGGGAGTATAGCAAATCTCCCAGCGTATAGCAATCCCCCGCGTCGATCAGTTACCCAAACATCAGCCTCAACATGATAAAGGGTAAAACAGGAACACTATATTGAGGGCTACCCGCCTGTATTTATGCAGGTCCCCATCTGGTGGACACGCCCCTAGGGGACCAGAAGGAAGACTGTGACACAGGACAGATACGTAGCACTCAGGATACACAGACACAACACATCCCCACAATGCATCATGGTTTCCTCCTCTCTGCCCTGGAGACACCCGAGGAGTAATTCAATTATCTCTCAGGACAAAGGGAAATCGCCAATACACATGTGGATACAACAGGACAGGAATCACCACCCAAACACACAATGTCACACCCCCACAGCAAACACAGACATTTAACATATTCACAGATAGCTCAAGTCTGAGTGCATATCATTAGGTGAATGGCACTCAGAATACACAAATACAATAAAATTAGCTATCTGGGTACCCTCACATAACAAAATACAATTGCAAAGACAGATTTAAGCTGTGCGGCCGGTCTGTCTGCTCCTTTAAAGTTAGTATGGGCCATAATCCTGAGGCAAGAGGCTGGTAGCCAGGCCCCTCCGAAACCCAGTGGCGAGGTTGGTTTCGCCACAAGCGTCAATGACCGCTGCCTGCCCCACACTTCCTACTAGAGGGCGCCGCCTCACATTATTAACACTGGAGGTGCGTCTCTAGATAACAGCCTGCAATGTGACGGCCATATTTCTGGGCATGTTCGCTTTATAAGACGCATTGACTTCTTCCCCCATTTTGGGGTGAAAAAGTGCGTCTTATAAAGCGAAAAATATGGTAAATTATAATAAAAAAAGACTTTGAGGAGAAGATGGGACACAGGTCACAGTGGTGAGCCAGCTCTACATATAGGAGAATACAGCACCACACACCTCTTACTTCCAGGGACATCTCCTGTCATGTAGATCTTCTCTTTCCTCTTCTCCTCCGTTTGCCCCAGACCGCCATGACTAATTCTTCTCGTCTCTACAGAGTTAGTGCTAAATCTTGATAGACTACATGAAGAGACTGGCTATATTGGTATACAATAAGAGAGCTTAAGATGTATCACATGTGGTTCCAGGCGATCAAGATAAGGCAACTCCACCTAGGACATAAAGATTAAACTACGGCAGAGAAAGAGACAAATGTGCTGTAGCGACAATTTGTGGTGCCGCAAACCATTACTCACATGTGTAGGTTCTCAATGTTTAGCCAAGTCTCTAAGGGTGCGTGATGTTGCAGAGGCTGGATTTAAATAGCGGGGCATGGTGAGCTTTCCCCCCGCCAGAATGGACATTTCCAGCGCATGCCAACTACCTCCGGATCTGTGGAACGCAGCTCTGCGGGTCCGTGGAACACAAGCGCTGCTATTGGGTCTGTGGAAAAAGGGGCGCAGGCGCAGTATCTACTGCCGGTACTTCACGATACAATGTACGGGTGTGTAACTAAGTCCTAGAGGAGCTGTATCACTGTATTTCTACAATGAATAGATAAATACTAATAGTGGATGCCTCCTCTATCGTCCTCCGTACCCTTCCCATATAAAGTATAATGATACATAAAGTTAAAAAGAAAGTGGGGCCTGATGCCAAACACTGACCCAGTTAGCATCAACTAAATGGATAGCTATCCAGGATATCACAATATCTCATTACACAAGATCTGAAGATGGGCAGCTATATATGGTGCCTCGATGTCTCCAGTATCACATTTCTGGAAGACAAAATGTTCCTCCTTTACGCACCCTTTGATAACCAACTAACCTACTGAAGATCCACCCTTGGTGCATTTGGATCCCGAAAAAAACAATAAATCTGCGCGGCAATCTTCTCGCATCATCGGCAAGTTCAGGACTAACAATTACTGAAGACTGAAGCAGTGACAGAGAAAAAGAGAAAGAGGAAAGAGGAAAAAATAATAAATTAAATCCTCCATCGAGATGAAACAACTGAAGGTCAGTCTCTCATTTAGCCCAATCGGGGATTGGGATCTAAACCTAGGAATCCATTCCGATTCCTTCTGAAGGATTGTTTTGTCCCAATCCCCTTTCCAAAGCCACGAATCTGAGGACTCGGGGATCACCTGCACGTTTCTCAATCACATGGTTATCTACGGGTGTGATGTTCTTTTATAGATCTCATTAATGTGTTCACGCCCTTCTTCTCAATTCCCTAATTGTTGTCCCGGTGTAGTCTTTCGGAATGGACACGGACAGGCGTAGACAAAGCCTCGACTGGTTGCAGAGCGGGTCCTTGTTATACAGATACAATCAGATGCTTCACCTGAAGCCACGGAGCAGACCCTGCAGCGGACATGTCATGGTTATGTGCTCGCCGATCGCGGACACTTCTCCCCTTAAAATAAGTGATGATGGATAAGGGGAGACAACATTTGACAAATCCGGGTCCATTAAAAGATTCCCAGTATACAAGGAAGAGCTGAATAATAGCGTCCCCCAATAGAAAAGAAAGCCACCACTGGTCATACAGGTGTGCACCTACCTGACTCCTCCAGCACTAGACACAGAGGACCAGCGTGCACCTACCTGACTCCTCCAGCACTGGACACAGAGGACCAGTGTGCACCTACCTGACTCCTCCAGCACTAGACACAGAGGACCAGTGTGCACCTACCTGACTCCTCCAGCACTAGACACAGAGGACCAGCGTGCACCTACCTGACTCCTCCAGCACTAGACACAGAGGACCAGTGTGCACCTACCTGACTCCTCCAGCACTAGACACAGAGGACCAGCGTGCACCTACCTGACTCCTCCAGCACTAGACACAGAGGACCAGTGTGCACCTACCTGACTCCTCCAGCACTGGACACAGAGGACCAGCGTGCACCTACCTGACTCCTCCAGCACTAGACACAGAGGACCAGTGTGCACCTACCTGACTCCTCCAGCACTGGACACAGAGGACCAGCGTGCACCTACCTGACTCCTCCAGCACTAGACACAGAGGACCAGCGTGCACCTACCTGACTCCTCCAGCACTGGACACAGAGGACCAGCGTGCACCTACCTGACTCCTCCAGCACTGGACACAGAGGACCAGTGTGCACCTACCTGACTCCTCCACCACTAGACACAGAGGACCAGTGTGCACCTACCTGACTCCTCCACCACTAGACACAGAGGACCAGTGTGCACCTACCTGACTCCTCCATCACTAGACACAGAGGACCAGTGTGCACCTACCTGACTCCTCCAGCACTAGACACAGAGGACCAGTGTGCACCTACCTGACTCCTCCAGCACTGGACACAGAGGACCAGTGTGCACCTACCTGACTCCTCCAGCACTAGACACATAGGACCAGTGTGCACCTACCTGACTCCTCCAGCACTAGACACAGAGGACCAGTGTGCACCTACCTGACTCCTCCAGCACTAGACACAGAGGACCAGTGTGCACCTACCTGACTCCTCCAGCACTAGACACAGAGGACCAGTGTGCACCTACCTGACTCCTCCAGCACTAGACACAGAGGACCAGTGTGCACCTACCTGACTCCTCCAGCACTAGACACAGAGGACCAGTGTGCACCTACCTGACTCCTCCAGCACTAGACACAGAGGACCAGTGTGCACCTACCTGACTCCTCCAGCACTAGACACAGAGGACCAGTGTGCACCTACCTGACTCCTCCAGCACTAGACACAGAGGACCAGTGTGCACCTACCTGACTCCTCCAGCACTGGACACAGAGGACCAGCGTGCACCTACCTGACTCCTCCAGCACTAGACACAGAGGACCAGCGTGCACCTACCTGACTCCTCCAGCACTAGACACAGAGGACCAGCGTGCACCTACCTGACTCCTCCAGCACTAGACACAGAGGACCAGCGTGCACCTACCTGACTCCTCCAGCACTAGACACAGAGGACCAGTGTGCACCTACCTGACTCCTCCAGCACTAGACACAGAGGACCAGTGTGCACCTACCTGACTCCTCCAGCACTAGACACAGAGGACCAGTGTGCACCTACCTGACTCCTCCAGCACTAGACACAGAGGACCAGTGTGCACCTACCTGACTCCTCCAGCACTGGACACAGAGGACCAGCGTGCACCTACCTGACTCCTCCAGCACTAGACACAGAGGACCAGTGTGCACCTACCTGACTCCTCCAGCACTAGACACAGAGGACCAGTGTGCACCTACCTGACTCCTCCAGCACTGGACACAGAGGACCAGCGTGCACCTACCTGACTCCTCCAGCACTAGACACAGAGGACCAGTGTGCACCTACCTGACTCCTCCAGCACTAGACACAGAGGACCAGCGTGCACCTACCTGACTCCTCCAGCACTAGACACAGAGGACCAGTGTGCACCTACCTGACTCCTCCAGCACTAGACACAGAGGACCAGTGTGCACCTACCTGACTCCTCCAGCACTAGACACAGAGGACCAGTGTGCACCTACCTGACTCCTCCAGCACTGGACACAGAGGACCAGCGTGCACCTACCTGACTCCTCCAGCACTAGACACAGAGGACCAGTGTGCACCTACCTGACTCCTCCAGCACTAGACACAGAGGACCAGTGTGCACCTACCTGACTCCTCCAGCACTAGACACAGAGGACCAGTGTGCACCTACCTGACTCCTCCAGCACTGGACACAGAGGACCAGCGTGCACCTACCTGACTCCTCCAGCACTAGACACAGAGGACCAGCGTGCACCTACCTGACTCCTCCAGCACTGGACACAGAGGACCAGTGTGCACCTACCTGACTCCTCCAGCACTGATGCTTAGGCCTCATTCACACAGTCAGTGTCCGGTCAGTGTTTTCTATTAGTGACTTTGAGCCACAATCAGATGAACACAGAACAGGGGCAGATCTTGTACACCTGGTTTTGTCTCACAATCACTGATGGAAATCACTGACCAAACACTGACGAGTGGATGAGGCATAAGGCAGGGTTCACATCACGTTTTTGTCATGCATTTAACACACACAAGAAAACGTATACGTTATCGGATGCCTCAGACAGACGCCATACTGTGGTATCCAGCCGGCACTCCAATATTCATGCGCGGTGCACGTGTCCAGGGTCGGCGTCCCGCAGCTATACAGAGAAGAGGACCGGCACTCGCTGAAGTAGATACTGCTATTTATTGCCACATAGAGGACAGATAGCGAGCGCCGGTCCTATGTATGCTGTGCGATCCGTCACCATAGATTTTTATTGTAAAATAAAATATACGTTTTTTTTGCTGGACTTTGCAGGATGGAAAAGGAGGAGCAGCGCACCAAGCCGATGGAAGGCAGAGCGCCACATATTGTCCTGCGCGGGGCCCTCTACTGCCGGCCCCTGGAGCCGATCCTGTCCTACATCGGGGAGGCGCTTAGTAATATATATAGGGAGGTTCACAATGGCTTCCCTGTAGCTGGGGCCGCGGTGCGATGAGCTGCACACTCCTCCTGTCTCCAGCGCCCGGCAGACGCTCTGGGTTTGGTTATCAATGATAGTCTTTGCAGATTCTTCTCCGTCCCTCAGATTGACCAGGGTCGTGTCCCGCGGGGTCACCTCCATTGTAACCATGTCTGACACCACAAACATCTAAAAGATCGGGAACTATCAATTAACCCATCAGCCAGGGGCAAGATGATGGGGGTTATAATCCCCGATGTTTTCGTGCTGTAGCTACGTACTGTCAGTTGCTATGTTGGCTCAGCCGCCTCACCCCGCACAGGTACAGACATCGCGGGTGAGACGGATTCCCAAGAACATTTTAATTATCAGGAGTGGCACCGAGAGCGGGGATGAGGGAGAGCGGCAGCGGGGGGTCAATGACCGCGGATCACCCCAGGATACTGTGTCCTGAGCTGAGTATCTAATCTTATCCTGTGTGATACTGGCTGCTGAGCTGTGTATCTAATCCTACCCTGTGTGATACTGTCTGCTGAGCTGTGTATCTAATCCTATCCTGTGTGATACTGCCTGCTGAGCTGTGTATCTAATCCTATCCTGTGTGATACTGCCTGCTGAGCTGTGTATCTAATCCTGTCCTGTGTGATACTGTCTGCTGAGCTGTGTATCTAATCCTGTCCTGTGTGATACTGTCTGCTGAGCTGTGTATCTAATCCTATCCTGTGTGATACTGTCTGCTGAGCCGTGTATCTAATCCTATCCTGTGTGATACCGTCTGCTGAACTGTGTATCTAATCCTATCATGTGTGATACTGTCTGCTGAGCTGAGTATCTAATCCTATAATGTGTGATACTGTCTGCTGAGCTGTGTATCTAATCCTATAATGTGTGATACTGTCTGCTGAGCTGTGTATCTAATCCTCTCCTGTGTGATACTGTCTGCTGAGCTGTGTATCTAATCCTATCCTGTGTGATACTGTCTGCTGAGCTGTGTATCTAATCCTATCCTGTGTGATACAGTCTGCTGAGCTGTGTATCTAATCCTATAATGTGTGATACCGTGTCCTGAGCCGCTGTATCTAATCCTATAATGTGTGATACTGTCTGCTGAGCTGAGTATCTAATCCTATCCTGTGTGATACTGTCTACTGAGCTGAGTATCTAATCCTATCCTGTGTGATACTGTCTGCTGAGCTGTGTATCTAATCCTATCCTGTGTGATACTGTCTGCTGAGCTGAGTATCTAATCCTATCCTGTGTGATACTGTCTGCTGAGCTGCTGTATCTAATCCTATCCTGTGTGATACTGTGTCCGGAGCTGTGTATCTAATCCCATCATGTGTGATACTGTCTGCTGAGCTGTGTATCTAATCCTATCCTGTGTGATACAGTCTGCTGAGCTGTGTATCTAATCCTATCCTGTGTGATACTGTCTGCTGAGCTGTGTATCTAATCCTCTAATGTGTGATACAGTCTGCTGAGCTGAGTATCTAATCCTATAATGTGTGATACTCTCTGCTGAGCTGTGTATCTAATCCTATCCTGTGTGATACTGTCTGCTGAGCTGTGTATCTAATCCTCTAATGTGTGATACAGTCTGCTGAGCTGAGTATCTAATCCTATAATGTGTGATACTCTCTGCTGAGCTGAGTATCTAATCCTCCCATGTGTGATACTGTGTGCTGAGCTGAGTATCTAATCCTCCCATGTGTGATACTGTCTGCTGAGCTGTGTATCTAATCCTATCCTGTGTGATACTGTCTGCTGAGCTGTGAATCTAATCCTATCCTGTGTGATACTGTCTGCTGAGCTGTGTATCTAATCCTACCCTGTGTGATACAGTCTGCTGAGCTGTGTATCTAATCCTATCCTGTGTGATACTGTCTGCTGAGCTGAGTATCTAATCCTATAATGTGTGATACTGTCTGCTGAGCTGAGTATCTAATCCTATCCTGTGTGATACTGTCTGCTGAGCTGAGTATCTAATCCTATCCTGTGTGATACTGTGTCCTGAGCTGTGTATCTAATCCTATCCTGTGTGATACTGTCTGCTGAGCTGTGTATCTAATCCTATCCTATGTGATACTGTCTGCTGAACTGTGTATCTAATCCTATCCTGTGTGATACTGTCTGCTGAGCTGTGTATCTAATCCTATCCTGTGTGATACTGTCTGCTGAGCTGAGTATCTAATCCTATCCTGTGTGATACTGTCTGCTGAGCTGTGTATCTAATCCTATCCTGTGTGATACAGTCTGCTGAGCTGTGTATCTAATCCTATAATGTGTGATACTGTCTGCTGAGCTGTGTATCTAATCCTATCCTCTGTGATACTGTCTGCTGAGCTGTGTATCTAATCCTAACATGTGTGATACAGTCTGCTGAGCTGTGTATCTAATCCTATAATGTGTGATACTGTCTGCTGAGCTGTGTATCTAATCCTATCATGTGTGATACTGTCTGCTGAGCTGTGTATCTAATCCTATCCTGTGTGATACTGTCTGCTGAGCTGTGTATCTAATCCTATAATGTGTGATACTGTCTGCTGAGCTGTGTATCTAATCCTATCCTCTGTGATACTGTCTGCTGAGCTGTGTATCTAATCCTAACATGTGTGATACAGTCTGCTGAGCTGTGTATCTAATCCTATAATGTGTGATACTGTCTGCTGAGCTGTGTATCTAATCCTATCATGTGTGATACTGTCTGCTGAGCTGTGTATCTAATCCTAACATGTGTGATACAGTCTGCTGAGCTGTGTATCTAATCCTATAATGTGTGATACTGTCTGCTGAGCTGTGTATCTAATCCTATCCTGTGTGATACTGTCTGCTGAGCTGTGTATCTAATCCTATCCTGTGTGATACTGACTGCTGAGCTGTGTATCTAATCCTATCCTGTGATACTGTCTGCTGAGCTGTGTATCTAATCCTATCCTGTGTGATACTGTCTGCTGAGCTGTGTATCTAATCCTATCCTGTGTGATACCGTCTGCTGAGCTGTGTATCTAAGCCTGTCCTGTGTGATACTGTCTGCTGAGCTGTGTATCTAATCCTATCCTGTGTGATACTGTCTGCTGAGCTGTGTATCTAATCCTATACTGTGTGATACTGTCTGCTGAGCTGTGTATCTAATCCTATCCTGTGTGATACTGTCTGCTGAGCTGTGTATCTAATCCTATCCTGTGTGATACTGTCTGCTGAGCTGTGTATCTAATCCTATCCTGTGTGATACTGTCTGCTGAGCTGTGTATCTAATCCTATCCTGTGTGATACTGTCTGCTGAGCTGTGTATCTAATCCTATCCTGTGTGATACTGTCTGCTGAGCTGTGTATCTAATCCTATCCTGTGTGATACTGTCTGCTGAGCTGTGTATCTAATCCTATCCTGTGTGATACTGTCTGCTGAGTTGTGTATCTAATCCTATCCTGTGTGATACTGTCTGCTGAGCTGTGTATCTAATCCTATCCTGTGTGATACTGTCTGCTGAGCTGTGTATCTAATCCTATCCTGTGTGATACTGTCTGCTGAGCTGTGTATCTAATCCTATCCTGTGTGATACTGTCTGCTGAGCTGTGTATCTAATCCTGTCCTGTGTGATACTGTCTGCTGAACTGTGAATCTAATCCTGTCCTATGTGATACAGTCTGCTGAGCCGTGTATCTAATCCTATCCTGTGTGATACTGTCTGCTGAGCCGTGTATCTAATCCTATCCTGTGTGATACTGTCTGCTGAGCCGTGTATCTAATCCTATCCTGTGTGATACTGTCTGCTGAGCTGTGTATCTAATCCTATCCTGTGTGATACTGTCTCCTGAGCTGTGTATCTAATCCTATCCTGTGTGATACTGTCTGCTGAGCTGTGTATCTAATCCTATCCTGTGTGATACAGTCTGCTGAGCTGTGAATCTAATCCTATCCTGTGTGATACAGTCTGCTGAGCTGTGTATCTAATCCCATCATGTGTGATACTGTCTGCTGAGCTGTGTATCTAATCCTATCCTGTGTGATACTGTCTGCTGAGCTGTGTATCTAATCCTGTCCTGTGTGATACTGTCTGCTGAGCTGTGTATCTAATCCTATCCTGTGTGATACTGTCTGCTGAGCTGTGTATCTAATCCTATCCTGTGTGATACTGTCTGCTGAGCTGTGAATCTAATCCTATCCTGTGTGATACTGTCTGCTGAGCTGTGTATCTAATCCTACCCTGTGTGATACTGTCTGCTGAGCTGTGTATCTAATCCTCTAATGTGTGATACAGTCTGCTGAGCTGTGTATCTAATCCTATCCTGTGTGATACTGCCTGCTGAGCTGTGTATCTAATCCTATAATGTGTGATACTGTCTGCTGATCTGTGTATCTAATCCTATCCTGTGTGATACTGTCTGCTGAGCTGAGTATCTAATCCTATAATGTGTGATACTCTCTGCTGAGCTGAGTATCTAATCCTCCCATGTGTGATACTGTCTGCTGAGCTGAGTATCTAATCCTCCCATGTGTGATACTGTCTGCTGAGCTGTGTATCTAATCCTATCCTATGTGATACTGTCTGCTGAGCTGTGTATCTAATCCTATCCTGTGTGATACTGTCTGCTGAGCTGAGTATCTAATGCTATCCTGTGTGATACTGTCTGCTGAGCTGTGTATCTAAGCCTATCCTGTGTGATACAGTCTGCTGAGCTGTGTATCTAATCCTATAATGTGTGATACTGTCTGCTGAGCTGTGTATCTAATCCTATCCTCTGTGATACTGTCTGCTGAGCTGTGTATCTAATCCTAACATGTGTGATACAGTCTGCTGAGCTGTGTATCTAATCCTATCCTGTGTGATACTGTCTGCTGAGCTGTGTATCTAATCCTATCCTGTGTGATACTGTCTGCTGAGCTGTGTATCTAATCCTATCCTGTGTGATACTGTCTGCTGAGCTGTGTATCTAAGCCTATCCTGTGTGATACAGTCTGCTGAGCTGTGTATCTAATCCTATAATGTGTGATACTGTCTGCTGAGCTGTGTATCTAATCCTATCCTCTGTGATACTGTCTGCTGAGCTGTGTATCTAATCCTAACATGTGTGATACAGTCTGCTGAGCTGTGTATCTAATCCTATCCTGTGTGATACTGTCTGCTGAGCTGTGTATCTAATCCTATCCTGTGTGATACTGTCTGCTGAGCTGTGTATCTAATCCTATCCTGTGTGATACTGTCTGCTGAGCTGTGTATCTAATCCTATCCTGTGTGATACTGTCTGCTGAGCTGTGTATCTAATCCTATCCTGTGTGATACTGTCTGCTGAGCTGAGTATCTAATCCTATCCTGTGTGATACTGTCTGCTGAGCTGTGTATCTAATCCTGTGTGATATTGTCTGCTGAGCTGTGTATCTAATCCTCTAATGTGTGATACAGTCTGCTGAGCTGTGTATCTAATCCTATCCTCTGTGATACTGTCTGCTGAGCTGTGTATCTAATCCTAACATGTGTGATACAGTCTGCTGAGCTGTGTATCTAATCCTATCCTGTGTGATACTGTCTGCTGAGCTGTGTATCTAATCCTATCCTGTGTGATACTGTCTGCTGAGCTGTGTATCTAATCCTCTCCTATGTGATACTGTCTGCTGAGCTGTGTATCTAATCCTATCCTGTGTGATACTGTCTGCTGAGCTGTGTATCTAATCCTATCCTGTGTGATACTGTCTGCTGAGCTGTGTATCTAATCCTATCCTGTGTGATACTGTCTGCTGAGCTGTGTATCTAATCCTATCCTGTGTGATACTGTCTGCTGAGCTGTGTATCTAAGCCTATCCTGTGTGATACAGTCTGCTGAGCTGTGTATCTAATCCTATAATGTGTGATACTGTCTGCTGAGCTGAGTATCTAATCCTATAATGTGTGATACTGTCTGCTGAGCTGAGTATCTAATCCTGTGTGATACAGTCTGCTGAGATGAGTATCTAATCCTCCCATGTGTGATACTGTCTGCTGAGCTGTGTATCTAATCTTCCCATGTGTGATACTGTCTGCTGAGCTGAGTATCTAATCCTCCCATGTGTGATACTGTCTGCTGAGCTGAGTATCTAATCCTCCCATGTGTGATACTGTTTGCTGAGCTGAGTATCTAATCCTATCCTGTGTGATGCTGTCTGCTGAGCTGTGTATCTAATCCTATCCTGTGTGATACTGTCTGCTGAGCTGAGTATCTAATCCTATAATGTGTGATACTGTCTGCTGAGCTGTGTATCTAATCCTATCCTGTGTGATACTGTCTGCTGAGCTGTGTATCTAATCCTATCCTGTGTGATACTGTCTGCTGAGCTGTGTATCTAATCCTATCCTGTGTGATACTGTCTGCTGAGCTGTGTATCTAATCCTATCCTGTGTGATACTGTCTGCTGAGCTGTGTATCTAAGCCTATCCTGTGTGATACAGTCTGCTGAGCTGTGTATCTAATCCTATAATGTGTGATACTGTCTGCTGAGCTGTGTATCTAATCCTATCCTCTGTGATACTGTCTGCTGAGCTGTGTATCTAATCCTAACATGTGTGATACAGTCTGCTGAGCTGTGTATCTAATCCTATCCTGTGTGATACTGTCTGCTGAGCTGTGTATCTAATCCTATCCTGTGTGATACTGTCTGCTGAGCTGTGTATCTAATCCTATCCTGTGTGATACTGTCTGCTGAGCTGTGTATCTAATCCTATCCTGTGTGATACTGTCTACTGAGCTGTGTATCTAATCCTATCCTGTGTGATACTGTCTGCTGAGCTGTGTATCTAATCCTATCCTGTGTGATACTGTCTGCTGAGCTATGTATCTAATCCTATCCTGTGTGATACAGTCTGCTGAGCTGCTGGATCCACGCCCCAGTATCTAAGCCTGACGCCGGGCTCTAGTGACTCTCAGGGGCCACACAGATGAGGCGCAGGGGCCCCAGCCCTGACGTTGCTCCGAGCTCAGAACTGGCTGCAGCCGGCTGGCGTTTAGCTGACATTCCTGAGATAAGTCTGCAGCCGGCCGCAGCCACCGGGGACCGGTTCACCGAGGACTCGCCAGGACCACGTATCCAGGAGACGGCAGCTGCTCCATATCACACCCTGGATAATCGGGTGCTCGGCCCCCAATAAACAAATGCATCCAAAAATCTACGGACGACCATTGGCCCTAACCTCCAGCACGGGGGCCCCTGCACTGTGAGATGGTGGATTCATTAGGGGGTCCTTTAAGAACAGTCCCTGCTGTGAGTCTATGTCGCGGCTCAATCACTGGCTGAGGGGTGACTGAAGATCGCGGACACGCCGGCGGAGCTGGAGCCAACCGCTAATATCTGGCTGCAAAGATCACTAGTGCCTTTTTTTCCCCTCTCTGGGAAAACCACATTTCCGTTTTTCACTGACGCGCGCTGTCCGCATTTTCTGCAGACAGCATACCCATTGAGTTGCATGTGTCTGTCCACAGATCGGTATATTGTACGGACCATGCACTAATTGTGATGAGGACAAAACGCACCCATTGAAGTCTATGGGTCTGTGAAAATCATGGACACAACAGTGATGGCATCCGAGGTGCGTCCGTTTTTCACTAAAAACTGACAGATGTCAGACGGAGGGTAAAACCAGACACACGGACCGAACACAGATCCTTCTCGGACATCTTCACGGATGAAACAAGACTTGAAAATGACACAGAAACGTGGACAACTGAATAGAAAATTGTTACAAAGTATAAGGCCCCTTTCACACGAGCGAGTTTTCCGCATGGGTGCAATGCGTGACGTGAACGCACAGCACCCGCACTGAATTTTTTTTTTTCCGCATCAGTTCTGCGTTACGTGAGAATCGCAGCACGTTCTATATTCTGCGTGGCCTGGCCCCATAGAAGTGAATGGAGCTGCATGAAAAACGCATTGAATCCGCAAGCAAGTGCTGCTGTGATGTGTTTTTCACTGATGGTTGCTAAGAGATGTTGTTTGTAAACATTCCGTTTTTTGAAAAACGCATTAAATGCATTGCACCCGTGTGGAAATAACTTAACCGCATAAAAATGGACTGCACACGCAAGCAAAATCGCACGATTTCCACTGAACACACCCGGACCTAATCCGTCACACCCGTGTGAAAGAGGCCCAACACTGAGAGGTCAGTTTATTCATACATTTCCAGGAGGAACAACAGAGGAACAGCACAATGCAAAGTTCTAATTAAAGGTGCTCCAGAATAATATTTTCGTAGTGGGTGTCAATATTTACTAAAAAACAGGCAGGAATGCAAACCGGTCCAGCGCGGGCTCCAGCGCAGTCACTGTGTCCGGGGGCGTCACTCAGCTGCTGCCCTGCTCCAGCTGAGGAG
Organism: Bufo bufo; assembly: GCF_905171765.1. NCBI lineage: Eukaryota > Metazoa > Chordata > Amphibia > Anura > Bufonidae > Bufo > Bufo bufo. The sequence goes on from NC_053395.1 coordinate 230,879,374, forward strand.
GAGCGATGCGGCTGCGCAGCAATGACGTCAACCGCGGTCCATCCGCTGATCATCACTTATTTCATATTGGAGCCGATTTAAAAATGACTCATTGACTCATTGGCCAGACAACCCCTAATGGCGTGAGAGTCTGCAGTCGTCAGGCCATGCTGGGGGTTGTAGTGCACCAGCCAAAGGTTACAGGTTGTACATTGTGCGCCTGCTGGTCATTATCTGTAATAATGGAGGTGCTGATCCAGAAGATTCATGAATTGTGGTTCTGCCTCGTGTCAGAACTTGTAATAGATGAAATGGATCGCAGGGAATGTAACGCCCCCCCGAGCGAGGCCGCCATTAATATATAACCCTCCCGATTAATGTATAACTCCGGGAAAAAGACATACATCTTAATAATGGCCAATGAAAGCTGCTACTGAACATAAGAGCAGAGAGGTGGGGGTCCCGAGGGGGGCATACCTGCATTATTGCTGTATCCATGTCACATGAGCTGCTGTACATTCCACTGCTGAAACCCTCTGTGCTGCTGGGAGGACCCTGCTCCTTCCACTATGTAACTCTGATCCTGTGACCCCCCACAAGATCAGCACACTCCTCTCCTGAAATCCTCTGTGCTGCAGGGAGGACCCTGCTCCATCCAGTATGTAACTCACACCCTGTGACCTCCACAAGATCAGCACACTGCTCTCCTGAAACCCTCTGTGCTGCTGGGGACCCTGCTCCTTCCACTGTGTAATGCAGTCACTGTCCCCACACGCTGCAGAAAATATCTGAAATGGACGGGCAGTGCGGCTTTAAATCCTCAGATGTGAATCAGTGTGATTCACAGGATGCAATCCACACGTGGACAGATTTTGTTGCAGCAGCCACGGTGGAAATCCCACCATTTGTGAGTGGCCCCAATAGCTTCGGCTCATCGGAGCCAATACATTCTAACTGTACGGAGCGCTCGCTGAGTACAGTATTGGACCGAAGTTTTATGCAAATAGACTTCGGATGTTTCCTCTTAAGTCGATTGCTCATCCCTAGTCCTGATCCATGGACACTGATATCACCCGCTCAATACTAAGGAAACCCTGAGAACATGAGCGGCAGGTGGCCCCTGAGGGCCACGACCGATACAACCACAGAAAATACATGTTATCGGACTGGATCCAGCAGAACCGGCGCCCCTTGACCTCCTGGCAGCGCTCTGGTCATCCATCACTAGAAGAACAGAACACATCAAACTTTCGAGGAGGTGGAAAGAACAATCGCCGATCCTGCAGTCTCCACCCACCAGCTATTCTTAGCCGTGTGACGAGCCGCGCATCGGGACGCAATGTTCTGCATTTTTTTTTATATATACTAAAGTCATTTCCTGGACCATTAACCATCTGATCTACATTCAGCCGCTCATTAAGTTTTGCTCCAGGACTCAGCTCATTAAAGGTTAAAATGCAACAAAGCGGCGGGGCGGGCGATCCTGCATAGAAACCATCAGCGGTAATGAGAAGTGGGGGTCGGCAAAGTCCACACCTGGGGCAGGAGGCGACCAGTCACCTTAAAGATCAGACAATGTAGCAGATTCCCACAAGGCAGAGGTCGTGACATTGTAACATTGGCCTCCTTGTTATGGCCACGTTAAAAGAATCCAGGCTGAACGGGCACGCTGCGCCACGCTGATCTGCCAGGTACCTTGCAGTGCACCCGGCTGCCCGTTTCCCAGATATGGAAGTATCCGCCACTGTGGCATCCATGGGAACCAAGATGGTGCAGTGGTTTAATCCCGTGACAGTGTTTTTTGACCCATCCTCGTCTGTGTTGGCGCCAGACAGTAGTTTAACCAATCCAGCGGCTGCAGAGATTGAGGCCATGGACAGGTAAGATGATAAAACTCCAAGACCGTGGACGTGGCGGCCACAGCATTGTGACCAGCAGCTCAGGTCTCCAAAAGCTACACGTGGACTTGTGCGCCCATTCAGCCTGGATTCTTTTAGAGTGGCCCCTAAAAGCAGTGTTCCTCCACTCCAGGCCCTAGGGCCACCTGCTCAATACTAAGGAAATGCTGAAACCTTAGGGCTCAAGCACACAAATGCATTTTTGTCCGTATCCGAGCCACAATTTTTGCGGGTCGGATGCGGACCCATTCACTTCAGCGGGGTTGCAAAAGATGCGTAGAGCACAATGTGCGCCATCCGCAAAAATACAAACCATGACCTATTCTCATCCACGTTACAGACTAGGATAGGACTGTTTTATAGAGGGCAGGACGTGCTGTTCGGCTGGTATCACTGCTGAGACCAGGGACTGGCTGCAGTGGTCAAATAGAAGTACAGCAATCATTACTGGGGGCCACGGGCCAGTGCTGGGGGTTGTACGCAGTGATCACTGATTCAGCGAGGTCAGATTGACCAAAATCACATGTGAAACTGGCCCAAGGGGGATTCACATAGGATTTTGGTGCCTTTTTGCAGCAAACCGGTTAGGCCTCTGTCACACGGCCGTAGCGCTCCTGCAATACACAGGGCACCGGCCACGTGCATTCCGCATAACGGATTCGGACCCATTCACTTCAAGCACAAGGTTGTCTAGGTGCTTTTTTTTTTAAGAAACCACCAACAGTGACCGAGGCCCGACCACCAACAGTGACCGAGGCCCGACCACCAACAGTGACCGAGGCCCGACACCATCTCCTTTTCATGCAGAACTAAAACGTGACGACCATTTAAAGACACGGCACGATTCTGAAAGGTCTTGAGAATGGGGTTTACATCAGGTTCTAAACAAAAAAAAGTGTATACAAGACCATTATATGATGACTAGTATTAGCCTCTGTTCTTTACACTGCAGCCTGTATCCAGGGGCATGGGGAACTATGCATAATGGGAATAAGCACTAAACCATTTTATATGTCGCCCCTTTTAGCACACATTACTGCATCCTTACGAGTCGCCCTGGAAGCAGCGACGTCTTCTCACCGGACACACGTTACATTTCACAATATTCTGTATTATGTAAAATCCGCGATTCTGCGTTTGCAGTTTACGACCTTCGCCCCACTTCCCGCTCCTCACAATAAAGCACAAAGTCTCGACTCTTTTGTATAAACAGGTTTATTTGCATTTAATACAGATTCCAGTTCTAGAAGGTTCCTGTAGAGCTGAAGTCAGTGCAAAATCTGCTTCATCCACTACACGTACAAAACACGATTCCCAGTGGCAGTAATGGTTCAGTCATCGACGCAGAGAGTTCTGATTAATGGACAAGAAACCTCGAAGCAAATAGAAACCCGACCCCCAAATATAAAACATTAGGCACCAGGAAGGAAAACAATAAAGACGACACCTTCACCTCAATAGAATCCTCCAGGAAACAGATGACCCCAAAGAGAAATGGCGGGAGCCTGGGGGGTAAGAGACGCAAGGCGCCGACCCTCCGGACGGAACCCGAACGCTCAGGCCGGCTGAGGTCCCCCCATGCGCCACAGAAGAGAGGGAAAAATGTAACAGATGGAAGAAGAAAATCCCACAAAAAACCTCGATATGCAGGGTGAGCACTTGCACTCGGATTCTACGTCAGCCCTGAACACCCACAAACCTCTGGTGCCCCCATCTTATTGCGTTATACCCAGCACCATAGTGAAATCCTCCGTCAGTAATGCTAGGCAGACATGCTCAACGTTTCCATAACAAGGGCTACTTTGTTACTTTGTAGTAGCCAAGCTCCCGCCCCCGAGGAGCAGCCATAACCAAATTACATCAAGGACCGTTCCCTGCAGCAGCCAATTCCCGAACCAACCCAGAAAGAGTCGATTTCTACATTCAGATGGAAATGACTGCACCTATGGGGTCATGTGAGCTCGCGGACCTGGAGCTACTGCTGCTTGTTCAGCTTCTCCGCTGCACAGGGATTTATCACTTGCTGTAATCTTACTGGGACTCATTTACTACTTCAGACGAGGAGGAAGATTATACAAAGGGGCATCACATGTGCCTGCCTTATTCTGTACGGATGGCAATGTGACCTGAGTGCAATGGCTCCAGCGCTTCCCCAGGTAACGAGTGGCTCAGATTTTTGGGATCACGATAAGACACCGATCCCTGAATTGTGAGGTCTCCAGCAGTGTTGGGGGAAGGGGATTTGCAAGGCACAAAAATCTATCAGCAGCTTGTAAAACCTGACACAGCAAAATGTTAATCGGGGAGCAGAAACTCGTCCGCGCTCATTGGGATCCAGACAAGACGAGCTGTGCCAGGTAGAAGACTCAAGTTTACCAGAGGTCCATGTCCTACATAGCGTAGATCCATGACCTACAAGACCCCTGGCCCCATGTAGTGTGCGCAGTACCTCAGAGAGTGCAAAGTGTACAAGAAGCACAGACGTAAAGACAAAAAACATTTTTTGCAGCAAGTGTGTATGTGGGGGGGGGGGGGGCAATACATGGATTTCCCAGGTAGTGTATATACATACATTCGTGGTCTGCGCCATCAGTGGGCATTGTGCAGGCGCCGTACAGCAGCACAGGGACACTGCGCTGGTGAACGGGCGGCAGAGACTACATGGAAGGCACGACGGATCCTGTACTTGTACAATTCCTTCTCTCATAGGGGTCCGGAGTTTTACCTGGGGTCCAGTGTTTGGAAAGCTTCTGGTATGTACATGATTACAAGGCCCGGATCCCATATTTACATCTGTACATCTCAGCCGCGAGACGCCTGCCGGGCACCGGGTCAACAAACCTAAGGATTTCCGGATACAATGTCTGCATTCCGGATCTATGCTGCTACGCACTGACGGGGGCTCTGGGGGGGGGTTGTTCACTGGCCACTTGATGCCCCCGCAGCAGAGTTTAAAGTCTTTATCTTGACAACGTGGAGGAGATCTCACTTTAGGATGATGTGATAACCAGCGCCATTCTCAGCTGCAAGACAGAGCACAGCCATGATTAATACAGGCAACGAGGAAGACCCCCACAGACCACCAGCCAGGCCTCAGAGCACCCACCTTTCATGGTGCCGAGGATGAAGCAGGTTTCATCCTGGAAGTTCTGGATCATCTGAGGAAGAGATTGAAAATGTGACTTTCAGAGACCAAAATAAATAAATGCTTTGTTTTTAACTCTTTTATTGGAACAAAACCACTAACCCAATACGGGGTCAGCCCCCCTGCCCCCCCCCCCCCTCTGGCCCCCCAGGGACAATACCTATTCACACAACCAGATGGAAATAAGAATAACTCAATCTATATTACGGTTAACGCCAAAGTCTCAAATCCCCACAGATCAAGCCCTGTAATCCCGCTAAGGTAGCCGTTCCATGCCCAGTTAAATACGTGGAGGGCAGCCTTGGTGGGGCCATCCAAGGGCCCCAAATCTGCTCTATTAGCTGAAAAGGTTTCTCCTTTGATATACGGCCCTTTCTAGTCCAATATCCATCCTGTTAATATCTATAATCGCAGGAGGCAACGGCTGAATCCAGAGTCTGATGGTAACTTTCTCGCGTGACGCAGCAGTCGCTGTATCTCCGCACAGTAAGAGGCCTTCACGCGCTGCAGAAATGTCCACAACCAGAAATGTGTTCTAATCATGTGGATGGGGCGGCAAGCCTTTGGATTCCTGTAAGCCCCAGTCTGGTGAATCAGCAGAAGATCTTATACAGTCCTGATCAAAAGTCTAAGACCACTTGAAAAATGGCAAAAAATTCCTATTTTACATTGTTGGATCTTAACCAGGTTCCAAGTGGAGCATCAACATGCAACAAGAAGAAATGGGAGGGAGACAGAACATTTTTTGAGCATTTAATTAATTGAAAATAACAATTAAACTGAAACAGGCAGTTTTTCAGCTGATCAAAAGTTTAGGACCAAATCTGTGCAAAAATGTGGATTCATTGTCTGTCAGGTAGTCACACGTTGTGATGGCAAAGGCAAACTCTCCCTTTTTGAACGTGGTCGGGTTGTTGAACTGCATAAGCAGGAGCTCTCACAGCGCGCCATCGCTGCTGAGGTGGGACGCGGTAAGACAGTCATTTGGAATTTCTTAAATGATCCTGAGGGTTATGGAACAAAAAAGTCAAGTGGAAGACCCAAAAAAAATATTTCACCAGCACTGAGCCGGAGGATCCAATTGGCTGTCCGTCAAGACACTGGACGATCCTCGACCCAAATTAAGGCCCTTACTGGTGCTGACTACAGCCCCATAACCATCAGACGGCATCTGAGACTGAAGGGCTTCAAAAACAAAAAATGTCTTCAAAGACCTCGTCTCCTTGAACGCCACAGAACTGCTTGTTTGGACTTTGCAAGAGAGCACCAAACATGGGACATTCAAAGGTGGAAGAAAGTTTTATTCTCTGATGAGAAACAATGTAACCTTGATGGTCCTGATGGTTTCCAACGTTACAGGCATGACCAGCAGATCCCACCTGAGATGTTTTCTAGGCGCCACAGTGGAGGGGGCGCCATAATGGTCTGGGGGGCTTCTTCCTTCAGTGGAACAATGGAGCTTCAGGAAGTGCAGGGGCGTCAAACGGCCGCTGGCGATGTCCAGATGTTGCAGAGAGCATTCCTCATGACTGAGGGCCCTCGTCTGTGGGGTAACAGGACAACGCTACAGTACACAATGCCCGCAGGACAAGGGACTTCTTCCAGGAGAATAACATCACTCTTTTGGCCCATCCTGCGTGTTCCCCTGATCTAAATCCAATTGAGAACCTTTGGGGATGGATGGCAAGGGAAGTTTACAAAAATGGACACCAGTTCCAGACAGTAGATGGCCTTCGTGCGGCCGTCTTCACCACTTGGAGAAATGTTCCCACTCACCTCATGGAAACGCTTGCATCAAGCATGCCGAAACAATAACGGCGGAGCTTCTCATTACTGAGCTCATGTTTGGAAGTTGGATTTCTGTTTTGGGGGGGGGGGGGGAAGGGGTTTAGTTTTTTTTTTGGAGGTGTGGTCCTAAACTTTTTATCAGCTGAAAAACAACCTGTTTCAGTTTATTCGTTGTTTTCATTAAATTGAATCCTCAAAAAGTGTTTTGTCTCCCTCCCATCTCTTCTTGTTGCATGTTGAAGCTCCACTTGGAACCTTGTTAAGATCCAGCCATGATACATAGGATTGTTCGCCATTTTTCAAGTGGTCTTAAACTTTTGATCAGGACTGTACAATCTTCAGTATAATCCGTGAAGTGTTTGGGACAACCTAGGAGCTTCTGCGAGGGCTGACCGAGGCAGCAGGGCCAGGACATTCATGAACATTACATTATCCTGTACTGATCCTGAATTACATCCTGCATTATACTCCAGAGCTGCACTCACTATTCTGCTGGTGTAGTCACTGTGTACATACATTACATTACTTATCCTGTACTGATCCTGAGTTACATCCTGCATTATACTCCAGAGCTGCACTCACTATTCTGCTGGTGCAGTCACTGTGTACATACATTACATTACTTATCCTGTACTGATCCTGAGTTACATCCTGTATTATATACTACAGAGCTGCACTCACTATTCTGCTGGTGCAGTCACTGTGTACATACATTACTTATCCTGTACTGATCCTGAGTTACATCCTGTATTATACTCCAGAGCTGCACTCACTATTCTGCTGGTGCAGTCACTGTGTACATACATTACTTATCCTGTACTGATCCTGAGTAATATCCTGTATTATACTCCAGAGCTGCACTCACTATTCTGCTGGTGCAGTCACTGTGTACATACATTACTTATCCTGTACTGATCCCGAGTTACATCCTGTATTATACTCCAGAGCTGCACTCTGCATTCCCCGTGTGCTTAGTATGTAACATCTTGGAGATGTCAGTCAGACAGATGGCCACACTGGTACCACACCTGTGCTCTATGTCGGCCATTTGTATATATTTCTAAGCAGAAGCCATAGTTTTCAATCCACTGGTTAGATCTGGAGATAAGGGGCCACGTACACCTGCCGCTGCTCAGCCCTGTACCCCCCCACTACTGGGATAAGATACCCGACTGGTGGCAGCTGAATAGTCTGATCTCTATGGCCAGTTTCATGGAGATTTCTGTTCAGGGGTCACGTTTCCAGCATGTAATGGAAGAGGACGTGGACTCACCTCTGTGCTTACAACCACGTGGATCCCAGTCGGTCCCCGTCTATAGATCTGGTTGATTTGCTGCGGTGAGATTGTATACAGGTTCGCAATCTTCTCCATTAACTCCAGAGCAGTCAGCTCTTCCAAGAAAATGGCATGGTACACTGCAGAGAGAGCACGTCGTCATCAACCAGGCCGAGCGGCAGAAACACGCAGGACGCGGTGGATACAAGAGGGTGACTAAAAGGGCACAGACGTCTCCCCAGATTGCCCCGAGGCACGGTACCTTCAGCAGGGGCACCACTCTTTTTGGGGGGTATTGAGCCTGCACTATGGTCAGAGAAAGCCGTGTCAGGAAATACAGACCCAGAGACAACCCTAACCCTACAATCCGGAGATGAAACGCACAAGGACTCGTCCCCGTCACCCCCAGGACTGCGGGTTCTCATTTTGCCCGGGCTGGACACCATCCCAAGATTCTGGAAAAGCCCCTACATAGAGGCGCCAAGTAATATCTGTACAACACGGTCCACACAACAGAGCCCGTGTACGACACCCCACACCTATAGCTCACTCATGGAAACACTTGGAAAAATAACGTGTCCAATAAAGGGTTAATGCATAGCGGTCACCTACCACACACAGCGGAGTTGTCAGCCTCCCGTTTGTGCTGTGGGACGGATCGGTTCTGCTCAGATTCGTGGCAGACATAGATGGTCAGCCGGGGCCGCACATTCCTGCAGGAAGAGACAAATGAGGTTCGCCCCCCGCAGCTGATTGCCCCCCGCAGCTGATCGCCCCCCCGCACCAGGCCTGTACCTACCTTCCCTTCACTGCATTAAAGAGCCGGATGCCGTCGGCCGGGCCACAGACCTGGACGAAATCGTCTTTGCTCATCTTTAACAAGTCAGCGCCTGTAGAACAAAATCCATTAGAGGAGCCGGTAATCACCTGGTGATAGTTATTAAAACGATCTAAAGCGCATTTTAGATCCAAAAATGAAAGAATCTGCAAAAATAAATCTAAAATGGCTGCCAGACTTCTCGCAGGCTTCAGCTGACAAAACACCAGCGTACAGTTCATATAGAGAGCTGCATCCTGGGCCGGAAACAGTCAGCATGTAGACAGGCACAGCCATAAATGGCGCACGCACGTCCCCATGAACAGCGCCCACATAAAACAACTGGAGGGGCGACCGGACGTACCGCAAAAACTGGAGAGCAGCCGGCAGTACTGTGGGAAGCGGTTGCGCTGAAGCCACTGCTGCACGTCCTGGATGGTCGCCGACGGCACAAGATGCTGAAGGAAGGAGGAGATGGGACAAGAAATGAGGTCCCCCGAAAATGAAGTAAAAAGTCACTGAAAGCAGAGGATGGAGACCACGGCAATTACCTTCCCCTCTGGAGTCCAAGTCTCGTTATATCCAGGAATGGCTTTCTATGGAAGATAAATACTGTTAACCCCTTAATGACAGGGGGGGGGGATCCTAAATGATAAAACACTGAATTCTGTGCACGTGCTGAAATGCTACCTGCCGTCAAAAGACACTGGGAGGTCATTAAGAGGTTAATGAAACAAAGTATAAAGACTGAACACAAGTAACCAAGGCACAAGACAATGGGGGGTCCCCACTGCACCCGGTGACGTGGACGCTATTCTCCGAGTACACATCCCTCTAAGGCTACTTTCACACGTTTTTATTTTCCGGCACTGAGTTCCGTCCTAGAGGCTCAATACCGGAAAAGAACTGATCAGTTTTCTCCTAATGCATTCTGAACGCAGAGCGATCCGTCCAGGATGCATCAGGAGGTCACTGAACGGAGGAAACACTGCAGCATGCTGCGGTATCATCTCCGTCCTAAATTCCGGGTCATTAATTTACATTGAAATGTATTAGTGCCGGATCAGGCATTAAAAATACTGCAATGCTGGCAAAAATGTGGAAAAAAATTATATATTATATATATATATATATATATATATTCGGATCCGTTTCTCCAGATGACATCCGGAAAGACTGATCCGTTCTTGCAATGCATTTGTAAGACGGATCCGCATCAGTCTATAAATGCTGTCCGTTCGCGTGCAGCTTGCCGGATCACTCTGTGAAAGTAGCCCAAGACGGGACGCCAGATTCTGACTGTTGGAATTCCGGTGAATTTAGGCGGCAGTAATGATGCATTTTTATTGTGAAATAAAGCCGGCCGAGATCAGCCACCAAGCGCCGCTTCTTTGTAGGGAAAAGGTTGCAAATACTTCTCATACTTACATCGTTCTGCAGCACAGCCGGCTCCACCTGAGGGGTTGGAGAACAGTTGCTAAAAAAAAAAAATAAAAAAAAAAAGCAAAAACATGAGAAACAGGATCCGGAGCAGGAGCGACGAGCGGATCAACCACGTGCCGCTGTCCACAGGAGCAGTGCTGAAAACCTGCTGACTCAGCCGGAGAAAAGCACCAACACCAGGAACCTCATGCAGAAGCCAAGCACAGGCGGCAGCAGCAGCTCCCTGCAATCTATTACACCTATAAATCACTACCAGACCACTTATAATGGAATAGCAATTACACAATTCCAAAAGACAAATAACATAAAAGTGGTAAAAAGAGGATTCAAGTGCAGGGAAAATGGCAACACCTGGAGGGAGACCACAGCCGATAAACAGTCCATACAGACGTCCATGTGCTAGGCAAAAATAATTAAAGTGCAAGTGTATGAGAAACTATACAAAAGTCAATTAGACAAAGAACAGTTATCCATGTTGTGCTCCCTCCAGGATGGCGCCAGTTAGGGATGTGTATCCCATAGTTGTGGCAATATTTGGTTTATTATATTATACTGTTACATTGTGCTCTATTATACTATATGACACTATGTTAGACTATGACACTGTTACATTGTGCTCTATTACACCATCACATGATCTATTATACTATGACACTATTATACTATGTGACACTGTTACATTGTGCTCTATTAGATTACGCCATCACATGCTCTATTATACTATGTGACACTTACATTACCCTATATTATACTATGTGACACTGTTACATTGTGCTCTATTACACTATATTACATTGTGCTCTATTACATTACACCATCACATGCTCTATTCTACTATGACACTATATTATACTATGTGACACTGTTACATTGTGCTCTATTACACCATCACATGCTCTATTACACTGTCACATTCTAGGACACTCGATCACACCACTCGTCTACACGAGGAGACCATCCGGCGTACCCTTCTCCGATGTGGAAGCTATTCGGGGAGCTGCTGTATCCCGGGGAAGAGGAGCTGTTGGACTGATAAGGCAGATCCGGCCAAGGCGAGCACTAGGAAAAATCAGGACACAAAGATGATCACCACCAGGTCTTAAAGGGCCAGTACAGTCTTCTGAAAATAAAACTTCTCTAATGCATTATAGAACATTTCTAATGGCCCCTGCCTTCAATGCTGTAAAGGTTAACGACTGTCCTTCTGTTACAATGTGTCATGGTAGGTTTGTGCTGCCATGTTTTGCGCACAGTGGATTGTCTACACTGATACACTAACAAACAGCAATTAAAAAAACTCCATTCAGATCACTTTACTTCAGTCAGATCTAGAGCCGTGTGCAGAATTCTGAGGCTTCTCTACAATCTGCAATCAGCCCGGCCGGCGTAACCGTGCTCCGGGTTCCCACAATGCACTGCTCTGCGAGCAGGAAACCTGCAGGACTGAGCGCAGCTCTGGAGGTGACTGGAGCAGGACACACGATGGCTCCTCACCTCGGTCAGAATGGTGGTCTCATATGATGGCTGATACTTCTCCCTCTCCTGCGCAGTCCGTTTTTCGATCTTCTCCCGATCAGTCTTCTGTTTTCTGTCTGCTCCTTTGGGCTACCAAAGAACAATCAAACGGTCACTTGCTGTAGGCCTCAGACGTGTCAACCAGATATTACATAGAAGAGCTAGTCGAGGTTGTCACAGCCCCGGCCCCTGGATGATCAAATCTACTGCCAACAGAATGCACAGCGACACGTTACAATACAGAGGCCGTCACCTCTCGAGCAAGGACAGGTAAGTCCCCGCGCACCCTCCTGCTGGGCGGTTGGCTGCATTCTCTTGGTTAAATATTTAACTAAAAGCAACATTTTGGCCGCAGCCGAGTGAGGCCTGGAGCAGGTCCAGAAGACCTGGCGACACCATAGCTCCACAGGAACGAGGACAGGCGCATGGCCGACATCTACAGGCTCAGAGGGGCCTCAACTGGTGTCAGCAAATCCTGCCGCACAGGTAACACTGCAAATACTTCACTTCCTGGGGATCATGACCGCAACGCTGAGGCACATTCATTGTAGAAACTTCTGTAACTGAAAATCCATTCCATACCTGTGAAGGCACGATTACTGCAACACGTGCAAGAAATCTGCAGTGCGCGAACATAACCGTACACAATGTATTACATTCTACAGAGGCCGTCTCCTGTCTGCTGGATGAAAGGAGCTGTTCTTCCCACCTCTGATGACTGCACAGAATGGAAAGTGACCAGTGACCTCTGTGCAAGCAGAGAATGACTGGGAAAGTTCAGCTTTGTTGTGGAATAATGAGTGCAGCTCTGGAGTATAATACAGGATAAGTAATGTATGTACACAGTGACTGCACCAGCAGAATAGTGAGTGCAGCTCTGGGGTATAATACAGGATGTAACTCAGGATCAGTACAGGATAAGTAATGTATGTACACAGTGACTGCACCAGCAGAATAGTGAATACAGCTCTGGAGTATAATAAAGGATGTAACTGAGGATCAGTACAGGATAAGTAATGTATGTAACAGTGACTGCACCAGCAGAATAGTGAGTGCAGCTCTGGAGTATAATAGAGGATGTAATTCAGGATCAGTAATGTATGTACACTGACTGCACCAGCAGAATAGTGAGTGCAGCTCTGGAATACATTACAGGATCAGTATGGGAGAAGCAATGTAAACCATGTACAGTTTCTATAGAAAAGCATTAATGTTCTGACTTGTTCTGTCCCCATATTTCAGAAGGACTCTGGATAATAAATGTAACGATCACTTTGTCAGATTCCATCATTCACCTTGAAGACCTTGATCTGGCAGCTGGCCGAGTGTAAATGTTCTGTGTATTCTCCATTCTCGTTCTGTTTGAACGTGTCAATCTGGATCCTAAACGGCACGCCCTTCTCTCCTCCGTGCTTTCTAGGTGTGAACTCTGTGCTGATGCAGTGCACCTTCAGACAGTGAAGAGGTCAGGGGTCAGAGGTGAATGCAGAATTTAAGACGAACTGATCACTTCCATAGTAAATCCCGCTACCTGAATGAACGCCGAGGCTCTTTTGCTGGGATCCCACAAGAACTCTATAGTATTCAGCCGCGTTGGGCTCGCTCGGGGATCCAATATACCGACAGACAGTGGGATATCTGTAAGGAGCATTAAACACACATCAGCTCAGGGGGGGCTTATGGTAAAGGGTCTCAAGCAGAGGAGCAGGACAGTGTAAGGAGGCGCGCGACACTCGTACAGACCTATGTCAAGGATGCGATCTCCAGGCCGGCTCCATTTCCAGCCTTCTAACTGCTGATGCTCGGTGTACTGCAGGCGCCGGTCATGGAACACTACACGTATGATGCTCTACAACACAGGAGAAAGCATCAGCCGCCTGGAGGTCGGTGGCACAGAAGCACAGCGCTCATCATCCGCAGCCTCCTACCTTGATATGCTTACTACTCAGATCCTGGAATTCTCCCAGTTTTCTATTGTCCAGAAGGCGAACTTCATAAGATTGTCCTGGAATTAATGAGACAAACCCCGGATCAGCCTTCACTAGAAATGCAGTTACTGATTTACTAGGTCGCAGTCGGGGAACATACATCTGGATAGGTGACGGGCCGCAGGCATTCAACACACAGGGTCACTTCTAACATACCGAAAACAGACGAGTGGCCCGTAGACCACCAACACAAAATAACTGGGGAGTTGGGAGGTAAAACCGTTGTCCCAGTAATAACTGGTCTCTCATTTTGCATACCCTGTACCCAGAGGAGCGCTGTCTGGACCTAGACTCCTCACGCTGTTCAGACGCTCTCCATAAGACATGGCATCCCCCCAAATCCTGGGCTCAGAGGTCTTCGTACAGATGACACCCAATGCATTTCACCACCAGTTAGTGTCCTCCATTCATCAGACAACCAGTGACTCACACATTATGGAGAAACCTCTTATGAATGGGGGCGCACGGACGATGGGGACCATTTCCCAGATGGACGTCTTACACAAGGCTCATACTGAGTGCTGACACCCGGCCAAGAAATGACAGAGGCTCCAGGTATAACATAAACCCAGGGCAGTAGTCAGATCCGGCCCTCCTGACGGGCACTGCCAGGACACACGTGACCCCTTATCACTGGCAGTAAACCGCCCGCGGAGCAGAGTGTTCCAGGTAACAGGCTATTCCACCCATCAATGACGAGCAGTTGCCTATAAAACGCTCGATGCCTAGTAATTAAATCTGTTCTCTGCAATTACTTTGTTTTCAGACCAGCAGCCAATTCTTTTGCCAACTGTTGCAATCAGGACAAGAAAGTAACATTGTAATACTAGTATCAGCGTGGTAGGACCTCCCATGTGAACGAGCTCCTACAGGCGGGCACGACGTTACAAGGAGAACAGATAGAGATCCAGATTACTCAGATTCTCCACCTAAATGTATACAACAACCCCGGAAAAGGACCAGGACAAGCCTGACAATCTGACAGCTGGGCATGGGGGGTACACTAAACCAGCAGCCGGCGTGGGGAGGTGGTGCTAGACTAAACCAGCGGCCGGCACGGGGGTACACTAAACCAGCGGCCGGCTTGGGGGGGGGGGGGGGGAAGGGAGGTGGTGCTAGACTAAACCAGCGGCCGGCGTGGGGAGGTGGTGCTAGACTAAACCAGCTGCCGGCACGGGGGTACACTAAACCAGCAGCCAGCTGGGGGGAAGGGAGGTGGTGCTAGACTAAACCAGCGGCCGGCACGGGGGTACACTAAACCAGCGGCCGGCTTGGGGGGGGGGGGGGGGGAAGGGAGGTGGTGCTAGACTAAACCAGCGGCCGGCGTGGGGAGGTGGTGCTAGACTAAACCAGCTGCCGGCACGGGGGTACACTAAACCAGCGGCCGGCTTGGGGGGGGGGGGGGGGGGGGAAGGGAGGTGGTGCTAGACTAAACCAGCGGCCGGCGTGGGGAGGTGGTGCTAGACTAAACCAGCTGCCGGCACGGGGGTACACTAAACCAGCAGCCAGCTGGGGGGAAGGGAGGTGGTGCTAGACTAAACCAGCGGCCGGCACGGGGGTACACTAAACCAGCGGCCGGCGTGAGGGGGGGGGGGGCGTCTCACCCTGCAGCCAGCAGAGGGGGGGTTTAGGGTTTTACACTAAACCAGCGGCCGGCAGGAGGGGTTACACTAAACCACTTTAATTTAGAATTTCAGCTCTATTGTTTGTATGTGAAATGTTGTGCAGCCATTTTTTTTTCCCAATCAACCACGTTTGCTTGATGGACATGCACCCGTGGGATGCGCTCCTCTAAATTTTCTTGTAGTAACACAGTAACAACCAGAAGCTGGGGGGGGGGGGTGATACATTGTAACAAGCAACAGCTAAGGGAGATCTCCTAACAGCAGCCGGGGCCATGCACTAAACCACTGGCTGCAGGGTGAGACGCCAACTACGGACACGTTGTAAGAAGCAGCGTTGGGGCAGGAATTACATAGCGTCCAGCCTGTCAGGATACTCGGCATCTTATGCATGGGGCAGAGACTTTACGAACCGCAGCTTTATCTACAATTAGATGAGGATACAAGACATGACAGCGCCAGATTTCAGAACGCAATCACACCATGATTTAGTCACTCACCCATCAGACAATATCCCAAGGCGATCCGAGGGGCTCAATCTTACAGCCAGCAGCACCCGTCTCACCCACACACGCAACATGCCAACCGCACACATGATTCTCCAATCACAACAAACATTAAAGAAACGAGTTACTGATTTCTACGGATTATCTATTCTCTTTGGGGGGGGTCAAAGCTCTGGATCCCTACAAGCAGGTTCATGAGAAGGGACCCTCCTCCGGTATAAGACTCAATGCAAATAGGTAGAGGGAGAAAAGCAAAATAGATACCTGTGAGAAGGGAGAAATGTTAGCATCACCTCCATATGTTGTACATCAGGAATTCTCTACCCACCCACCTACACAATGGTAGCAGGGCGCGGGTCTCTGAGTATCACCCAAGCAGGCCAATTCTTTCTCAAGTACAAGCTTTTCTCCACAGGGAAACAGGTGAAAGAAAACAGGTCAGAACTGGGAAAACAAAAGACTCCCTCAGATTGGCAAACACAAGGACACAGAAATCATAAAGAGCGGGTGACGGCGAGCGATCCTGCAGAGACGGCTGAGGTCACACACACATTACACGGGATCCCCAGAAATGACTGATCGGATACAATGTGTCTGGAAGTCTGATTCCCCGGGGGCCACATCTCCGTTTCTTCAGAGCCCACTGAAGGCCAAACATTCAGGGCACTAGTCCCCTCGGCTACGCCAGCAGATAGACGACAACTTTTCACTCATTTGAGAGCCTTCCATTTTTTTGTAATCAAGCCAGCCATGTCCTGACATGAAGCTCAAGGTGTTGGTCACATTACAGCAAAAATTGCAAATCTTACTTTGAACCCTGAAGAAACTGCGGTTCAGGTAAATATATGGGCAGGAGATGCAAATTTAGGGTAGTAGAAGCTCCATCCTCCTCCATACCAGGGGCCAGGCCTGTGGCTCCCCACCAGTTCTGCAGCTACAAATCACATCTCATAGCTCCACAAGCAGGTGGAAAGCCAAAGGCTTCATGACCCCACTGAGACAGTCATTGCTGGGGAGTATGAACAGCGGCGAGCGACAGGCCCCGTGCAACGAGAAATGGCGGAACGGGATATGACAACTTGGCGTTAAGATGGAATCTCAGCCCAGGAAGCAGGATTCTCATCTCCTCAACCCCAGGTTGTCCATATCCGTTCCATCCCAGACTAGATGTAAACCATGTTCTGTAGTCCCTGCACTGACCTGGTCACAGCCGCGGGCACGCAGGAGGGTCAGCAGCCACACCTGCGCCATTCAGCAAATACTATGGAAGAAACTGGAGATGGTCCTGTTTGTGGTCTACAAGGCAGAGCCTGGGCATGGCTAGGTAGCACCACTCAAGATGGCAGCTAGCCTCAGAGAAGCTTCATAGTCAGAAACACTTAAAGGGGTATTCCGGTTGCATCAAGTTATCCCCTATCCACAAGATTAGGGAAAACTATTAGATTAGTGGGGGTCCTGGGACCCCCACTGATTATGAGAACAAGGCTGACCGGCCACTCCCTTGATTTCTATGAGGGTTCTGGAGAGTAGAGTGCTCACCCATCTCTGGAACTCCAATAGAAATGAATGGAGCGGCTGCACTCCTGTGAGACCGACTGCTCCATCCAGGAGGTATGGGCCCCCTTCTGGTGAACGGTTGGGGGTCCCAGCGATCTAATAGTTATCCCCTATCCTACTTTATACAACAGGAATATCCCTTTAAAAGGAAACCTCCAGTCAACTAGGACACTCACATGGCCCCTCAGGAGCTCCTGGCCAACACATTAGAAGACACTGAGCTCCTTAAAGGGAATTCAACCAAATATCCAGAAGAAGCAGCTCTGCACCAATACATGGAATGGAGTTGAAGAAGTGGATTCTCCCAAGTTTCTCAGAACAAAGTTTCAGCTCCTCCATGGAGCCGGGCCCTTCTGCGAGACACAGGGGATACATTACTTACTGGTCTTCTGTACATTGACTATACTCCGTATATATATATTGGTCAGGGGTCTACATCTCTACTCTGGCGCTATGTAACAGGGCAAGTCTCTGCAGGACAGGGAAAAGTAAAAAAAGTGTCGCCACAAATGCATTGCCGTGGGTGGAATCGGCAGAAAGAACTGACGTGTGTACCTAAAATCTGCAACTCCTGATCAATGGTGCCCTATACAGGCCTCAGCATGGTAACATCATGCATGTCATACGACATGAGCTCTTAAAGGGTCACCTGTATTTTAGCCCCGAGGCCTCCCAGCCCATGATGCAGGGCCCCGTACATAAGTGCACCTGTCACACAGGGCCTAATACTATGCAACAGGATCTGGGGAGATCTTCAATGGGAACATCTTGTCTCACTGGCCAGAGAAAGCCACAAGACGCTCAACCGTGAAGACTTAATCTGCGTCTTCCATTACTAGAAGGTACAAATTCTGGGGACACTGAGCAGGTTAAATGGTGGGCAGCGCCATGGATTCTGGGGACACTGAGCAGATCTATTGTGGGCAGCGCCATGGTCACAAGACACAGAAAGCTCAAACTGGTGCACAATACTGCAGGCGCTGCCCAACCCTCCGCCCTATGGGGCTAAAATCACAGCTCTGACATTGTGCGGACAGACGGATGAACTATTGTGAACAGCAGCGCGTGGACAAATACCGTACAAAATATCGTCAACTCCAGGGGACCCGTGCGGCCATAGAAGCACAACGACCTTGGGATTGTCCGAGGTGGGATCGGACCCCTCGTACGTCAGCATCACTGTAGGCAGAAGGGCCTACCTCATATCATCAGGGCAAGCGAGGCTCCACAACATAGCCAGCTACAGGCGAGTGGTTGACGTACCCGACAAGAGTTAAGAGTTGGCGGCACTAGGATCTCGGCATTTCCAAACGCAGTGCGGCTCTTTCAAAAAGATTTTATGGTTGCATAGGAGCTGCAGACGACAAGGGGACATGCACCCTACATACAAACCGTGGACACCAAGCGGCCCCTTGGTGCACTGGCCACATATCCAGCATTTGTGTAATGAATGTAAGTCGGGGGGATAATCGATTCTGTTCTACGTCCTAACAAAGGAGCCGGCGCAATTCTGAGGGGGGGGCTGCACTAAGGAATAAGCTAGGAGATCAGAGCCAGAGGGTCGGCTCCTATCCACCCCGGCGACTGAGCATCCAGATTCAGCCATAATCCTGTAAGTGTGTAATGGAAAGGGTTAATTGCATCCAAACAGAAGATGATGTACATTCTATAGGCTCTTCTACGACATGCATATTGGGCTGGGGAAGCTCCGGCCACTTACCCTGGTTGAGATAGGTCAAACTCTCTTCATGCAGCTTAATAGCGGGCGAAGTGGCTGTACATAGGACATACTGGAAGGGGGGCAGCTTTGCATCCGTGTCGGGAGAGAGGTGATGATGCTCCTCTTGCTTAAAAATTGGTAAAGTAAGGACGTCACTAGAATAAGAAAGAGAGCAGCGTCAAATACTCTGCAGGATCTTCACAAGTCTGAACTTCAAAGAGTTATAGAATCTGACAAAGTTTTCACAAACTGAGAACTTCTCCCACGTTCTGCAAGTGATAACCTGACCATTTCCAGCACGTGGCAGATGAGGGGTTAAAGTGGAGGCAAAGACTCAAGACAGGGTGAAAAAATGGTGTTTTGCTCTGATCCAAACTTCCCACAACTTCAGCTTCATGCAGATTTAATGACATCACTGTTCGGCCCAAATTCCCCAAATTTCATTTTACTGCTGTGCGGCGCTGGAGCTCAGCAAGACGCCGAACGCCTTAATCCACTTCATTATGCAGATCCGATGCTAAGGAACATTCACCGCATTAATCCCTGCGGCTGGATCCCAGCTTTAGGTTTATTTTCTCCCCTTTAACCCTCCGAGGCCTGCGACACGAGCAGAAAGTTGACTTTCCGCATAACCTGCATAATCCAGAACATGGTGAAGATTGATGATGTCGGCTGCCCACGAGACTCCGCTCGTCAGGATCCATCCAGTTCAAACAAGAGCTGAAAACTAAAAATATCTCCCAGAATGCAGCAGGGCCGGCACTCGCCAACCCTGACGCAATCACGCCTCCATTTACATGTCAACACCCAGGACGCGGTAGTACATCCGTAACAAAAGCGACTAATTTTATTTCAATTTTTCTCAAGCTCAGGAGATTGGAGCACAAGAAAAGAATTCCCACAATAAAACCTCCAATTTCACTGTCCGTGGGACCCCCTCAGTTATAAAAGACCCCAAAAATAGTGCAATCGGCCAAAAACACACAAATTTGGCTTTCCGTTTCTGAGATCCGTTCAGGGCTCTCACACGCGGTCCAAAACGCATCAGTTTGCCTCCGTTTCGTCTCCATTCCGCTTGCAGCGTTTGTGTCCGTCTGACGAAACTGAGCCAAACGGACCCGTCCTGACACAATGCAAGTCAATGGGGACGGATCCGTTTTCTATGACACAATAGGAAACGGATCCGTCCTCCATCGACTTTCAATGGTGTTCAAGACGGATCTGGCCATGTTAAAGATAATACGAACGGATCCGTTCTGAACAGATGCAGACGTTTGTATTATCTTAAAGGATCTGTCTGGGCAGATCCATGACGGATCCACACCAAACACGAGTGACAGTCGCCTTTACTGGTTTTTTCTATAGCTACATAATACGACACCGGGACAGGATTTCCGTCTCTATTTACGCGACGTTCAGCGGTTGACCGGTCCAGCAATGACTTGTGTCTACAGATATCTTGCCTATAACCACAATATATGAGCAATGTCATACGGCTTGTGCAAAGCAGGACTATTTTTGTTGTGTTCCATAAGCTTGGTGATGAGCGCACCGCCAGGTCTCGCATTATATGGTGAACAGGAAACATTGTTGGAGAGGAAGCTTCTCAGTGCCGGACACATTGTAACATTGTCGCCATTCATTATACATCGCTGACACCTTCATCTGCCTACAAAGTGAGGACGAGTCCATGCTACGGTTTTACCTTTTGCCTGATCAGTCAAAATGACTGAACTGAAGACGTCCTGATCGGATCGCTCTCTATTCAGAATGCATGGGGATAAAACTGATCAGTTCTTTTCCGGTATTGAGCCCTTTTGATGGAACTCCGTGCCGGAAAAGAAAAACGCTAGTGTGAAAGTGCCCTAAGTTACCTGGATTTTAAAATCCACAGCATGTCAGTTGTTCGCACCATTTATTGCAGTTTTGGTGCACGGATTTGTGTTTTTTGTGCGCAGGCTCCCTAAGGACATGTTCACACTGCTAAAATCTGCCACTGGTTCCCCAGCAACTCCACCAGTTTCCCCATTGACTTTAATGTTAAAAACTCCGCCTTGTGCTCAGTGTAAAACGGTGGAGGTTTTTCAGTAGATTTAGAGAGGGAGCGGTGACTTCTGGAAGCATTGATTGAGGATTTCATAGAAGTCAATGGGGAGCAGAGAAATCTCCACCAAATACTCTTACATTCTTTTAAAAACGCCTTAAAGTGACACCAAAAACAAGCCGTTTTCTGCTGTGGATCTGCGTGAACGCAGCCCATGGGCTTTCTGTTTGAGGCAATCCTTACCGGCAGAGGTCTCGCCTGACGTGGTGTAATGCTGGTGGCCATCAGGGTTGTCAACCGGCCAAAGATTTCTGGACAGTAAAATGGGCAACTGGTTTCCTTGGAGGAAAATTATTATAAAAAAAAAAAAAAAAGAAGCTCTGGCGGTGATATTTTAGGCTGATGTGTAGATTTGGCGGTAATTATTTTACAGCTGAGTAAATGCGGTAATAAGTTCTCAGTAACAGACAGATTACTTACAATCCAAGAGCCGCTGCCTGTGCGCGATTCTGGTCGGCCACACATTGAGCTTTATGGGAACAACCTAAAATTGGCACCTAATGTGGAGGGGGGGGGGGGGGGGGGCAGAGGATGAGAGTTGTGCAATGATCCACAATCTGCAGCTTGACCAGAAAGGGACCCTAAGATACGGCGCGGGCCGTCAGACAACATCCCTGCAGATCTTAGTTTCTGGTGGATTTGAATTGCAAAAGGTGAAATCTGTCACTTTGCTGGTAATTTATTACGCTGCAGTTTTTCCGCACAAAAGTAGAGAAATAAGCCCAATGTTTGACCTGAACGTGCGCAGGACACGGCGGACGCCTTACCCCGTAACATGGAGACATTAAATCCCATGCCGATTACAGAATGAAGGTAGGTTCTGCAGTCACTACAACTCCCAACCTCTGCACGCTCTCATACAACAGCCCGGATGGCGTGAAATGCGCTCATTACCACCGTTTATCGTGTCGGGAACATTACACAGAGTCAGGGCAGCGACCATCACAGATCTTCCTCTGTTGGAGCCAGATTTCATCTGCGGGACACGAGGGGTGAGGCGAGGTCACCACGCATTTCAGGTCATGCCAGATGAGGACAGACGTTGGCAGCGCACAGAACCCTGGCAAGTCTCCCCAGCCCTGATGAAGGACAGAAATAGACGTGGAAAGTCGAGCTCCAGCCGCGTCAGCCAACAACCAGAGGCGATCCAGAGTCTGCTGCAAGACGTCTTACATAATATCGGAGGGAGAGGAACAGGGCCGAGTGTCTACATCCCAAAATACCGGAGACCGCCACTGCTAAACTAACCGCAAGAGGTGCAACTCCGCGGTAAAGACTCTGCTCAGTGGAGAAGAGCCTGTCCACCCCGGGTGCGACCACCCGCCCGCAACGCTAGAGCGTTCAGACGCAGCAATGAAAGACGTATACAGCGAGCGCCAAGGATGCAAGTACGCAGTAAATCCTCCAATGCTGTCTTAACAGGACATTTCAGAGAGAAAGTTCCAGACACGTCCGCGGCGAGAGGAGCGGACGGACAATGCAACCAAAAACAATAGACAATAATCGTCCGAACATTTCTGACACCAACAATATCGCCGTCAGTAACCCAGCTTTCCTACAGTCCTGAACGTCAGATGGCACGTACCTCCCGGACAGACAACGCATTAGCAGGGAACGGACACTGCGCCAGATTAGGAGGGTAAGAAGCTGCAGACTTTGGTGCGTGCCATTTCTGTGCGAAAATGTGCAACTTTCCACGATTTTACACCGCGACACCATTTTTTGAAAATTAGGAGTGGTTAACCATTTATTGGACACAAGCCAGATCTATCAAATGCAACTTTAGCAAAGTCGATCCCCCAAAGGCGCAATCCTACTCCAATAGGGGTGGCCTAAAAATCTGGAACATCTCTAGACGGAAATTATGAATTTAGCGTAAATGACCGCAGCGCAGACTCTCCCCCAGTGATAAAGTCCCCCCCACAGAGGCGAGTGCCCGCCGCAGTGCAATCTGTAGACTCCGTGTTGGCTTTACAAACCTGCCCTATCGCTCTTGATAACCCCACGTTTTATGTATTTGCACAGGTCAGGCGGCCAGGGATGCATGTGGATTGTGCACGAACATCTGATCAATACAGACGGCTGCAAGTTATTCCGACAGGGACGGCAGCGTAAAGCGCCACATGGTAGGGGCTCCGTCTACAGCGCGACCCTCACTGCAGAGGACCGGAGCACAATCGCCCCCCCCCAGCAGGTCGCAGAGCCCAGGGGCCACAATCGCCCCCCCCAGCAGGTCGCAGAGCCCAGGGGCCACAATCGCCCCCCCCAGCAGGTCGCAGAGCCCAGGGGCCACAATCGCCCCCCCCAGCAGGTCGCAGAGCCCAGGGGCCACAATCGCCCCCCCCAGCAGGTCGCAGAGCCCAGGGGCCACAATCGCCCCCCCCAGCAGGTCGCAGAGCCCAGGGGCCACAATCGCCCCCCCCAGCAGGTCGCAGAGCCCAGGGGCCACAATCGCCCCCCCCAGCAGGTCGCAGAGCCCAGGGGCCACAATCGCCCCCCCCAGCAGGTCGCAGAGCCCAGGGGCCACAATCGCCCCCCCCCAGCAGGTCGCAGAGCCCAGGGGCCACAATCGCCCCCCCCCAGCAGGTCGCAGAGCCCAGGGGCCACAATCGCCCCCCCCAGCAGGTCGCAGAGCCCAGGGGCCACAATCGCCCTCCCCAGCAGGTCGCAGAGCCCAGGGGCCACAATCGCCCTCCCCAGCAGGTCGCAGAGCCCAGGGGCCACAATCGCCCTCCCCAGCAGGTCGCAGAGCCCAGGGGCCACAATCGCCCTCCCCAGCAGGTCGCAGAGCCCAGGGGCCACAATCGCCCCCCCCAGCAGGTCGCAGAGCCCAGGGGCCACAATCGCCCTCCCCAGCAGGTCGCAGAGCCCAGGGGCCACAATCGCCCTCCCCAGCAGGTCGCAGAGCCCAGGGGCCACATCGCCCTCCCCAGCAGGTCGCAGAGCCCAGGGGCCACATCGCCCTCCCCAGCAGGTCACACATGGGTCACCCTGTAGAGCATGCACCCCGGGTGGATCACGGTCAGGGATGGGGAGCTAAAGGTCACCTTAAGGGGCTGCCAGGTCCTATCTGTATGAACGATCTCTGCACAATGACAAGTTCTGCAACTTCCATAAACTTATGAAGTATAACACAAAGTATATCGAAGTTGCAGAACTTGGCATTATAAGAAAACCATTTTCCAAATCTCTGCTTGCTGTCAGTGAATTGAAACTGTGCCAATCAGAACTGATACATTGTAACAAAACAGGGAACCCCTGCTGCTCCAGAGCTGACACACTGTGACAACCCCTCAGCTGTGCAGCGTTCGGTGGCCCCGCACTCACCGCAGGTAGCTTCCGCTCGGGTGCTGGTTGTAGTGCTCAGGCTGCGTGTGCCAGAAGAGCATTTTCAGCCGAATGATCCGGGAGCAGGACACGATCCAGAGCACCGCCGACCCTTAGAGCGCGGACCCCTCTAGCTGGAGCCGGCAGTGTGCGCTGTCTACAGCGGGGCTGCCCCTGTCATACCGAGGACACCGCTACCGCCCAGCGCAGCCCGTCCTCCTCCCGAGCCCCACAGACCGCACAGGACCGCACACCGCCACGGAGTCACTGCATCTCCCCACCACGGCCCTGCGCTTATATACCCTCCCGCCCCCTGGACGCTGATTGGTTCAAGACAGAACGTAAATCATAAGAGTCCTGCTCAAGTACGTGACGTACGACGTGAGGGGCGGAGTCTTCGGCGTTACCTGAGCTACGGAGAGAGCGGGTCGCTGGCTGGTCATGTGGGGAATAGAGGATAGAGGGGTGCACTGACCAGTGATGTCACCCCGGGAGGATAGAGGGGTGCACTGACCTGTGATGTCACCCCGGGAGGATAGAGGGGTGCACTGACCAGTGATGTCACCCCGGGAGGATAGAGGGGTGCACTGACCTGTGATGTCACCCCAGGAGGATAGAGGGGTGCACTGACCAGTGATGTCACCCCGGGAGGATAGAGGGGTGCACTGACCTGTGATGTCACCCCCGGGAGGAGGATAGAGGGGTGCACTGACCTGTGATGTCACCCCCGGGAGGAGGATAGAGGGGTGCACTGACCAGTGATGTCACCCCAGGAGGAGGATAGAGGGGTGCACTGACCTGTGATGTCACCCCAGGAGGATAGAGGGGTGCACTGACCTGTGATGTCACCCCAGGAGGATAGAGGGGTGCACTGACCTGTGATGTCACCCCAGGAGGATAGAGGGGTGCACTGACCTGTGATATCACCCCAGGAGGAGAGAGGGGTGCACTGACCTGTGATATCACCCCAGGAGGAGAGAGGGGTGCACTGACCAGTGATGTCACCCCAGGAGGATAGAGGGGTGCACTGACCTGTGATATCACCCCAGGAGGATAGAGGGGTGCACTGACCTGTGATGTCACCCCAGGAGGATAGAGGGGTGCACTGACCAGTGATGTCACCCCAGGAGGATAGAGGGGTGCACTGACCTGTGATGTCACCCCAGGAGGAGGATAGAGGGGTGCACTGACCTGTGATGTCACCCCAGGAGGAGGATAGAGGGGTGCACTGACCAGTGATGTCACCCCGGGAGGATAGAGGGGTGCACTGACCTGTGATGTCACCCCAGGAGGAGGATAGGGGGGTGCACTGACCTGTGATGTCACCCCGGGAGGATAGAGGGGTGCACTGACCTGTGATATCACCCCAGGAGGAGGATAGAGGGGTGCACTGACCAGTGATGTCACCCCAGGAGGATAGAGGGGTGCACTGACCTGTGATGTCACCCCAGGAGGATAGAGGGGTGCACTGACCAGTGATGTCACCCCAGGAGGATAGAGGGGTGCACTGACCTGTGATGTCACCCCAGGAGGAGAGAGGGGTGCACTGACCAGTGATGTCACCCCAGGAGGATAGAGGGGTGCACTGACCTGTGATGTCACCCCAGGAGGAGGATAGAGGGGTGCACTGACCTGTGATGTCACCCCAGGAGGATAGAGGGGTGCACTGACCTGTGATGTCACCCCAGGAGGATAGAGGGGTGCACTGACCTGTGATGTCACCCCAGGAGGATAGAGGGGTGCACTGACCTGTGATGTCACCCCAGGAGGATAGAGGGGTGCACTGACCTGTGATGTCACCCCAGGAGGATAGAGGGGTGCACTGACCTGTGATGTCACCCCAGGAGGATAGAGGGGTGCACTGACCTGTGATGTCACCCCAGGAGGATAGAGGGGTGCACTGACCTGTGATATCACCCCAGGAGGAGAGAGGGGTGCACTGACCAGTGATGTGACCCCAGGAGGATAGAGGGGTGCACTGACCTGTGATGTCACCCCAGGAGGAGGATAGAGGGGTGCACTGACCTGTGATGTCACCCCAGGAGGAGGATAGAGGGGTGCACTGACCAGTGATGTCACCCCGGGAGGATAGAGGGGTGCACTGACCTGTGATGTCACCCCAGGAGGATAGAGGTGTGCACTGACCTGTGATGTCACCCCAGGAGGATAGAGGGGTGCACTGACCAGTGATGTCACCCCAGGAGGATAGAGGGGTGCACTGACCTGTGATGTCACCCCAGGAGGAGAGAGGGGTGCACTGACCAGTGATGTCACCCCAGGAGGATAGAGGGGTGCACTGACCTGTGATGTCACCCCAGGAGGAGGATAGAGGGGTGCACTGACCTGTGATGTCACCCCAGGAGGATAGAGGGGTGCACTGACCTGTGATGTCACCCCAGGAGGATAGAGGGGTGCACTGACCTGTGATGTCACCCCAGGAGGATAGAGGGGTGCACTGACCTGTGATGTCACCCCGGGAGGATAGAGGGGTGCACTGACCTGTGATGTCACCCCAGGAGGAGGATAGGGGGGTGCACTGACCTGTGATGTCACCCCAGGAGGATAGAGGGGTGCACTGACCTGTGATGTCACCCCAGGAGGATAGAGGGGTGCACTGACCTGTGATGTCACCCCAGGAGGATAGAGGGGTGCACTGACCTGTGATGTCACCCCAGGAGGATAGAGGGGTGCACTGACCAGTGATGTCACCCCAGGAGGATAGAGGGGTGCACTGACCTGTGATGTGACCCCAGGAGGATAGAGGGGTGCACTGACCTGTGATGTGACCCCAGGAGGATAGAGGGGTGCACTGACCTGTGATATCACCCCAGGAGGATAGAGGGGTGCACTGACCTGTGATGTCACCCCGGGAGGATAGAGGGGTGCACTGACCTGTGATGTCACCCCAGGAGGAGGATAGGGGGGTGCACTGACCTGTGATGTCACCCCAGGAGGATAGAGGGGTGCACTGACCTGTGATGTCACCCCAGGAGGATAGAGGGGTGCACTGACCTGTGATGTCACCCCAGGAGGATAGAGGGGTGCACTGACCTGTGATGTCACCCCAGGAGGATAGAGGGGTGCACTGACCTGTGATGTGACCCCAGGAGGATAGAGGGGTGCACTGACCTGTGATGTCACCCCAGGAGGAGGATAGAGGGGTGCACTGACCTGTGATGTCACCCCAGGAGGAGTGACCAGTGATGTCACCCCAGGAGGATAGAGGGGTGCACTGACCAGTGATGTCACCCCAGGAGGATAGAGGGGTGCACTGACCTGTGATGTCACCCCAGGAGGAGGATAGAGGGGTGCACTGACCTGTGATGTCACCCCAGGAGGATAGAGGGGTGCACTGACCTGTGATATCACCCCAGGAGGAGGATAGAGGGGTGCACTGACCTGTGATGTCACCCCAGGAGGATAGAGGGGTGCACTGACCTGTGATGTCACCCCAGGAGGAGGATAGAGGGGTGCACTGACCTGTGATGTGACCCCAGGAGGATAGAGGGGTGCACTGACCTGTGATATCACCCCGGGAGGAGGATAGAGGGGTGCACTGACCAGTGATGTCACCCCAGGAGGATAGAGGGGTGCACTGACCTGTGATGTCACCCCAGGAGGATAGAGGGGTGCACTGACCTGTGATATCACCCCAGGAGGAGGATAGAGGGGTGCACTGACCTGTGATGTGACCCCAGGAGGAGGATAGAGGGGTGCACTGACCTGTGATGTGACCCCAGGAGGAGAGAGGGGTGCACTGACCTGTGATGTGACCCCAGGAGGAGAGAGGGGTGCACTGACCTGTGATGTCACCCCAGGAGGATAGAGGGGTGCACTGACCTGTGATATCACCCCGGGAGGAGGATAGAGGGGTGCACTGACCAGTGATGTCACCCCAGGAGGATAGAGGGGTGCACTGACCAGTGATGTCACCCCAGGAGGATAGAGGGGTGCACTGACCTGTGATGTCACCCCAGGAGGATAGAGGGGTGCACTGACCTGTGATATCACCCCAGGAGGAGGATAGAGGGGTGCACTGACCAGTGATGTCACCCCAGGATGATAGAGGGGTGCACTGACCTGTGATGTCACCCCAGGAGGATAGAGGTGTGCACTGACCTGTGATGTCACCCCAGGAGGATAGAGGGGTGCACTGACCTGTGATGTCACCCCAGGAGGATAGAGGGGTGCACTGACCTGTGATGTCACCCCAGGAGGATAGAGGGGTGCACTGACCTGTGATGTCACCCCAGGAGGATAGAGGGGTGCACTGACCTGTGATGTCACCCCAGGAGGAGGATAGAGGGGTGCACTGACCTGTGATGTCACCCCAGGAGGAGGATAGAGGGGTGCACTGACCTGTGATGTCACCCCAGGAGGAGGATAGAGGGGTGCACTGACCTGTGATGTCACCCCAGGAGGATAGAGGGGTGCACTGACCTGTGATGTCACCCCAGGAGGATAGAGGGGTGCACTGACCTGTGATGTGACCCCAAGAGGATAGAGGGGTGCACTGACCTGTGATGTCACCCCAGGAGGATAGAGGGGTGCACTGACCTGTGATGTCACCCCAGGAGGATAGAGAGGTGCACTGACCTGTGATGTGACCCCAAGAGGATAGAGGGGTGCACTGACCTGTGATGTCACCCCAGGAGGATAGAGGGGTGCACTGACCTGTGATGTCACCCCAGGAGGAGGATAGAGGGGGGGGGGTGCTGAGAGTTGGGTTCCCAGTAATTGAGCGTTGATGCCCCCGCTCCTCATTGGCTCTGAGAGCAGGATTTTATATTGCGCTCTCATTTCGGCAGATGTTGATCTGCTGCCCTGAGGTAGAGTGGGGCGAGATCTACCCTTGTGTGTGACCCGGGGGAGTATTTCTGAGGGCCCTGTACTTGTTTTAGGGCCCGTCGGGCTCCGTCAAGTGCTCGCACTTGTGTGCTGATAAGCTTTCTAGTTTAGGGCGAGGTGCGTGTTGTGGGGTTACTGGTGCTACTCGTCACTCACGGAGGTGTCGCTCCACATTACAGCGCCAGGTTCTGAGGGGTCTGGGAGCGCAGCGCCATTGTAGGGTGGAGGTGAGCTAGATGATTAGACATTGTCCATCTCCACCTGTGGAATTGTGGGTAATTTAGAAGAGGGGTTGATGACCGGCCAGGGGTCTGATCGCGAAACATCAAAATGCTTCCACTCAGTGTTCAGGAAGAGGCGGCCTTTGCTCCTTTTCGCAGCCCTTCACCTTGAATCGACTTTTCTTCAAAAATTCTTAAAACGCTGCGGCTTTACTGGTAAAAACCGTGCCCGGAGGAACCGCGTCTGGTGATTGGTTCAGTCATGGCTGTGTTTAGGAGACCATAAATTGGTGGATTCTGCCACCCGGGGCACTAAAGGGAGTCCTCTCTTCCACCTGATTGGTCGCTGTGGGCGATGGATCCGCTTTTCTTTCTGGATCCGTCTTACGCGATGAGCCAGAGCCTTCTGTGTCACTGGGTGATGGCCGTGTACATCATGGTCCATATGTTCATGGCTTTGTATGATTCATGTATGTGGAATCACCTGGAGACTTGTGCAGCGTAAACAGTTACCATGACAACAGGAAGCAGCGGGCAGCGAGTGAATCCGTGCTCAGGACACATATGTCGCGTGACTTCATCTATTGGTCACAGGTTGCATCATTCAGGGCCGTGAACATCTCTGGAGCAGCCGCCATCTGGGGGCGATACACAAGGTTCAGCTCAGCGCCGTATTGCGCCTTTTATCCGGATTTCACCCGCACAAACCACAAATATATCAGAAAGAGGACCTCTCCGGCTCTCAGAATGGTGGCATTTGTTTTGTACACCTTGTGAACATCAAACGCAGGGAAGGTCTTATCTTGGCATTACTTATGTAGCGGTGACATAAATGCATTGTGCTCAGTGCTGGACTTTCTATCTATCCCCAGGAGCTGACAGTCTAATTTCCCAGAACCTTATAGGGAGGGGCGAACGGAGAACTTAAAGTGGCCGTGGAAAAAACTAACAGCAGCCCCTTGGTGTAAGTGACAGAAGGCGAGCAACACAAGTAGTTGTGAACAGCAGTAGCTGAGTGCAGCACAAAATACCGCCCCAGCAGAACTAGATACTACAGTGCAGCACAAAATACCGCCCCAGCAGAACTAAGTACCACAGTGCAGCACAAAATACCGCCCCAGCAGAACTAGATACTACAGTGCAGCACAAAATACCGCCCCAGCAGAACTAGATACTACAGTGCAGCACAAAATACCGCCCCAGCAGAACTAGATACTACAGTGCAGCACAAAATACCGCCCCAGCAGAACTAAGTACCACAGTGCAGCACAAAATACCGCCCCAGCAGAACTAAGTACCACAGTGCAGCACAAAATACCGCCCCAGCAGAACTAGATACCACAGTGCAGCACAAAATACCGCCCCAGCAGAACTAGATACTACAGTGCAGCACAAAATACCGCCCCAGCAGAACTAGATACTACAGTGCAGCACAAAATACCGCCCCAGCAGAACCTAGTACCACAGTGCAGCACAAAATACCGCCCCAGCAGAACTAGATACTACAGTGCAGCACAAAATACCGCCCCAGCAGAACTAGATACTACAGTGCAGCACAAAATACCGCCCCAGCAGAACTAGATACCACAGTGCAGCACAAAATACCGCCCCAGCAGAACTAGATACTACAGTGCAGCACAAAATACCGCCCCAGCAGAACTAGATACCACAGTGCAGCACAATATACCGCCCCAGCAGAACTAGATACCACAGTGCAGCACAAAATACCGCCCCAGCAGAACTAGATACTACAGTGCAGCACAAAATACCGCCCCAGCAGAACCAAGTACCACAGTGCAGCACAAAATACCGCCCCAGCAGAACTAGATACTACAGTGCAGCACAAAATACCGCCCCAGCAGAACTAGATACTACAGTGCAGCACAAAATACCGCCCCAGCAGAACTAGATACCACAGTGCAGCACAAAATACCGCCCCAGCAGAACTAGATACTACAGTGCAGCACAAAATACCGCCCCAGCAGAACCAGATACCACAGTGCAGCACAAAATACTGCCCCAGCAGAACTAGATACTACAGTGCAGCACAAAATACCGCCCCAGCAGAACTAGATACTACAGTGCAGCACAAAATACCACCCCAGCAGAACCAAGTACCACAGTGCAGCACAAAATACCGCCCCAGCAGAACTAGATACTACAGTGCAGCACAAAATACCACCCCAGCAGAACCAAGTACCACAGTGCAGCACAAAATACCACCCCAGCAGAACCAAGTACCACAGTGCAGCACAAAATACTGCCCCAGCAGAACCAAGTACCACAGCGCAGCACAAAATACCGCCCCAGCAGAACCAAGTACCACAGTGCAGCACAAAATACCGCCCCAGCAGAACTAGATACTACAGTGCAGCACAATATACTGCCCCAGCAGAACCAGATACTACAGTGCAGCACAAAATACCGCCCCAGCAGAACCAAGTACCACAGCGCAGCAAAAAATACCACCCCAGCAGAACCAAGTACCACAGCGCAGCACAAAATACCGCCCCAGCAGAACCAAGTACCACAGTGCAGCACAAAATGCCGCCCCAGCAGAACCAAGTACCACAGTGCACTACAAAATACCGCCCCAGCAGAACTAGATACTACAGTGCAGCACAATATACCGCCCCAGCAGAACCAAGTACCACAGCGCAGCACAAAATACCGCCCGAGCAGAACTAGATACTACAGTGCAGCACAAAATACCGCCCCAGCAGAACTAGATACTACAGTGCAGCACAAAATACCGCCCCAGAAGAACTAGATACTACAGTGCAGCACAAAATACCGCCCCAGCAGAATCAAGTACCACAGTGCAGCACAAAATACCACCCGAGCAGAACCAAGTACCACAGTGCAGCACAAAATACCACCCGAGCAGAACCAAGTACCACAGTGCAGCACAAAATACCGCCCCAGCAGAACTAGATACCACAGTGCAGCACAAAATACCGCCCCAGCAGAACCAAGTACCACAGTGCAGCACAAAATACCGCCCCAGCAGAACTAGATACTACAGTGCAGCACAAAATACCGCCCCAGCAGAACCAAGTACCACAGCGCAGCAAAAAATACCACCCCAGCAGAACCAAGTACCACAGCGCAGCACAAAATACCGCCCCAGCAGAACCAAGTACCACAGTGCAGCACAAAATGCCGCCCCAGCAGAACCAAGTACCACAGTGCAGCACAAAATACCGCCCCAGCAGAACTAGATACTACAGTGCAGCACAAAATACCGCCCCAGCAGAACCAAATACCACAGCGCAGCAAAAAAATACCACCCCAGCAGAACTAAGTACCACAGTGCACTACAAAATACCGCCCCAGCAGAACTAGATACTACAGTGCAGCACAAAATACCGCCCCAGCAGAACTAGATACTACAGTGCAGCACAAAATACCGCCCCAGAAGAACTAGATACTACAGTGCAGCACAAAATACCGCCCCAGCAGAACCAAGTACCACAGCGCAGCACAAAATACCGCCCGAGCAGAACTAGATACTACAGTGCAGCACAAAATACCGCCCCAGCAGAACTAGATACTACAGTGCAGCACAAAATACCGCCCCAGAAGAACTAGATACTACAGTGCAGCACAAAATACCACCCCAGCAGAACCAAGTACCACAGTGCAGCACAAAGTACCGCCCCAGCAGAACTAGATACTACAGTGCAGCACAAAATACCGCCCCAGCAGAACTAGATACTACAGTGCAGCACAAAATACCGCCCCAGCAGAACTAGATACTACAGTGCAGCACAAAATACCGCCCCAGCAGAACTAGATACTACAGTGCAGCACAAAATACCACCCCAGCAGAACCAAGTACAACAGCGAAGCAAAAAATACCGCCCCAGCAGAACCAAGTACCACAGTGCAGCACAAAATACCGCCCCAGCAGAACCAAGTACCACAGTGCAGCACAAAATACCGCCCCAGCAGAACCAAGTACCACAGTGCAGCACAAAATACCGCCCCAGCAGAACCAAGTACCACAGTGCAGCACAAAATACCGCCCCAGCAGAACTAGATACTACAGTGCAGCACAAAATACCACCCCAGCAGAACCAAGTACCACAGCGCAGCACAAAATACCGCCCTAGCAGAACCAATTACCACAGCGCAGCACAAAATACCGCCCCAGCAGAACTAGATACTACAGTGCAGCACAAAATACCGCCCCAGCAGAACTAAATACTACAGTGCAGCACAAAATACCGCCCCAGCAGAACTAGATACTACAGTGCAGCACAAAATACCGCCCCAGCAGAACCAAGTACCACAGCGCAGCACAAAATACCGCCCCAGCAGAACCAAGTACCACAGCGCAGCACAAAATACCGCCCCAGCAGAACTAGATACTACAGTGCAGCACAAAATACCGCCCCAGCAGAACTAGATACTACAGTGCAGCACAAAATACCGCCCCAGCAGAACTAGATACTACAGTGCAGCACAAAATACCGCCCCAGCAGAACTAGATACTACAGTGCAGCACAAAATACCGCCCCAGCAGAACCAAGTACAACAGCGAAGCAAAAAATACCACCCCAGCAGAACCAAGTACCACAGTGCAGCACAAAATACCGCCCCAGCAGAACCAAGTACCACAGTGCAGCACAAAATACCGCCCCAGCAGAACCAAGTACCACAGTGCAGCACAAAATACCGCCCCAGCAGAACCAAGTACCACAGTGCAGCACAAAATACTGCCCCAGCAGAACTAGATACTACAGTGCAGCACAAAATACCACCCCAGCAGAACCAATTACCACAGCGCAGCACAAAATACCGCCCCAGCAGAACTAGATACTACAGTGCAGCACAAAATACCGCCCCAGCAGAACTAAATACTACAGTGCAGCACAAAATACCGCCCCAGCAGAACTAGATACTACAGTGCAGCACAAAATACCGCCCCAGCAGAACCAAGTACCACAGCGCAGCACAAAATACCGCCCCAGCAGAACTAGATACTACAGTGCAGCACAAAATACCGCCCCAGCAGAACTAGATACTACAGTGCAGCACAAAATACCGCCCCAGCAGAACTAGATACTACAGTGCAGCACAAAATACCGCCCCAGCAGAACTAGATACTACAGTGCAGCACAAAATACCGCCCCAGCAGAACCAAGTACCACAGTGCAGCACAAAATACTTACGCCAGTTTTTGGCATTAAAAAAAGTTGCAAAACCCCTTTTTGGGACTTTTTAAACACCTGTGAAACAGTATTTTGTTGCATGGACATTTTTGCTGGGACATTGACCCCAACTAATTATTAACTATTACTCCTAGATACAAGGCATAAATGCTGGTGGTCTTTGTAAATGACCCCCATGTGGATTGGTGAAGTCCAAACTCTTTGGAGATGGTTTTGTAATTTTTTCCAACCTGATGAGCATCAAAAACAGATTTTTCCTGATGACAGGGGCAGCGGGGATGGATCAGACAAATTATCCCAGCATCACCTTAGATATTGGCTAATATCACGATACTATTCATAAATGCCTAGGAGATCATTGGCGCTCAGACGCAGTGTGCAGCCGGGCGTACAGCTACGGTGGTGGGCACACGGCCTGTAAAGATTGGTCTTTCAGATATAACAGTCTATCCTCCGTGTGTGTGCAGCCGACCATATGACGTGCACTTGTATCAGAGCGGATAAATCATTGACCCCATGCAGCAGGGGTCTCCGGGGATGGACTTCGTGCCCTCTGCAGGCGATTGTTGGGAGCCTTGGCCCTCCCTGAATTTGTGACTATTTGCTCTGCAGATAACTCCTTCTACCCCTTTTGTATCCAAGATGCAAATATGAGATTCTGTACTTTGAT
Organism: Bufo bufo; assembly: GCF_905171765.1. Lineage (NCBI taxonomy): Eukaryota > Metazoa > Chordata > Amphibia > Anura > Bufonidae > Bufo > Bufo bufo. The sequence continues at coordinate 230,914,975 of NC_053395.1, forward strand.
CTTCAGTAATTGCCGGACTGGGGGTAAACAATAGGCGGCCTTTACGAGGCTGCGGACAATGCAGAGTCGCCCGATCACTCCCCTCCTTCAGTCACATGGACGGTCTGACCTGCCTGCCCAGTATGATGACTGGAGGTATGTGCACTGACCGCAGGTGACCTTCAGAAATTGTCCCTCAGAAAGGCTGCTGCAGATGTCGGGGGATGAGTGAAGCCTCTTCCTTCCATGGCCGCATGTTGTGGACATTTGATGCCAGGGAGGCACCATGGGCACGTATGGATGACGAACGCCACTTAGTGCCACCCATTAAACACATGCATCCAATGCAATATGGCGGAAACCTCGGGCTGCAGATGCAGTGTGAAAAGAGTAGAGGGAAGTGACAACTGATCAGAGCATATGTCTGTAAAAGAGGTTGTCATCCATTGATCATGAAGCTTAATCACTGTATAATAAATCACTGTGCAACAGGGAGATCAAATTCCTCCACGTAGTCCCTGATCTCTGCTTGTTGTCAGTGACTAGGGACATTCTTTTTTTTTAAACCAACAGACTTCTCGCCTTTGAATGCTTGTTACAGTTGCATCCCACCTAGACCTCCCTAATAGTCTGGCCTTTATTTTACCTGCATTGATACATTGTGACAAACCATCAGGAGAGGGATTTGTGTTGCTGCTCTGAGGATTATACACGTTGTATACGAGCTCCATGTAGATGGATATATAGTAGTGTTAAAAAAATAGCAGTAAAACATCATTAACCTGAAAAGCAGTGTTTTTAGTAGAAGTGATATTTCTACCTAGCAAATGATTCACCTGTGAGGGTGCAATTACTCACTGAAATTTCCACGACTGAAAATCTGTTCCATTCATCTGAATGGGGCTTGCAGAAATCCATGTGTCTGCCTCCCCGTTCAAGTGTATACAACCAATTTTCAGTTGCAGAAATTTCTGCAACAAAATCCGCATTGTGTAAAGGCGCCCTAAGGGTACATGCGCAGGAGTGCAGATATCAAATGAGAACGGGCATTTCTGTACCAGATCTTCACGAAAAAACGCAGTTTGTGGTGCAGATTTGCCGCAGATCTTACCTTTGCATTGAAAAGGGTGAATCTGCACCAAAATTGACAATCTACGGATTTCTAAATCTATGTCAGGTCAATTTCCACACTGGAATCAGAAACAAAGTATGCATGAGATTTGTCTAATGTTATGCACTCTGCTGGTTCTATATTCCTATATAGGTGAATAGGGCACTCAAGGATAGCTGCGACCGTGTATTTAAGGCAAAGATGAGCTTTATTGATAATATAAATATATTTAATGCATATAACAATCAAGAATGCAGTAGAATAAATAGGTTATTAACAAATAAATATAATGAATATTCGACAGAGCAAAGGCTATTATTCGATTAATCAGCAAATATTCAATAGTCCAATATTGTAAATCTTGGATCCAATGATTGTGAACATCCAAAGACTTGTTTGCAATAAGTCTATTCGTTTTTTACTTTCATATTGAGACAACAGTCATATGCTTTGCAGTTATTCAAATAGTCGCGGCGGCGTCCCGCCAAAGCGACGTGAATGGCAGCAACTCACTGCTGAAAAGCTTGCAAGCGAATTAAGTCCATTACCTTTGTATCGACCAAGTGTTCGTCCGAAATAATCACAAGAGCCTTCAAGTGTACTTACTCCCAGGATCTGCCTTTAGATATTTGTAGCAGTATTCAATCAGGAGATTAAAGCCGGCTCTCTGTTCGGTTATGGTCGATTTAATGGTAAGGTAGGTTTTTCAGTACAAAGATGGGGTGTAGCACCAGACGCGTTTCGGGGTCCAACCCCTTCCTCAGTGGTATGCTTCACCCCATCTATAACCCCTCTTTTATACTGGATGTTACTTGTTTAACTTGGTCTCAATCCAATCTTCATTTCCTGTCTGTCGGTACTCAGGTGTTCCACATTGTATCACAATCACAAAGAGAGATGTCAGATGTGGAAACTAAAAAATACTTTTGCTGACTTTTGCAATGCATCATATTTCTGCAATTTCACCCAGTTATATACTTTAAATTTCTACATCCATTGATGCAAAAAACGCATCTGGACACCATGCGTTTTTAATGCGGTTTCCATGCGTTTTTCGCATTTTCACTTAAATAAAGGTACATATTGCCCATCAACAATATATATTAATTTTAAAACATTGAGAACAATATCAAATACCATTTCTGTCTGTGATACTCTGGTATTCCACATTATATCACAATCACAAAAAGAAATGTCATATATGGAAGATAAAAAATAAAATGTCATATGTGGAACCTAAAAAATGCTTTTGCTGGCTTTTGCAATTCATCACATTTTTGCAATTTCACCCAGTTATATACTTTAAATTTCTGCATCTATTGATGCAAAAAACGCATATGGACACCATGCGTTTTTGATGCGTTTTTTGATGCGGTTTCCATGCGTTTTTTTTTTTTTTTTTTTTGCATTTTCACTTAAATAAAGGCACATATTGCCCATCCACAATATATCTTAGTTTTAAAACATTAAGAACAATATCAAATACCACTAAAAGTCTCTATTACAACTTTAAAAGGGAAATATAGACAGGATGATAATCTACCAAATGACTCCTAAATAAATATGTTAAAATGCACAAATTCTATAAAACTGTCAATATAGACATAAAAGATATAAAAATGATTCATGTTAATACGAGGGATGTGTTAGGGGGGGCGCCCACGTCTAGAGGAAAAACCGACTGTAATATAAACAGTCAGTTAAACGTCGAAACGTCGGCGCCCACCCTAACACATCCCTCGTATTAACATGAATCATTTTTATATCTTTTATGTCTATATTGACAGTTTTATAGAATTTGTGCATTTTAACATATTTATTTAGGAGTCATTTGGTAGATTATCATCCTGTCTATATTTCCCTTTTAAAGTTGTAATAGAGACTTTTAGTGGTATTTGATATTGTTCTTAATGTTTTAAAACTAAGATATATTGTGGATGGGCAATATGTGCCTTTATTTAAGTGAAAATGCAAAAAAAACAAAAAAAAAAAAAAAAAACGCATGGAAACCGCATCAAAAAACGCATCAAAAACGCATGGTGTCCATATGCGTTTTTTGCATCAATAGATGCAGAAATTTAAAGTATATAACTGGGTGAAATTGCAAAAATGTGATGAATTGCAAAAGCCAGCAAAAGCATTTTTTAGGTTCCACATATGACATTTTATTTTTTATCTTCCATATATGACATTTCTTTTTGTGATTGTGATATAATGTGGAATACCAGAGTATCACAGACAGAAATGGTATTTGATATTGTTCTCAATGTTTTAAAATTAATATATATTGTTGATGGGCAATATGTACCTTTATTTAAGTGAAAATGCGAAAAACGCATGGAAACCGCATTAAAAACGCATGGTGTCCAGATGCGTTTTTTGCATCAATGGATGTAGAAATTTAAAGTATATAACTGGGTGAAATTGCAGAAATATGATGCATTGCAAAAGTCAGCAAAAGTATTTTTTAGTTTCCACATCTGACATCTCTCTTTGTGATTGTGATACAATGTGGAACACCTGAGTACCGACAGACAGGAAATGAAGATTGGATTGAGACCAAGTTAAACAAGTAACATCCAGTATAAAAGAGGGGTTATAGATGGGGTGAAGCATACCACTGAGGAAGGGGTTGGACCCCGAAACGCGTCTGGTGCTACACCCCATCTTTGTACTGAAAAACCTACCTTACCATTAAATCGACCATAACCGAACAGAGAGCCGGCTTTAATCTCCTGATTGAATACTGCTACAAATATCTAAAGGCAGATCCTGGGAGTAAGTACACTTGAAGGCTCTTGTGATTATTTCGGACGAACACTTGGTCGATACAAAGGTAATGGACTTAATTCGCTTGCAAGCTTTTCAGCAGTGAGTTGCTGCCATTCACATCGCTTTGGCGGGACGCCGCCGCGACTATTTGAATAACTGCAAAGCATATGACTGTTGTCTCAATATGAAAGTAAAAAACGAATAGACTTATTGCAAACAAGTTTTTGGATGTTCACAATCATTGGATCCAAGATTTACAATATTGGACTATTGAATATTTGCTGATTAATCGAATAATAGCCTTTGCTCTGTCGAATATTCATTATATTTATTTGTTAATAACCTATTTATTCTACTGCATTCTTGATTGTTATATGCATCAAATATATTTATATTATCAATAAAGCTCATCTTTGCCTTAAATACACGGTCGCAGCTATCCTTGAGTGCCCTGTTCACCTATATACGTATATGCTTTTCTAAATTGAGTGAGTGGCCTCAATTTACAGGAGCACCTGGTGTCGTTTGAGTGTTCTTAGTGCGACATCTTACTCAATTTTACATTTATACCTTTCCGCTCATGATGTCTGCACAAGATACTTTAAACACCATGGATATCTGGGACCATGTAGAAACTAAAAGGTTGAAAGTTGAGAATTTCATGTTTAACCAAAATGAGACTAATGTGGAAAATGATATGATGATGAAAAACACATTTAGGGAATTGGAAAATTTATTGGTGAAGCAACTAAGACAGCGATGGGAGATCAAAACACTGTGCAGGTTTGTGGAATGTGGTAAAGCCCCAAAAGGCTTGACCTTGACCAAATCCCCTGCTCAGGATCTCCAAAGTCCCACATTTAATACTGAATGGGACAAATTGCTTCACCAATACTCCCTTTCCCTAGTAGAGCTGATCATGAAAAGGAGGAAAGAAATATTGAGTGATGTTACAGATAAAATTAATGATATGAAAATAATTATGGGCAAATTGCCTAAAAATGATGAATATAATTATTGGCAATCTAAATTATGTAATAATCTTGATAAAGTAGAGCAAGATATAATGGAAAAGAAAATTAAAAAGTTACATTTTATACCTAAAAATGGGCAAAATTTAATCACTAATGAAAACACAAATATAGACACTGTAAATATAGGGACAATATTAGAGGAATCACAGGATGTGGTGAGTAGAGAAAGGCCACATAATTTGAATAAATACACAATACCAACACATAATCGGTTTGAAGCACTTGAAGAGAGGCAGGTTTTTTTAGACAGGACCCCACCACACCACAGGACACGGACAAGACACATACCACAACAAGAAGAATCACAGGTACACAATACCAATCACCAGGGGGACCATCAATACAATTTGAGGAACAGGCCTCAAACATTTCATATACCATATCACCAACAAGTAGACAAATCACAACGCCATCACGTCCCTCATCAGGAACACTACACTGCACAGCAGAATCACTATCAACAACCTTATTACCCAAAAAGGATAAAATCGTACGAGGGAGACAGACCAAAATACGGAGAGGAGGAAGGAAGAAAAAGGGGGCACCGCAGATAAATCAAGAGCCAATAGAAAATGATTCTATTATTAATTTGAGCTCTACAACCCTCACAGAATCTCAAAAACAACTATTGAATAAGGGTCTGAAATTTGCCCCCACAATCACCCTTAACAAATTTGATACGTTTATAGGGGTGGAGAAGTTTATAAGGCGTTTGTGCCTTAAAAAGTATTTCCTTAAAAATCCAGTTACAAGAGATATCGATAATGGTGACCAATATGTACATACAACTTGTAAAAATAGGTCCAAGAAATACCCAAGAAACGAGATCAGTCACGAAATGGCAAGTTTTAAAAAATGCGTAGAAAGCGATATACGGAAAATAAAGAATAGCACCAAATATAGACGGAATAATTTGACAAATGATGAAATAAAAGCTCTAAAAACTTTACAGAAAGAGGAAAATATAGTAATACGTCCAGCGGATAAGGGAGGATCCATTGTGATCCAGGACATTCAGAAATATAACACAGAATGTCTCAGACAGTTACAGGATACAAATACATACTGTAGACTACCAAGTGACCCTACTAACCAATTTTATTTAGAACTTTTAGCATTTTGTAATAGAGGTTATAAGAAAGGACTTTTAACAGATGAGGAACACAAATTTTTATTGAATAAAACTCCGCGTATACCTATGTTTTATTGTGTACCAAAAGTACACAAGGACCAAGAAAATCCTCCAGGCCGACCTATAGTGTCAGGAATAGGATCCCTTACGTCAAATTTATCTCAGTATATAGATCAAATGTTGCAGCCCAGGGTTCAAAAAATAGAGTCATATACAAAAGACACCACACAAATTATTCAAATAGTGGAGAAATTGAAATTTAAGGACACCTGGATTATGGGATCCTTGGATATACAATCTCTATATACAATAATAGAGCATGATAAGGGTAAACAGGCTGTTAGGTCCCAACTTACATTGGAAGGTAGACTAGGAGTGGAACAAATTGAGTTTATAATTGAAGGGATAGACTTCATTTTAAATCACAATTATTTTAATTTTGAGGGGAATTTTTACTTACAAACACAGGGGACCGCCATGGGCACCAGGTTCGCCCCCAGCTATGCCAATTTGTTTATGGCAGAGTGGGAACGGCAGATCATACAGCCCAAGCTGGGGACGGACCTGGTGCTCTGGCAACGCTATATTGATGACATCCTGTTTGTTTGGCAAAGTGGTAATGAGAGTCTACAATTATTTTTGAAAGATATTAATTCTAATGATAGAAACCTCAAATTCACAGGGGTAACAAGCCAGGAAAAAGTAGAATACCTGGACTTGAATATTAGCATTGTGAATCAAGATATAGTATGCAGTACTTTCATTAAACCTACCGCCAAAAACAGTTACATCTTATTTAACAGTTGTCACCTGCCTAGCTGGTTATCAAATATCCCACAAGGACAATTCCGAAGAATTAAGAGGAATTGCACATTGGAAACCCAATATAAGTTGGAGGTTGACGAGATGAGAGATAAATTTTTGGAGAAGAACTACCCCACAGGAATTTTGGATAAAGCATTGGAGCAAGTTAACAATATGGATAGGAAATCCTTTTTTGGGGAGAAGACACAATCTGTGGACCCTCCCCAAGAAATATTACGTTTAATCTTGCCCTTTAGTGACGATTATAAAAAAATACGCCAAATTGTGACCAAACATTGGCATTTGTTACAAAAGGACAAGATTATAGGAACCTTAATGCCGGTTAATCCAAAAATCACCTTTACAAAGGCACCTAATTTAAGTATAAAAGTGGCCCCTACGGTGAAAAAACAATTAAATAGGGAATCCACCATTTCAAGTTGGATAGGTCTACAGGGCTTTTTTAGGTGTGGTACCTGTAGGAACTGCAAACTAACATCTTTCCAAAAAAGAACCAACGAATTGGTGTCCATTAATAACAATCATCGTCATCTAATAAAGGATTGTCTAACGTGCAATTCAGAGAATGTTATTTACGCTATGGAATGCCCGTGTAAATTATTATACATAGGCAGAACTAAAAGATCTTTAAAAAAACGTATTTCGGAGCATATAAATAATATACGGAAGGGATTTGAGAACCATTCGCTATCATACCACTTTAAAATTACACATAATCAGGATCCCTCAGGTTTGAGGTTTTTAGCCATTGATAAAGTGGAGAAAGAATGGAGAGGTGGCAACCATATTGAAAGGATGTCGAGACTTGAAACCAAGCGAATCTTTGAATTCGATACTCTGATACCAAGAGGACTCAATGCAGAGTTTGAACTCTTTGGATTCTTATAAGTAATTGGTGGGCGCCGACGTTTCGACGTTTAACTGACTGTTTATATTACAGTCGGTTTTTCCTCTAGACGTGGGCGCCCCCCCTAACACATCCCTCGTATTAACATGAATCATTTTTATATCTTTTATGTCTATATTGACAGTTTTATAGAATTTGTGCATTTTAACATATTTATTTAGGAGTCATTTGGTAGATTATCATCCTGTCTATATTTCCCTTTTAAAGTTGTAATAGAGACTTTTAGTGGTATTTGATATTGTTCTTAATGTTTTAAAACTAAGATATATTGTGGATGGGCAATATGTGCCTTTATTTAAGTGAAAATGCAAAAAAAAAACGCATGGAAACCGCATCAAAAAACGCATCAAAAACGCATGGTGTCCATATGCGTTTTTTGCATCAATAGATGCAGAAATTTAAAGTATATAACTGGGTGAAATTGCAAAAATGTGATGAATTGCAAAAGCCAGCAAAAGCATTTTTTAGGTTCCACATATGACATTTTATTTTTTATCTTCCATATATGACATTTCTTTTTGTGATTGTGATATAATGTGGAATACCAGAGTATCACAGACAGAAATGGTATTTGATATTGTTCTCAATGTTTTAAAATTAATATATATTGTTGATGGGCAATATGTACCTTTATTTAAGTGAAAATGCGAAAAACGCATGGAAACCGCATTAAAAACGCATGGTGTCCAGATGCGTTTTTTGCATCAATGGATGTAGAAATTTAAAGTATATAACTGGGTGAAATTGCAGAAATATGATGCATTGCAAAAGTCAGCAAAAGTATTTTTTAGTTTCCACATCTGACATCTCTCTTTGTGATTGTGATACAATGTGGAACACCTGAGTACCGACAGACAGGAAATGAAGATTGGATTGAGACCAAGTTAAACAAGTAACATCCAGTATAAAAGAGGGGTTATAGATGGGGTGAAGCATACCACTGAGGAAGGGGTTGGACCCCGAAACGCGTCTGGTGCTACACCCCATCTTTGTACTGAAAAACCTACCTTACCATTAAATCGACCATAACCGAACAGAGAGCCGGCTTTAATCTCCTGATTGAATACTGCTACAAATATCTAAAGGCAGATCCTGGGAGTAAGTACACTTGAAGGCTCTTGTGATTATTTCGGACGAACACTTGGTCGATACAAAGGTAATGGACTTAATTCGCTTGCAAGCTTTTCAGCAGTGAGTTGCTGCCATTCACGTCGCTTTGGCGGGACGCCGCCGCGACTATTTGAATAACTGCAAAGCATATGACTGTTGTCTCAATATGAAAGTAAAAAACGAATAGACTTATTGCAAACAAGTCTTTGGATGTTCACAATCATTGGATCCAAGATTTACAATATTGGACTATTGAATATTTGCTGATTAATCGAATAATAGCCTTTGCTCTGTCGAATATTCATTATATTTATTTGTTAATAACCTATTTATTCTACTGCATTCTTGATTGTTATATGCATCAAATATATTTATATTATCAATAAAGCTCATCTTTGCCTTAAATACACGGTCGCAGCTATCCTTGAGTGCCCTGTTCACCTATATACGTATATGCTTTTCTAAATTGAGTGAGTGGCCTCAATTTACAGGAGCACCTGGTGTCGTTTGAGTGTTCTTAGTGCGACATCTTACTCAATTTTGGTTCTATATTCCGCCACAGTTTTTCTGCACATACAGTACAGACCAAAAGTTTGGACACACCTTCTCATTCAAAGAGTTTTCTTTATTTTCATGACTATGAAGGCATCAAAACTATGAATTAACACATGTGGAATTATATACATAACAAACAAGTGTGAAACAACTGAAAATATGTCATATTCTAGGTTCTTCAAAGTAGCCACCTTTTGCTTTGATTACTGCTTTGCACACTCTTGGCATTCTCTTGATGAGCTTCAAGAGGTATATAATTCCACATGTGTTAATTCATAGTTTTGATGCCTTCAGTGTGAGTCTACAATTTTCATAGTCATGAAAATAAAGAAAACTCTTTGAATGAGGTGTGTCCAAACTTTTGGTCTGTACTGTAGATTGGCGCAGAAAAAAAGTGTAATCCGCAGCTTCAAAAAAAAACAGCCTCAACAATCAGGACGTGCACACTGCACTCATTACTGGAAAGCGGCTCAAAATAACAGCAGTGAGGATTAAATTGGCGAAGTCATTCATTCTGTGGAATTACAGGGGTTACTCTGGCTCTTATTTCAGGTAGGACACATGTTAGTTATAGTGCATTTCCTTCTGAAATACTGGGGGAAATGGGTTGTTCCAGACATTGTTCTGATGAAGAGTGTGCTTTGATTAAAAAGTTGATTGAAGACAGAAAAACCTGTGGAGAAGTAAGCAAATTCTAGGCTGCTCAGCGAAAATGATCTCAGATGCCTTGAAGGAGCAACCAATACCTGAAAGACAGGGAACTACTGTTTGAAGGAACGAAGAATGGCCAAAATGGCAAAGGCCCAGCCAATGTTCACCTCCAAAAAGATGCATAAGGGTCCAAAGTTACCAGCAAGAACTCCTTGCAAAGTCAGAGTGCTGAAAAAAAGAGGCTTTTTAAAATTTGCTAAGAAACACATTGACTGACTGAAGGAGAAATGGTGGAACGTTTTGTGGACTGATGAAAGTAGGATTGTTGTTTTTTGGGTCTAATGCTGTGATGACTAACCTCCGGCACTCGAGCTATGGTGAAACTACGACTCCCAGCATGCTCCATTCATTTCTATGGAGTTCTGAAAACAGCTAAGCAAGTGTGCATCTTGGGAGTTGTGGTTTTACCACAGCTGGAGTGCCAGAGGTTAGTCATCACAGGACTAGTGGCTGCAGACAGTACATCAGACACCCTCCCCAATTTCAAGCCCCAGTACACTGTGAAGACAGTAAAGCATGGTAGGGAAGAAGTCATGCTCTGGGGATATTTCTCATACCAGGGTTTTGGCCAATTTATCACTGATGGACCAGGGATCAGTCTGAATAAATAAAAATACTTGAGTAGAGGGGGCGTGGCCAGCAGCCAAGATGGCTAGACATGCCTGAGCAGATCTCCATGGCCGGCACAGCACTGCGGGATAAATCCTGACCACCACCTGCATCTATCAAGGCAGAAGACCCCCTAAAAGTGCCCTGACACTAGCTGACAGAGAGTGAGCCAGAGCAAAGACAGCCCGACTAACCCTACAGAAGTCCGGTGGGAGCGGCGCGAACGCCAGCTGCATGTGCGCCGGGATGGATTCCCAGCAAGAAACATACCCGGCGCTGTGTCGCGGTAAAAGGAAGAGGAGAGCCGAAGCGGGCAGATAGAGGAAAGGGCGCTGGCGAGCAGGGCGCAGGAGATATAGTGCACCCGCCAACTTTTCCGGCAGTCGGCCAAATTGCCAGCACAAGGGAGGAGGAGGGAGCTGCTGATCAGCGCAGCACCCAGACACAGAGGAGACTCCAGGACCCTGTGGGGTATAAGGGGAGAAATTTGCCAGCACTTACTACTGTAAGGACCCTACAATCCTGAAACAGGGACTAAAAAGCAGCTCAGAACAACCCCTGCACGTCTCCCTGGCAGCTCACATTGCAGCAAGAAGGCATATCAAGAGGCACAAATGTGGGGAATAACTCTAGATACATTAACCCCTCACATAACTGAATAATGGGGCCACAAAAAGCACAAAGTGCTGCAGATAAGGTGAAAGAATTTTCCAGACAACCATAAGAGGCATCGCGGTCCCCTCTATTGCAGCAAAATATTCACACTAGAGCTAGTACCGCACCAGACAATGCATCCCCTGCCACGGCATCTGGGGAGGATCTGGAGGAATCTACTCTTAAACAAGAGACAGCACAGGTCCTGGAAGCCATCACTGCCTGCAAGACTTCTCTAACGAGAAAACTAGATGAAGTCAAAATCGACCTAGGCCTCCTGCGACAAGATATGCATAACCTGCGGGACAGAGTCCAACACACCGACGAACGTATATCCCGAATAGAGGATGCCACGGACAATGTTCCCAGGTCCTTGTCTGAGCTCAACACTAAAGCAGAACTCTGAAGACAAAAAGTGGACGACTTGGAAAATAGGCTCCATAGAAAAAACAACATAAGAATTATCAGTTTACCCGAAAAAGCAGAGAGTCGTACACCGGACAAGTTCATAGAGAACTGGATAAAATAACTTTTCCCGAATGCAAACTTCTCTGCGGCCTTCGCGGTGGAAGGAGCTCATAGAGTACCTGCAAGACCGCCACCTGGAGCCCCGCCTCAACCCATGCTTGCAAGGTTTCTCAATTGCAAAGATAGTGATAAGATTTTGTCTCTAGCCAGAAGACGACAGGAAATCAAATACGACAACGCCAAAGTCTCCATCTTCGCAGATTTTTCCATGGAACTGCTGAAACAGCGTGCCACCTTTATGGACGTCAAGCGGCGGCTGAGAGAGGCCAACGTACCCTACTCCATGGGCTACCCAGCGAAACTAAGAATAATAGACGGGGATCAAGCGATCTTCTTTATCTCTCCTGGAGAAGTCAATGAGTGGCTAGCCCTACGGAGAAGATCACCAAGACGATGAAGTTCCTGAAACCATCTGCAGAAGGGCCACCAGTTGACGCCAGTGGAGTGGCTAGGCTAAGTTGATATGTGTCAAACATTCTTATGTATAGCTTCTGGTCTAGTTGTAGAAGGGGACGTCTCTAACCTCCACTCGAACCACAAGTGGGGTGGTGGGAGAAAGAGAGAAAGGGGCGCACAATAGGATAGTACGTTCGAATAAATTGAATTATTGAAAAGAAAGAGCAAGGCTCACCTTATTGAGTTGTGCTAAGAATAGGCACAACTCTATTGTAGATATAAATGGAGTAAAACCCAACTCCACAGGGCTGCAGCCACAGGTAATATTTCTCCTGGAAAGGGGGTCCAATCCTCCAGAGAGTGCTTGTCGAGAAGAAAAGATGCTGCAATGGCGCAAATCCACTGGTGAAACGGACATGAAACTTCGATCTGGATATTCCTTTTTTTTAATTATTTAAAGAAAGCGCATAGCCATGTAAACAACGCATTTCGGGGACTAATAGTTCCCCTTCATCAGGTTCTGGTCTAGGCCTCTATAGGTTTCAGTTAAGTATTTAGGGCCACATTCACTAAAATTCTGTGCTTAGATAGAAATTTATGGCAGTTGCTGTAGCCGGCATGCCTCTGTCAAACAATCACCAAAGACCGAGGCATCCCTGTTTTACCGGCCCAGAGTCTGGAAAGTGGGCAGCTACACCAGACATAACACCTAAACTACGAATATTACGTTGTTAAGACTTAAAGTTTTCTTTGTCTAGTTGCTACTGTTAGCATGTTTATGGTTAACCAAACAAACCTTCTCAGAATTACTATAGACATTGCAGTATACTCCACTCCTGAGATTACCCAGGACTCCATGGCTGAGTTTAAAATTCTCTCATGGAATGTCAGGGATTAGGCACTCCACAAAAAAGGTCAATGGTGCATACTTTTATTAGAAATGCCTGCCCTCATATACTGTGTCTTCAAGAGACACACCTTATACCTAATACATCTCTGGGGCAAAAGAAACCATGGGTACAGTGGTCCGCTCACTCCTATCACTCCTCCGCCTCAAGGGGGTGTCCCTATTAGTACATAAACAGCTAAGATGGGAGGCAAAAGAACTAGCTATTGATACGGAAGGCAGCTATGTCTTTGTACATGCTCTTATCGACAATGTACATTGTGTTTTGCTAGGTGTTTGTAATCCTCCCCACGGATCCATGCAGATTTTACATCTAGCGGTCACCTTTGCAGCTGCGTATCCACGAGCCAAAATAATTTGCATGGGAGACCTAAATATGATGTTAGATTCCTCGCTGGATCGCTTTAATGATGTTGCAAGCCTACCCAATACAGGGAACCCCTCACAGCTTAGCAGATTCTTAACAGAGTTTAGGTGGCTCGATCTCTGGAGGTCTAGATATCCCAGGTCTAGAGTATAATCATGTCACAGTAACAGTCACAACTCCCTAACCAGGATAGACTATATACTAGGTAATAAATCAGCACTGTTACACTTGAGGTCCATAATATACTTGCCCCGGGGAATCTCGGATCACTCGCCAAATATCAGAGCTGGAGTCCCGGTGCACCACACTGGAACAACAATATATTAGTCGCCCGACTGACGCCAACAGAAATGAATGGCTGCAGGCGGGACGACAATATCTAACAATACTTAAAGATAAAGCAAACAAACTGACTTCGAGCTAAGCTATTAGCCTAGTTAATCCGACATTATTCGCCATCTACAGCGATTTTAGCAATTAGAGACCACACGGGACAAGAACTTAGAACCCAAGAAACCATTCTTCATGCCTTCACACACTTCTATCTTGACTTATACAGATCCAATATAACGGTTTCCGAAACGGAGATGGCCATATATCTAGAAGATATTTCCTTCCCCAAACTCACTACATCTCAAAGTACCCAATTAGATCAACCTATATGCTTGGAGGAGGTACTGCAACTATAGCAGTTCTTAACAATGGAAAATCTCTAGGCCCAGACAGGCTCCCCAAAGAAGATTATGCTAGGTATTCAGAGGTGTTAGCTCCCCAACTTCTGACCACTTTTCACTCGGCTTTGCAGACGGGACACCTACAGGAATCATTTAGGGAAGCCACAGTAGTACTTCTACTCAAACCCGACAAAGATCCTCTGGACTGCGGAGTCTATAGACCCATAGCACTGCTAAATGTGGATTATAAAATCCTAACCAGAATTTTAGCCACTCGCCTTAACAGAGTAATCCTCTCGTTGGTTCACGAGGACCAGACAGGCTTCATGCCAGGGAAATCCACCACAGAGAACATAAGAAGGGTACAGGTGGTGACACAGCTGGGACCTTCTATGAACGCAGACTGGGTACTAGCCTCACTGGACGTAGCCAAAGCGTTCGATTCCATAGAATGGCGATATCAGATTGGCTGTCTTAGAGGCTTTGGATTTGGACCTCAGTTCCTCAGATGAGTCTGCATCCTGTACAACAACCCGATAAGTAAGCTATTGGTCAACGGAGAACTGTCAGACAGCTTCCCCCTTCATAGAGGGACGAGACTGGGCTGCCCCTTATCGCCACTCTTTTTTTCGCCCTGGCAATTGAAACCTTGGCAATTAGGGTGAAGAGCAGTAATAATATAACCAGAGTAACCATGGGGGGTGGGAGGAGGTTCGTATAGGATTATACGCTGACGACATGATCCTATACCTGTCATCACCTGACTCGTCTCTCAATAATGTGGTGAACCTGATAGACAAATTTGGGGATTACTCAGGCCTAAGAATTAATTGGGTAAAAATTGGTGTACATGCCGCTGGGCAGGGCAGAATGGAGTGGACCCTCTCAAGTTTCTCAGTTGAAAGTGGTAGACTCCTTCAAATACCTAGGTGTCCATATCACCAAGCGACACTCCCAGGCACTGTCACTCAATATACTTCCATTAATCGAGCATATCCGGAATAAATTTAAAAACTGGAAACTGTTACCTATCTCAGTGGCAGGACGCATTAACCTAGTGAAAATGATTATGCTCCCAAAAGTGCTGCATGCTGCTCAGCACTCTGAGATGCATATACCCAAATCAATTTTCAAAGAATTAGATACCATAACTAGGATATTTACATGGGGCAGATCCCGAGCTAAACTCAGTCTGGATACGTTAAAGCGTCCAAAAGTAGAGGGTGGTATGGCCTTACCAGATTATTTTATATATTACTTATCCGGCCAGATACGGCTCATTCATACCTGGTTCACAACAGAGGATCTTACCATATCAGAATACTTCCTAAAAACCTACCTTAAATGCAATACCTTATTGACAGTATTAGAGGGGTCAGCCAAATTCCAAAAGCCAATGCTACCACTACACAAATTAGATGGTTTGGAAAGAGACTAAATTCCTAGTCAAATTTACTGCGGTAGTCTTGGACATATGGAAATCGGCGGGAGCTAGGACCCTAGGCGATATCTATGATCAAGGAATCCTGATGACATTTGAGGCCTTGACTCTAAAATATGATATACAGTACCACGTACCCACAACTTAGGGCTGCAGTACAGAACAAATTTCCACACAACAGCACCAGAGTATCCAAATATCCACTTATAGGAGTTGTCAAAATCCAGGGCCCCGAAGGATTAGTAACGGCAATTTATTTGCATGTAGTTTAAGCAAAGATTAGTGCAGAACCCCTCCCTGTAATTGACAAATGGAAAAGGAGGATACCCACACTTACAAATGAATCTATAACGGATTTATTGGAATCGCATTTACAAGTATCACCCGCAATAAATAATAAAATAATTCAACTTTATATAATTCATCAATCATATCTAACACCAACTAGGATGTACTGAATGGGTAGGGTGGCATCTACAGCATGTCCGAGGTGTGGGGAACAAGAGGCAGACTTCTGGCACATGATCTGGAGCTGCATTCTGGAGGGAGGTGACGGATCTTCTCTCCTCACTACTGCTGGTTTGGGTGTCTTGTACTCCCGAGGACTGCCTGTTAGGTATAATGAGTGATGATAATTGGGATCACCATACGACAATATTCCTAAGGGAATCCCTGTTTATGGCGTGTAAATGTATAGCACTGAGATGGTACAGCCCCAACACACCGACCCTGACCATGTGGAAATTACAAATAAATCAGATCCTACCCTACATAGTACTAGTATATAAACATCGCAACAAACCACAATAATTTGACAAAGTGTGGGGCCTATGGTGTGGAGCAGCACAGACTATGTACTCGACCTCGAGACTACGACTAGCAATATCAACAGCTCGAGGAGGCATGGCTCGGTGGATGTAGGGGGAAACCTGTCAGCATCAAAATCATTATATTTTAAATGCCGAAATAAAGAGTGGGTAACGTTGCATTGGCTGGTTAGAGGCATCGTTAAAACAGTTACTGTATTATTATTACTGTTTCATGTATCATGCAATTTGGACCCTAAAGGTCTTGGACCTTCCATGTATACTTTGCATTTGACAACACAAGTGTATCATGATGTTGTATTCCCATTTCTGTTAATAAAGACAGTTTAAAAAAAAGAAATACTTGAGTACATATACTGAGAGCCATAGTTTTTTTTATTTTTTGGGCGATTGTCCTAGGTAGGGGCTAATTTTTTGTGGGATGAGGTGACGGTTAGATTGGCACTATTCTGGGGGGCAGACGCCTTTTTGATCGCTTGGTGTTGCACTTTTAGTGATGTAAGATGACAAAAAAATAGTTTTTTTAGCACAGTTTTTATTTTATTTTTTTGACGGTGTTCACCTGAGGGGTTAGGTCATGTGATATTTATATAGAGCCGGTTGATATGGACACGGCGGTACCTAATATGTCTACTTTTCTTATTTGCCCTATTTTGAAAAAAAAAATTACATTATTTTTTACTTGAAACTTGAATTTTTTTATTATAAAAAAAAAAACAGTGGAGTAATGACCACGGGCTGCACCTGACAAGAGGTGTGGTCATTACCAAACCACAACACTGAGAATCAAGAGACTGTCAGTTAACCTCACGTGGATCCGCCTCTCATCAGGTGCACTGGGTGGAGTCATTAGTTTAAATGGTCTCCAGCTAAGTGCTCTGAGTGGATTATACTGATCATTTTGGTCTGGGAAGTTTAGAGGGAAGGTTGCCTGTCAGTTCCTGCTCTCAGAAGTTAAGTGTCATTTCTTGTTTGGTTGTTGGTGTCATCTTTCCCATCCAGGTTCTGTGCGAGCAGGCTGCTCCTTTCTCCCCACTTCACCATCTCAGGGAGTTCAGGGTTTTTGTCAGTTCAGGCTGGAGGACACAGCACACCTACCTTCAAGGTCTGCCTGTGGGCTGAGCAGTGCAGGTAAAGAGGTCAGGGATAAACTAGGAGGTGACCCTTCCCCTGTCTCTCGCCCAGAGCCTGGTTGGTGTGTTATCTTTTATACTGTGCACGTCCGCCGTGACATATATCCATTGTAATATACATATATGTATTGGCCTTTTATGGCCAGTGAGGATATGTATGTATATGTATATACCCCCTGTATTAGCCAAGTGATATATATATATATGATGTACATGTATGTGTGTGTATATATATATATATATATATATATATATATATATACACTGCTCAAAAAAATAAAGGGAACACAAAAATAACACATCCTAGATCTGAATAAATTAAAGGGCTTCTGTCACCCCATTAAACCGTTTTTTTTTTTCTTTACTAATAATCCCTACACTGCGATCTCATCATACATAAGCTAATTAATGATTTTCGTTCAGTAGAATTTGTTAAAAATCGATTTTTATAATATGTAAATTACCTTGCTACCAGCAAGTAGGGCGGCTACTTGCTGGTAGCAGCCGCATCCTCCGATGGTAATGACGCCCCCTCTGCTTGTTGATTGACAGGGCCAGGGAACGGAATCGTTCTGTGCTGGCCCTGCCTGTTTTGATTCAATATCTGGCGCCTGCGCCGCGGCCGTACCTCTCTTCAATCTGCGCAGGCGCACTGAGAGGCGGCCACTCACTCGGCCGCTCCATCCGCTTCCCCCTCACATCTACACCCGGCGCAGGCGCATTGAGGAGCGAGCGGCCGAGTGAGTGGCCGCCTCTCAGTGCGCCTGCGCAGATTGAAGAGAGGTACGGCCGCGGCGCAGGCGCCAGATATTGAATCAAAACAGGCAGGGCCAGCAGAGAACGATTCCGTTCCCTGGCCCTGTCAATCAACAAGCGGAGGGGGCGTCATTACCATCGGAGGATGCGGCTGCTACCAGCAAGTAGCCGCCCTACTTGCTGGTAGCAAGGTAATTTACATATTATAAAAATCGATTTTTAACAAATTCTACTGAACGAAAATCATTAATTAGCTTATGTATGATGAGATCGCAGTGTAGGGATTATTAGTAAAGAAAAAAAAAAAAACGGTTTAATGGGGTGACAGAAGCCCTTTAAATATTCTTCTGAAATACTTTGTTCTTGACATAGTTGAATGTGCTGACAACAAAATCACACAAAAATAAAAAAATGGAAATCAAATTTTTCAACCCATGGAGGTCTGGATTTGAAGTCACCCTCAAAATTAAAGTGGAAAAACACACTACAGGCTGATCCAACTTTGATGTAATGTCCTTAAAACAAGTCAAAATGAGGCTCAGTAGTGTGTGTGGCCTCAACGTGCCTGTATGACCTCCCTACAACGCCTGTGCATGCTCCTGATGAGGTGGCGGACGGTCTCCTGAGGGATCTCCTCCCAGACCTGGACTAAAGCATCTGCCAACTCCTGGACAGTCTGTGGTGCAACGTGACGTTGGTGGATAGAGCGAGACATGATGTCCCAGATGTGCTCAATTGGATTCAGGTCTGGGGAATGGGCGGGCTAGTCCATAGCATCAATGCCTTCGTCTTGCAGGAACTGCTGACACACTCCAGCCACATGAGGTCTAGCATTGTCTTGCATTAGGAGGAACCCAGGGCCAACCGCACCAGCATATGGTCTCACAAGGGGTCTGAGGATCTCATCTCGGTACCTAATGGCAGTCAGGCTACCTCTGGCGAGCACATGAAGGGCTGTGCGGCCCTCCAAAGAAATGCCACCCCACACCATTACTGACCCAATGCCAAACCGGTCATGCTGGAGGATGTTGCAGGCAGCAGAACGTTCTCCACGGCGTCTCCAGACTCTGTCACGTCTGTCACATGTGCTCAGTGTGAACCTGCTTTCATCTGTGAAGAGCACAGGGCGCCAGTGGCGAATTTGCCAATCTTGGTGTTCTCTGGCAAATGCCAAACGTCCTGCACAGTGTTGGGCTGTAAGCACAACCCCCACCTGTGGATGTCGGGCCCTCATATCACCCTCATGGAGTCTGTTTCTGACCGTTTGAGCAGACACATGCACATTTGTGGCCTGCTGGAGGTCATTTAGCAGGGCTCTGGCAGTGCTCCTCCTGTTCCTCCTTGCACAAAGCCGGAGGTAGCGGTCCTGCTGCTGGGTTGTTGCCCTCCTACGGCCTCCTCCACGTCTTCTGATGTACTGGCCTGTCTCCTGGTAGCGCCTCCATGCTCTGGACACTACGCTGACAGACACAGCAAACCTTCTTGCCACAGCTCGCATTAATGTGCCATCCTGGATAAGCTGCACTACCTGAGCCACTTGTGTGGGTTGTAGACTCCGTCTCATGCTACCACTAGAGTGAAAGCACCGCCAGCATTCAAAAGTGACCAAAACATCAGCCAGGAAACTGAGAAGTGTCTGTGGTCACCACCTGCAGAACCACTCCTTTATTGGGGGCGTCTTGCTAAT
Organism: Bufo bufo; assembly: GCF_905171765.1. Taxonomy (NCBI): domain Eukaryota; kingdom Metazoa; phylum Chordata; class Amphibia; order Anura; family Bufonidae; genus Bufo; species Bufo bufo. The sequence continues at coordinate 230,935,090 of NC_053395.1, forward strand.
TGCCTATAATTTCCACCTGTTGTCTATCCCATTTGCACAACAGCATGTGAAATTGATTGTCACTCAGTGTTGCTTCCTAAGTGGACAGTTTGATTTCACAGAAGTGTGATTGACTTGGAGTTACATTGTGTTGTTTAAGTGTTCCCTTTATTTTTTTGAGCAGTGTATATATATATGTTGGCCCTGAATAGCCAGTGGTGCTCATTGTATATGGGTCTTTGCTGCTCATTTATGCCCCAGGTTTATCTCATGTATATGTATATAGATATGCCCCAGGTATCTATATAAATATATATACTTATGTTATGCGGCCAAGATTTCCCCCAATCTCGGGTGCCCCCCCAGCTGATTTTCCCCCCTGCAAGCGCATGTGTCACAGACGTTCCCGTGGCAGGTACCAGGAGATCGGAGAGACTGGCAACTCGTGGGTTAAATTGACAAGGTTCCTGTGTCTGTGTTTTGGTGAATGCCACACCCATTGCTTTAGGTGTTGCTTGTTGGTAATTGACCTTTCCCATTAGTAGCCGCTTCTCATTCTTGGAGGTGCGGTTTATAGATTTTCTTCCTGCCTTCTTACTAGCTGGTCGGTTGTACTCTGTGCTGCTTCTGGAGTCGCCAGTTTTCTACTTTCAGATAAGTCTTGTCTGTTCTTATTGTTTTGTGTTTGTTATATTGAGTTTGTTATATTCCCTGTTGTTTGTATCTGGGCCTGAGACAGAGACTTCCATTCATCCATCTGGGGAGGAAGGGGCTGTCTCTAGTCCTAACCTCTTTCCAGGGACTTATAGGGATATGAGGGCCTAGGTATGCAGCATATGAATATTCCTACCTTCACGGTCTATTCATATTGATAGGTGGTCAGGGCCTGGATTAGGATTGTCTAGGAGGTGACCTGTTCCTTTCCTAGTTTCCAGATCCAGGTACTGGTCCCCTTCCCTCCTGTGTTTAGTGTGGAGTTTTTCCCCCCACACTGATCATGACATTATAAACCGCCGAATAACCGTCATTTTGTTGTCTGTATCAGTTCAGGGAGAACGTTCGGCGGAGATCTATTGTTCCGAATTTAGGAGCTGAGCTACGGATACTGAGTGGAACGATCCAGCTCTCCGTAGCCAGTTTTGTCAGGGATTATCTGAATGGCTGAAGGACGCTTTGGCCTTTCATGAGAATCCTAAGTCTGTGACCGAAGGAGAGGATGTGGGTGCCGGCATCCGACATTAATGCCAATCGTTTAGTGAATGCCTTTCATAGATCTCACCTGGATAAGGTTGGTCCTGGGTGCCCGGAGGTCACCCGTAGAAAGGGGGGTACTCTCACGGACGTTCACGTGGCAGGTACCAGGAGATCGGAGAGACTGGCAACTCGTGCGTTAAATTGACAAGTTCCCTGTGTCTGTGTTTTGGCGAATGCCACACCCCTTGCTTCAGGTGTTGCTTGTTGGCAAATTACCTTTCCCATAAGTAGCCGCTTCTCACTCTTGGCCCAGTTACTGTTCCCCTTCCCTCCTGTGTTTAGTGTGGAGTTTCCCCCCCCCACACTGATCGTGACAGCATGCCAGTGTGCCAGCGTGCCTGCAGGAGGGAAATGACGCCTAGGCGACTGGACAATCATGTCCAGTGTCGGACACTTCAAAGGACAGAGGATCAATAGATCCTCTGCCGGCAGTGCCAGAGATGCTTTGCATTCTCTCCTGCTGCGTATCTCTGGCGCAGTAATTACCACGCCGGAGATACGTGGTCAATTCACAGGTGGGAGGATCAAAGCATCCCCCCGCCTCGAAGCACGCGCCAGGATGCGCGGGCTGGTGCGGAGACGTCATATCGCCGCGCCAGCCCACGTGTACTTGACTGCAGGCATGCGCGCACGTTTGAATAACCCGGCGATGCTGCGCTCAGAAGTCGAGTAAAGCCGTGCAGCCCGATTAAGAAACATCCCCTGGGAGAAGCGAGCAACCCCTGAAAGACGAGCATTAACCCCTATACCACCAACGTATTTCCCTGACTATAAACCCATTGTTTCCCTGCCTATTCCCTTTACCAACGTACATTAACCCCTGTAATAGCCGACAGTTATCCCATTCATTAACCCCTGAACCACCAATACTAGACCCCTGCAATATTATAACCCCTGTATCCCTGTCCATTACCCTATATACCCCTGCATTACAGTTAACCCCTTCACTGCTCCCCTACTGTGCCATTTCATCCTTCCATCCTGTTTAACCCTTGATTGTAATTAACCCTTTCTATACCCAGTAGGGACAGTGTATAGAGCCAGGAGGGTGGGCTGCTAAATAACGTGTGTGAGTAAGTGTATTTTTGGGTAGAGTTTGGGGTGTAATTGTGTAAGATATTGTATTGTGTTTAGTGTAGTTAGGAGTATTGTAGTGTTGTTAATATATTACTGTGTGCGACTATAATTATATATATTTATATGTCCATTGATATAAATATATATAGTTATAGCAATAATTAGACTGTAGACTTGTTATTGTGTAATAATTACCTTATTATTCATAGTACAGCGTATAGTAATTTTTTGTAGTAGTCACTGCCGTAGTAGTAATTCGCATGTAGTTCAGTTCAAAGTAAGTGCAACAAAGAAGTTAGTTAGTATTCAAAGTATAAATAGGCGGAGTCATCAGTAGACGACTCACGCATATTTATGAAAATTAATTATTAATATCAACACAAAATATTAATAATTAATATTTCCCTTTTACATCCACAATGTGTGGTGAATAGTGGACTCCGCTTTCTACAAACGCCATGAAGATACAAAGGGTTAACACTGTAATTGTGGGGAGTTGTCTGGATCAATGCCCACCGCGTCTTGGTTCTGGAGGAAAGATGTTTTTTAGCAGTTTAGGGGCCTTGAATTCCAACATTTAGCATTGAGATGATACAAGGACAAAACCATGAGAGAGTGACAAAAATGGAGTAATAACCATGAACCCATCAGCTCCAAAATATTAAAAGCCTGTAAGGTTTTCCTCCAGCAGCGTCCATTAGTCCTGTTAATCCGGCACTTAACCTCATCCTAGATATTAATGCAGTTTGGAAGGGGGAGGGGGATTCAGCTCAGAGACAGGAGACAACATGAAGGCCACGGTGTTTGTATTGTTCTCTAGGAGTTCCCGCTGTGGTAGAGGAGGAATCACATTACATCATGTGGATGGCCGGGTGTGTGTGCGTCTCGCTGGGAAGAGATGGCACTAGGTGCCCTATGGGAAGAAGACAAGCCGGCGAAGGCTGTGCGATGCTCTAAGCAATGTTGTGGATGTGACACCTACCTGACCACAATAGCAAAGGTGACATCAGCTTAGCGTCCAACAATGTGAAGATTGAAGTGCCAAACTCCACAAAAGGAGGAACACATCGCTTACGCGTTTCGACCGACACAAGCCGTCTTAGTCATAGTGTAAAAGAATTCTACAAGAAGAGGAATTAAAAAGGATCACAGAACCAAACAATCTCTTTGTTCTTAAGACCACTTGTGTCGGTCGAAAAGCGTAAGTGATGTGTTCCTCCTGTTCTGGAGTTTAAGCCATCTTCCTTCTACCTACCTAACCATTGTACAGACAAGTAACCTCCACCCCCCATCCTTACTTCATGGCAGCGGTGCCCCCTAAAGGCAGTGCCCTCCTTCGGCACGATAATGACCCGGCCACACTGCAAAAACTGTCCAAAGAGGTCAAGGTGATGATTTGTATCCAAATTTCTATATCTCAATCCAATCCGTGGGATCCATGGAGGACCCACAAAGCAATCTACACCTCAAAGGTTTTGGGGGAGTCCGTGCTTTGATTGGTTTGATGGTGATTAGTTCGGCCTCTGGATAGTCCTTGTTACAGTCTGTTTCCCAACCGATGCAGCAAAGATAAAGGGATTATATCCCCAGTGTGAAGATCTGGGCGGCGTGTCACTCCCGCACCTCACGAGCGATCAGCACCTCGGCATTGTCTCCTCCGGCACAGGTTTGTACGGTTTATGGGACGATACAGATACCATTGTGTCAGCGAGCGGCTGTCTTCAGGCTGCAATGGCTTCAAAAGGTTATTCGTGAGGTATAAATAATACTCACTCTTTTGAAGCTTTGCTTGTATTTTTCATATAAATAAATAGCTAGAATACATAGTAATCCTGAGAGCGCTGAACTGATTGCTACCCCATGCTGCGCCACATTTCGGGGGTCACGCCCCCTTAATCATGCGTGCCTTTGGGTTGTAACCATGCGCTGTTTCCATTATCATCATTTCACATATATTCATTAATAGCTTCAGTTTTCACAGATATACATAAAATATTTATGTTGCATTTAAAACCAGTTACTGAGATACTGATCATAGAAATACCTTAAAATTGCAAATTTCATTTAACCCTTTAGGATATAGTGTCTCCATTTTCAATCTCTTGCAATCTTCTGCCAGAGTAGGACTTCATTAAAGAGGACCATTCATGCAAGGGAGATGTATACCTGTACTTGCGGGGTACCCCCTGCTGATTCTGCCACCCTGCTTGATATGCCTCCTATGCCCCACTGTGCCCCGCCGGATTTCTCCCGCTCAGTATGCTAATACTGAGCATCGGCGCAATGAGGAGGAGACCGAGTCTTTCTCGGTGAGCGTCTCCTTCCTGATCTGTGCTGCGATTGGACAGCGCTACAGCCAGAGGGAAGGAGACGCCCACGGAGAAAGACTCAGTCTCCTCCTCATTGCGCCGATGCTCAGTATTAGCATACTGAGCGGGAGAAATCCGGCGGGGCACAGTGGGGCGCTGTTTTTGCTATACTTGTTTTCCTTTGTTTCACCTGCATTCACCTCCTGCATTTCCATATATCGTCTAATATTAGATTTATGTTCGTTTAATCGTACCTTTATTTCTCTTTTTGTCTGTCCGATGTACCATAAACTAAATTTTTTGTCATACATGTAGAAAAATGGCGCATTGGGATTTTATATCCCTGTCTTGAGTGATATATGGAATCTCCTTTTAAAATGGAATTGCAGTTAGTGCAGGATAAACATGGGAAGGTTCCTTTCTTCCTTGCAGCTAAAAAAAAGTCTGTTTATTAGTCTTTTTTGCCCTGCCATGAAACTATAAAATTTCAATTGCACTAATCGTTAATTTCGAACGATAATTTGTTTTCCCTTAGTCCTAACAGCAGCCCATGTGACGAACTTGAAATCCACCTCCTCCAAAAGGCTCAAAGGGGGGAGATGCTAACCCCTTGAGAACTACTGATAAATCCCATTGAGGAATGGGTCTCAATACTGTAGACTTTAACCTTTCAGCTCCTTTAAGGAACCGTTTGATGAGCGGTTCCTGAGAAAAAGACCTGTTGAGGCAAGCTGAGATGGCTGAAACTTGAACCCTCAGAGTAGATGGAGCAAGGCCCTTTTCAAGGCCGTCTTGTAGGAACTGAAGGAGAGCGGAGAGGGGCGGATCTGCAGATGCCACCTCCTTTGAGGTACACCAGGATGAGAATATCCTCATAATCCGCGAGTAGGCTCTCTTGGAAGAGTCCGCTCTTGAATGAGACAGCGTTCTCAGGACCAACTCTGATAGCCCTTTTATTCTGGGAAGGGACTGATAAACCTCCAGGCTGTCAGGTTGAACCTGTGCAGATCTGAGCAGAGGTGAGTGTCCCACAACACCAGGGTCTGCTGAGGGGGGAGCCTCCAATACTGCCCTCGGCTCATCTGGGTGAGCTGGGTAAACCAGGACCTCTTCGGCCAAAACGGTATGATGGCTATCACCGAGGCCTGATCCTGATGGATTTTCATCAATACCCTCGGAATCATGGAAAACGGAGGGAAGATGTAAGCCAGCCTGAACCTCCAGGATATTGACAGAGCATTTATCGCCAGGCGGTTGTATTCCCTGTAAAGGGAGCAAATTCTCTCTACCTTGGCAGTGAACATTGTTGCCATAAGATCCACCTCTGACATCCCCCACTTGAGGACTATCTGCTTGAATATCTCCGGATGTAAAGACCACTCCACTGTTGGAAGACCGCGGCTCAGCCGATCCGCTATCATATTGAGGGAGCCTCGAATGTGGATAGCAGATAAGTGGGAAAGGTTCGACACCCCGATCTCTGATAGGAGGGGAAGTGATCTTGTGCCTCCCTACTTGTTGATGTAAAGCACCGCAGTCATACTGTTTGACTGGACTTTCACCGCTTTGCTCCGGATCTGAGGGGCGAAGTGAAGGAGGGCTAGCCGGATAGCTCGAATCTCGCGGAGATTGGACAAGAGAAGCCGCTCCTGAGGAGACCAGGTTCGCTGACTGGAGAGTCGTTTAGGTGAGGGCCCCGGCCTACTTGGGACGCATCTGTTGTCAATATGATCCAGGTTGGCTGGGTCATAGACCTGTCTGAAAGATGGGACCACCACCTGAGGGAATACCGAGTTTGTCAAGACAGGGAGCACAGGGAGTTTAGCCCGGCGGGGCTGCCATTCCATTTGGAGAGGACCTCTGACTGTAGCGGGCGGAGGTGCCAAAGAGCCCAAGGGATTGCATCCGCAGACACTGACATGAGCCCCAACATCTTCATGAGGGTCCGAATTGGGACTCGCTGAGGAACAGATAGGAACTCTGCCGTGTTCTGTATTCGGGATCTTCTTTCTGGAGTCAACTGGAGAGACATCCCGACGGAGTTGATTATGAAGTGTAGATTCCTTACTGAAGTCGACTTCTGCCAGTTGATGATCCAACCAAGGAGATTGCTACATGAAGATGGTGGGTTAGGACCGCTAGAGAAGATGCTTTTAACCCCTTAAGGACTTAGGGCATACCAGTACGCCCTGTTTCCCGAGTCCTTAAGAACCCAGGGCGTACTGGTACGTCCTGTGTAGTTTTGATCACTGCCGCACGGCTGGCAGTGATTGGAACAGGGTGCCTGTTGAAATCATTCAGCAGGCACCCTGTGACAATGCCTAGGGGGGTCCTGTGACAATTCAGACCTGCGGTTTTTAGCGCTTATGCAAGTTTCTGATCCCTGCGATCCGTGACCACAGGGATCAGAAACCTCAAAGTGCCTGTACTTTTGAAAGTTAACCCCCCCCCCCCCCCCCTGCAGCCCTCTGTGTTTTTGTGTCTGCGGGTGCAGTGGGGGGGGATTGCGGGCGATGCGGGAGGCGGGCGGGAGGCGTGCGGCAGTGTGGGGGGCGGGTGCGCGATCTTCCGCCCACCGCCCGTTTATTTTCAGGATGGCCGAGCGGTTGAATCAGAGTGTCAGCTCATTGCTGACACTCCGATTCAAACGGCAGACATCTGTGCAGATGTCCGCTGTTTTAACCCCTTCCATGCCGCGGTCCGTAGGGACCGCTGTATGGAAGAGGTGAAGAGGGAGCTCCCTCTCCCATCGGGGGGCTGCTGTGCCTTTGCAGCCCCCGGACAGGATAGGGTGACAGATGGAGGGAGCCCCCCTCCTTCCCCTTCCCCGTCTGCTCAGTTGTGGTCACCACTGAGCAGATGGGGAAGGTTCCCATGGCAACAGGACGCCTTCTCAGGCATCCTGCTGTTCATGGTGCTAAAGGCAGAGATCTGTTCAGACAAAGTGTGAGTGAAATACAGTGCAGTACACTATATATATATGTATTATACAGACATCAAAACCACTGGATCTTCAAGAACCAAGTGCTTCTGGGTAAAAAAAAAAAAGTTAAAAAAGTGTTAAAAATTAAAAAAATAAAATTCCCTACACATGTTATATATCACCGCGTCCGTAACGACCCGATCTATAAAACGGTCATGTTACATTTCCCGCACGGTGAACGCCATAAAAAATAAAGACTATGATGAAATTGAAATTTTGCTCACCTTACTTCCAAAAAAAGGTAATAAAAGTGATCAAAAAAGTCGTATGTACGCCAAAATAGTACCATTCAAACCGTCGTCTCATCCCGCAAAAAATGAGACCCTACCTAAGATAATCGCCCAAAAACTGAAAAAACTATGGCTCTCAGAATATGGAGACACTAAAACATGATTATTTTTTTGGTTTCAAAAATGATATTATTGTGTAAAACTTACATAAATGAAAAAAATGTATACATATTAGGTATTGCCGCGTCCGTATCGACCGGCTCTATAAAAATATCACATGACCTAACCCCTCAGATGAACACCGTAAAAAATAAAAACTGTGCTAAATAAACCATTTTTTGTCACCTTACATCACAAAAAGTGTAATAGCAAGCGATCAAAAAGTCACACACCCCCCAAAATAGTGCCAATAAAACCGTCATCTCATCCCGCAAAAATCATACCCTACCCAAGGTAATCGCCCAAAAACTGAAAAAATTATGGCTCTCAGACTATGGAAACTCTAAAACATGATTTTTTTTGCTTCAATCATTGTGTAAAACTTACATAAATAAAAAAGTATACATATTAGGTATCGCTGCATCCGTGACAACCTGGTCTATAAAAATATCACATGATCTAACCTGTCAGATGAATGTTGTAAATAACAAAAAATAAAAACGGTGCCAAAACAGCTATTTCTTGTTATCTTGCCTCACAAAAAGTGTAATATAGAGCAACCAAAAATCATATGTACCTAAACTAGTACCAACAATACTGCCACCCTATCCCGTAGTTTCTAAAATGGGTCCACTTTTTTGGAGTTTCTACTCTAGGGGTGCATCAGGGGGGCTTCAAATGGGACATGGTGTCAAAAAAACCAGTCCAGCAAAATCTGCCTTCCAAAAACCGTATTGCATTCCTTTCCTTCTGCGCCCTGCCTTGTGCCGGTAAAGCTGTTTATGACCACATATGGGGTGTTTCTGTAAACTACAGAATCAGGGCCATAAATATTGAGTTTTGTTTGGCTGTCAACCCTTGCTTTGTTACTGGGAAAAATGGATTAAAATGGAAAATTTGCCAAAAAATTGAAATTCTGAAATTTCTTCTCCATTTGCCAATAACTCTTGTGGAACAACTAAAGGGTTAACGACGTTTGTAAAATCTGTTTTGAATACCTTGAGGGGTGTAGTTTCTTAGTAGTTTCTTAGATGGGGTCACTTTTATGGAGTTTCTACTCTAGGGTTGCATCAGGGGGGGCTTCAAATGGGACATGGTGTCAAAAAAAACTGTCCAGCAAAATCTGCCTTCCAAAAACCGTATGGCAATCCTTTCCTTCTGCGCCCTGCCGTGTGCCCGTACTGTAGTTTACGACCACATATGGGGTGTTTCTGTAAACTACAGAATCAGGGCCATAAATATTGAGTTTGGTTTGGCTGTTAAATAGGGCTGAGTCCTTAAGGGGTTAAAAGCCAATCGTCCAGATAAGGAATGATGGTCAGTCCTTGAAGTCTTAAAGCCGCCACCACAGAAACCACCACCTTGGTGAAAGTGTGAGGGGCAGAATAAATGCCAAAAGGAAGGGCAACAAACTGAAAGTGTCTGATGACCCCCGAAACTTGGACCTCGATTCTGATATATCTCCTGGAAGCAGGCTGAATGTGCAGATATGCATCCTTGAGGTCTCCAGGATTGAGAACGTGAACCACTGACCTGATGGTTTCCATACGAAACTTCACCTTCCTTATGTATCGATTGAAAAATCTCAGATCGATAATCATCCGGAGATCCCCTGACGTCTTGGGAACCAGAAAAACTGGTGAGTAGATCCCTAAGCCCCGTTCCCCTGCCGTAACCTCCTCCAGAGCCCCCTTGCGGATGTAATCCTGAATGAAAGCCTCCAGAATCAACTGCTTGGCAGCCTGTAAAAGCTTGGTCTTGATGAACCTGTCCGGAGGAAGAGAGATAAGATTGATGAAATACCCCTCGGAGATGACGTTCAGGACCCAGGGATCCGAAATCTCTCAAATCCAAATGTCCTTGAAGTAAGAGAGGTGACCCCCGACGGTAAGATGAGGCAGAGGAGTGGGGAAATTTTCTGGCAGGCGGCAGGAGTAACGGGAGTCATACAAGAGCCTCAAGGAGGCCCGTAGTCAGGAGGTGGATATTTTATCCTTGGCTCCTTCTCGAGAGCACCTCGAACCTCTTTGCCGCGCTCCCCAGTCCCTTCGGGCTCTTGACTGCTGGCCAAACCTACCACCATGGTTCTGTCTGCCCCGCCCTCGAAAGGACTGCTGGGGAAGACTCTTCTTATCCAACAGGCCTTCCATAATTTTATCTCCGAGCCGAACAAACGGTTGGGCTCAAAGGGAAGGTGCCCTTAGATCATATTTAGATGAGTTGTCAGCGACCCAAGGCTTAAGCCACAAAGGCCTACGGGCCTCTGACACAAGGGCCATGGATTTGGCCACCAATTTCAACTGAAGCTGCGCGGTATCACACAGGAAATCCATCGCCAGGTTAATAGTCTTGAAAGCAGCCAGAATGTTGTCACGAGACACCTTTGATCGACGTCCGTCTGAATTTGGTTCAGGCGAGTCCGGAGGAACGTAGAGACCTCAGTAGCAGCAATAGCTGTAGAAGCGGAAGCTACGGCTGCCGCATAACCTCTCCTCAGAGTGCACTCCGCTCTCCTGTCAAGAGGATCCTGCAGACTAGACCCATCGTCTGCTGGGACCAGAGTGCGTTTGGACAACTTGGCAATAGCCATGTCCACCTTAGGAATGGAACCCCATGATTCCACCAAGGATTTAGCCATCGGGAACATGGTTCTAAATTGCTTAGTTAGAACCGGACCTCTCTCAAGTTTCTTCCACTCTGTACGCATGAGAGAGGCGGGTCTCATCCGCTTTAAAGACACAAAGTGCCCGACTTGCGGGATCGGAGGGCTCCCCCTGGTCAACATCATGGTCCCCCGACCTGATGGACTTGAGTAATTTCTGTATCTTTTCTGGAGGAAAGAAACATGAAGTAAGCTCCTCCTCATCCGAGGAGGAAGAAACTCAGGAGACCACAGAAGGTCTCTCCACAGGAGCAAAGGTTTCCATAGGGTTCTAAGCAGGAAGCCTTTCATCAAGCATGCTTACGACTCCCTTGATAGATCCATCCACATAGGTCTTCACCCATTGATACATATCCTGCATCGTGGGTTCACTAGAAGTTTGGACCCTCGGACGGCAGCTGTCACACCTGGAGTAGGGACAGCTATCCTCCAAAAGAGTGCTACAATCGTAGCAGGATAAATGTTTCCTCTTAGAACCCGCCTTTCTGCCTTCCGAATCCCGCGGAGAAGACATCACTGCGGGAAAAAAAGACAAATGAAACATTTGTAAACTACCCTTAAAATGTTAAGGAAAAAAGGTAAAAGGCAGACCGGCGGAAGCTGAAACTGAGCACCAGAAGAATAAAGCACCAAAGGGTGGAGGAACACTGACTTATAGGGACTCTGGGAGCTAGCTTGAGAAGCATGTGCAGCCAGAGACCAAACTGGTGCACAATGCTTCCTTAAATAGGGGAGGGGATGGGCCCAGAAACAAAGCCTCGCCCCCAGAGGGAAACTCAGATTAACTAAACAAAAGTTCTCCCTCAAAGCAGGTAAATACAATAAATCCTCCAACAGGAGGAAAGATCGCCAAAAATAAAATAAGATCGCAAGCGAACGCGAAATCGCGTCGCAAGGAACCCCCGGAAGTGACGTCAGAACACTCCAACGTCATTTCCGGAAGATGGCGGCGCCCAGCGGCCGCACGAAAAATGGACCGAGGGCGCGGCCAAACTCACCGCAGCAAAGGGCAGCTGCGCGGAGCCGGCAGCAGGTAAGTACCGGCAGGTTACACAAGGCTAAAAAAGGCAAAGCCCGCAGATAAAATGAAAAAGAGATCCCCCTAGAAAAAGAGGAGGGATCACCGCCTAGTACACCTGAACGGAAGGACAGAAAAAAACACAATGGGCTGGGGGCGATTCCCTCCTTTATAGGGCAGACTTAAGTGTTTGATTGTTTTATTACTTGGGCTCATTTAAAATTCTGCTGGTCCTTCCAGTCCACGGGGGGGAGGGGATTAACCCCATCTGTGCTGCTGGTAGGACGTAAGGGAATACCTAATCACCCTAATACTATACAGCTCCGAGATGTAGAGATTAAGAAAGGAGACAATGGCAGATTTAATACTACACTACATGCCAAGCCCAATGATCGAAATAATATATTGCTATATTCCAGCTATCACGCCCCACACGTATTCAAAAATATACCAAAATGTCAATTTATTAGAGCAAAACGCATCACTAAAACGGACCACGAGTATGACCAGCATAAAAAAACATTAGCTAAAAAATTCACCAATTGTGGTTACCCAGGGAGATTGATTAAAACATTACTAGTGAAGTAGACAAAATTTCACATAAAGATCTATTAGTCAGAAAAGAAAAAAATTCCAAGGATAATCGCTGCGTGTACATAGGGACTTATGATAGACACGCGACTATCATTAAAAATGCTATAATTAAATATTTGGGATTATTAAAACATGATAAAAAATATGGAAATGTATTTAACCACTTCACGACCGCCCATCGACTATAAACGTCCTTGGGCGGGCGGTTTTTCTCTGAATGGATGTTCTGGAACGTCCACTCAGAGAAACGCTAATCGTACAGCTGCCGAGCGGGGGGCACGCTGTCAGTGACAGCAGGGCACCCCAGGAAGAAGGCAGGCACAGTGCCCAGGTGTCCCTGCCTTCTAGAACGATGTATACACAGGGCTCAGCGAGCGCTGTGTATACAGATCAGGAAGCGCTATGCCGCTTCCTGTCCTGGCCCGGTGGTCATGGTGAATGCCATAAAAAAATAAACATTGCGCCAAAACAGATTTTTTAGTGAGCTCACCTCACAATCAATCTAATCAATCAAAAAGTCGTATGTACTCCAAAATGGTAGCAATAAAAACGGCACCTCATCCCGGAAAAAATTAGCCCTCACACAAGACTATAGCCAGAAAAATGAAAAAAATTTATTAAAAAAAATATGGCTCTAAGAAAATGACAACACAAAAACATGATTTTTTTTTTCTAAAAATGTCTTTATTGTGTAAAACGTAAAAATATATATAAAAAAATAGACATATTTGGTATCGTTGCATCCCTAATGACCGGATCTATGATCACATGATCTACCCCATCAAGTGAACGCTGTAAAAAAAAAGTGAAATGACACCAAACAGCTTTTTTGTGACTTCACCTCCCAAAATTTGATAAAAAGCAACCAGATAGCCAAATGTACCCCAAAATGGTGGCAATAAAAACTACAGCTTGTCTCACAAAATAAGCCCTCACGCAGCTCATTCAACAAAAAATAAAAAATGTTATTGCTCTTAAAAACCATGATAGAAAATTCCATGTTAGAATATCCAGATGCCGCTCCTTCCCTTCTGAGCCCTGGCGTATCCCCAAATAATGGTTTACGACCACAATTGGGGTATTACTGTATTCAGGAGAAAGTGGGTAGCAAATTGGGTGGGGGGGGGATATTCTCTTGTTATCTGTTGTGAAAAAGAAAGTTTGGGCCTAAAGCACCATTTTCTTGTAAAAAAATTCAATTTTTCATTTTCACACCAAAAATTCTATGAAACAGCTGTTGAGTGAAGTGCTCGCTACACCCCTTAAAAATTCCTTGGGTGGTGTAGTTTACAAAATGTGGTCACTTTTTGTGAGTTCTTACTGTGGGGTTACCTCAGTTCATATTCAAATGGCAATGCCCAAAGACCATTCCAGCAAAATTTGCCCTCCAAAAACTATATGGCGCTCCTTGCCTTCTGTGCCCTGTCATGTGCCCAGACAGCGGTATATGACCACATATGGTTTGTTTTTGTCGTTAACCCTTGATGTGTTCCAAGAACACTAATACCCTTTAGGTATTCCACAGGAATTGAAGCAAAATAGAGGTGAAATTTCAAAATGTCACTTTTTTTTTAAAGATTTTCCATTTTAATCAATTTAAGGAAAAATGTATTAAAATGGACAATCTGAAAAAAAAGTGACATTTTGAAATTTTGCCTCTATTTTGCTTTAATTCCTGTGGAATACCTAAAGGGTTAACAACATTTCTAAAACCAGTTTTGAATAGTTTGAGGGGTGTCATTTCTAAAATGGGGTAATTTATGGGTTGGTTCTATAATGTAAGCCCCACAAAGTGACTTCAGAAATCAGAACTGAACTGGTCCTTAAAAAAGTTGACTTTGGAAATTTTCTTAAAAATTTAAAAAATTGCTTCTAAAATTCTAAACTTTCTAGCGTCCTAAAAAAATTAAATGACATTACTAAAATGATGCCAACATAAAGTAGACATATGGGGAATGTTAATTAATAAATATTTTATGAGGCTTCACTATCTGTCTTAGGCCTCTTGCACACGACCATATGTATTTTGCGGTCCGCAAAAAACGGATCAGCAAAAAATACGGATAATGTCCATGTGCATTCCATATTTTGCAAAATGGAACAGCCGGCCCCTAATAGAACAGTGCTATCCTTGTCCGTAATGCGGAAAATAATAGGACATGTTCTATATTTTTGCGGAATGGAAATACAGACGTACAGAAATGGAATGCACACGGAGTAACTTCCGATTTTTTTGCGGACCCATTAAAGTGAATTGTTCCGCATACGGTCCGTAAAAAAATCGGAACGGACATGGAAAGAAAATACATTTGTGTGCAAGAGGCCTTAAAAGCAGAGAGATTCAAACGTAGAAAACAATGTGTCACGAGAAAACAATCTCAGAATGGCTTGGATAAGTAAAAGCGTTCCAAAGTTATCATCACATAAAGTGACACATGTCGGATTTTAAAAATTAGGCCTGATCAGGAAGGGGGTAAGTGGCCTGGTCTGGAAGTGGTTAAAGAAAAACCTAGTTTTTCATTTAGGAGAGGTAGAACTGTAGGGAATACACTTATCAGAGGTGACATCAGAACAAAAAAGAAAAACAAACAGACCTTTATAGCTGCAAGGAAGAAAGGAACCTTCCCATGTTTATCCTGCAGTAACTGCAATTCCATTTTAAAAAGAGATGTCTGACAAAAAATGTTGTTTACGTCATTTGATGTCCATGTAGTTTATGGTACATCAGACAGAAAAAAAGAGAAATAAAGGTACGATTAAACGAACATAAATCTAATATTTGACGATATATGGAAATGCAGGAGGTGAATGCAGGTAAAAAAAAAGGAAAACAAGTATAGCGAAACTACATTGTTGCAACACTGTTATGAAATGAAACATAAATGGCTAGTGCTGGATTGCATTAAGGAAGGTCCTACTCTGGCAGAAAATAAACAGAGATTGCCACAATATGAGACTAGATGAATAATGAAAATGGAGACACTATATCCAGAAAGGGTTAAATGAAATTTGCAATTTTAAGGTATTTCTATGATCAGTATCTCAGTAACTGGTTTTGAATGCAACATAAATATTTTATGTATATCTGTAAAAACTGAAGCTATTAATGAATATATGTGAAATGATGATGATGGAACCAGATTGTATTTAAAGCACATGGTTACAACCCACAGGCACGCATGATTAAGGGGGCGTGACTCCCTGAAACATCGCGCAGCATGGGGTAGCAATCAGTTCAGCGCTCTCAGGATTCCCTTACGTCCTACCAGCAGCACAGATGGGGTTAACCACCCCCCATGGACTGATAGGACCGGCAGAATTTTAATGAGCCCAAGTAATAATTAAACACTTAAACCTCCCCTATAAAGGAGGGAATCACCTCCAGCCCAATGTGTTTTTTTCTGTCCTCCGGACAGGTGGACTAGGCGGTGATTCCCCCTCTCTTAGGGGGGAATCTTTTTTTCATGTTATCTGCGGGCTTTGCCTCCGCTTTTACTACTATGGCTTGTCCGGCAGCTTACCTGCTGCCGGCGCTGCGCAGCAGTGCTTCGCTGCGGTGCATTTTTCGGTGTCCTCGGCCCTTTTCCTTGCGGCCGCTGGGCGCCACCATCTTCCGAATCTGACGTCACTTCCAGGAATTTTTTCCTTGCGACGCGATTTCGCATCATTATTCCGATTTTTTAATATATAATTCGCGATTTTCCCTCCGGTTTGAGGTTTTATTGTATTCCTTCCTGGGGGGGAACCTTTATTTACTGTTATGTGTTTTCTCCTCTGGGGGCGGGGACTCGGCTCTGAGCCCACTCCCTCCCCTATTTAAGGAAACATTGTGAACCAGGTCGTTCTCTGGCTGCACATGCTCTTTAAGCTAGCTCCCAGAGTCCCATAAGCTGGTGTTCCTCCACTTGTTGGTGCCTTATTTCTGGTCCTCATTTTCAGCTATCCGCCGGTCTGCCTTTTCTTTTACCTTTCTCCTGAAACATTTATTGGTTGTTTACAAATGTTTTACTTATCCTTTTTTTCTTTTTTCCCGCAGTGAGTTTGGTCAACGGTTATTCTAAGCTGAATTTACCTGCACTCGTCAGATCGCAGAAGATAAGCAGCTTGGGACTTGGTAGGAACCAGCTTGGGAGACTGGTTGGGAATCATTTGTTCCGTTGACTTTAAGAAAAAAAAAAAGAAGCCTCCACGGGATTCGAATGGCAGAAAGGCGGTTTCCAAGCGGAAACATTTTTCGTGCTATGATTGTAGCGTGCTTTTGGAGGATAGCTGTCCCTACTCCAGGTGTGTTGGCTGCCGTCCGAGGGTTCAACCTTCCACCGAACCTACGATGCAGGATATGTATCAGTGGGTAAAGACCTATGTTGATGGATCCATCAAAGGGGTTATAAGCCTGCTGGATGAGAGGCTTCCTACTCAGACTCCTATGGAGTCTTCGGCTCCAGTAGAGAGACCGTCCGTAGTCTCCTTGAGTTCCTCCTCCTCGGATGAGGAGGAGCTTACTTCATGCTTCTTTCCTCCTGATAAGACGCAAAGTTACTTAAGTCCATCAGGTCGGGAGACCATGATGTTGACCTGGGGGAGCCCTCTGATCCCGCTAGTCGGGCACTTCGTGTCTTTAAAGCGGATGAGACCCTCCTCTCTGTCATGCGCACAGAGTGGAAGAAACCCGAAAGGGGTCCGATTCTAACTAAAGATTCAGAACCATGTTTCCGATGGCTAAACCCTTGGTGGAATCGTGGGGTTCCATTCCCAAGGTGGACATGGCGATTGCCAAACTGTCCAAGCGCACTCTGGTTCCTGCGGACGATGGCTCGAGTCTGCAGGATCCCCTTGACAGTAGAGCAGAGTGCACACTCAGGAAAGGTTATACGGCAGCTGCAGCTTCCGCGTCTACGGCCATCGCTGCTACAGAAGTTTCTACCTTCCTCCGGTCTCGATTAAACCAGATCCAGATGGATGTGGATCAGAAGGTGTCTCGGGACGACATTCTGGCGGCTTTCAAGACTGTCAACCTGGCGATGAATTTACTGTCTGATACAGCGCAACAACAGCTGAAGTTGGCGGCCAAAACCATAACCCTGGTGTAAGCGGCCCGCAGGCCTTTGTGGCTTAAGCCTTGGGTCGCTGACAATTCCATGTAGCCTTCCCTTTGAGCCCAACCGTTTGTTTGACTCAGAGTTAGATAAGATTATGGAAGACCTGTCAGATTAAAAGGGGAAGAGTCTTCCCCAACAGTCCTTTCGGGGGCTGGGCAGACAAAACCGTGGTGGTAGGTCTGACCAGCAGTCAAGAGCCCGGAGGGACTGGGGAGCACAGCAAAGAGGTTCGAGGCGCTCTCGTGAAGGAGCCAAGGATAAAAAATCCACCTCCTGACTACGGGCCTCCTCAAGGCTCTTGGATGACTCCCGTGACTCCTACCATCCTGCCTGAAGACTTCCCCACTCCCCTGCCTCATCTTCCCATCGGAGGTCAACTCTCCCACTTCAAGGACATCTGGATCCGGGAGATTTCCGTTCCCTGGGTCCTGAATGTCATATCGGGGTACTCAATCAATCTTCTTTCTCTGTCTCCGGACAGGTTCATCAGAACCAAACTTCCACAGGCCGCAAGGCAGTCGGTTCTGGAGGCTTACATTCAGGATTACATCCACAAGGGGGCTCTGGAGGAGGTTCCGGCAGGGGAACGGGGCTTAGGGATTTACTCACCAGTGTTTCTGGTTCCCAAGGCGTCAGGGGATCTCCGGATGATTATCGATTTGAGATTCTTCAATCGATACGTAAGGAAAGTAAGGTTCCGTATGGAAACCATCAGGTCAGTGGTTCACGTTCTCAATCCTGGAGATGTGACGGCAACCCTGGACCTCAAGGATGCATATTTGCACATCCCGATTCATCCTGCTTCCAGGAAATATCTCAGGATCGCGGTCCAGGTGTCAGTTCGTTGCCCTTCCCTTCGGCATTTCTTCTGCCCCTCACACTTTCACCAAGGTGGTAGTTTCTGTGGTGGCGGCTAGCACTCCAAGGACTGATCATCATTCCTTATCTGGACAATTGGCTTTTAAAAGCCTCTTCCTTTGTGGTCCTGACCCACCATCTTCATGTAGCGATTGCCTTTCTGTTCCACCTAAGGTGGATCATCAACTGGCAGAAGTCGAACGTGAGCCCGTCGACTTCAGTAAGATATTTAGGCTTCATAATCGACTCCTTTGGGACATCTCTCCGGTTGACTCCAGAAAGAAGATCCCGAATACAGAACATGGCAGAATTCCTATCCGTGCCTTGGCGAGTTCCAATTTGGACTCTCATGAAGATGTTGGGGCTCATGTCAACGTCTGCCTAAGCAGTCCCTTGGGCTTTATGGCACCTCCGGCCGCTGCTGCCGCTCCGGCCGCTGCAGTCGGAGGTTCTCTCCAAATGGAATGGCAGCCCCGCCGGGCTGAACTCCCTGTGCTCCCTGTCTTGGCAAACTCGGCATTCCCTCAGATGGTGGAGCCATCTTTTAGACGGGAAGTCTATGACCCAGCCAACCTGGGTCATATTGACAACAGATGCGTCCCAAGTAGGCTGGGGAGCTCATCTAGACGATTCTCCAGTGCACAGATCCTGGTCTCCTCAGGAGCGGCTCCTCTCATCCAATCTCCGCGAGATTCAAGCTATCCGGCTAGCCCTCCTTCACTTCGCCCCTCAGATCCAGGGCAAAGCGGTGAAAGTCCAGTCAGACAATATGACTGCGGTACTTTACATCAACAAGCAGGGAGGCACAAGATCACTTACCCTCCTATCAGAGATCGGGGTGATTCTGGATTGGGCAGAATTGAACCTTTCACACTTATCTGCGATCCACATTCGAGGCTCCCTCAATATGATAGCAGATCGGTTGAGCCGCGGTCTTCCAACAGTGGAGTGGTCTTTACATCCAGAGATATTCAAGCAGATAGTCCTCAAGTGTGGAATGCCAGAGGTGGATCTTATGGCAACAAGGTTCAACGCCAAGGTGGAGAGGTTTTGCTCCCTTTACAGGGAGGACAACCCCCTGGCGATAGATGTTCTGTCAATATCCTGGAGGTTCAGGCTGGCTTACATCTTCCCTCCCTTTTCCATGAGACCGAGGGTATTGATGAAAATTCGTCAGGATCAGGCCTCGGTAATAGCCATCATACCGTTTTGGCCCAAGAGATCCTGGTTTACCCAGCTCATTCAGATGAGTCGGGGACATTATTGGAGGCTCCCCCCACAGCAGACCCTGGTGTCATGGGACACTCACCTCTGCCCAGATCTGCACAGGTTCAACCTGACAGCCTGGAGGTTGATCAGTCCCTTCCCAGAAAAGAAGGGCTTTCAGAGTCGGTCCTGAGAACGCAGTCTCATTCAAGAACAGACTCTACTAAGAGAGCCTACTCACAGATTATGAGGATATTCTCTTCTTGGTGTTCCTCAAAGGAGGTGGCGTCTGCAGATCCGCCCCTCCCCATCATCCTTCAGTTTCTGCAAGATGGCCATGACAAGGGCCTTGCTCCATCTACCTTGAGGGTTCAAGTTTCAGCCATTTCAGCTTGTTTCAACAAGTCTTTTTCGCAGGACCCGCTCATTAAACGGTTCCTTAAAGGAGCTGAAAGATTAAAGGGAACCTGTCACCTGGATTTAGTGCATAGAGCTGGGGACATGGGCTGCTAGATGGCCGCTAGCACATCTGCAATACCCAGTCCCCACAGCTCTCTGCGCTTTTATTGTGTTAAAAAACAGTTTTAGTCCATATGTAAATGACCTGATATGAGTCCTGTATCCGGAGATGAGTCAAGCGGAAAGGAGCCCAGCACTGCCCCGCGTCCTCCGAATCTCCTCCTTGCTGGCTGACGTCACAGAGCTGGAGTGCCGAAATCTTGCGATGCGCGAGCTAGCGCATGCGTAGTTCGTTCCCTGTGCTGATGCCAGTACAGGGAATGAACATAAAGCCGACACTGCGCATGCGCTAGCTCGCGCATCGCGAGATTTTGGCGCTCCAGCTCTGTGACGTCACAGTCCATGGGGGGTGGTTAACCCCATCTGTGCTGCTGTTAGGACTAAGGGAAAACAAATTATCGTTAGAAATTAACGATTACTATGCATTATATCGATTTATTTATATGAAAAATAAAAGGACTGAAAAATACAAGCAAAGCTTCAAAAGAGTGAGTATTAAGGCTACTTTCACACTTGCGTTTTGGCTTTCCGTTTGTGAGATCCGTTCAGGGATCAGTTTTGCCCTAATGCATTCCGAATGGATAAGGATCCGCTCAGAATGCATCAGTTTGGCTCCGTTCCGTCTCCTTTCTGCTTTGGAGGCTGCCTGCAGCGTTTTGCTGTCCGCCTGACGAAACTGAGCCGAACGGATCTGTCTTGGAACACAATGTAAGTCAATGGGGACGGATCTGTTTTCTCTGACACAATCTGGCACAATAGAAAACGGATCCGTCTCCCATTGGAGTTCATGGCGGATCCGTCTTGGCTATGTTACAGATAATACAAAAACTGATCCGTTCATGCAGATCCTTGACGGATCCGCCCAAAACTGTGAAAGTAACCGAAGACTAATACGACTGAGTGGATTATGTGGATATCATTGTGGAGCCTGAGTGAGGTTATGAATCCGGTCGTGGTCGACTACATGTGGAGCAACAGTTGATGATTGATATAAAGGCTTCAAAGCATCGACCTCATAATCATGACGCCGACACGTGGGATCCGCTCAGTACAAGCCCGCACAACGTCTCCAGGAAGGTGACAGCCCCGAGTAATGGTGACTGCACGAGACTGCTGCGAGCTGTAGGAAAAGTGCAAATGACAATAAAGACCCGAAGAAAGATTCTCTACAAACACATTCCATTTACACCCAGCACAGTAAGCTTATGGTCCAGTTAGGATAGGATTAATGGGGGATACCACCCAAAAGAGAAAGTCGCATCATTATATGTACCACAATCCCATCTGTGTATTGTGTCTGAGAGGTTGTCACAGCCCCGCCCCTTACTGATGACATCACCGATACAATGACATTGGGATCAGGCATGAGATCCACACACGGTATACTGCAGTAACATCTTACTGCTGACAACCTGCCTGTATATGGGGGGGGAGGGCCTGACCGCGCTGCAGCATGGGCGCTCGAGTCTGAGCTCCTCACACGAACCGGCTTCACAACCCCTTAATACACATCTTAATTAAGCCAATATGGGAAAAATCAACAAGGAAAGGCATAGAGAACCACCAGATGCCACCCCGGTCCGCTCCAAACAACCGGACATGGAGAAATTTCTGAAGAAGAACCCTCATCCCTCCACACCCGGCGGGAATAAGATGGCGCCTCACTCCGCTATTCAACTGGACGCCGACAAGTTCTCCGAAGCGGGAAGCATCTCAGATGCGTCAGAACGCAGAGCTCTTCGACGAGAGCCCCCTATATCTAAGTCCATACTCAGGGATGTGCTGGAATCAGCTCTCTCGCCCCTGAAAAAAGACCTCACAGATATAAAAGCAGATCTATAGTAAGGCTCCGGGCCCTGATGGCCTTCCGGCCTCATATTATAAGAGATATCTTCCCCTTCTCCAAACGCCTCTTACTAATGCCCTGAACAAGGTGAGCTCTGGTACTCCCCTCCCCAGGGATATCTCGCATGCTCACATTACAGTGATCCACAAGGAAGGTAAGGACCCGACCGCCTGCGCTAGTTACCGTCCTATATCTCTGCTTAATGTGGACATCAAGCTATTTGCAAAAGTGTTGGCTACACGTTTGTCCCCTTTCCTATCAGATCTCATACATACGGATCAGGTTGGATTTATCCCTTCAAGGGAGGCGAGAGACAATACCACGAAAGTGCTAAACTTGATCCATCATGTCAAGATACAACGCTCCCCCCTATGTCTCCTATCTACTGATGCCGAAAAGGCATTTGACAGGGTGGGATGGCCTTGGTTATATGCAGTACTTAGCCATGTGGGAATCGAGGGTCCTCTGTTATCATGGATACGCTCTCTCTACTCCTCCCCCTCGGCGTCCACAAAGGTTAATGGAGTGCTCTCGCCTCCCTTTGAAATTAGGAATGGCACCCGCCAAGGTTGCCCCCTATCACCTTTAATTTTCATCCTTACCTTAGAACTCCTTCTGAGATCAATTAGGAAAAACCCTGACATCTCTGGTCTGGTAGTGGGGAGTCAGGAAATTAAAATAGCAGCTTATGCAGATGATCTGATGTTTATGATTACAAATCCCCGGATCACCTTGCCCAACCTTATTGCTGAATTTCAGGAGTTTCACAACTTGTCCAATTTGAAAATTAACTTACAAAAATCCGAGGCTCCTAATATATCCATACCAAACTCCCTAGAGGCGGAACTGGCGGGCTCCTTACCTTTCAGGTGGACGAAAGATGCCATTAAATACCTGTGCACGATGATCCCCAAGGATCTGAAGGAAGTGTTCTCTAGAAACTACATTCCCCTATTGAGTCGGATCAGGGTGGATCTCAAGAGATGGTCCAAGGGCCTATATACTTGGTTTGGCAGGTGCGCTATATTTAAAATGAATGTCCTCCCGTGTCTGTTATACTTATTCCAAACCCTCCCTATCCACATACCAGCTAGTTTCTTCAATTCTGCTCACAGTGACCTCTTCAAATTTATATGGGCGGGAAGACATCCAAGAATATCTAGATCCTTGCTGCATGTCCCGAGGGATAGGGGGGGTCTGGGGATACCGGACTTAAGGAAATATCATGCTGCCTCCATGTTTCAACGTGTGTTAGACTGGTGCCGACACGTCCCATTTAAACAATGGATTTCTATTGAACAACTCTCTTCCCGCACCCCGCTGGCTTTACTACCGTTGGTTGATAGGAAGACTCCGACTGCAATCTCCTCACACCCTATCATAGGCCCTACTTTACTTTAATTTTGCAAGTACCAACATATTCCCACAGTCTCACCTACACCATCCCCGATGTTCCCAATTTTGGGACACCCGGACTTCCCGGTGAGTAATTCGGGAGGCCCATTTGTGCAGTGGAGACGGAGTGGGAGGTGTCGTGCGCCTTTCTTTAGAACCGCGGGACGCTGGCTTACTCACACTGAGCTCCTGGGGCAGTCTGAACCCTGTATTTTCGGCCCATGGAGAACTAGGCAACTGCATCACTTCCTTTCCTCTATTCCCTCTTCCCCGGACTTTGATAGAGCCCTCACTCCCTTTGAAAAAACATGCATAGGTTCAGGTGTATATCGCCACTCTCTCTAGGAGCTGTATAAAACGTTGGTAACACCTGACAAAGATTTCTACCCTTCTTACGTAAACAAGTGGACTCAGGATCTGCAACTTGATATCTCCTCTGACCAATGGCTCAAAGTATTCCAATTAGCTCATAAATCTTCCATTGCCAGTAAGTATCAAGAGGCTAGTTACAAAATATTGTCAAGGTGGTACTATGTTCCGACCCGTCTCCAGAGAATGTTTCCGACAGCGTCCCCTTTGTGCTGGCGCTGTGAATCGTCTCAGGGTTCGCTTCTCCATATTTTCTGGCAATGTGACAAAATCAGGCATTTTTGGGACTCAATTCATAGGGCTTTGTCGTCCATTTTCTCTTTCACCATTCCAAATTCGCTAGGTTTTTTCTTATTGTTACACTCGGATCTGCCCATGAGCTTATTCCGACGCTCCTGTTTGCGCCATCTGGTCATTGCGGCTAGGTCTTGCATCCCGGTGAAGTGGAAATCCTCTGCTCCACCATCCACTGAATTGTGGATTCAAAAAGTGGAAGAGATCCGGAGAATGGAGGAACTAACGGCGTCCTTGAAGTGCAACAACAAAACTTTTGTTACGACTTGGACCCCTTGGTTCACCTTCCAAGATTCAGCCGAGTATCAATCCTTGCTTACCTGAAGGTGTCCTTTATGCCTAACCCTCCTCTTAAGTCTTCTCCAACTGGATGTGTCCTCACCCCCCCTTCTGTGGTGTGTCTTGTCCCTCTGTCAGTTTTATTGATGCTATTGGTATTATGCTAAGAATACCTTGTGATGTGCCACTTTTAGAGAGTGGCTTTTCTTATTGTTTGTCATGGTCTCTTTTATTTTTATCATATTTATTTTTTATTTTTATTATTATTATGTTGCTCAGTCACTATCATGGATATCATATGCTATATATATTCAGATTCTATTGTCAGAATATCAATATGTTACTCATGTCTGTTTGCCGGACTGGTTTCGGCTGTGCCATTTTGTTATATGTGATTTAACATATTACAAGCCTTGTCATATTCTTGAAACTTATAAATAAAGAATTTAAAAAAAATAAAATAAAAGCAGATCTACGCCATATAGGTCACAGAGTAGTGGCGTTGGAAAATACTCAAGACGCCATATTGTCCTATGGAGTCAAAACAGGCGAAGCACTATCTGAGCATAAGGCTCTTCTGAATGAGGCTTTCCTCAGGTTGGAAGATCAAGAAAATCGCAGTCGCAGACGCAATATGAGAATTCGCGGCTTACCTGAATCTGTGGGGCCAGAGGAACTACCAAACGTTGCCAGAGAGATATTTGCCTCCCTAATTGGGCCCGAAAGAGCTGCGCCCCAAACCCAGAGCAAATGAGCCTCCGCGGGATGCGATATGTGGCCTGCTAAGCTACGTTGACACAGCTGTGATACTAAAGGGGTTGTCCGGGATTGGGGACATTGCTGTAAGTGAACACCAAGCACATAAATATTACATACATTCCTGTCCTACCTTAGCCAGACTTTTCTGATGCCCCGTTTTCATGTCATAAATTCTGTGACGGAAGTGCCGCTTTTTAAAGATTCAGTGACGTACTGGGTCCCTTCCTGCAGAGCGAAGCCTCTGCTTCCGCTTCGCAGGGAGCCCGGTGACGTCACAGTCAGCCTCAGTGATTATTCAGAGTGCACTGAGGGGTGGAAACTAGGCGGCAACACATTGCGCTAAGCCCCGCCCCTCTGGTCCGGTGACATCACCGGGCAGTGCGCTTTCTTCTCAATGAAGGAGGCAGAGCACTATGCTACTTAGCATAGTAACCGCCTCCTATGTAAAATACAGGCAAATTCTGCAGCAGGCTGGTGAAAGAATGATTCAGGGGGCGGATGCACAGAGGAGGTGACGATGTGCGGCAGGAAGCTTAGCGCGAACATAATCATCAATGTCAACAATGAGTGGGGGACTGTCGGAGCCCTGTAGAAGAGGAGGAAATACAAAAGTACATATGTGGGGACCTTGAATCGGCTATTAAGAGTGAGTAAACTTATATATATTTTTTTTATGTTGATCCCGGACAACCCCTTTAAGTATGTAGACGCTGACATTCTGCTGTTCCAAGATCTGTCGCCCACGACTCCAGCCAAGCGCCAGGTCCTGCGGCCACTTTTGGAGCCTCTGCAATCCTTTTCCACTGGTTATATCCATTTGGACTGGCCATCATGAAAGATGGCGAGCAGATCACCATCAGGTCACCTCAAGATTTAAAAGCAGCTTGTGAGACGCTTGGAATTGCGCCTATCGACTTCCCTTCTTGGATGCCTGCTGACCAAGGAGATGCATTACCGAGCCCTCCTCAACCGGACTCCTGGAAGATGGTTTCCCTGGGGAAGAGGGATGCAGCTAGAAGAAGCCGTACGTCGGGGCTCATAACCTGAGTAACTTCTCTATGAACTGTACCCACCATCGTACCCTCTGCGAGCCGTGACCCTACAGATAGAGCTCCTATGCTCACCGCCTTGCTAG